>NC_058090.1:53037097-53637097 GCF_014858855.1 Bufo gargarizans
CGACCAAGTCTGCAAAGTCTGGAATTTGTACTCCTAAAAATGTGGGAGGAGTAGCAATTTGAAGTTCTCATTAAAGTCAATGGGGAGATTTTGATTGTTCTGTATGGCCCCGCCCACTTTTGGGTGTCCCCGAAATGTGCCCAAATTTTCGGGTTGACTCCATGACTAAGTGACCCAAGTTTGGTGACTTTAGCGTCAAAGCCTGGCGAGTGGGAGCGATTTGAAAATTTACCCTGTCAAAGTCTATGGGAAAAAAGGGGGCTTCCGGGGCCCGCCACGGGGGCCCCTGGGGTGGGATCGCTCCACAAAGTAATAGCAATCCGATCGGGTACAATCTGCACGTTTTGGTAAATTTTTGTCTATGTAGTGTAAAAACTGTGGGAGGAGTTAGGGTGGCAAATTTGGCTATAATAATAATAATAATAATAATAATAATAATAATAATATAATATATATGTGAGATAATAGTATGTGGTCTTGCTATGCAAGAACACATAATAATAATAACTAGAAAAGGTACAATTTCTGGGGAAATTGTGTGATGTGTTCTTGCCTCCACCAGTAGCTTACAACTGGAGTGGGTGGAGTAACTGGGTGCAGTGTAGACTCCGCCCACTTTTATACATTTTGACCTTTGTCTTACACTGACCCACCCTGCCGAGTTTGGGTGCTGTGGCTTAAATACTGTGAGAATGACAGCTGTTTAAAGGTTTCTTATTGAAGTCAATAGGGAAAATCTGATTGGTTGTTTGTGGCTCCGCCCACTTTTTAGCATCCCCAAAATGAGATATACATTGGCACAGTCCTCCAGTGACCAACTGTGCCAAGTTTCAGAACCCTGCCATTAACAGTCTAAGAGCAGCGGCAGTTTGAATTTTTCCCATTTAAACAAATGGCTGAAATTTAATTGGCCGTTGTAGACCCCGCCCACTTTTTAATTTTTTTTGACCCCAGTCACCCAATGACCTACGGTGCCTAGTTTGGGTATTCTGGCTTAAATACTGTGAGAATGACAGCAATTTAAAGGTTTCTTATTGAAGTCAATAGGGAAAATCGGATTAGTTGTTTGTAGCTCCGCCCACTTTTTAATGTCCCCAAAATGTGACAGAAATTTTCAGGTTGACCCCATGACTGAGTGACCCAAGTTTGGTGAGTTTCACTCCGAACTGTATGAGTGACAAACATTTGCATTTTTCCAATAAAACTCTATGGGAGAAAAAAAGAGGTTTTCGGGGGCCCGCCCCAGGGGCCCGGAGGGTGGGATCGGTTAACAAAGCACAAGCAAGATACTCGGGTATGTGCCGACCAAGAGTGCAAAGTTCGGTATTTATACTCCTAAATCTGTGGGAGGAGTAGCAATTTGAACGTCTCATTGTAGTCAATGGGGAGAATTTGATTGGTTCTGTGTGGCCCCGCCCACATTTTCGGGTCTCCGAAATGTGCTAACAAATTGCGCGTTGACCCCATGACTAAGTGACCCAAGTTTGGTGACTTTAGTTTAAAATCTGTGCGACTGGGAGCGATTTGAAAATTGTCCCTGTCAAAGTCAATGGGAAAAACATGGATTTTGGGGGCCCTGTCCCAGGGGCCCGGAGGGTGGGATCGGGTAACAAAGCAAAAGCAAGGTACTCGGGTGGGTGCCGACCAAGTCTGCAAAGTCTGGAATTTGTACTCCTAAAAATGTGGGAGGAGTAGCAATTTGAAGTTCTCATTAAAGTCAATGGGGAGATTTTGATTGGTTCTGTATGGCCCCGCCCACTTTTTGGGGTCCCCGAAATGTGCCCAAAATTTTCAGGTTGACTCCATGACTAAGTGACCCAAGTTTGGTGACTTTAGCGTCAAAGCCTGGCGAGTGGGAGCGATTTGAAAATTTACCCTGTCAAAGTCTATGGGAAAAAAGGGGGCTTCCGGGGCCCGCCACGGGGGCCCCGGGGGTGGGATCGCTCCACAAAGTAATAGCAATCCGATCGGGTACAATCTGCACGTTTTGGTAAATTTTTGTCTATGTAGTGTAAAAACTGTGGGAGGAGTTAGGGTGGCAAATTTGGCTATAATAAGAATAAGAAGAATAAGAATAATAACTAGAAAAGGTACAATTTCTGGGGAAATTGTGTGATGTGTTCTTGCCTCCACCAGTAGCTTACAACTGGAGTGGGCGGAGTAACTGGGTGGAGTGTAGACTCTGCCCACTTTTATAAATTTTGACCTTTGTCTCACACTGACCCACCTTGCCGAGTTTGGGTGCTGTGAGAATGACAGCTGTTTAAAGGTTTCTTATTGAAGTCAATAGGGAAAATCTGATTGGTTGTTTTTGGCCCCGCCCACTTTTCTGAATTTTAATCCTAATCCTAAATTGTCCAACTGTACCAAGTTTGGGGATCCTGCCATTAACAGTCTAAGAGCAGCGGCAGTTTTAAATTTTCCTATTAAAACATATAGCTGAAATTTGATTGGCCGTTGTAGACCCCGCCCACTTTAAAACATTTGAATTCTAGTCACCTATTAACCGAATATATTAAGTTTAACAACCCTGCCATTAACAATGTTGAAATGGCAGCAATTTAAAATTTTCTCATTGAAGACAATAGGGAAAATCTGATTTGTTGTTGTTGGCTCCGCCCACTTATAAATTTTTGAATCCAAAGTAATCTATGACCTGATCTCAGCGATTTGAAGCCCCTGACATCAATCATGGCAGCATTTTTCAATTTTCTGAAATTTTTTTTTTCCATATTGAAATCAATGAAAGAAATCTGATTGGTTGTTTTTGGCCCCGCCCACTTTTCAAAATTTTAATCCTAATCCTAAATTGTCCAACTGTACCAAGTTTGGGAAACCTGCCATTAACAGTCTAAGAGCAGCGGCAGTTTGAATTTTTCCCATTTAAACAAATGGCTGAAATTTGATTGGCCGTTGTAGACTCCGCCCACTTTTTCATTATTTTTTGAATCCAGTCACCCAATGACCTACGGTGCCAAGTTTGGGTATTCTGGCTTAAATACTGTGAGAATGACAGCAATTTAAAAGTTTCTCATTGAAGTCAATAGGGAAAATCTGATTTGTTGTTGTTGGCTCTGCCCACTTTTTAAATTTTTGAATCCAAAGTAATCTATCACCTGATTTCAGCGATTTGAAGCCCCTGACATCAATCATGGCAGCATTTTTCAATTTTCTGAAATTTATTTTTTTTCCATATTGAAATCAATGAAAGAAATCTGATTGGTTGTTTTTGGCCCCGCCCACTTTTCAAAATTTTAATCCTAATCCTAAATTGTCCAACTGTACCACGTTTGGGAAACCTGCCATTAACAGTCTAAGAGCAGCGGCAGTTTGAATTTTTCCCATTTAAACAAATGGCTGAAATTTGATTGGCCGTTGTAGACTCCGCCCACTTTTTCATTATTTTTTGAATCCAGTCACCCAATGACCTACGGTGCCAAGTTTGGGTATTCTGGCTTAAATACTGTGAGAATGACAGCAATTTAAAGGTTTCTTATTGAAGTCAATAGGGAAAATCTGATTGGTTGTTTGTAGCTCCGCCCACTTTTAAATATTTGAATTCTAGTCCCCCTATTAACCGAATATATTAAGTTTAACAACCCTGCCATTAACAATGTTGAAATGGCAGCAATTTAAAATTTTCTCATTGAAGACAATGGGGAAAATCTGATTGGTTGTTTGTAGCTCCGCCCACTTTTTAATGTCCCCAAAATGTGACAGGAATTTTCAGGTTGACCCCATGACTAAGTGACCCAAGTTTGGTGAGTTTCACTCCGAAGCTGTATGAGTGACAAACATTTGCATTTTTCCAATAAAACTCTATGGGAGAAAAAAAGAGGTTTTCGGGGGCCCGTCCCAGGGGCCCGGAGGGTGGGATCGGTTAACAAAGCACAAGCAAGATCCTCGGGTATGTGCCGACCAAGAGTGCAAAGTTCGGTATTGATACTCCTAAATCTGTGGGAGGAGTAGCAATTTGAACGTCTCATTGTAGTCAATGGGGAGAATTTGATTGGTTCTGTGTGGCCCCGCCCACATTTTCGGGTCTCCGAAATGTGCTAACAAATTGCGCGTTGACCCCATGACTAAGTGACCCAAGTTTGGTGACTTTAGTTTAAAATCTGTGCGACTGGGAGCGATTTGAAAATTGTCCCTGTCAAAGTCAATGGGAAAAACATGGATTTTGGGGGCCCTGTCCCAGGGGCCCGGAGGGTGGGATCGGGTAACAAAGCAAAAGCAAGGTACTCGGGTGGGTGCCGACCAAGTCTGCAAAGTCTGGAATTTGTACTCCTAAAAATGTGGGAGGAGTAGCAATTTGAAGTTCTCATTAAAGTCAATGGGGAGATTTTGATTGGTTCTGTATGGCCCCGCCCACTTTTTGGGGTCCCCGAAATGTGCCCAAAATTTTCGGGTTGACTCCATGACTAAGTGACCCAAGTTTGGTGACTTTAGCCTCAAAGCCTGGCGAGTGGGAGCGATTTGAAAATTTACCCTGTCAAAGTCTATGGGAAAAAAGGGGGCTTCCGGGGCCCGCCACGGGGGCCCCGGGGGTGGGATCGCTCCACAAAGTAATAGCAATCCGATCGGGTACAATCTGCACGTTTTGGTAAATTTTTGTCTATGTAGTGTAAAAACTGTGGGAGGAGTTAGGGTGGCAAATTTGGCTATAATAATAATAATAATAATAATAATAATAATAATAATAACTAGAAAAGGTACAATTTCTGGGGAAATTGTGTGATGTGTTCTTGCCTCCACCAGTAGCTTACAACTGGAGTGGGCGGAGTAACTGGGTGGAGTGTAGACTCCGCCCACTTTTATAAATTTTGACCTTTGTCTCACACTGACCCACCCTGCCGAGTTTGGGTGCTGTGAGAATGACAGCTGTTTAAAGGTTTCTTATAGAAGTCAATAGGGAAAATCTGATTGGTTGTTTGTGGCTCCGCCCACTTTTTAGCATCCCCAAAATGAGATATACATTGGCACAGTCCTCCAGTGACCAACTGTGCCAAGTTTCGGGAACCCTGCCATTAACAGTCTAAGAGCAGCGGCAGTTTGAATTTTTCCCATTTAAACAAATGGCTGAAATTTGATTGGCCGTTGTAGACCCCGCCCACTTTTTAATTTTTTTTGACCCCAGTCACCCAATGACCTACGGTGCCTAGTTTGGGTATTCTGGCTTAAATACTGTGAGAATGACAGCAATTTAAAAGTTTCTCATTGAAGTCAATAGGGAAAATCTGATTGGTGGTTTGTAGCTCCGCCCACTTTTTAATGTCCCCCAAAATGTGACAGAAATTTTCAGGTTGACCCCATGACTAAGTGACCCAAGTTTGGTGACTTTAGTTTAAAATCTGTGCGACTGGGAGAGATTTGAAAATTGTCCCTGTCAAAGTCAATGGGAAAAACGTGGATTTTGGGGGCCCTGTCCCAGGGGCCCGGAGGGTGGGATCGGGTAACAAAGCAAAAGCAAGGTACTTGGGTGGGTGCCGACCAAGTCTGCAAAGTTTGGAATTTGTACTCCTAAAAATGTGGGAGAAGTAGCAATTTGAAGGTCTCATTAAAGTCAATGGGGAGATTTTGATTGGTTCTGTGTGGCCCCGCCCACTTTTTGGGGTCCCCGAAATGTGCCCAAAATTTTCGGGTTGACTCCATGACTAAGTGACCCAAGTTTGGTGACTTTAGCGTCAAAGCCTGGCGAGTGGGAGCGATTTGAAAATTTACCCTGTCAAAGTCTATGGGAAAAAAGGGGGCTTCCGGGGCCCGCCACGGGGGCCCCGGGGGTGGGATCGCTCCACAAAGTAATAGCAATCCGATCGGGTACAATCTGCACGTTTTGGTAAATTTTTGTCTATGTAGTGTAAAAACTGTGGGAGGAGTTAGGGTGGCAAATTTGGCTATAATAATAATAATAACTAGAAAAGGTACAATTTCTGGGGAAATTGTGTGATGTGTTCTTGCCTCCACCAGTAGCTTACAACTGGAGTGGGCGGAGTAACTGGGTGGAGTGTAGACTCCGCCCACTTTTATAAATTTTGACCTTTGTCTCACACTGACCCACCCTGCCGAGTTTGGGTGCTGTGAGAATGACAGCTGTTTAAAGGTTTCTTATTGAAGTCAATAGGGAAAATCTGATTGGTTGTTTGTGGCTCCGCCCACTTTTTAGCATCCCCAAAATGAGATATACATTGGCACAGTCCTCCAGTGACCAACTGTGCCAAGTTTCGGAACCCTGCCATTAACAGTCTAAGAGCAGCGGCAGTTTGAATTTTTCCCATTTAAACAAATGGCTGAAATTTGATTGGCCGTTGTAGACCCCGCCCACTTTTTAATTTTTTTTGACCCCAGTCACCCAATGACCTACGGTGCCAAGTTTGGGTATTCTGACTTAAATATTGTGAGAATGACAGCAATTTAAAGGTTTCTCATTGAAGTCAATAGGGAAAATCTGATTGGTGGTTTGTAGCTCCGCCCACTTTTTAATGTCCCCCAAAATGTGACAGAAATTTTCAGGTTGACCCCATGACTAAGTGACCCAAGTTTGGTGACTTTAGTTTAAAATCTGTGCGACTGGGAGAGATTTGAAAATTGTCCCTGTCAAAGTCAATGGGAAAAACGTGGATTTTGGGGGCCCTGTCCCAGGGGCCCGGAGGGTGGGATCGGGTAACAAAGCAAAAGCAAGGTACTTGGGTGGGTGCCGACCAAGTCTGCAAAGTTTGGAATTTGTACTCCTAAAAATGTGGGAGAAGTAGCAATTTGAAGGTCTCATTAAAGTCAATGGGGAGATTTTGATTGGTTCTGTGTGGCCCCGCCCACTTTTTGGGGTCCCCGAAATGTGCCCAAAGTTTTCGGGTTGACTCCATGACTAAGTGACCCAAGTTTGGTGACTTTAGCGTCAAAGCCTGGCGAGTGGGAGCGATTTGAAAATTTACCCTGTCAAAGTCTATGGGAAAAAAGGGGGCTTCCGGGGCCCGCCACGGGGGCCCCGGGGGTGGGATCGCTCCACAAAGTAATAGCAATCCGATCGGGTACAATCTGCACGTTTTGGTAAATTTTTGTCTATGTAGTGTAAAAACTGTGGGAGGAGTTAGGGTGGCAAATTTGGCTATAATAATAATAATAATAACTAGAAAAGGTACAATTTCTGGGGAAATTGTGTGATGTGTTCTTGCCTCCACCAGTAGCTTACAACTGGAGTGGGCGGAGTAACTGGGTGGAGTGTAGACTCCGCCCACTTTTATAAATTTTGACCTTTGTCTCACACTGACCCACCCTGCCGAGTTTGGGTGCTGTGAGAATGACAGCTGTTTAAAGGTTTCTTATAGAAGTCAATAGGGAAAATCTGATTGGTTGTTTGTGGCTCCGCCCACTTTTTAGCATCCCCAAAATGAGATATACATTGGCACAGTCCTCCAGTGACCAACTGTGCCAAGTTTCGGGAACCCTGCCATTAACAGTCTAAGAGCAGCGGCAGTTTGAATTTTTCCCATTTAAACAAATGGCTGAAATTTGATTGGCCGTTGTAGACCCCGCCCACTTTTTAATTTTTTTTGACCCCAGTCACCCAATGACCTACGGTGCCTAGTTTGGGTATTCTGGCTTAAATACTGTGAGAATGACAGCAATTTAAAAGTTTCTCATTGAAGTCAATAGGGAAAATCTGATTGGTGGTTTGTAGCTCCGCCCACTTTTTAATGTCCCCCAAAATGTGACAGAAATTTTCAGGTTGACCCCATGACTAAGTGACCCAAGTTTGGTGACTTTAGTTTAAAATCTGTGCGACTGGGAGAGATTTGAAAATTGTCCCTGTCAAAGTCAATGGGAAAAACGTGGATTTTGGGGGCCCTGTCCCAGGGGCCCGGAGGGTGGGATCGGGTAACAAAGCAAAAGCAA
The DNA here is from genome assembly GCF_014858855.1 of Bufo gargarizans. Taxonomy (NCBI): domain Eukaryota; kingdom Metazoa; phylum Chordata; class Amphibia; order Anura; family Bufonidae; genus Bufo; species Bufo gargarizans. The sequence goes on from NC_058090.1 coordinate 53,044,988, forward strand.
GGTACTTGGGTGGGTGCCGACCAAGTCTGCAAAGTTTGGAATTTGTACTCCTAAAAATGTGGGAGAAGTAGCAATTTGAAGGTCTCATTAAAGTCAATGGGGAGATTTTGATTGGTTCTGTGTGGCCCCGCCCACTTTTTGGGGTCCCCGAAATGTGCCCAAAGTTTTCGGGTTGACTCCATGACTAAGTGACCCAAGTTTGGTGACTTTAGCGTCAAAGCCTGGCGAGTGGGAGCGATTTGAAAATTTACCCTGTCAAAGTCTATGGGAAAAAAGGGGGCTTCCGGGGCCCGCCACGGGGGCCCCGGGGGTGGGATCGCTCCACAAAGTAATAGCAATCCGATCGGGCACAATCTGCACGTTTTGGTAAATTTTTGTCTATGTAGTGTAAAAACTGTGGGAGGAGTTAGGGTGGCAAATTTGGCTATAATAAGAATAAGAAGAACTAGAAAAGGTACAATTTCTGGGGAAATTGTGTGATGTGTTCTTGCCTCCACCAGTAGCTTACAACTGGAGTGGGCGGAGTAACTGGGTGGAGTGTAGACTCCGCCCACTTTTATAAATTTTGACCTTTGTCTCACACTGACCCACCCTGCCGAGTTTGGGTGCTGTGAGAATGACAGCTGTTTAAAGGTTTCTTATTGAAGTCAATAGGGAAAATCTGATTGGTTGTTTGTGGCTCCGCCCACTTTTTAGCATCCCCAAAATGAGATATACATTGGCACAGTCCTCCAGTGACCAACTGTGCCAAGTTTCGGGAACCCTGCCATTAACAGTCTAAGAGCAGCGGCAGTTTGAATTTTTCCCATTTAAACAAATGGCTGAAATTTGATTGGCCGTTGTAGACCCCGCCCACTTTTTAATTTTTTTTTACCCCAGTCACCCAATGACCTACGGTGCCTAGTTTGGGTATTCTGGCTTAAATACTGTGAGAATGACAGCAATTTAAAAGTTTCTCATTGAAGTCAATAGGGAAAATCTGATTGGTGGTTTGTAGCTCCGCCCACTTTTTAATGTCCCCCAAAATGTGACAGAAATTTTCAGGTTGACCCCATGACTAAGTGACCCAAGTTTGGTGACTTTAGTTTAAAATCTGTGCGACTGGGAGAGATTTGAAAATTGTCCCTGTCAAAGTCAATGGGAAAAACGTGGATTTTGGGGGCCCTGTCCCAGGGGCCCGGAGGGTGGGATCGGGTAACAAAGCAAAAGCAAGGTACTTGGGTGGGTGCCGACCAAGTCTGCAAAGTTTGGAATTTGTACTCCTAAAAATGTGGGAGAAGTAGCAATTTGAAGGTCTCATTAAAGTCAATGGGGAGATTTTGATTGGTTCTGTGTGGCCCCGCCCACTTTTTGGGGTCCCCGAAATGTGCCCAAAATTTTCGGGTTGACTCCATGACTAAGTGACCCAAGTTTGGTGACTTTAGCGTCAAAGCCTGGCGAGTGGGAGCGATTTGAAAATGTACCCTGTCAAAGTCTATGGGAAAAAAGGGGGCTTCCGGGGCCCGCCACGGGGGCCCCGGGGGTGGGATCGCTCCACAAAGTAATAGCAATCCGATCGGGTACAATCTGCACGTTTTGGTAAATTTTTGTCTATGTAGTGTAAAAACTGTGGGAGGAGTTAGGGTGGCAAATTTGGCTATAATAAGAATAAGAAGAATAAGAATAATAATAATATATATGTGAGATAACAATATGTGGTCTTGCTATGCAAGAACACATAATAATAATAATAATAATAATAATATATGTGAGATAATAGTATGTGGTCTTGCTATGCAAGAACACATAATAATATATATGTGAGATAATAGTATGTGGTCTTGCTATGCAAGAACACATAATAACTAGAAAAGGTACAATTTCTGGGGAAATTGTGTGATGTGTTCTTGCCTCCACCAGTAGCTTACAACTGGAGTGGGCGGAGTAACAGGGTGGAGTGTAGACTCCGCCCACTTTTCTAAATTTTGACCTTTGTCTCACACTGACCCACCCTGCCGAGTTTGGGTGCTGTGAGAATGACAGCTGTTTAAAGGTTTCTTATTGAAGTCAATAGGGAAAATCTGATTGGTTGTTTGTGGCTCCGCCCACTTTTTAGCGTCCCCCAAAATGAGATATACATTGGCACAGTCCTCCAGTGACCAACTGTGCCAAGTTTCAGAACCCTGCCATTAACAGTCTAAGAGCAACGGCATTTTTAAATTTTCCATTTAAAACATATAGCTGAAATTTGATTGGCCGCTGTAGACTCCGCCCACTTTAAAACATTTGAATTCTAGTCACCTATTAACCGAATATATTAAGTTTAACAACCCTGCCATTAACAATGTTGAAATGGCAGCAATTTAAAATGTTCTCATTGAAGACAATAGGGAAAATCTGATTGGTTGTTTGTAGCTCCGCCCACTTTTTAATGTCCCCAAAATGTGACAGAAATTTTCAGGTTGACCCCATGACTAAGTGACCCAAGTTTGGTGACTTTAGTTTCAAATCTGTGCGACTGGGAGCGATTTGAAAATTTTCCCTGTCAAAGTCAATGGGAAAAACGTGGATTTTGGGGGCCCTGTCCCAGGGGCCCGGAGGGTGGGATCGGGTAACAAAGCACAAGCAAGGTACTCGGGTGGGTGCCGACCAAGTCTGCAAAGTTTGTAGTTTTGTACTCCTAAAAATGTGGGAGGAGTAGCAATTTGAAAGTCTCATTATAGTCAATGGGGAAATTTTGATTGGTTCTGTGTGGCCCCGCCCACTTTTTGGGGTCCCCGAAATGTGCCCAAAATTTTCGGGTTGACTCTATGACTAAGTGACCCAAGTTTGGTGACTTTAGCGTCAAAGCCTGGCGAGTGGGAGCGATTTGAAAATTTACCCTGTCAAAGTCTATGGGAAAAAAGGGGGCTTCCGGGGCCCGCCACGGGGGCCCCGGGGGTGGGATCGCTCCACAAAGTAATAGCAATCCGATCGGGTACAATCTGCACGTTTTGGTAAATTTTTGTCTATGTAGTGTAAAAACTGTGGGAGGAGTTAGGGTGGCAAATTTGGCTATAATAATAATAATAATAATAATAATATATATGTGAGATAATAGTATGTGGTCTTGCTATGCAAGAACACATAATAATAAGAATAATAATATATATGTGAGATAACAGTATGTGGTCTTGCTATGCAAGAACACATAATAATAATAATAATATATATGTGAGATAATAGTATGTGGTCTTGCTATGCAAGAACACATAATAATATATATGTGAGATAATAGTATGTGGTCTTGCTATGCAAGAACACATAATAATATATATGTGAGATAACAATATGTGGTCTTGCTATGCAAGAACACATAATAATAATATATATGTGAGATAATAGTATGTGGTCTTGCTATGCAAGAACACATAATAATAATATATATGTGAGATAATAGTATGTGGTCTTGCTATGCAAGAACACATAATAATATATATGTGAGATAACATTATGTGGTCTTGCTATGCAAGAACACATAATAATATATATGTGAGATAATAGTATGTGGTCTTGCTATGCAAGAACACATAATAATAATATATATGTGAGATAACAGTATGTGGTCTTGCTATGCAAGAACACATAATAATAATATATATGTGAGATAATAGTATGTGGTCTTGCTATGCAAGAACACATAATAATATATATGTGAGATAACAATATGTGGTCTTGCTAAGCAAGAACACATAATAAACGTTGAATCGGACAATAGAAGAGGAAATTGGGAAGTGTTTTGTCACATTGGTGAAGTGCTTAGCAGCAGACGTGTCTGGCCGTCTCCTAATTAGTGTCCGTCCTTAATACACTATAACATCTTTAATTAAAACTTTACTGTCTAGCTTTTCGAGTTAGGATGGGCACACGCAGGTGTCAGTCCTGCTATAACCATCTGTCTGCTTTTTGTTTTTTTATGTAAAGCGGTCAAAGCCGCCTTCTTAGAAATCATTGGAGTATGTAAATGTGCGTCCATGGTTAGACAACTGTTCAGGGGCGGACTGACTATAGACCCTACAGGGAAATTTCCGGTGGGCCGATGCGCCGATGCCCAGGTGGACACCAGAGCCCTTTCGCTTGACTCTTGTGGGGCAGTATTTTGTTAAGCACCATGGTATTTGGCTCTGTTGGGCTGAAACACCGGTCTTTGTAAATGACCCCCAAAGTAATTTGCCCTCAGTCCAATAATCACGACAGATTGGAGGAGATTGGCGTTCAAAGCTGCATATGCTACAAATTACCCTACGATAATTGGATTGACTTTTATTCATTTTAAGATTTTCATTTAAACATTTCGACAGGGCGGGACAGAGCACTTTTTCAGACGTAATGATATGAATCCATATGTAGCAGAGCTAAAATTGACCCTTGGGGTCTCTGAGATATACTAATACAGTGCTGCCGAGATGAACCACTATTTCTCCACTACTGACATGAATCATCTGCTCAGCCAGGCTACCATGTTTATCGCAATGAGCGGAGGGAAAAGAAGACGTGGCCATCTTTGGCAGTTGGAATTGATTGTGCCCGATCTCTTTCCCACCGAAAGGCTGCTGTTGTGGGACAATTGGGTTTGGACAATTTTTATCTCAGATGTATGGATAGATTGACCTTTAAGCTGGCCGTATACATTTAGTAGTTGTTAGCCAGTGGATTGCTTGACAGACAGCTGTCTCTGCCGACTCCCTCCCAACCGCCTCCTACACATATATTCGATCAGTTTGGCCAAACATGTATAGTATGTGTTGTCAATAGGGAGAGGATCAGCTTATCTCCAGGGAGAACAATTGGATCAGGCAAAATTAGGCTACTTTCACACCTGCATTTTCCTTCATAGTATCTCAATACTGGAGGAAAACGCTCCAGTTTTGTCCCCATTCATTGCCACTGGGGACAAAGCTGAACTGAACGGAGTGCCACCAGTATGCATTCCATTCCGTTTCATTGCATTCCCATATCGCACACAAGCGCTGTAAACAGCGGTTTTCAGTGCATCATGGGATACGGAGCAAGATTGATCCGGCATGAAACACAATGTAAGTCAATGGTGCCGGATCCGTTTTTTTGGACACAAAAGAAAACAGATCCAGCACCCATTGACTTACAATGGGTTTAGTGCCGGATCTGTCTTGGCCATGTTAAAGATAATACAACCAGATCCGTTCATAACGATGCAGATGGTTGTGTTATCCTGACTGAAGCATTTTCTCTGATCCTTGACAGATCCAGTAAAGATGCAGATGTGAAAGTAGCCTTATTCAGTTTGCCCGTCTTTCTCTCCCTCTGACATCATCTGTTAGGGGAGAGTCGGATGCTCCCATTGTTGGTGGGTTTGGCTGGCAATACACTAATATATAAAAGCGTGTTTAATTGTAAGCACAGCGGAATGGGCTTATACCAGTCTAACGCTAGGTTCACATAATGTTTTTGCCCTATGTTTAAAATATGTTTGGAAAAAAAAGGATATCAAAGCGTAGTAACCACGCTTTTTGATCCTGCAGAGCCAGTAAAAAAGTATACGTCCAGTATACATCCAGTAAAAAAGTATACGTCCAGTATACATCCAGTAAAAAAAGTATGCATAAGTACCTGATTCTCCTAACCGTTATTAATGCTGAGAGCATCAGATCGTTATGTACTCAGATGGCAGCCATGGGGAGACTCAAACTGGCCCCCTGTGCATCCACCCAGCGGTAAATTTCCCTGTAGGGCCTATGGCCAGTCTGCCCCTGAAGGGGACATTCACACGACTGTACAAATTTTTCCCTTTTGCCCTATGACAGCAGCTGTGAGAGATCCCTCCTCTCAGGTGCTGTCATGGGCTCATGGAAAACAGATTAACGGTAAGTAATCTTGGTATTTCGGTCTGCAAAACACGGATACAGTCTGTGTGCCTTCCGCATGACCATGACCCACCCTTTGTAAGAAATGCCTATTCTTGTTCGCAAAAGGCATCTTTTGCAGCCCCATTGAAATGAATGGTTCTGCATCCGATCTGCAAAAAATGCGGATTGGAGGTGGACCAAAAATACGGTCGTGTGAACGGAAGTTATGGAAGTTAGTGTCAGTTTTTGATTAGTGATTTCCATCTGTGATCGTAAGCCCAAACCAGGTGTGGCTCAGATACACAGAACAGGTGCACGTTTTCACTGTGTGACAGTGACCTTAGCATTCTGGCTTAAAGGAAAATAAATGTTGATATCACTTAGGCTTCATTAGCATTTTGCATAGGAGGTTCTGCATTTTTTTCCCGCAAGCTCCATGGAATGAAAAGTGCAGCGTGCTGTGCTGGTCTTCCTGTCAAAATGATGTACACATCAAAGGAATCAAACACTGGAAACAATGATGTCAGTACAGTCAGTTGTTCACTAGTGTGATCCATTGTCATAAAGGGAGAAGACAAGATATGATCAGTGCCTTATGAGGCCCCCTGCACCCGATCAGGATTCATGTGCGGAGAATCCGAACTGAAATCCGCAGGTGTTCGCAGGCAAATCTGTGCGGTCAATCCGCATTAATTGGTGCGGATTTGCATGCGGATTTGCGTGCGGATTCGGTGCGGATTTTCCGCATGCGGATTTCCCGCATGCGGATTTCACTAAGTGAATGAAGAAAATCCGGTCAGGAAAAAAAAAAATAATTGACATGTCGCGGATTTTAAAGTCCGCACCACAGGTCAAAATCCGCGCTGAAAAAAATCTGCATAGTGTGCATTGAGAATTTCAAATTCTCATAGAATACAATGTACATGACCTACGGTGCGAATTTTCCGCAAGGCAAATCCGCGCGCAATCCTGATCGTGTGCAGGGGGCCTTAGAGTGTAGATCTTATGGTCTCTTGGAGTGTATGAACACATCCTTAGGGCTTATGCACACGAACGTATCTTCTTTCTGTGTCCGTTCCGGTTTTTTTTTGCGTATATGGTACCATTCATTTCAAGGGGTCCGCAAAAAAAAACGGTAGTTACTCCATGTGCATTCAGTTTCCGTATGTCCATATTTCCGTTCCGCAAAAAAACAGAACATGTCCTATTATTGTCCACATTATTGACAAAGATAGGACTGTTCTATTAGGGGCCAGCTGTTCTGTTCTGCAAAATACGGAATGCACACGGACTTCATCCGTATTTTTTGAGGATCTGTTTTTTGCGGACTGCAAAATACATACAGTCGTGTGCATGAGGTCTTAGAGTGTATGCACACACTCTCCAGTGCTACGTTAGGCATCATTATTAGTTTATTATGCCGTTTGTTGTGTATCCAAGATTATAGGGTCTCATGCAAATTAGTTTTCAGAGTTGATTTTGCACTAGCATGAAAACTTTTGAAGTGGAAATTGTGTTTGTCATCACTCGTCTACAATACAAATTTAGAAATCATGGAAAAGCTATTAATCATAAACGCAGAAATTTCACTGTGAAACTTTCTTCTGGATATATATTCCTACAGAAAATATATATGTATCTAAAAGACAATTAGATGAGGAAAAATAGTTCCAGCTGATAAGTTCTATCACCCAAATGCACATAGGGGGTCATTTATTAAGACTGGTGTTTTAGACCCTTGCTTAATAACCCCTATATCTGGCGGTGGAAGAGGCTCTTCCTTGCTGGCTTACATTTAGACCATTTTCTATGCCTAAAACATGTCCACTTTTTTAGACCTAGCGTGAGCAGGGAGAAGTCGCAGATTGCGGCGCAAATAATCTGTGCCAGAACTATGCCTAATATAGGTGTATTTCTAGATAATGGGTTACTATGATGCTGTGCACGTCGGACCGCCCGCGGGGCTATTGTCCCACACTCATAATATCATATGGGTGATATGTCTCGGAGGGCATACAGTCGTGTGCATGAGCCTTTACTGGGTAAAAACTCTTCAGTAGATTCTGGATGTCCTGCTTTCACATGTGGATTTCGGCACAGATTTTGACATGGATTTGTAGGCAAGTTCAACATCATAATATTTACCCTATGTGTGAACTTGACCTATAGAAGGTTTGGGAATTTAATTGTCAGCCCCCCAAGCACAAGTCAGAGTGCAGGCACTAGATTTAGACTAGACCATGCAGCAGTTCAGCTCCTGCCAAAATTGCCAACTAATTTTAAAGGTACGCCCTGATGGGACATACTGTATTTTGATAGCACCATTTACTATTGCATACAATGTAGGAAGATGCAAAAAAAATTCCAAATGGGATGGAATTGAAAAAAATAATAAAATGCAATGCTACCACACTTTTATAGGTTTTGTTTTTACAGCGTTCCTTATGTGGTTACCTTCATTCTCCAGGTAAGTACGATTACAGCGATACCACATTTTAGTTTGTCTTGTGTTTTAATATTGAAAAAAATAATAATTTGGGGAAAACATTTTTTTCTTTTAATTGCTATATTATGACCCCCATACATTTTTTATAGTTGTTTATGGAGCTGTGTGGTGGCTCATTTTTGTGTGGGACGTTCTGTAGTTTTTATTGATACTTTGGAGTGTGTACAACTTTTTGATTACATTTTATAAAAAAAATTGGGAGGTGAAGTGACAAAAAAAATGTTGAATCAGCCTTTTTGAGTTTTTTTTTTCTGTTATGCCGTTTGCTGTATGGGATAAATATTTTTATATTTTAATAGTACAGGCTTTTTCAGAAGTGGCAATGCTCATGTTTAATTTTGTTTATTTTTTATTTGAGGGAAAGTGGGGTGATTTGAATTTTTATATTTTTAAAAACATTTTAAAGGTGACTTTAACATACAATCATTAGATTGCATCTTGTATTCTGTAATACACTACATATCTATGAATTCAGTATATTCCAAAGTAGTGCTGTCACCTGTAGGTCTGCATTGGAATTTATTAGTAATCAGCCTGTTCAGGCTTAGGCCTATTACTGCCGCCTTCCCTAAGCTCAGCCAGGGCAATGCGTCCCTGGCCGGGAAGTGTGTAGCTCACAGCTTTAATGCTTTGACCACGGCATCTGAGGTGTTAAATGTCCACCAATAGCAGACTTTAGCCCTGGGCCTCTGTCAGAAACCCCGCATTACACCTACAGTGCTTTACTTTCTGTTCAAGCGGTCCGACCTATCTGCCTTATTGCTGCCCAACCTTTCAAACTGATGAATTACCAAACCAATTTCCCATGCCAAAGCTTCTGCACCAAAAAAAAAAAAAAAGAATTCCACCCTGCGTGACCAAACCAACTCATTCCATACAAACCCTTAGGCCTCTTTCACACGGGCGTTCCGGATTTGCTCCAGATGCGTCGCGTGTGCATTGCGGGAAAACCGTGTGAGTAGGCACGCAATTGCAGTCAGTTTTGACTGCAATTGAGTTCCGATGTTCAGTTTTTTCCGTGCGAGTGCAAAGCGTTTTGCACGCGCGTGTAAAAAAACTGAATGTGGTACCCAGACCCGAACCTGAACTTCTTCACTGAAGTTCGGGTTTGGATTAGGTTTTCTATTAATTTTATTATTTTCCCTTATAACATGGTTATAAGGGAAAATAATAGCATTCTTAATACAGAATGCTTACTAAAATGTGAATTGAGGGGTTAAAAAATAAAAAAAATAACTCACCTCATCCTCTTTCTCACACAGCCGGCATAGTCTTCTTGCTTCTTCTTTCAGGACCTGCAAAAGGTCCTTTTATGACCACGTGGTGAGCGCGGTGACGTCAGCACAGGTCCTGCTGAATGAAGATAGAAGATTTCTATCTTCAGTCAGCAGGACCTGCGCTGACGTCACCGCGATTACATCATCAAAGGTCCTTTTGCAGGTCCTGAAAGAAGAAGAAAGAGGATGGGGTGAGTTTTTTTTTTTTTTTTTTTTTTTTAACCCCTCAATCCACATTTTAGTAAGCATACTAAATGCTTGTACATGCCCTCATTATCTCCCGCCTAGACTACTGCAACACTCTCCTCTGTGGCCTGCCTTCACTGGCTCCCCATTGCCCAACAAATTCAGTTCAAAATACTAACAAATACATACAAGGCCATCCATAACCTGTCTTCTCCCTACATCTCTGAGCTACTTTCCCAATACATTCCCACACGCAATCTCCGATCCTCACAAGACCTCCTTCTCTCCTCTCCTCTCATCGCCTCTTCCCACAATCACCTCCAAGATTTCTCCCGTGTATCCCCCCCATACTCTGGAACTCGCTACCCCAACATATCAGACTCTCACCTACAGTGGAATCCTTCAAAAGAAACCTGAAAACCCACCTCTTCAGACAAGCCTACAACCAGTGACCCTGCTGCCTCTATACCGCCATGACCAGCTTCACCTGCACCTACTGTGTCCTTCTCCCATACCATGTAGATTGTAAGCCCTCACGGGCAGGGCCCTCTCTCCTTCTGTACCAGTTTGTAACTCGTCTTGTTTATGATTATATGATTAGTGCAATTGTCTGTATTATGTATGGGCACCCCTTATCATATGTACAGCGCTATGGAATGAATGGCGCTTTAATAATAATAATAATAATAATAATAAATACTGTATTAAGAATGCTATTATTTTCCCTTATAACCATGTTAAAAGGGAAGATAATACAGTGAATACACTTTAATGGGGTCTGGGGTTGCTTTCATCCCTATCCTAGCAACCATGTGTGAAAATCGCACCGCATCCGCACTTGCTTGCGGATGCTTGCGATTTTCACGCCGACCCATTCATTTCTATGGGGCCTGCGTTGCGAGAAAAACGCTGAATATAGAACATGCTGCGATTTTCACGCAACGCACAAGTGATGCATGAAAATCACTGCTCATCTGCACAGCCCATTAAAGCGAATGGGTCCGGATTCAGTGCGGGTGCAAAGCGTTCACCTCATGCATTGCACCCACATGGAATTCTCGCCCCCGTTTGAAAGGGGCCTTAGTAATCTCCCCAGGTACCACTCAGTCATAAAGGAGGGTGGTTGAGGGATCATGCCATATTCGTTACCCTCCACAAAGTGGTCATTGCTCCTCCCCACTGCCCTCATACACTTTAAGTGATCCTTTCCCCATTGCAGTCTCTCCAGACCCCATCATACTAGCCTGCCCGAGGCTGCACTATACGTGTCCTTACCGATGTTTAATCAAAATGCGTTTTTTTCTTTTACTTAGCTAAGATTGTTATGTAAAACTCGATGTGTGCAGTTCATGAAACACTGCTACATGTAGATAACGCGTGCACATATTGGTCATACTGTGTGAGCAATTTACAGAGATGCTTCATAATCACTATATGTGATATTTATGTCTCCAGCAAATTGCCTCATTGACAAACCCATAACGCCAAAGGTGAAAATTACTGCAGGAAATCACCTTGGAGAAAAAGTGTAAATGTGTAATAGATAATTCTCATATTGCCTGAGCAATGCATTCTCTGTAGTGCTGCTGACGAGTTAAAGAGGTGTAAGGCTTTCTTGATGTCTAATTCCGCATCCCCTGCCCTTCGAAGCTTCTGCCTTGTTTGCCTGAGGGTAGCAGATGACTGTAATTGCTGAAGCTGCTCCTATATGTGCTGCAGAGCTTACTAGATGTTTATTACCATAGTTTTTTGTGCATTACTTAAGTGCATACACGCGATAGTGGTGGAGATAGTTTACCTTAGTTTATCTGAATAGGATGGCTGTACCCTGGAAGACGTGTGATTCTAATGCCAATTAGACAGGGATATCATTTCTTATTATTTTGCCTTAGGAAAATACTTGGCAGAATGTTGTTTAGCAATATATCATTTTACTAGTAATGATTTTCTCTTTAATTCCAAATTAGAGAAATTAAATTCCGAGATTACATTTGAGATGTTGGCTTAACTATAGCTGCTGTAGGACTACCATGTTTTACATGAACGCTGTTGACTGCTGGAATGTTCTAGCGTGTGGTTTCTTCAGCACCTATGTCATGTATATTCCTTGCGTAGTGACATATACAGTGTAATGTTGTGTCTCTGTATGCAGATAATTACCCCTAAATTCCATGTTTTTCTCTGGTAACTGTCTTCCGTCCTGTGATCCTCACCATGGTGTTCAGAGATGTCCTGATTTGTCCTTCTGGAATTCTATTGTTTAGAAGTCAGGCTCATTATCGGCTGCCTGGAGCTCCACTCCCTTTGCTCAGTGGATGCAGATCCTTAGAGAACAAAGTATGAAAGAATCCATTTTCAAATATTCCGTGGAGAAATGAAAATCAGCAAGATATAATTGCCTCATTTTAGATTCAACGTTGTTTATTGGGCTCATTCATATGGATCTTTCCGCTAGTCTGTGGACTGCTTTGGCACTTTATTTTTATTTTTTTTGTATTTTCCAAAACATTTTTATCTGTTATTAAATAGGCTATAAATCCACGGGTGTGAAATATAATATGCACAATAAAGGTTCTCAGAGGGACACATTTAATATGCACTAGCATTTATTTTTTATGCAGCATATCCCATATTCATGAACTACTGGGATGAAACAAGTTTAAAAAAAAGTGTGGGTACTTTCTTGTCTTATGACAAGTACAACTCATTTCCTTCATGCATCATACAGTATGGACGTCATAAAGCCAAAATGGAGAGCTGGTATATAGTGGAGCAGTGGCCAGAAATGGTTTCATCCAGTGATAAGTGTCTTCATGAAACAACCCCTAGAAGTGACGCACAGAGTTACAAGAGCGGATTGCACTTCTGAAGAAGCCACAACTGGTATCTATTGATCTTGATGTGTGCTTTATTATTTTAAGCATGTACAAGACCAGTCAAACATTTAGACACACCTCATTCTATGTTTTTTCTTGTTTTTTATTTTTTGTTTTTATTTTCCACATTGTAGATTCATATTGAAGACATGAAAATGATGAAGGAACGTATATGGAATTAGCAGAAGTAGTCATTTAAAAAGTGTTAAACCAGAATATGTTCTGTATATTAGATTCTTCAAAGTAGACTCTTGTTCAAATGATAGCCTTGCACACCCTTGACATTCTCTCAGTCAGCTCCATGAGTTGGTTACCTGGAATGGTTTTCAATTAATAGGCTTGCTTTTTCAGGCGTTAGTTTGTGGAATTTCTTGCCTTCTAATTGTTTGAGACCATCTTTTGTGTTGGTCAGAGGTAGGATTGGTACACAGTTCCATACAGTGTATAACCCTGTTATACTCCACATTATTGCAAAAACCACTGAACTATGTAAAGACAAATGTCAGTCCATCGTTAATTTAAGACATGAAAATTATAAGTACAGAAAAGTTTCATACCTTGGAAGGTATCCTAAAGTGTAGTCATGAAAACCATCAAACTCTATGACGAAACTTGCTCTCTTGAGCACCGGCCCAGGAACGGAAGACCAAGAGTTTACCTCTGCTGTGGAGGATAAGTTCATTTAGAATTTACAGCCTTGGAAACTGCAAATTGAGAGCATCTCAAATCAAGGCCTACATAGATGCTTTACAGAGATCAAGAATCAGACACATCTCAACATCAGCTTTTCAGAGGAGACTATGTGAATCAAGGCTTTATGGTTGAATTGCTGCAAAGAAGCTACTAATAAGGAACAAGAAGACAAAGTGAATTGTTTGGTCCAAAAAACACAAGGAATGGACCAGTGGATGCCTCTTATGCATGAAAGAGGAGGTGTGGTGGTGCTTTGCAGTTAACACTGTTGGTGATTTATTCAAAATTCAAGGCACACTTAACCAGCATGGCTACCAGAGCACCCTGCATCAACATGCTATCAGATGTAGTTTTACGTTTATTGGGATGATCATTTGTTTCTCAACAGGACAATGGCACTAAACACACCTCCAGGCTATGTACAGTAAGTGTTATATGACCAAGAATGAGAGAGAGAGTGCAGCATCAGATGACATGGCCTTCACTATCACCCGACCTTATCCCAACTGAGATGGTTTGGGACAAGTTAGATTGCACAGTGAAGGAAAAGCAGCCAACAAGTGCTCAGCTTCTCTAAGAAAGGCATCATGAACCCGATTGAGAGAATGCCGAGAGTATGCAAAACTTTCATCATAGCAAAAGGGGGCTACTTTAAACTTATGCTAGTTTAACACTTCTGTTTAATAACAGTGTTTTTGGACTATAAGACTCAATTTTTAGCAGAACAAAATCTTGCATAAAACTGCTTGTTTCTTTATTCAATCATGTATTCCTCCCCTTTCTTAAAGGGGTTATCCCATGATTAATGACCAACCGCCAAACAAATAATGAGAAATACTGTATGGTGAAAATTCACAAACCACCAAAAATACAATCCCACCTCCTGGACTACTGGTTCGATTATCCACCAAATAATTTAAAGAATAAATAGTAGAATAGTACCCTTCCGTCATGTTGGTTTGCTCATAAATAAGTAATATAAGAATTACCAGCTTTTTGCGGACTCTCACCCACATACATCAATTGCAAGGGTAAAAGATAAATCATTGCATCAACATCAGTGCAATACCAACACACTGTGGGCCCATCATACCTTCTATATGCAGGTGCTAAAAAGGCATTTCTATTATAATTTCATACAGGCTTATTACATAATAAAAAAAGACCTGGTAGAATACAGACCCAAAGTCCAGGGGGTGAACAACCACCCAAACATACGTTTTGCCCAACTTCCTCCCGGGGGCGTGCCGGTGGCAGTTGAAGGATGGAACTAAACATGTGTTTCCATCTCAGTGAGCAGGCCAGAGAAATTTGAAATACAGATACTACAAGATACACTGGGCCATAAGATGCCTAGGATTTGATGGAGGAAAATAAGAAAATCCTTTTTTTCATCAGACCCCAAAATCAGACCCATTCTTCATCAGACCTCAGATCAGACCCCCAAATCAGACTGCCAAGATTCATCAAACTTCAGATCAGACCCTCATCAGAACCTCAAGCTTCATCAGATCAGACCTCAGACCCCCCAAGTTCCATCAGCCTCAGATCAGACCCCCATCAGCCTCGGATCAGACCCCCATCAGTCTCGGATCAGACCCCCATCAGCCTCGGATCAGACCCTCATGAGCCTCAGATCACACCACCATCAGACCTCAGATCACACCACCATCAGACCTCAGATCAGACTTTAAAAAAAAAAAAAACTTACCTCACTTGCTCTGGCTGATGCTGCCACCTTGCAGATCTAGCACTCAATGCTCATGTCAGAGAAAGCAGCCTTAAAAATAAAAGTAGCAGTACAGAAATCTGCACTCTACATAATGCATTATCAGTCTTTCCAGGTACACAGATACACGTGTAAAAATCCCTTTCTCCTTGACAAAAGCACCCATATGCTTTAGGCTTATTTTGTTTGCTTTTCTGTCAGATATTATATTTTCATAGCTACTATGCATTTATTCTTAATCAGCCATAGATAATAATAGCTTTTATCTGGATGGGCATCATGTCTTGAAAACATATTTGTCTCTGGCACTACTAGAGCTGCTTAAACAAGGTTTATGAAATTATAATATGATGCAGATGGTAAACTTATCTAACATCCATTATAGCTTTCCTTGTTGGGGCTGTAGCTTAGATGAAAGAGTTTGCGGCAGAGAGCACACGGTGCAGATGCTGGTTGGAGTATTGATTAGGCTACATTTGTTTTTAACATGTTTTATTAGGTAGCTTGCAAATAAGTCAGGATCTCAGACATATCTAGAGCAAAAAGTGCCCAAAAAAAAATCAGGTTGTTGGCAGGGTTGTCATAGTCTGGCGTTATCCTAAGTGAGGAAGCACATCATGGTCGATTCAACTCATTTTACTCTTTCAGCCTAAATAAAATAGGTCAAGGTAACAAGATGCTATTTGTTGGTTGCAGAA
The DNA here is from genome assembly GCF_014858855.1 of Bufo gargarizans. Classification (NCBI taxonomy): domain Eukaryota; kingdom Metazoa; phylum Chordata; class Amphibia; order Anura; family Bufonidae; genus Bufo; species Bufo gargarizans. The sequence continues at coordinate 53,060,796 of NC_058090.1, forward strand.
AGTCAAACCCCCATATTTGTGGGAAATGCCCCAAGTTGTAAGGCTGTCTGGATTATATGGAATGTATTGCATGGACTGTATTTTGCTGTAATGGTGTATTTGGATGGAGTTCTGCTGTTGGCTGTCACTTATCACCTGTTTTTAGGCATTAGACACGGAATTATTTATGGAAATATCAACCAGATATAACATTAAACCATCGACTCAAATTACAGCTGTCTCATTTGTTTGCCCAGCTTTATGAATTGATCTATGCCATATAAAATGGAGAGGTCAAGTAGGCTTGTGCATTGTCACGTGCCGCATGTCCCCAGGGGGACCTCCGGGACGTCATGCGAGCAGGACAAGGCAAACAGGCCAAGGACCACGAAACACATAACTTATTACAAAGGAACCAAGACACGTGACAATGACTATAACAGAAGACCTCAAAGTACTAAAACAGATCAGTGGGTGTGAACCCACTTCGCCACTGACTAGCAATACTCTGGAGAGACATAACTAAGCAGCTACCTGGTCTTCACTAGAGCCTCAGATGGTGAGGATCGGCTTGGGCCATTAGGGTAGTTGCCAGGGGCGTAACTGAGTCAGTGGCAGCAGGATCAGGAGGCAAGGAGATACCAGACAAGGTACTGACAGTACATTGAGTCCACAGGCAGGCAGGAAGAACGGAACAGAGGCAGAAGCAGGTACCTGGGCCCCAAGCACAATAGATGCAAGGTGTAACTAAGCAGCTACCTGGTCTTCACTAGAGCCTCAGATGGTGAGGACCGGCTTGGGCCATTAGGGTAGTTGCCAGGGGCGTAACTGAGTCAGTGGCAGCAGGATCAGGAGGCAAGGAGATACCAGACAAGGTACTGACAGCACATTGTATCAACAGACAGGCAGGAAGAACGGAACAGAAGCAGGTACCTGCGCCCCAAGCACAATAGAAGCAAGGCGGCCCCAGGAAGAGCTGCACAGAACAGGCAGAGTAGTGACAGAAGCAGTTACCTGCGTGGCAAGCAATAGAAGCTAAGCTGCTCCAGGCAGAGCTGCACAAAGACTTAGAATGGGCATTGGACATTGGGCATTCGGGGAACACAGGAACCCTCTTCCGAAGGCGAAAATGGACAGACATGGACAGAACACCAGAAGCAGTAAGGACTGCCTGGCAGACAATAACCGGAACATAGATCAGACAGAGATAAGCTCTGCTAGGCTATTAAGGTACAGGAACATTGATCAGACGCAGATAAGCTCTGCTAAGCTATACAGATACAAGGCAAGGTACAGGGCCAGAAGACAACAATACAGAACCAGGCGGAACACATCGAGGTGTAGATGGTAGGACCCCTTGGGTCAGCAGCAAAGGGCAAAACCTGGCAAGACAAATGTAGACAGACTTCACAGAGCAGAAGGGTGAAACACCCACAAGACAAGACAGAACAGACTGACCAGAAAACCCCACGCTCAAAGGCAGAAATAGCAGCCTAATGAGCGCACCTGAAAGGACCCACCCAGGAACCGACCAGGAAAGGTAACCCCATCAGAACCAAACAGGGAGGTACCAAATCAGGTCAGGGGTAACAAGAAACCACAGCATACCAAGCTGCGATACAGGACGTTGCTCCTAGCAACCAGCATGCACGGAACACCGCAGCCAGTGCGCAAGAGCGCAACCAACCTGACATACCCACAGGAAGACGATACAGCCAAAGGGGGTACACACACAGGCAGGTTCACACTAGATACCGCAGCCAACCTACACAAAATAATCCGCAGCCAGTACGTGTCATAAGGTAAAAGTGAGAACTAAGGGGGGCATTTATTAAGACCGGCATTTTCCATGCCGATCTCAAGTCCCTCGGTGCTGCTAGAGGAAGCACCACAGTTATGTAGAGGTGCAGGCCTCTAGATAAGTTTGGTGTTTTGTCCGTTAGGCCATGCAACAAACTTAACTCTACGCCAGTCCTCTTGTGTAGATTTAAGCCATTTTCCACGCTAAAATGATAAATGAGCCAGACCTACTATCCTCCCCCGCCACTTCCCCTTTTTCAGGTGTAAAGGGGAAATGTCACCAAATTTGCAGCACAAATGGCGTGTTAAGAAATTTGCACCCTGTTTATGCCACATAAGGGCGTACATATATTAGTAAATGTGTCCACATAAGTGGCTTGGTGAGCAAAGCAATGAAATTTTGGCTCCATGTACAGGAATCTCCCCAGATCTCAATCCCATTGAGCACCTGTGATCAATCCTCTAAAATCGGGTGGACAAACTAAAGAGCAGAAATTATGATAAACTCCAAGCACTGATTAGGTGAGAATGAGTAACCATCAGTCGGGATTTGGTCCAGAAGCTGAAATCCGACATGCAGGGTCGGACTGGGAACTTAAAATGGCCCTGGAAAAAAATCCTAAAAGTGGTCCCATGTTGTAGGGGGTCCAAATTGACAGAAGGTGGGACAATACAATTAGTAAGGGTCAGCAATACTAATAGCACAAAACACTATCCCATCAGAACCATATTCCATAGTGCAGCACAATATATTGCTCAAAAAGCTGTCCCACTGTAGTGGCCATCAAGAGGTGCCATTTTCTGCCCTCCTCCCAGATGTTTCTGATCAAGATATGGAGCACGGGCCTCCTGATGCAGGCCACAGCAGCTAAATTCAGGAGGACATGTGTGGTCGCTGGCTGGGTACATGAGTACCTGATTCTCACAGTATTAATTACCGCTGAGAGCTCATTATGTACCTAGCCAGTGGCAAAAAGCATGGCTTGGGTGGCCCCCTGGGCAGCGGCCCACTGGGAAATTTCCCTGTAAGGTCTATTGCCAGTCTGTCCCTGCTGGCATGCCAGGGTGAAATGCAAAAGTCTTGAAAAAGAAGGGTCAACACTGGAAATATTGAGATTTTGCATAAACTTTATGTATTTATCAAGAAAAATAAAAAATCTTATGAAATGCTTATAATTGTACTTTGGTATACCATACCATAAAAATATCTGACAACCAAAGATCTAAAAACACTGAAGCAGCGAACTTTGTGTAAATGTTTTGACCATGACTGTGTTCATCATCGTGTGAAGCTGTATGCATTGTGCCCTGAACTATATTATCGTGTTTTGCAGATACATTTGCAATATTTTATATTGTACTTTTCTTAAAATTGAAGAGTAGAATCCCGAGGCGTCGATCAGTCGGCAACTGTGGCGAAGATCATACATTTTTAATCATTTTAAGCCAATTTCACTTTCTGCTGCTTAAAATGGTTAATTTCTCACAGTCTTCAGTGGAACTTAATTACACTAATATATCTGAAATCCCAGAGATTTCGAAAACACAGGTCCTGGGATATGATATGACTATTTTCTCGGTTTAAAGTGTAACTGCAATTTCACTACCAAAAATGAAATTTCTAACATATGTGATGCTGAAGGGAAGGTATTCATGAAGCTTTATTTTTCAATAAATTTTACCTTTCTGAACTCTGTATTCAGCCCTTAGCAACCCTAGTTCTCTGTGCCTCTATTTTAGCATCTTCCTAAAATGGCCTCTGCAGCATTTCCTTTGTTGATGTTTGCCATGTCTTTCAGGCCATCCTGTATTTTCCTCACTTCCTATAACCTCTTGTTCTCCTCACATGAACCAGCAGAACTGACCAGAATGGAGATAACGTCCCCCACTACCAAAGAGCAGTGTGTATCCTCTCACATACAGCTAACCAGAGACAGACGAGACCAATCAGAATGCAGATAAATTCCCCCACTACCCCAGAGCAGTGTGTATCCTCTGACATACAGCTAAACAGAGACAAGCCCTGCAATTACCGTATTTTTCGCCGTATAAGATGCACCGGCCTATAAGACGCACCTAGGTTTTTGAGGAGGAAAATAAGAAAAAAAATATTTTGAACCAAAAAGGTGCACTTTTGGTGGGTTTTGAACTAATTGTGGTCTGTGGGTGACGCACTGTTATGGGGGATCTGTGGGTGGCACTGTTATGGGGGATCTGTGGGTGGCACTGTTATGGGGTATCTGTGGGTGGCACTGTTATGGGGTATCTGTGGGTGGCACTGTTATGGGGGATCTGTGGGTGACACTTATGGGGGATCTGTGGGTGACACTTATGGGGGATCTGTGGGTGACACTTATGGGGGATCTGTGGGTGACACTTATGGGGGATCCTCTCTGGATGGCACTGTTATGAGGATGAGGATCTGTGAATGACAGTTATGGGGGGGATCTGTGGATGACACATATATAGCATCTTATGCTGTCATCCACAGATCCCCTCCATAAGTGTCCCTGTAGTGAATGACCCTCAATACAGGGGGTGGGGGTCGCATCTGCTTTAATGACAGTGGGGCCCGTGCAGTGACTATTCTACTACACGGGCCCCGCTTACTGTATAATCATATCTCTCTAATAGTTAATTGTTCTATGCATGTAATCGCATAATGAGCGCTAATGAGCGCTGTGTATTACCGTACTTAAAACTAGCAGCGCTCGCCGTTCGGAGCAGAGAGGAGGCAGGAGGCAGGCCGGGAGGACGGGCGCTTGCAACGTGAGTCATACGTCACGCGCCTGCGCCGCCTGCTTCATTCATAAGTGGGCGGTGCAGGCGCGTGACGTATGACTCACGCTGCAAGCGCCCGTCCTCCCGGCCTGCCTCCTGCCTCCTCTCTGCTCCGAACGGCGAGCGCTGCTAGTTTTAAGTACGGTAATACACAGCGCTCATTAGCGCTCATTATGCGATTACATGCATAGAACAATTAACTATTAGAGAGATATGATTATACAGTGAGCGGGGCCCGTGTAGTAGAATAGTCACTGCACGGGCCCCGCTGTCATTATTAATGCAGATGCCGCCCCCAGCCCCTCCTCCCTCACAGCTGATACACCCGCCGCGCGGCATCGCGGCGGGTGTATCATTGAAAACTGGGCAAAATAAGCTACATTCGCCGTATAAGACGCACTGCTATTTCCCCCCCACTTTTGGGGGGAAAAAAGTGCGTCTTATACGGCGAAAAATACGGTACATGAAATCAGTAAGCATTTGTTTTATCCTCTTAATAGTCACATTAAAAGTTTTTTTAGGAACCATTTTGGGGTATATATAGTGTATTAAATAACTTTTATTATTTTATTTTTAGGGAGTTCACTTTCTGCTAGAAATAACGTGATTTTATTATGTGGGTCACTACACTGATGATAATGTCACATTTCTATATATTTTTTTTTACTAACTTTCCCTCCTCCTGTCAGCTCTGCAGCTGCTCCCTCATTCTCCTCCACACTGACAGGGAAGCGGGGTGGCTGCTTTAGCTGCTCATATCTCTGGTTTGGTACCAGATAGACATATGGGCTTTGTATTGTTTAAAAGCTTTCAGACAATACCAGAATGACAGCAGTATGTTCAGTACAGGGGAAGATATCACTGATAGAAATCGGAATGCTGTGAATGCAGCTGAAAGTGAAAGTAAAAGCAGGTTTTACCCACGATTATTCCCGACTCGATTTCTAAGAGTGATTTCTCCTTTGCTGCTTGGGCTTTAGCGGTCATTCTAATCTTGTATGATGGAATGTCAGTTTTCAAACAAGACTGGTTGCATGTTTTTTAGCTGCTACCATTCAGGATAAAGTGGCATCTAAAGCAGCTCTCACCCCTCCAATTTCTTCCCGAACCCGAGCACTCAGGGCTGTTTTCCTCCTCCCAGTGCTCTCCCCGTCTCTTGTTTATATCAGAGAAGAGGCGGCTGCACATGACAGGGCTGTGAGAAAAGGCCTGTTCAAAGTGAAAGTGACACATTTCTGGGTGTTATTATGAGGTGAAACTGAAAAAGATTAAATTATAAACACAAAAGCATTTATACAGCCGGGTGTAATTTACCATCTATATATAAAGAAGGACCTACCGTATATTCCGGCGTATAAGACGACCCCCAACTTTTCCAGTTGAAATATAGGGTTTGGGCTATACTCGCCGTATAAGACTACCCCTCCAACAACATTTACTGCAGGTAATTGTTGTGCAATTTTCGTCTTTTGCCTCGGTACCATACTATGCCTTTCCAAGAATCTAGTACACCAGGATGCAGTGGCCTTAAATCTGTTGCTGTGATCTGGGTTAGATTTGGCTCACTGAAGTGCAAACAAACGTATTTTATTTTGTGTCACTACATAACCGTTTTGGCGATGCTCATTCACCATGTCTGCTACATGTTTTTCGAGTTCTGGCCAATGTGGGCTGCCTCTCCTTAATGCACACCTACCCCTTGGCATACTCTTTAATGCTTTTAATTTGCTTTCCAGTCGCAAACCATCTTTTCTGTTACTCCATATTGTCTTGCAGCAGCGCAGTTATTATGTTCCATGGCAAAGTTTACAACTTTAAATTTGAAACTGGCTTCATATTTCTTTCTTCTTGCTGGTAGAGCCATGATGGGGTCTTGACTGTTAGCCATTTGTATACTGTACTGTATGTACTGGTGCTATACTGTATGAACCGATGCAGATACTGGTGCTGTACTGTATGTACAGGTACAGATACTGGTGTTGTACTGTATTCACCACCACATGTATCTGCTCCCCAGATAGACTCTGTTTTTTCACCACAGATAAGATGCACACCAAACTTCATTAGAGATCCGCCAACATTAGAATTGGCTGAAGTGCAGATGCTTCTGCTCCCCCCCTGCCTTCCCTCAGAATCGCCAATCCAACCCAGTATACAACAACCAGCCAATCACAGCAAGCGATGTACCGGTATTTTCTGTGCACACTGCATACAAAGCCTGCTTGAATTGGGTGGGTCAGCTCTCCCTGCCTGCCCAGCCCTCCCTGTCTTCAAGATGATCTGAGCGGTAGTACGCAATGTGATACTGCCGGCATGAGAAAACCACTGAGAGCAGGAAGAGGGGGCTGCTTCAGGAGCGGCTGGCCGGGATGCAGCACACAGTGGCTCAGCTAGAGGGCGCCTGTCCCTGAAGCTGGAGAAGGACAGCTTCTCCAGTCTTGCTAGGAAGTAAGTTTCAGCACGCTGTATACCGGCATATGAGACGACACCCGGCGTATAAGACGACCCCCGACTTTTGAGAAGATTTTCATGTGTTAAAAAGTAGTCTTTTACGCAGGAATATACAGTATATATGTATTGTCGGGTTTCGCTCTGCTAGATAGGGTAAGCGGCGCAGCACAGAGGTAAAATACAAGTTCTTAACTCAAAACGTCAGTGTTTATTCACACTTGAGGCAATTGCACAAAACAGCACGTAACTTAGCAGTTTTGGTATTAATTCACATACAATGGAAAGTTCATATAACACAGTCACCTTGCTGGCAGTTCTGCCTCCAGTAGTCCACAGCAGGCTTTAGGGGGCCTGTGTCCCCAGCATGCAGCTCTCAGCCCTCCAGCACGGCACAAAGCCTCAGATCCCAAAAACAGAGACATCTTTTCTGAGCCCAGCTGCCTTTTTAATGACAGCCAGGTGCTGCCAAAACCCAGACCGGCACTTAAACTCTCAACCGTTATTGGACCTCACCTGGCTGGAAACCAGCCCAGCCGCACATGCTGGGTGGAAAATACCTGCCTTGCCAGACACAACCCCTCACTGTGTCATAGTATGCATGTATGTTCTGCGATCACTCAAAAACGCAACCATCGATTTCAACGAAACTTGGTATATACATTTCTTGCTACCTGGAAAGAAATCTTGTGAGGGTCACAGCTCTAGGGTCACAGAGATATTCCCCAAAAATGACCTGCATTAGCCAGTTCAAGCCTGCAAGTCTTTCTCTTCATATCTCAACTGTAATACACACGGTTACATGCCCCTTATCAGCCAATAAAAGCTCACAGGCCCTTAGTCTCCACATACACACAGTTTTACACCAGGATTCCATAACATCCCAGCCATTTTTCTTCACTGCTGTAGGTCAGCTTTAGTCTAGGGCTGCACGACACATAGGGCACAACTGCTACATGCATCTATCTTGGATGGATTTTTTGCAACTGTCGTGTCGCAGCATGTTGCAGTGCGACAGCATAGCCTATCATTATAAAAATTGTTGCGTGACATTGGTAAGACAAAATGTCAAGCAACACATGTCGTCATGCAGCCCTAGCCTTAAAGGGGCAGAGCTCTGTGGAGGTCACTGTTAAGGGGGCAGGGGCCACTATTTAAGTGGCAGGGCGCTTTGGAGGTCAATGTTAAAGGGGCGGGCACTGTGGAGGTCATTGTTAAAGGGGCGTTCATTGTGGAGGTCACTGTTAAGGGGACAGGGGCCACGATTAAAGGAGCAGCTGCTGTGGAGGTCACTGTTAAGGCAGCAGGAGGTCACTGTTAAGGGAGCGGTCTACTGTGGAGATCACTGTTAAAGGGACGGGTGCTGTGAAGGTCTCTGTTAAGGGGGCGGGCCCCTGAGGAGGTCACTGTCAAGGGAGTAGGGTGCTGTGAAACTCCCTTTTAAAGGGAGGGACTGCTGTGAAGGTCAAAGTTAAGGGGTTGGGCTGCTGTGGAGATCCATTTTAAGAAGGCTGGGCACTGTGGGGGGTCAGTGTTAAGGGGTGGGGGGCTGTGAAGTTTACTGTTATGGGGGATACTGTCGATATCTTTTAACGACACACAAACATTAACCCCTTAACACCCAGCACCATACATGTACGGCGCAACCGGACGTGGCTTAATGCCCAGCGCCGTACATGTACGGCACGCTGATGGGGTGGGTGCAGGAGCTGCGCCTACCTGATCCGCGGCAGGGGTCCGGCATTCACTGATTGCTGGACCCCTACTGTATGAGCCGGCATTAGTAAAATCACTGATGTCGGCGCATTAACCCCTGCATGGCAATGGTCAGCGATGTCCGCGGCACGTGCGGACTTCAGACGTGTGCGGGATGTCCATTGGCTCCCTGCGCTGCTGTGAAAGGGACCCAATGGAAGGGAAGGCAGCCTGATGCCTTCCTTAGGCATCGTGGCTGCCTTCCGGGAGAGCCTGTGAGATCCAGCCCCCTGGATCTCACATACAAGCAGGCTGTAAGTGTATTACATTGGTAATACACTTACAGCCAATGCATCACAATACAGAAAAAAAAAAAAAAAGCTTCTGTGATGGACTGAACCGTCACTGGTGCTGCTGGAGAAGCCTGAGGGCTAGCCTCCTTCCTACGGACTATGGACCCAGAACTATGGAGACCCCCTCAGACCTTTTGTGGTTACAATGAACTATGGACCCTGATTTATGTGTGGCGTTTATATGCCACATATTTCCTATTGACCACTAAAGGTGCAGGGTGTGAATCCAGCAACACAAAAAGTGTTAACTCTGCACTGAGACTCCCACTGATTGTGTTAGTGATGGGATTAAGATAGCTGACTCTAGGAGTAGCCGACTCCAGTGTAGATGAGTAGAACACCCAATGATACACTCAGGAGATAATCCCATCACATGTGTCTCCTCTCTCCCTATTCATTCATTAGGAGGGGGGGGGGGGGATGTTTTCATGTTGTTCATGGTTGATTTATGTTGTTAGACTTCTTGAACTGTATATATACTGAGTTGGTCTTTAATAAAGGGAGTTCCTGTTTTACCTTCAAGATAGAGCCTCGCCTTATGTGTGTGGGGATTGCTATACGCTGTATACTCCCCTGGCTATAATCCCTAGCTCTTGTAAGAGCTGTTCCTGTTCCTTGTTCCTGCATTGCTTTCTGAAGGAGCCTGGAGCCTTGACGTAGGTCCAGGGTGTGTAGGAGACGGCGAGATCCCAACCAAGCTGCGGCGGTTCGTGGGGTCGGCAGTGCTTACGGTGTCAAGTGGAGTTCTTGGAGCCCTCAGCAAGCACTAGGAGCATCCATAAACTGAGGTACCCATTCAGGGTGCCAGGAGATCAGTTATAGCTTCCTTTTCCCAAAATAAAGTAAAAAGAAAAAATTGTAAAAAATAGGGGGAAAAAAGAAAAGTAGACCTATTCGGAATCACCGTGTCTGTATCGATTGGCTCTATAAAAATATCACATGACCTAACCCTTCAGGTTAACACCGCCAAAAAAAAAAAAAAAAAAAAACTTTGTAAAAAAAACCTTTTTTTTTGTCACCTTACATCACTAAAAGTGCAACACCAAGCGATCAAAAAGGCATGTGCCCCCAAAAATACAACCAATCTAACCATTACCTCACCCCTCAAAAAATTAGCCCCTACCTAAGACAATCACCCAAAAAATAAAAAAAAACATGGCTCTAAGACAGATTTTTTTTTTCAAAAATGCTTTTATTGTGTTATATGCATTTTTTTTTTAAAATAGACATATTAGGTATCTCCGCGTCCGTAACAATCTGCTCTATAAAAATACCACATGACCTAACCCCTCGGGTGAACACCGTAAAAAAATAAAAATAAAAACAATGTCAAAAAAGCAATTTTTTGTCACCTTACATCACAAAAAGTGTAATAGCAAGCGATCAAAAAGTCATATCCACCCAAAATAGTGGATCAAACTTCATCTCATCCCACAAAAATGATACTCTACCTAAGACAATCGCCCAAAAACTGAAAAAACTATGGCTCTCAGACTATGGAGACACTAAAACATGATTTTTTTTTTTGGTTTAAAAAATGATATCCTTGTGTAAAACTTACATAAATAAAACATTTTTACATATTAGGTATTGCCACATCCATAATGACAGGCTCTATAAAAACATCACATGACCTAACCCCTCAGGTGAACACTGTAAAAAAAAAAAAAAATTCAAACTGTCAAAAAAGCCATTTTCTGTCCCCTTACATCACAAAAAGTGTAATAGCAAGCGATCATAAAGTCATACGCACCCTAAAATAGTGCCAATCAAACAGTCTTCTCATACCGAAAAAAATTAACCCCTACATAAGACAGTCGCCCCCAAAATATGGCTTTCAGAATATTGAAACACAGAAAATTAAAAATTAAAATCTTTATTGTGTAAAACTGAAACAAACAACAACAAAAAATAGTTATATTCAGTATTGTCGCGTCCGTAACAACCTGCTCTATAAAATTACCACATGATCTAACCTGTCAGATGAACATTGTAAATAACAAAAAATGTAAACTGTGCCAGAAGAGCTATTTTTTGTTATTTTGCCTCACAAAAAGTTTAATATAGAGCAACCAAAAATCATATGTACCCTAAAATAGTACCAAAAAAACTGCCACCTTATCCCATAGTTTCAAAAAGGGGGAAAAAAATTGGCAGTTTCTGCTCTAGAGGTGCTTTGTTAGTGGAAAAACCTTTATTAAAATGGAAAATCTGCCAAAAAAAGTGAAATTCTGAAATTTCATCTCCATTTTCCATTAAGTTTTGTGGAACACCTAAAGGGTTAACAAAGTTTGTAAAATCAGTTTTGAATACCTTGAGGGGTGTAGTTTCTAAAATGGGGTCATTTCTGGGTGGTTACTATTATGTAAGCCTGAACTGGTTCTTAAAAAGTGGGTTTTGGAAATTTTCAGAAAAATTTCAAGATTTGCTTCTAAACTTCAAAGCCTTTTAACGTCCTAAAAAAATAAAATGGAATTCACAAAATTATCCAAACATGAAGTAGACCTATGAGAAATGTAAAGTTATAACTATTTTTGAAGGTATTACTGTATATTGTAGAATTAGCGAAATTAAAATTAGTAAATTTTTCAATTTTTTTGTAAATTTTGTCTTTTAAAAAAAATAAAAATGACATTTTTTAACTTAATTTTACCACTGTCATGAAGTACAGTATGTCACAAGAAAACAATCTCAGAATGACCTGGATAAGTAAAAGCATTTTAAAGTTATTACCAGATAAAGTGACACTGGTCAGATTTGCTAAAAATGGCCTGGGCAGAAAAATCTAAATGCCTTGGTCCTGAAAGGGTTAAGTGAAATAGATGAAATATACCCGTGCGAAGCCGGGTCCTTCTGCTAGTTAGTGTATAAAAAATGAAACGGCAGTTATACTTTAAATTTACACTTTAAATCTTTAACTGCCACCAGCCATATTTTCTGATAGAAGCTATGGCATTTGCAGGGAGAGAGCTGCAGCAGAAAGGTCACACCCCCTGCCAGGCTCAAGATAATCTAGCAGAGCAATTGGAGCAGTGAATGTGGAGATCTCTGGACCTATGAGCACTACAGGACCTGTTCTAGCTTTGTTAGAAAGAGATTGTCATGTACTATATGATGTCTGATTTTCATTTTTTACATAAGTAATGGCATAAGTTCTTTAAGGAAGCAGTCATGGGGGTCTGGCACGGCTGGATCTCCCTGAATGTGCACTTTAAGCCCCAGGCACTTTTAAGAAATATTTTCCTGCTATAACAGTGAGTCTTATAGTCCAAAAAATTTGTAGGATATTGATCCTTTTTAGTCACACCTCTATTTCAAGATATGTTTTGTATTTACTTCTTAACATATAAAGTTACTATTATGACTAATTCTGATGGTTTAAATTCTATGTGTAAAAAAGGTGGGAATTTACAATTCAGTTCTGATGTAATTTTTCCACATTTTCCTTATATAAGTGTCTATTGACCACGTATAACAGCCAATTAAAATTGCAATTTCTACAAGGTTGCTTAACAAGGCTTAAGGGTGAAGTGAGAGACCTCCATCTATATTATATCCTTTGTATTGTCTGTGCAGAACGTCATGAGGTCAGACATTGTGCTTTGCCAAAGTGCGGTTATTACCACATGTACGACAAAGTGCCTTCATTTCCTCCCTCAGTTAAAGAAATTGTCTAGAAGTCATTAGCTCTTGCTGGTGTCTATAGAGGGTTTGCTGCTGGAAGAGTTAGGATACTCCGGAATATCTAGACATATCTGGGAATAGTATTAAACCTACATCAATGCCGTAAGGACAGAAAAGTCTTTTCTGTTTGTCAGGTCTTTAGATGCCTGTGGGTTATTAGTTGAATGAGTAATTCAGGAATGAAAATTGTGAATAGGTGGTGTGACATGTTAGGCCAGGTTTACATTACCATTTAGTTTTTTTGTTCTGATCCGTCAAAAGAACAGAAAACAAAAAAAATCTAAAACTGGATCCTGTATTTTAAGCATCTGTTATGCTCAGTTATACACATTTTGCATCCATTTTAGCAATTTCTGTCTGAGATCTGTTATTTTTGACTGAAAAAGAGTCCTATACAGTATTTTATTCTATCTAAAATAACGGATCTCGGACAGAAATGGCTAAAATGAATGCAAAATGTGTATAACAGGTGCTTAAAATATAGGATCCATTTGATTGATCAGAAGAACAGAAAACTGGACGGTTATGTAAACCCGGCCTTACAGAAGCACTGCTGCCCCCTTGCCTCATACACTGAATTCACTGATAAAATCTGAGTGCAGGAGTCCATACACTGAGGCATCGGGTTACAGCTGCCTCCCACATAAGTCTATAAGAGGGGGAAGCAGGGGACAGCTGTAGAGAGCCGCAAACAGACAGGCATACCATATACATATATATATATATGTATAGAGAGAGAGAAAGAGTAAACAACAGACGGGTTTTATGACCAAACAGCAAGATTACCCTATCCTTTCTCACTGAAAACTCTAAGGCTCCTTTCACACAGGCGATTTTCCCGCAAGGGTTCAATGTGTGAGGTGAACGTATTGCACCCGCACTGAATCCGGACCCATTCACTTCAATGGGGCTGTGCAGATGAGCGGTGATTTTCACGCATCACTTGTGCATTGCATGAAAATCGCAGCATGTTCTATATTGTGCGTTTTTCACGCAACGCAGGCCCAATGGAAATGAATGGGGCTGCTTGAAAATCGCAAGCAAGTGTGGATGCGGTGTGTGATTTTCACTCATGGTTGCTAGGAGATGATAGGGATGAGCAACCCCATTAAAGTCTAATCACTGTATTCTTTTCCCTTATAACATGGTTATAAAGGAAAATAATAGCATTCTTAATACAGAATGCTTACTAAAATGTGGATTGAGGGGTTAAAAAATAAAAATAATTAACTCACCTTATCCAATTGTTCGCGCAGCCGGCATCGTCTTCTTGCTTCTTCTTTCAGGACCTGCAAAAGGACCTTTGATGACATAATTGCTCTCACCACGTGGTGAGTGCAGTGACCTCTGCACCGGTCCTGCTGAATGAAGATAGAAATCTTCTATCTTCATTCAGCAGGACCTGCGCTTACATCACCGCGCTCACCACGTGGTGAGAGCGATTATGTCATCAAAGGTCCTTTTGCAGGTCCTGAAAGAAGAAGCAAGAAGACGATGCCGGCTGCGCGAACAATTGGATAAGGTGAGTTAATTGTTTTTATTTTTTTAACCCCTCAATCCACATTTTATAACCATGTTATAAGGGAAAATAATAAAATGAATAGAACACCTAACCCAAACTTGAACTTAAGTAAAGAAGTCTGGGTTCGGGTTTGGGTACCACATTCAGTTTTTTCTCATGCGTGTGCAAAACGCATTGCACTTGCGTGGAAAAAACTGAACATCGGAACGCAATCGCAGTCAAAACTAAAAACAATTGCGTGCCTACTCATGTGGTATTCCTGCAATGCACACGCGACGCATCTGGAGCGAATCTGGGACGCCCGTGTGAAAGAGGCCTAAAAGTACAAAATAGGAGAAGGCTGGTAGAGGGCAATGGGTTCAAGCCCATTTCTGGGGTGACTGGTTCATTTATTAAGTGTGAATCATTAACAAATCTGAGCAATATAAAACATCAAGACCCCTTGCACCAAACTCTAAAGTTTCTTCTGATTAAAAAATGTTGAAAGTGAGTTCTTGGTTCACATTTGGGTGACAGCTAGGTTTTATGCTTTGCCCTGGTTGCATTTTGGGCATCTTCTGGTATTTCTTCTACAATGTTTTGGAAAGCATGGCATTACGTAGGCTAGCAGATCTGGTAGAGTAGTTCAGAAGTGAGGTCTAGGTATCGGTTTAACTCTAGATCCAGACATGAGACGTTCTCCTCATCACTCTTGACATGTCACTAAAGTGGGAATAGAACAAGGTATCTGAATGTGAGATTGTTGTCTGGGGGAGTGTGTAGTAGAAGTAAGGGATGAGGGTACGGCTACACAACGACATTTGTCGCACGACAAAAGGGTACAACTACATTGCAGCTTTTTTTTAAAACGATTGTCTATATGGTCTCGCACTGCGACATGTGACATTACTGGGACAAATAGTGCAGCCCTAGCCTGAGACTTGAAGGTTGGTGGTGGAAGCGTGGCAGTGTTGTTGACTTGCTATCATCTAGGGAGTGACTGTAGTGATAATATAATTGGTTTCTGTCTTTGTTGGTATATTTGAGTGGCTCAGATGATGTTAAAAGGTGTTTTCTTAGGTTGGGTTCCCGTTTAATTTTCCTTTCTTCTGATCCATCACGGATCCTGTATTTTAAATATCCGTTATGCACATTTTATATCCGTTTTGCCATTTCCATCTGAGATCCGTTTTTCTTTTTTTAGATGGAAATGGCTAAAATGGATGCAAAATGTGCATAATGGATGCTCAGGATCCGCTTTTTTACAGGATCCATATATTTTTTTTTTCTGAAGGATCAGAAGAACGGAAAATGAAATGATGATATTAACCCAGCCTTTTGCCTTAGGCCCCTTTCAGATGAACGAGTGTCATGCTCCGGACTCGCAGTGCAGCTCCCGTCCTGACCTCCCAGCACTGCCAGGGTTGCATAATATAGATTTTTGATGCTATGTAACCCTTACAGTTCTGGAATGTATTGGATAACACTGACTTCATTATGTCAGTGTTATACAATACATTCCAGAACTGTTAGGGTTACTTAGCATCATAAATCAATATACTACTATGCGACCCCGGCATTGCTGGAAGTTCAGGCCGGGAGCTGCGCTGCGAGTCCGGAGCATGACACTTGCTCTTCTGAAAGGGACCTTATTCACACAGTCAGGCCTCTTTCACACTACCGCTCTTTTTTTTCAGTTTTGCGGGCTGTTTTTTGCGTTCTGTATACGGCCCGCATACGGAACCATTAATTTCAATGGTTCTGCAAAAAAAAAAACTGAATGTACTCCGTATGCATTCCGTTTTCGTATTTCCATTTTTCCGTTCCGTTGAAAGATAGAACATGTCCTATTATTGCCTGCAAATCACGTTCCGTGGCTCCATTGAAGTCAATGGGTCCGCAAAAAATACTGAACACATACGGAAATGCATCCGTATGTCTTCCGTATCCGTTCCGTTTTTGCGGAACCATCTATTAAAAATTTTATGCCCAGCCCAATTTTTTCTATGTAATTACTGTATACTGTATATGCCAAACAGAACGGAAATGGAAACACAAAAAAACGGAACAACGGATCCGTGAAAAACGGACCGCAAAACACTGAAATAGCCAATGGCCTCAGTGTGTTGTCAATGGTTTCAGTGATTGTGAGCCAGAACCAGGATTGGAAACTCAATAGAGATGAGGTAAAGGGGAAAGATCTGCTCCTGTTCTGTGTTTTGAGCCGCACCTGGTTTTGGCTAAGGCAGTATTTGTAATAGTTGTTGAGCTCTTGCCGTTGATTGAGATTGTCTATTCAGTTATTGTCAGAGGGAAAGTTCAAAAGAAGACACTGACATTTAAAGAGGGGGTTTTACATTATTCTTATCATTCATAATGCAAAATGGCAGAAATATTGCGTAGGCAATATCATTAGGCAATTATCTTGACAGTTTTGGGGTCATGTAAATGAACTTGATATATTTTCATGTTTTATATTAGTTTTTAATTGGCTTGGTTGCTATAACCCGTACCTTTTTAAATTGTTCATGTGTAGCCTACATCTGGTCAGTGTAGCTCGTGGACGGTTGCCTGTATCTTGCGCTGCCGGAGGATTAGCCTCATCACAAATTAGGCCAATATAAGGCAGCGGTATAAATGTTAGTAAATTTTGCAGGGCTTGTGCCCCGACATGCCCCTACTCTGCCCAACCGACGAAAACTTTTGGCCTTAATATTGTCGCACAGCCGGTCAAAAAGGGGACTTTACGACTAAAATAGCTGCAAGTCTCTTGGAAAATTACCCCCTCTGTACTTATTTTTAGATTACATATTTATTTATTTTTTTCCCTACTACGACACCCCACGCTTATCAACTGTTTCAGTGTAGTTCTGGAACCGGAAGTTAGCACTGGAACTACAAAGCTCCATTCATTGTATAGTGGACAGAGCTGGTAACTGCACTGTGGCTTCCATTGAAGTGAATGGGAGCGGAGCAGCAATAACCAGCTCCATCCAGTATGTCAAGGATCAACAGCCTCCGGCACTCCAGCTGTTGTAAAACTACAACTCCCAGCATGAGAAGTTGTAGTTTCATCACTGCTGGAGTGAAGGAGGTTGCTGACCCTGGCACTACATAAAGGATGACGCTGGGTATTTCTTACACTGGAGCTACACTGAAAAAGCTGATCAGAGCGGAAATCTGCGTCATCTGAATAATACCCTTAATTACTTTTGCAGAAATGGGATTAGTATAGGGATTTTAGTATAGGAATTTCAGTAACAGTTGGTGATAGGTGGAGCAGAATAAAGTTAAAGGGGGTGTCAGAGCTCAACCCGGACATATCCTCTTTTTTCACCCAGGCAGCCCCTCTGAGATGAGCATCGGAGCATTTCATGCTCCGATGCTCACCCTTGCCCTGCGCTGTCTCGCACAGGGCAAGGGCTGTTTTGTTTTCATTTTTACACTGCTAGGCAGAGGCTTCCACCTAGCAGTGTTCCCAGTGACGCCACCAGCACTAATGGGCGGCGGCCTTTAGCACTGCCCTAGCCTATAAAACAGCCTAGAGTAGCGCTATAGTCCGCCCATCACTGTCGGGGATGTCACCGGGCTCATTGCTAGGCAAAAGCCTCCACCTAGCATTGCAAAAATTAAGGGCAAGGGTGAGCATCGGAGCATGAAATGCTCCGATGCTCATCTCAGAGGGGCTTCCTGGGTGAAAAAGGGGATATGTCCGGGATCGGCTCTAAACCCAGCAACCCTATTAAGCAAATTGCCTTTTTTAAATATCTATGAAATAATGTATTTTATAAGCAAAATTAACTTGCACACAATGTGCAAAGTATCCTCTGTAGTTTTACATGGGGTCTCTACAGTTCCCACAAATAGGGGGCTTCTTTATAGCACTGTATTGAAGGAAAGATTCCCCACAATGCATAATCTGATGCAGTACGACACATTTTTTCCCCTTGTTGCAGCCATATGAGTTTATAAGAGAACTGCTATTTTGGGTCTGTATGAAACCGTAGGTGCTCATAGAATTTTTGGGTGCCCAGTTACTCATCCCCATGTACAGCATATACTATGACCATCTTCACAATATAATATTATTTGCATGAGGAAATATCTTCGGCCATTCACCCCGTGCTCCTCTGCATCATGTAGACCAGGATCACATTTGCATAAAACACTCCACTCAGCACTTTTCTTGTAGTATTAGGGTGAGCAGAGGTTAAATATAAAATGAAGGGTAAAGTGGCAACTGATTGAAATTATTCTTTAAAAAGATACGGGCTTTGCGGAGAGCGAGCTCAATGGCCTTATTACCTTGGAAATGTTCAGCATTTATTGCGGCAGATAACGTGCTACACACAAGCCCCGCTGCTAGTGCAGATAGCTATGTACACCCGGCCCTTCATGTACACAGAGGCAGTTTATTTAGGCGGCAGAATGATTTTCTTCTTATTGAATAGAGATGGCTAAATAAATAATTCCAGAATCATTCCAGAATCATACCGCACCTCATACCAGAATACAAGAATAGGTGGTTCTATTGGGGTGCCGGCCGGGTGTATCGCGGATCCGCAATACACTACGGACGTGTGAATGGACCCTTAGGCCTCTTGCACACGAAGGTATTTTCATTTGTTTCCGTTCAGTTTTTTTTGCGGACCATATAAAAACGTTAGGTACTCCATGTGCATTCTGTTTCCGTATTTCCGTTCTGCAAAAAAATAGAACATGTCCTATTATTGTCCGCATTACGGTCCAGGATAAAGTACTGTTCTATTAGGGGCCAGCTGTCCTGTTCCGCAAAATACGGAATGCACACGGATATTATCTGTATTTTTGTCGGATCCTTTTTTTTTTGCGGACTGCAAAATACATACGGTCGTGTGCCAAAGGCCTTAAAAGAGTATTCCCATCTCAGACAATAGGGGAATATTACTAGGGATATGCCCCATGGTCTGATATCTCTGAAACGAAGCCAGGAAAGTGGTGGCTGGCAGTGCCAGTCTGGCCACTACCAATCTTTCCTATTGGCCCGCTGAAAATAGCCAATCAGCATGCTCAGCTATTTTCAGAATTCCCATAGAAATGAATGGGAGCACACCGCAATTGCGCGGCCACTGCTTTCATTCACTTCTATGGGGCCAATGGAAATAGCCAAGCCAGCACTTGGCTATTTTCGGCTGCCACTTTGAAATAAATGGAGGGAAGATGCGCATGTGCGGTACACCCTCCCTCACTTTGCCAGCTGGGTTTACGAGATAGGTGCAGGTTTCCACCTTCTAGCGATATGCCTCCATTGTCTGAGATGTGAAAACCGCTTTAAGGGGGTTGTCTCACTTCAGCAAATAGCATTTATCATATAGAGGAAGTTAATACAAGGCACTTACTAATGCACTGTGATTGTCAATATTGCCTCCTTTGCTGACTTGGTTCATTACTCCTGGGTACGAGCAGTGTATAATTTGATGGAAAAATGAATCAAGCCAGCAAAGGAGACAATATGGACAGTCACAATACATTAGTAAGTGCCTTGTATTAACTTTCTCTACATGATAAATGCCATTAGCTAAAGTGGGACAGCCCCTTTAAAGATTAACTGACATAGGAGCTGTGATCCATCTGAAATACTACAGCACCGCTACACTGTTTAGTGGCCCAGAATTGTCCTGCAACCTCCGTCCCATTTGGGTCTCATTTTAGCTGCAAAACTACGTGTGTGGTACCAGCCTTAGACGGCACTTGAAGTCCTCACCCCATATTATAATCCACCATGGTGCATAAAATGGCACACACAAGTGCCTCAAGTCTGCCACGTTGTTCTAATGTATGGAAATTGCTCCTTACATCTGGCTCGTTTATTTCATAACCTAGACATGCACCTCATCCAGAAAGGGCAAGCAACAGCAAACTGTCAGCCAGCTCCAGTTTGTCATATAAACCGATCAGCCATAACGTTAAACCACCTGCTAAATATTGTGTAGGTCCTCTCCTGCCACCAACAGGACGATTATTGATTTTAATCTCGATTTTCTTGTTTTTCTTTTCTGTGTATAATTTTTTTACATTTCTGGGGAGGTCGCTGTATGAGAGCTTGTTATTTGCAAGACAAATAGTTTTTTATGACACCATTTTGAGAGTCATATAAATTATTGATCCACTAATAAAAAAAAAAGCAATACTATAAGTAATATAAGCCATTGTTTTTTTTTTTTTTTTACATTTAACCACTTAAGGACCACAGGTTTATACCCCCCTAGTGACCAGGCCCTTTTTTACAAATCGGCACTCCACAACTTTAGCGGTTTATTGCTCGGTCATGCAACTTACCACCCAAATGAATTTTACCTCCTTTTCTTCTCACTAATAGAGCTTTCATTTGGTGGTATTTCATTGCCGCTGACATTTTTACTTTTTTTGTTATTAATCGAAATTTAACGATTTTTTTTGCAAAAAAAATGACATTTTTCGCTTTCAGCTGTAAAATTTTGCAAAAAAAACGACATCCATATATACATTTTTCGCCAAATTTATTGTTCTACATGTCTTTGATAAAAAAAAAATGTTTGGGCAAAAAAAAAATGGTTTGGGTAAAAGTTATAGCATTTACAAACTATGGTACAAAAATGTGAATTTCCGCTTTTTGAAGCAGCTCTGACTTTCTGAGCACCTGTCATGTTTCCTGAGGTTCTACAATGCCCAAACAGTAGAAAAACCCCACAAATGACCCCATTTCGGAAAGTAGACACCCTAAGGTATTCGCTGATGGGCATAGTGAGTTCATAGAACTTTTTATTTTTTGTCACAAGTTAGCGGAAAATGATGATGATTTTATTTTTTTTATTTTTTCTTACAAAGTCTCATATTCCACTAACTTGCGACAAAAAATAAAAAATTCTAAAAACTTGCCATGCCCCTCACGGAATACCTTGGGGTGTCTTCTTTCCAAAATGGGGTCACTTGTGGGGTAGTTATACTGCCCTGGCAATTTAGGGGCCCAAATGTGTGAGAAGAACTTTGCAATCAAAATGTGTAAAAAATGACCGGTGAAATCCAAAAGGTGCACTTTGGAATATGTGCCCCTTTGCCCACCTTGGCAGCAAAAAAGTGTGACACATCTGGTATCGCCGTACTCAGGAGAAGTTGGGGAATGTGTTTTGGGGTGTCATTTTACATATACCCATGCTGGGTGAGAAAAATATCTTGGTCAAATGCCAACTTTGTATAAAAAAATGGGAAAAGTTGTCTTTTGCCAAGATATTTCTCTCACCCAGCATGGGTATATGTAAAATGACACCCCAAAACACATTCCCCAACTTCTCCTGAGTACGGCGATACCAGATGTGTCACACTTTTTTGCTGCCAAGGTGGGAAAAGGGGCACATATTCCAAAGTGCACCTTTCAGATTTTGCAGGCCATTTTTTACACATTTTGATTGCAAGGTACTTCTCACACATTTGGGCCCCTAAATTGCCAGGGCAGTATAACTACGCCACAAGTGACCCCATTTTGGAAAGAAGACACCCCAAGGTATTCCGTGAGGGGCATGGTGAGTTCCTAGAATTTTTTTATTTTTTGTCACAAGTTAGCGGAAAATGATGATTTTTTCTTTTCTCTTTTTTCCTTACAAAGTCTCATATTCCACTAACTTGCGACAAAAAATAAAAAATTCTAGGAACTCGCCATGCCCCTCACGGAATACCTTGGGGTGTCTTCTTTCCAAAATGGGGTCACTTGTGGCGTAGTTATACTGCCCTGGCAATTTAGGGGCCCATATGTGTGAAAAGTACTTTGCAATCAAAATCTGTAAAAAAATGACCGGTGAAATCCGAAAGGTGCACTTTGGAATATGTGCCCCTTTGCCCACCTTGGCATCAAAAAAGTGTCACACATCTGGTATCGCCGTACTCAGGAGAAGTTGGGGAATGTGTTTTGGGGTGTCATTTTACATATACCCATGCTGGGTGAGAGAAATATCTTGGCATTAGACAACTTTTCCCATTTTTTTATACAAAGTTGGCATTTGACCAAGATATTTTTCTCACCCAGCATGGGTATATGTAAAATGACACCCCAAAACACATTCCCCAACTTCTCCTGAGTACGGCGATACCACATGTGTGACACTTTTTTGCAGCCTAGATGCGCAAAGGGGCCCAAATTCCTTTTAGGAGGGCATTTTTAGACATTTGGATCCCAGACTTCTTCTCACACTTTCGGGCCCCTAAAAAGCCAGGGCAGTATAAATACCCCACATGTGACCCCACTTTGGAAAGAAGACACCCCAAGGTATTCAATGAGGGGCATGGCGAGTTCCTAGAATTATTTTTTTTTTTGCATAAGTTAGCGGATATTGATTTTTTTTTTGTTTTTTTCTCACAAAGTCTCACTTTCTGCTAACTTAGGACAAAAATTTCAATCTTTCATGGACTCAATATGCCCCTTACGGAATACCTTGGGGTGTCTTCTTTCCGAAATGGGGTCACATGTGGGGTATTTATACTGCCCTGGCTTTTTAGGGGCCCTAAAGCGTGAGAAGAAGTCTGGAATATAAATGTCTAAAAATGTTTACGCATTTGGATTCCGTGAGGGGTATGGTGCGTCCATGTGAGATTTTATTTTTTGACACAAGTTAGTGGAATATGAGACTTTGTAAGAAAAAACAAAAACAAAAACAAACAAAAAATTTCCGCTAACTTGTGCCAAAAAAAATGTCTGAATGGAGCCTTACCAGGGGGGGGGGGGGTGATCAATGACAGGGGGGTGATCAATGACAGGGGGGTGATCACCCATATAGACTCCCTGATCACCCCCCTGTCATTGATCACCCCCCCTGTAAGGCTCCATTCAGACATCCGCATGATTTTTTACGGATCCATGGATACATGTATCGGATCCACAGAACGCATGCGGACGTCTGAATGGAGCCTTACAGGGGGGTTATCAATGACAGGGGGTGATCAGGGTAATCAGGGTGATCACCCCCCTGTCACTGATCACCCCCCCTGTAAGGCTCCATTCAGACATCCGCATGATTTTTTACGGATCCATGGATACATGTATCGGATCCACAAAACGCATGCGGACGTCTGAATGGAGCCTTACAGGGGGGTTATCAATGACAGGGGGTGATCAGGGTAATCAGGGTGATCACCCCCCTGTCACTGATCACCCCCCCTGTAAGGCTCCATTCAGACATCCGCATGATTTTTTACGGATCCATGGATACATGTATCGGATCCACAAAACGCATGCGGACGTCTGAATGGAGCCTTACAGGGGGGTTATCAATGACAGGGGGTGATCAGGGTAATCAGGGTGATCACCCCCCTGTCACTGATCACCCCCCCTGTAAGGCTCCATTCAGACATCCGCATGATTTTTTACGGATCCATGGATACATGGATCGGATCCACAAAACGCATGCGGACGTCTGAATGGAGCCTTACAGGGGGGTTATCAATGACAGGGGGTGATCAGGGTAATCAGGGTGATCACCCCCCTGTCACTGATCACCCCCCCTGTAAGGCTCCATTCAGACATCCGCATGATTTTTTACGGATCCATGGATACATGGATCGGATCCACAAAACGCATGCGGACGTCTGAATGGAGCCTTACAGGGGGGTTATCAATGACAGGGGTGATCAGGGTAATCAGGGTGATCACCCCCCTGTCACTGATCACCCCCCCTGTAAGGCTCCATTCAGACATCCGCATGATTTTTTACTGATCCATGGATACATGGATCGGATCCACAAAACGCATGCGGACGTCTGAATGGAGCCTTACAGGGGGGTTATCAATGACAGGGGGTGATCAGGGTAATTAGGGTGATCACCCCCCTGTCACTGATCACCCCCCCCTGTAAGGCTCCATTCAGACATCCGCATGATTTTTTACGGATCCATGGATCCGTAAAAATCATGCGGACGTCTGAATGGAGCCTTACAGGGGAGTGATCAATGACAGGGGGTGATCAGGGAGTGTATATGGGTGATAACCCGCCTGGCATTGATCACCCCCCTGTAAGGCTCCATTCAGACGTCCGTATGCTTTTTGCGGATCCGATCCATGTATCCGTGGATCCGTAAAAATCATACGGACGTCTGAACGGAGCCTGACAGGGGGGTGATCAATGACAGGGCGGTGATCAATGACAGGGGGGTGATCAGGGAGTTTATATGGGGTGATCATGGGTGATCAGGGGTTTATAAGGTGTTAATAAGTGACGGGGGGGGGGGGTGTAGTGTAGTGTGGTGTTTGGTGCGACTGTACTGACCTACCTGAGTCCTCTGGTGGTCGATCCTAACAAAAGGGACCACCAGAGGACCAGGTAGGAGGTATATTAGACGCTGTTATGAAAACAGCGTCTAATATATCTGTTAGGGGTTAAAAAATTCGGATCTCCAGCCTGCCAGCGAACGATCGCCGCTGGCATGCTGGAGATCCACTCGCTTACCTTCCGTTCCTGTGAGCGCGCGCGCCTGTGTGCGCGCGTTCACAGGAAATCTCGCGTCTCGCGAGATGACGCCTATTGGCGTTAGTGTGACCTGGGAGAGCCGCCGCGATGACGCCTTTCGGCGTTAGCGTGGCGGCAAGCGGTTAAAGGGGTTTTCCAGGCTCCTGATATTGATGACATCCTCAGGATAGGTCATTAATATCTGATCAGTGATGGTCCGATACCCTGCCAATCAGACGTTCCCCTTGGGCGCTAAAGTTAGCACTTTGAGTGGAACAAGAAGCACAGCTCCATTCAAAATGTAGTGGCCGTGCTGAGACCTGAACTGCAGTAACCCAGCTCAGCCACTACACTTTGAATGGAGCTGTGCTTCCTATATAACTGAAAGTGCTAACTTCAGCGCCCACAGGGAACGTCTGATCGTCAGGGTGTCGGACCATCACCGATCAGATATTAATTACCTATTCTGGGGATATCAGGAGCCTGGAGACCATCACCGATCAGATATTAATTACCTATTCTGAGGATATCAGGAGCCTATTTCACTCTTCTGTGATTTCCATCAGTGATTGTGAGTCAAAGCCAAAAGTGGAGCCTACACAGAGATAAGGTACAATGGAAAGATTTCTACCTGTTCTGTGTTTTTGACTCGCACCTGGCTCACAATCACTGATGGAAATCACAGACTTGGGGATCATGCACACGACCGTATGCCCTCCGAGACATACGGTCTGTGAGCGGGCCATATGTCCCGGAGCGGCATACTTCGTGCACACGGGAGCGCACAGCATCAAAGGTTACTATATTCATATGATGCGCACAGCATCATACTAACCTGCACGATGTATGCCGCTCCGGGACATATGGCCCGCTCACGGACTGTATGTCTTGGAGGGTATACTGTCGTGTGCATGAGCCCTAATGCCTCATTCACACGTGAGTGTTTTGTTCAGTGATTTCCATCAGTGATTTTGTGCCAAAACCAGGTGCGGCTCTAAACACAGAACATGAGCAGAACTTTCCCTTATACTTTATGTCTGTAAAGGCTCCAATCCTGGTTTTGGCTCACAATCACTGATGGAAATCACTGACCAAAACACTGACATGTGAATAGCTAAAGTGTGAACTAGGCCTACACTTAAATGTTCACTGTGTGGCATAACTAGCATTTCACTTTTATTCTATGGGTCAGTAGGATTTTGGCGACTCCAAATATGTAGTTTTGTTTGTATTAGTTTTGCACAATGATAGCGTGTCAAAATATATATTTTTTAGATGCACATACAGTCATGGCACCCTGCGATTTTGTTTGCTGGGGGCTGATGGGGTCAAAGGGACCCCTCTTCCTCTATCTGGCTTCAGACTAGTCCCACCTGTTGGGTAGATGGTTTTTGCCAAAGTAACATCAGCTTGAGTGCACGTTTTACAGCAGAACATTGTCCACAAAATTGCCAAATTAAGGCAAAATGTTGCACAGTAGAGACATTATGAATCCCTACGTCAGAAATTGACGTTGAAAAATTTAGGCAACTAATGTTTTTATGTTTCCCTTGCTACTTTCTGAAAAGTAATTGTGTATAGGCGGTGTATGACGATTGAAACGTACTTCAGCTACAAGTTGAAGTAGATTTCAATATAGGTGCATGTACTGCCCGAGGTTGGGCCTAATTTATGATGAGACCTTAGCCTCATCATAAATTAAGTGCATCGTCCAGTGATGTAGGATATGTCGAAGACCAGCATAAAATGACTCCTACAGTTTTAAGTAAAATGTTCTAAAAAAAAGGAAGAAACGCATTTGCATTACAAAAAGTGGAATCCACAGTGAAAATGTGCAGCAGACCCATGATGTAATAGGCACGCTGCCAATTTTAAATCTAATTTCTGGTGTTTTGTGCAGAATCCACACCAAAAATGTGCAACAAATCCATCATATCCGAATGTAACCGATGGGGTATATCAATATGAGGCTGTTCAGACCTCAGCAGACTGCATCACAAAAAAAATTACATTTGGTATTGCCACATCTTTTAGTGTATTCCCAGTTTCTAACGATGAAACATTATTAAGAAAATGGGGGTCATTTACTGAGCGCGCCACACAACTTTGGAGTAGCGGGGGCTAGGAAATCTGGAAAATTTACCAAGATGAAAACTAGGGGAGACGTTTTTACTGTTGGTGCACGGACTGCCGGAGGTGCGCCTAACTTAGCATGTGGTGCATGTCTCGTCATAACGTAAGCCTATTCCCCTTAAGTGTAAATCCGGTCTTTGTAAATGACCCCCAATTTGTTTCTTCTGTGAAAACTACATATGTATTGAAAACTGCAGCAAAAGCCCACCTGGTTCTTTCTAATGTGGTTTTTACCACATCTCAGCCGCCGTATGTGACTATATAAATATAGTCGCAAGTCTCTTAGTAAATATGCCCCAAAGTCTACAAGAGATTTGTCTAATCTAATACACTTTGCTGGTATTGTATCACGCTGCGATTTTCCTGTGCGAAAATCCATGCTGAAAAACCGTATGCAGATATGCCATGGTTTGACCATTGCGGATTTTTAGGCTGCAGATTTGCAGCGTTGTACTGTACCAGCAAAGTGGATGAGATTTTAAGAAATATCATCCACACACTGCGTAAAAAATCCACAGTATAAATTGACCTACAGTGCAGATTTATAACCCTTTGCCATGGAGAGGGTAAAATCCACAGCCAGTTTGGCATCAAAAACTGCATGTAGTTAATGCAGTTTTGCCAAGGTTTTTATTGGGGTTTTTGCACTAGCGAACTTTTCTGCTGTATTTTCTGTCAAATGTGGATGTACCCTAAGGCCTCGTTCACATTTCTGTTTTTTACGGATGTGTGCTGTCCACGTTTTCCATGGAGAGCACACATACACATTGATTTTAATGTGTTTGTTCTGGTGATTCACTCTGGTGTACAGGACAAGCGGGTGCAGTATAGAGGCAAAGACACATTTGTAACTCAAAAACTGCAGTGTTTATTCACACTAGTTGCAGGTTCACAGTATGACAGTCCATACAGAAAAACACAGTATGACAGTCCATACAGAAAAACAGTCACCTTTGATCCTGGGTGTTTAATCCACACCTGGCTGAATGCTCAGCCTTAGAAAGTCCACCTGCAGGTTTTAGGCGGCCTGCTCGCCCGACACACTGTCTTCAGCTTTCAGCTCACACACAGGCCTCAGATCTCAGCAGATTCACACAGCTCCAGTGTCGGAGAGGAGTAATCCACCCACCCGACACTGATGGCAGTTTTTTTAGGTCTGTCAAAACCCGGCCTGGACCGTGGGGAGTGGTCACTCACCCAGCACTTTGACTACTCCCAGTAAGAGCCGTCCCGGATCAGCTATTTACAGCCATGCTAGATAGCAAGGGGTCACACAGCAACTGCTGCTGACAAATGGAAACTGGCTCTTACATTTTTTTTATGTGAAAATGGCTTACTGTAGCTTAATGTACCATAATGTGCCTAAACCTCAATCAATTGCCTTGAAACTTTGCACAACATAAGATCTCAGCTTCCAAAACCTATCTTGGAAGTTTCATAGATTTTGGCTACCCACAAGGCAAATGAGTGACATTAAGCTTGTTTTTGGGGGAGCTTAATGTGGCTTAACGTACAAAAAACAACTCAGATGTTAACCAATTTCCCCCAAACTTCCCATTCTACTAGATTCTCTCTATGCCAACATATTCTGAAGATTTTGGGTCATTTAATAAAACATACCAAAAGTTATTCAAAAAGAGCTTAATGTACCATAATGTACATAAACCTCAATTCATTGCCTTCAAAATTTGCACAACCTAAGTTCTCTTATTGAGTGACGTTACGCTCGCATAGCCCCTACTACTTTTTGTGCAGCGGCTATTAGAAATGTAAAGGATTATTCACAAAGCTAGCCGAAGGATCAGCCAGGCTCAGGTCTTAGTCTGTCTTGGATCTGGTGACACATTGGGGATCCCAGGGTAATTTGTTTAGTTGCAGGCCAGCTGGCAGGTGTGCTGGGGATTTTTTGTGTTTTCTATTGTTGTAAGCCTTCCCATGGGCACCCTGCTACCAAGGCTGGTTATAAATTTATGCGGTTACCATCTTTTTCCAGGTCTTAGCTCAGTCTCTCTACAGGTTTGGTCTGAGGGTGGGAATGCTCAAGTGTAGGACTTAAGCCTACAGGAGGCCTCACATGCTGATTGAGGAGGAGGACCAGAGAACCTGAATGTCTACCGAAGGTACATGGTACTGAAATGGACCTCAGGAGCAAGTCTGGTGTTTCTCCTACTGAAGATCTTATGCCTATCACTATACAGCTGTTGCGCTAATGCCCAGTGTCAGCCTGTGCTCCTATACATCTAATTTGTTTTATGTACGTTAAGCCACATTAAGCTCCCCTAAAAACAAGCTTAATGTGACTCATTTGCCTTGTGGGTAGCCAAAATCCATGAAACTTCCAGGATAGGTTTGGGAAGCTGAGATCTTAGGTTATGCAAAGTTTCAAGGCAATTGATTGAGGTTGAGGCACATTATGGTACATTAAGCTACAGTAAGCCATTTTCACATGAAATGTTTTAGGATTTTAGGATGTCCCTCTTACTCCACCGAGGCCAGGAAACTCAGTGACACATACCTATCATCCACGATGATTCATTGTACCTTCTTACATTGTTTACTCTTTTTCCAATGACCGTGTTTCAATAGAAAAAAAATCACAGAGGCATGCACTAGTTTGGTCCGTGATGCAAGCCCATTAAAGTCTATGGGCTACTGAACAACCACTGACGCAACACAGATGGCATCCATATTCAGTTTTTTCACAGACCATTGGTAGGAGATGCTCTGCAAATGAATTTTCAGCTGAGCAGCGTCTGTGGAATATGAATGACAAACAGACAAAACGCGGACCCTTCATTGACATCTTCACAGATAAATCACTGATCGTCTTGTCGCTGACGTCATAGCCGACACATCTACAGATACTAAACATCCACCCCCTCCTGAGTGGTCGTTGCATAAGTGGATGTTCATCAGTATTTTTCACTAGTGCTTCCCCCTCACTTGACATTGCGGCTGCATCCTACTGAAGACTGGCGTTCAGCCTGCACTGCTGTCAGTAAGTTTGACATTTTTCTATGAGATCAGTTTGATCCAATTTTTTTTGTGACTTTTTGTAACAATACTCAAGCTACACTCGGTAACGTACTACTCTCAGTACTCACTGGGGGTCATTTGTGAATACACCAGTTTTTGGCTTAAAAATATGCACAGCCACATTTTGGGTAAATATTTTGTTGCACGGGCATTGTTTGTGCCTCGTTCGACACTTAAGAGTGTTGGGGGTGTGGTAGGGGTGTTCCAGGAGATGGGCGGAAGCCAGGACTTTGGCCCCGACAAATTTACCAACATTTACATCTGGAAACACAGTGCACATGTGAATGTAGCCTTAGGCCTCTTTCACACGAGTGTGACGGATTAGGTCCGGATGCGTTCAGGGTGCGTTCAGTAAAACCTGCACCATTTTGCAAGTAAGTTCAGTCAGCTTTGTCTGTGATTGTGTTCAGTTGTTCATTTTTTTCCATGCGGGTGCAATGCGTTTTGATGCGTTTTTCACGCACGTGATAAAAAACTGAAAGTTTGCAAATTTAGAAATTTCTCCTTTATTTTCCTTTAATTTTTGTGGAACACCTTAAGGGTTAACAAAGTTTGTAAAATCAGTTTTGAATAATTTTAAGTGTCGCTTCTAAAATGGGGTCATTTATGGGTGGTTTCTATTATGTAAGCCCCACAAAGTGACTTCATAACTGAACTGGACCTTAAAAAAGTGGGTTTTGGAAATTTTCTTAAAAAAATTAAGAATTGCTTCTAAAATTCTAAGCCTTCTAACTTCCTAAAAAAAATTAAATAACATTTACAAAATGATGCAAACATAAAGTAGACATATGGGGAATGTAAAGTAATAACTATTTTAGGAGGTATCACCTTCTGCCTTAGGGCTCATGCACACGGTTGTTGCCCACCCCGCATACAGCCGGTCTGCAATACACGAGCACCAGCCGTGTGCACCCGCATCAAGGATGCGGATCCATTCACTTGAATGGGTCCACAATCCGGGAGATGCGGTTCAGAACGGAGGCACGGATTTGTAGCCCACGGAAGCACTATGTAGTGGTTCCGTGGGTTTTTTGTCCATGCATGCCCTACTTTTTTGTGAATGGGTCCGCGATCCATATGCAGTGGCCCCACGGTTGGTGCCCATGCATTTCAGACCGCAATTTGCGGTCCGCAGCACGGGCCCTGCCCAGCACATGGTCGTGTGCATGAACCCTTAAAAGCAGAGAAATTAAAATTAAAAAAATTGGTAATTTTTCCACATTTTCTGTAATTTTTTTATTTTTTTAAGTAAAAATAGAACATATTGACTCAAATGTATCACTAACATGAAGTACAATGTGTCACGAGATATCAGTCTCAGAATGGCTTGGATAAGTAAAAGTGTTATTACCACATAAGATGACGCATGTCAGATTTGCAAAAATCTGCCTGGGATTTAAGGTAAAGAGTGGCTTGGTACTGAAGGGGTTAATCAGGTGAACTACAGCTGTGTGTCTATGCAGATGGTTCGATACAGGTCGCTGGTGACAGATTCTCTTTACTCGTGCATCTCAAGCACGGGTAAAAGATTTACCACAAACCACATGTGCATTTTTATGAGATGTACCGTAAATGACGTCCATCTTATTGGCTCTATCAGGCGATCCGGTCACAGTATAATAGTGCCATGCAATGGCCAAGGTGTGTTTTGAGAGATTAGGGTGGATATCTAGATGTTGAGTAGATTTCCTTATGATGGTGTGAAATACTTCAGGCCATTCAGACTCCGAATAATGTGGAGTTAATCAGACTTGCCCGACTCTAAACGTTACGCATTACTGGAAAATGTTGTGTCAAGGTTTCCGATGTATGGATGGAACACTGTAATATTTACGTATTTTATACATTTTAATATGTATGCAGATCAAACACGCACATTGTTTGTCACAGCGGGGACTCAGTTTCCACGGTGACCAGGAAGTGGACTATTGTTTTGTTGTAAACAGCAAAGACGTGCGCTCCGCAGTGCAGCCCTGCTTGTTCTGGCTTATATTCCGAGAATAGCCACTTTCCATGTCTGATGAATCTCTTCGTTGCTTTAATGTGTGTGTGACTTCTTTTCATGGGCTTCATTCAGCGCTTGGGGCATTGTCGGCATGCACCTCACACACATACATTACGGTTGTTTCTGCTTAGTAGGCTATGAAATATTTGCATTTCCTTCTGCTGCTTTCTCCTCCAAACAGTGATCATCCGATAACCGTGGTGTTTTTGTTGCATTTATATTTTTGGCTTTTATAAATCTGAGCGTACTTTATTTGTCTTTCTAAGCGCTATTTGGGTAAATAATGTATCGCCATGAAAGCTGCCACGCATTTTGCATCTTTCGCCATGGCGACAATCGAGGCGAGAAACCAGCTCTTTTTCCTTGGCCGCCTGCTGAAATAAATTCTTACAGTGCTTTTAACTAAAGGTATGACCACACCGCACCGTTTTGACTAGGTTGCATGGCTGTGGGAGCCGCAGTAGGCTCCAATTAGCTGATTAGGATTGCACTGTTCACTCTGCCTGCCTTGTTAATGGCTACGCACGCAATATTGAAGGTGACACGCAGGCATTAACAATGCAGCCATGCACCCCGACTAAACACTGCTGTTGCCCCACAACAGTGTCACAAACACACTATAAGACGCACCTAGGATTTGCAAGGGAGAAAATAAGAAAAATAAAATTTCCAGCAGACCTCCATTCTTCATAAGACCTCAGATCAGACCCTCATCAGACCCTATTCTTCATCAGATCTCAGATTAGACCCCAAAATCAGACATCCAAACTCCATCAGCTTCAGTCAGACCCCTCATCCTCCATCAGCCTCAGATCAGACCCCCCAGCCTCTGTTAGCCTCAGATCAGCTTCCATCAGCCTCAGATCAGACCCCCCCCCACCTTCATTAGATTCAGATTAGCCATTCATCAGACTCCCAGTCAGCCTCAGATTAGCCCCCCAGCCCCTATCAGACTCTGACCAGACCCCCAATCAGATCCTATCTGCCTCTGATTGGATCCCCCAGCCCCACTCAGCCTCAGATCGCACCCTCCAGCCCCTATCAGACACTTTAGATCAGACATTTTAATAAATAAACAAACTCCGGATTGCACTGCATATCCAGCACCCACCACACCACTTCTTCTATGTCCTGCAGTGTACTGTGTCAGGACACCACATCGGGACCTGGAAGAATACCAGGGGAGAGGAGTACAGCCACCGCAGCGCTGCCCTCACCTCCCTGTCCCTCCCAGATGCTAATGACCACTTCTGCAATGGAAGCGGTCATTAGAATTCTTACTTTAAGACACACTGCCACTTTTACCCCATGGGGGAGGAGGTGCGTCTTATAGTCCCAAAAATATGGTATGATACAGTCCTCATGTGAGTACACTGCTATGACCCCACCTTCAGATAGAGACTGACTGACTATATCATAAATCACTATGATACAATTAGAGAAGCCACACAGACCGTGTTTCCCTGACCGATCACTGTCATATGAATCAGCCTTTAGGGTTTGTTCACACATTGCAATTAAGAACAGCATCTGAAAACTGCACAGAGTTTTATTCCTTTTATTTTTACAATGCAGTTTACACAGGTGAAAAACACTTATAGCTCTGGTACAAACGGTGCGGCTTGTAACTGCAGTACAAAACAGCAATTTGTGGTAAACTGTTTGAGATTTTCAATTACGTTTTTCAGCAGCAACGTGTTAATGTATCTTTTAGCGATTGGGCCCATTGTTTGCAGTTGTGTCGTGAACGAGAAACCTGTGATGATCTAGGGGGCCATCACATGAATATGGTATGATACAGTCCTCATGTGAGTACACTGCTATGACCCCACCTTCAGATAGAGACTGACTGACTATATCATAAATCACTATGATACAATTAGAGAAGCCACACAGACCGTGTTTCCCTGACCGATCACTGTCATATGAATCAGCCTTTAGGGTTTGTTCACACATTGCAATTAAGAACAGCATCTGAAAACTGCACAGAGTTTTATTCCTTTTATATTTACAATGCAGTTTACACAGGTGAAAAACACTTATAGCTCTGGTACAAACGGTGCGGCTTGTAACTGCAGTACAAAACAGCAATTTGTGGTAAACTGTTTGAGATTTTCAATTACGTTTTTCAGCAGCAACGTGTTAATGTATCTTTTAGCGATTGGGCCCATTGTTTGCAGTTGTGTCGTGAACGAGAAACCTGTGATGATCTAGGGGGCCATCACATGAATATGGTATGATACAGTCCTCATGTGAGTACACTGCTATGACCCCACCTTCAGATAGAGACTGACTGACTATATCATAAATCACTATGATACAATTAGAGAAGCCACACGGACCGTGTTTCCCTGACCGATCACTGTCATATGAATCAGCCTTTAGGGTTTGTTCACACATTGCAATTAAGAACAGCATCTGAAAACTGCACAGAGTTTTATTCCTTTTATTTTTACAATGCAGTTTACACAGGTGAAAAACACTTATAGCTCTGGTACAAACGGTGCGGCTTGTAACTGCAGTACAAAACAGCAATTTGTGGTAAACTGTTTGAGATTTTCAATTACGTTTTTCAGCAGCAACGTGTTAATGTATCTTTTAGCGATTGGGCCCATTGTTTGCAGTTGTGTCGTGAACGAGAAACCTGTGATGATCTAGGGGGCCATCACATGAATATGGTATGATACAGTCCTCATGTGAGTACACTGCTATGACCCCACCTTCAGATAGAGACTGACTGACTATATCATAAATCACTATGATACAATTAGAGAAGCCACACGGACCGTGTTTCCCTGACCGATCACTGTCATATGAATCAGCCTTTAGGGTTTGTTCACACATTGCAATTAAGAACAGCATCTGAAAACTGCACAGAGTTTTATTCCTTTTATTTTTACAATGCAGTTTACACAGGTGAAAAACACTTATAGCTCTGGTACAAACGGTGCGGCTTGTAACTGCAGTACAAAACAGCAATTTGTGGTAAACTGTTTGAGATTTTCAATTACGTTTTTCAGCAGCAACGTGTTAATGTATCTTTTAGCGATTGGGCCCATTGTTTGCAGTTGTGTCGTGAACGAGAAACCTGTGATGATCTAGGGGGCCATCACATGCGACAGTCGGTCACCCCTAGTAGTGGTACAAGGGACACTAACAGCTCAGCTATACGTACAGGACATCGGGCGGCCATGGCAGGGCTTCCAACTAGCATTTTCCAGCAGGATTTTGCCTGCTCACACTCAGTGTGGGAAGGGATTCCCAGAATGTCTCAATCAGATTAAAACACTTTCTTGGCTTGCCAGGTCACTAGATCTATCAACAATTGAGCATTTATGGGATCACCTGGGACGCCAGCCTTATCAATGAGGGTGCAGGATCTACAGGCCCAGCTGCAAATGTGCCGCAGGATACCATGAAGAACCTGTATGCCTCCATGCCTAACCATATCTCATCTTGTATCCAGGCTAGAGGAGGCCCTGCAGGCTAGAGCCTCCCTTGTACCGTTTTCCCCAATTAATTTATCCTTAGCAATCTAATATTGTAAACACACACATAGATCATCCTTACATTCACACATATAAAGTTTAATTCCAGGAACTCCTTCTTGCTTCTTTATTTTTTATATTTTTTTTGTCAGTGAGTGTATAATTAACAAAAGCAAAAAACGAACCCGAGTGCCACTAAAAGACCATTATATTGTTGTGTTCCTCTGAATTGGCGAGTCACATGAGTTGAGCAGATGGCTTTTGCCTCATTCAACGTCGCATTTCAGTTTAATCAAATCATGCTGTTTGCTAAAATTCAACTGAAGGTGTGCAAAAATGATCTGACTTATCCCACGCGTGTCCTAACACTGCCAGCATCTAAGTAACAGATTACTTATCTACAGTACCTTCAAGATACCCTCATTGCCAGTAATTTCATTATTACTACCAGGCCCG
Source organism: Bufo gargarizans (assembly GCF_014858855.1). Lineage (NCBI taxonomy): Eukaryota > Metazoa > Chordata > Amphibia > Anura > Bufonidae > Bufo > Bufo gargarizans. Next base: position 53,096,606 of record NC_058090.1, read on the forward strand.
AATTGAAAGTATGGTTTTGCTGTGGTTTTGCCGTATGGCCAAGTACTACGTGGCCAAAAAGGCACACTATTTTCCTATGATTTGCTGGGGTTTTAAAGACCTAATACAGATTGTTGTATTAATTTACGGCAAGCAAATATGAAAACACTGTGTATGCGAGACACAATATTTCATTATGCAATTATTTAGCTTTCTTTACACAGCTCTATCTCAGATTACTAATGTGTGTGATTAAACCTTCCTTTAGACAGTTACCTTTTTAAGAACCTTGCTTTCTTGAGGCTGATCTTTTTTTTTCTTTTCTTACATGACTATGACTGTAATGCAGAAGCTAGTCTGAATGACAGGTTTGCGGCCTCCAGTGTTGTCACAGCCAGAATAAATGACATGCTGTAGCGTGCCATATGCCAGAGCCCTGAGGAATACTCTGGGAGAAGCGAATTTGCCAGAATATGAAGATGAAGCAACTTTCAAACTGCAGACGATAAAATCTAATAGTCTTCAGTGATGTGTTTCCGAAGTGCTTGTGCAAGATTTTGAAGATTAGCCTACTTGAATCATTAGTGGGTTATTCCAAGATTTGTTTTTACTGATGACCTATCCTCAGGATAGGTCATCAGTATCTGATCGGTGGGGTCCGACACCCGGGACTCCCACCGATCACTTGTTCGAGAAGGCAGTGGCGCTCCTTTGACCACCACAGCTTTCTCTCTGTTTTTCCTAGGCCAGTGAAGTCTCGTTCATTGTTCACGTGGCCTAAGAGCATCTCGGCCCCATTCAAGTGAATGGGGCTGAGTGCAATACCAAGCAGAGCCGCTATACAATGTACAGCGTTGTGCTTGGTGAGCTGTGAGAAGGCCGCGGCGCTCATAGGAGCTCCAGTGCCTTCTCAAACAGCTGATCAGCGGAGGTCCCGGGTGTCAGACCCCCACCAATCAGATACTGATGACCTATCCAGAGGAAAAAAAATCTCAGAAAACCCTTTTAATGCTGCAATCTACATAAAAGCGCCCATGTAATTTGTCAGCAGACTTTTGGCACAGACTCCATGACAAAATTCACAGTAAAGAAAAGGAATACACAAAAAGACACACATACAAAAGATATATGAGATCTAACAATCTTTATTAAAGCCACAGCAACAAAGATGTTAAAAATATTGTATACAGTAAGACCTTATGTAGGACAAAAATACATCCTTACATACGAGTGCACAACTTGTTGTTAGTAAGGATAGCAAATGAACCTAGACAACACATAGGTAAGAAAATGCATCCCAAATATATAAATCACGGCCTCCAGTACTGGGCATAAAAATATAGCTATGAGATACAAAGGAGTGTCCACGCCACAATTTCCGCCAGCACCCTCCTCCCATTGTTTTCAAAGAGAGGCAGCACTGAAGTTCGCAGTCAGCAGTTTAAAGCGGCAACCATACTAAGAAGGGAATGTCTGAACGGACATTCAGTGGCACTAAGCAGCGAGCAGGTCAGCGGCATTCAAAGTGAACAACCGGTTTCTGCATGAAAATTTGCCGTGGTAATGTACCCCATCTCATAATCTACAGACTACATATTACAAGTTCTAAATGGTTGTAAAGTTTACTTTGGACAGTTTAAAGGGATGGAAATAAGGCAGTTTGCCCATATCCTCTGTTTTTAAGGTCCCCTGAGGGTGAGACCTTCACAAAGTGGCCTCAGAAACCTTTAGCTCTGCTCATCTGCAGAGGGCAAGAACGGCACTTGACTTGACCGTTGCGCCATTCAAGCACACTTGACCTCTGAGGCCACATAAATGGGAAAGGCACGTCATCTCTTTCAGTCTGGCAGGGACAAGAACCACTGCTTTGGGATGGAAGAACTTTCAAAAGGTGAATGATTTTTTTTCCGTTTGTTTGCACATCCGTCAATTGTCAACTCATTTTTGACTTTGGTCGGAAAACCCTTATAAGTCATATCTGTGATATTATGTAGACAAAGTGTAGCGGTATTATTTTATATATGTAGCTTTTGAAATTGCCCTACTTTGTGTGGAGCTCAGGGAGCTGTTTTCTATAAAACCAGCCCTGCCTTAGGGTTTGTACTGATTGATACAGCAAGACAATGTTGGAGGCAAAGTGGAAAGAGAAACCCTTAATGGCATAAAGGTTGGAAACAAACAATGAAGCATAAGAGTCTGCTAACATGAGAGAAGAGATGCTTGAAAAGATGGCGTGGCACCAATAAAGGTTATAAGGTTATTTGCTTTCTAAATTATCTATGATTTCTGGAAATTACGTAGAAAGTGAAGGATTGTTGTGGCCCATGTGCATTATCTGAGCCAAGTATTATCTATTTAAGTCTTGCCAAATTCAGTCTAAATATACACATGGATTTCTTTGTTAGATATGCCTAATATGTTTGTGCTCGAGATATTATTGTGTTTTGGAAAAAGAGATGGACCTGAAAACTCCAGCATAAAAACCTCTTGATCTACAATATGACAGTGTAATAGTACATTCACACAACAGTGAAAAAAGGCAGTTAAAATCGGCAAAATGGTCAGTTTTTAACTGACTTTTTTTTTCACTGATGCCTTTCTGAGAAACGGATGTTAAAAAGCGTTCTCCTGCAGGTGTATGGGGGCTGACGGTCTGTGAAAACGGACAGAATAGAACATGTTCTATTTCTGATGTCTGGTATTCACTTTCCTTTAAAGAAATGGCCCCGTGTCAATAACCCCATAGACTACCATTTTTCGGCTATTAAAAAAAATAGCCATGTGACTGTATATGTTTTTCACTGTCGAGCGAACATAGCCGTAATTGCAGGTATTGATGTGATGATTATTGCCTAAATACTGGAAAACCGAGTGTCTTTCTGGCAATCGTGGCTTTGGTCATGCGCCGTGAAATTGGTGGATTTACAGGATGATCTGGTTTATTTTTCAATATTGTTTGTATACCACAATGCTGCTGCTCTGTTACACAAAAACTTGATGGAACTGTTAGAAGTCATTTTATTCATTACAAAAGGTATCACAATAGATCCATCAACCCTGTGGATCTCCTAAATATGGAACACATAGTGAACAGCCCCATGGCAGAGCTCCTGTAATGTAGTGGGGAATTGATATTTTCCACATCACATTACTGTATGATGCTTAAGACAAATCTAAAGAACTATTAAAAAAAAATTTGCGGTCCCCCAGACTGGGAGGTTTCAGCTCTGAAGCTCTGGATTATGATGCAGTCCAACACATACCATTGAATATCTTGTAATATTTTATATTATATCAGCTTGTAAAATGTTCACATTGAGTCTTAGTTGTGTTAATGATTGCTATGATATGTGGGACTATTGGAGTTTCCTAATTTTTTTCAAGTATCAGTGAGAATTCTGTGACATTTGTTTGCACCAGTAGAGTTGAAGTTTGCAATGACAGACTTAAAAAGGTTTTTCGGCTTTCCTTTGGGAGGCAGGGCAATTACATGGTTCTATGTCACAAACAGGGTAAAGGGTTCAGCATTAGGCCTCCATTCACCACATGCACCATAGCAATGGCTTGGTCTCCCTTCATGGTAAGTGTGCCACCGCAACATCTTTGCAGTCCGTGAGTCAACCAAGAATACTGGGAAGTTTCAGCTCTGAAGCCCATGGTAAGTGTGACTGCCCTATTCCAGAAACAGGGCTTGTATCTGCTGTTTCAGCTCCGTTAAAGGGAATATTGTACTGTTTTTGGGAAAAAGTTAAACTTAGCCATATTTTTTCTAATCATGGGACTCGCACCTATCAGACATTTGGGAAATATCCTAGAAATATGCCCCCAATGTCTGAGGTGGGAATTCCCTTTTAAGTTCATATATTAAATTAATATTAAATGTTGTATGTATTGACAGACTATACAAAGCTTTGTATGCATTTCCTGTGCTGTGGGCTTTATTTATTCTAACATCTGTTAATCTGCATTACAAATTAACATGAACGGATGATTTTGACATCTGCACGCCTAAGCTACTTAATCACCTAATGACATATGTAATTTCTTTATTTTTCATTTTAGCGACTTTTTTTAAATTCATTTTCTATGAATTTTATACTATCCACACAGACCCCGCTTCCCCTTCCCAATTCTGATGCTTTTCAGAGACCCTGCAGGTCTCTGCTTCCTTGTCCCTGTCAATACAGCAAGTGTGACCACTCAGCAGATTACAGTGCGCAGCAGTGACCCACCTCAGCCAATCATTTCTAAAGTGGTCAAATTTCCAGGAAGTAAAGACCAGCAAGGGACCCAAGAGTCATCGAAGTGAGAGCTGGAGAGGATCAGTATCTATTCAATTCTTTAGTTATTATTTTTTTTTTTATGCCCCGGTGCTTGCCCACTTTATCATAAAACAGGAGCAAATATTGGTGGTGTTTATTGAAGGAGAGGATAGTTCCTATCTTAGGGCTCATTCAGACGACCGTATATTTGTGTCCGCATTCTTGCATTCAATGAGGCCACAAAAGATGTGCTGTCTGAATCTACACTTCTGTTCCGCGCCCCTGCAAAAAAAGATAGAACATGTTCTATTCTTGTCTGTTTTTGAAGACAAGAATAGGCATTTCTATCATAGGGCTGGCCGGTCCATTGCAACACACGGCAAAACAGATATAGTCGTCTGAATGAGTCCTTAGATGTTTATGGCCTATCCCTTAGAAGCCACATTTTTTTAGGAATAGTAGTTCCCCAGTCTACCTAATAGGACCCCCGTCCCTGAGATACAGTTGCAGGAAATAGTATGTGAACCCTTTGCAATGATATGGATTTCTGCACAAATTGGTCATAAAATGTGATCTGATCTTCATCTAAGTCACAACAATAGACAATCACAGTCTGCTTAAACTAATAACATACAAATAATTAAATGTTACCATGTTTTTATTGAACATACCATGTAAACATTTACAGTGCAGGTGGAAAAAGTATGTGAACCCCTAGACTAATGACATCTCCAAGAGCTAATTGGAATGAGGTGTCAGCCAACTGGAGTCCAATCAATGAGATGAGATTGGAGGTGTTGGTTACAGCTGCCCTATAAAAAGAACACACCAGTTCTGGGTTTGCTTTTCACAAGAAGCATTGCATTGCCTGATGTGAATGATGCCTCGCACAAAAGAGCTCTCAGAAGACCTACGATTAAGAATTGTTGACTTTCATAAAGCTGCAAAGGGTTATAAACGTTTCTCCAAAAGCCTTGCTGTTCATCAGTCCACGGTAAGACAAATTGTCTATAAATGGAGAAAGTTCAGCACTGCTGCTACTCTCCCTAGGAGTGGCTGTCCTGTAAAGATGACTGCAAGAGCACAGCGCAGACTGCTCAATGAGGTGAAGAAGAATCCTAGAGTGTCAGCTGAAGACTTACAAAAGTCTCTGGCATATGCTAACATCCCTGTTAGCGAAGCTACGATACGTAAAACACTAAACAAGAATGGATTTCATGGGAGGATACCACAGAGGAAGCCACTGCTGTCCAAAAAAAAAAACATTGCTGCATGTTTACAGTTTGCACAAGAGCATCTGGATGTTCCACAGCAGTATTGGCAAAATATTCTGTGGACAGATGAAACCAAAGTTGAGTTGTTTGGAAGACTCACACAATACTATGTGTGGAGAAAAAGGGGCACAGCACACCAACATCATAACCTCATCCCAACTGTGAAGTATGGTGGTGGGGGCATCATGGTTTGGGGCTGCTTTGCTGCGTCAAGGCCTGGATGGATTGCGATCATCAAAGGAAAAATGAATTCCCAAGTTTATCAAGACATTTTGCAGGAGAACTTAAGGCCATCTGTCCACCAGCTGAAGCTCAACAAAAGATGGGTGTTGCAACAGGACAACGACGCAAAGCAAAGAAGTAAATCAACAACAGAATGGCTTAAACAGAAGAAAATACACCTTCTAGAGTGGCCCAGTCAGAGTCCTGACCTCAACCCGATTGAGATGCTGTGGCATGACCTCAAGAAAACGATTCACACCAGACATCCCAAGAAAATTGTTGAACTGAAACAGTTCTGTAAAAAGGAATAGTCAAGAATTACTCCTGACGGTTGTGCACGTCTGATCTGCAACTATAGGAAACATTTGGTTGAAGTTATTGCTGCCAAAGGAGGTTCAACCAGTTATTAACCACTTCACATTTGCCCCCTTTCTGACCAGGCCTAACTTTGCTAATCTGACTTATCTCACTTTATGTGGTAATAACTTTGGAACGCTTTTACTTATCCAAGTTATTCAGAGATTGTTTTCTCGTGACACATTGTACTTCACGATGGTCATAAATTTGAGTCAATATATTTCACCTTTATTTATGAAAAAATCCCAAATTTACTAAAAATGTAGAAAAATTTGCTATTTTCTAAATTTCTATTTCTCTGCTTTTAAAACAGAAAGTGATACCTCATAAAATATTTATTACTTAACATTCCCCATAAGTCTACTTTATGTTGGCACCATTTTGGAAATGAAAAAAAGGCAGAAGTCTAATCAGACTTTGTAAAGTGAAAATACAGTACAGTACACCATATAGTATACTGTACTGTATTATACAGACATCAGACCCACTGGATCTTCAAGAACCAAGTAAAAAAAAAATAAAAGTAAAAATAAAAAAAACACATTTATCACTGATTAAAAATGAACAAAATAAAATTCCCTACACGTTTGATATCACCGCGTCCGTAACCACCTGATCTATAAAACTGTCATGTTATTTTACCCGCACGGTGAATGCCATAAAAAAATAAAAGTGCAAAACTATGATGAAATTGAAATTTTTCCCACCTTACTTCCCCAAAAAAGTAATAAAAGTGATAAAAAAAAGTCGTATGTACGCCAAAATAGTACCAAACTGTCACCTCATCCCGCAAAAATTTAGACCCTTCTTAAGATAATTGCCCAAAAACTGAAAAAAAATTATGGCTCTCAGAATATGGAGACATTAAAACATGATTTTTTTGCCTCACAAAAAGTGTAATATAGAGCAACCAAAAATCATATGTTCCCTAAACTATTACCAACAATACTGCCACCCTATCCCGTAGTTTCTAAAATGGGGTCACTTTTTTGGAGTTTCTACTCTAGGGGTGCATCATGGTGTAAATAAACCAGTCCAGCAAAATCTGCCTTCCAAAACCATATGGTATTCCTTTCCTTCTGCGCCCTGCCGTGTGCCCATACAGTAGTTCACGGCCACATATGGGGTGTTTCTGCAAACTATAGAATCGGGGGGGGGGGGGGGCAATAAATATAGCATTTTATTTGCCTGTTAAACCCTTGCTTTGTTCCTGGAAAAAAAAATGGATTAAAATGGAAAATTTGCTAAAAAAAAATCTAAATTCTGAAATGTTATCACCATTTGCCAAGCCTCACAAATTGACTTCAGACCTGAATTGGTCTCTAAAAAGCCTTGTAACATCCCCAAAAATAAAATATCAATTCCAAATTGATCCAAACATGAAGTAAGCATATGAGGAATGTAAAGTAATAACTATTTTTGTAGGTATTACTATGTATTATACAAGTAGAGAAATTGAAACTTGGAAATTTGAATGTTTTTGCAAATATTTGGTAAATTTGGTATTTTTTTTCTATAAATAAAAAATATATTTTTTTTTACTTCATTTTACCAGTGTCATGAAGTACAATATGTGACGAAAAAAACAATCTCAGAATGGCCTGGATAAGTCAAAGCGTTTTAAAGTTATCACCACATAAAGTGACACTGGTCAGATTTGTAAAAAATTGCCTGGTCCTGAAGGTGAAAATAAGCAGACTGTGATTATCTATTGTTGTGACTTAGATGAAGATCAGATCACATTTTATGACCAATTTGTGCAGAAATCCATATCATTCCAAAGAGTTCACATACTTTTTCTTGTAACTGTAGGTGCAGGTCCCACATTTATCAGACATTTATGTCCTATCTATCCTGTGTATAGATCATAAATGTCTAAAATGGGAATACTCCTTTAATAGCTATATTGAATAATTGTTGGGTAAGGGCTTGTGTCCATACTTCATGTTTGTCTATATGGAACCACATAAATAAAGCATTCTCCCCTAGAAGCAATGATGGAAAATGGAAAAATGTCCCTTCCACATGATTTTGAGAACACACACACAAAAAAACAAGCCCTTTATTCCTTTTTAGCCAGTCATGCCAAGGTACAATACGGCCCCATGGACATTTATAAGTGATGTACAGATTTAGCAGACAAAGTAATTCCTGGCACATTAACACACAATCTTATGTCGCTAACTTAGTTTAACATCGTACCAGGTTTCTAAATCTTAATTGGTATTGAGGTACACTGTTGGGTTAACGCGTTAATCCACTGATGTTGATGCTTGCTAGATCTGTACAAGCATTTATGAAGCGAAATACAATTGTATTTTACACCATGAGGTGGACAATACTTTTTTTGCTGTAGCTTTCTGCTCAAGCTAACAAAAGATCCCAAGCCTGGCAGGGGCTCCACCTCTATGAAATCTGTATACCCTAATAGCACATAAGAAAGGGGATTTTCCAGTTTGGAGAACCCATTTAAATATAATTTACAAAAGTTTGCAAATTATAGTAAATAACAGTTTTGCTTTTCCAATTTTAGCCTTAGACTTAGTTCACATCTTGGGCAGCTGTCACGGCCTGTCTGTGACAGGGACTAGAAGATCGAGGAGATTTGCTGCACGGGATTGACAGACGCTTTGGTTTCACTTTTTCTGTATTTTTGCCGAGGATGACCACACCTTTTGTCTCAGGTGTAGCTTAAGTGGTCATTCTCATCTAGGAAGGAATAGGCTATCCGTTGTCCTGACACTATCTGGAGGGCCCTGTTAAGGTGAGATAGGGCTTAGGTTACTGCGTATGAACATTCCTACCATCAGGGTCTGTTCATACTGATAGCAGTCAGGGCTCTGCGTACGGACTCACTAGGTGTGACCATTTTCCATTTCCTTAGGCTTCAGGCCTAATACCTTTTTCCTTCCCTTCTGTGTTCATTGTGAAGTGTATTTACCACACTGCGCCGTGACAGCAGCAGATCTGGCAGACTACTCTCTGCCAGATCCGGCACTGCCAGATTCTGTAGTTCACCGCCGGATCCCCATTGACTGTAATGAGGTCCTGCAGTGATCTAGCTGTTTTCTGGCATGCCGGGTTTTGGCCGTACAAAAACAGTTGCATGGAAAGTTTTTAGTCTGGCTGTGCCAGATTAGCTTGCCGCAGATGCGTACGCGACCTTATTACTTGAATCCTGATTGAGGATTTTCTTTTCTGCCTCTGCTAGCTATTACACAGTACCTAAAAAGACACTTCTGAGATGTATCTTAGTCCGTCTAGGATATCAGTACTAATTCCCAAACTTACAACATCTCTGCTTGGTGCTACATTGATCATTGCTCCATGGGGATTAGTCACCATGCTCTTTCTATCTTTTCATATTCATTCAATGTTAAAAACCTTTACGCTTAAGCTCCATTATTTCCCCTAATCCCTTCATGTTACTACCCAGGAGCTCAGAGTATAATATTATGGGGGCTTTATAGAGGAAGGTCAGGGTAAGAATAAGCTTTCTTCTAATGGTAGAGGTGCCTGCTCGCAGTGCATATGAATGTATATGGAAAATTAAAATGCAGTATTGATCCGAGTTGTGGAGAGATCTTGCAGACAAATCAATGCCGCTTATTATTCTTTAATGAATGTCACACAGCATGATCAACATTTTATGGCGAGATGACACCACTCCTTCAAATTCACTGTAGCGTCAATTACAGCCAGCCCATACTTTTTATACCCCCAGACCTGTGAGTGCTAGCCAAGGTAATCAGTAATAACATTCAGCCTGGAGATGAATGTGGCCGCTATTTGTCTGTGCTTTGTAAAACTGTTCGGCGATTTTTCATGCATCTTTGTGTGCATACAGCTGTATAGGAAGCACGTTCGTTTCAAAGGATATGAATAGTAATACCCTGTTCATTGTAAGTTCTTGTAAGATTAAATTGCAAAGAAAGCATTGTTATAGTCAGTTCATGGAGTGAGGAAGAGAAGATGAAATCTGTGTGCCTTGGCAGTTAATATAATATAGAAGAGTTTCTCCATTCACAGCTAGTTTAGTGCTCTCATTAGGAGAAACAAAATAAGAGTATTTCAGGTTTGATACCTTTTAACAGCTAGCAAAAATAGAAGTAATGATTTTACATAGCAAGCTTTCAAGACATCACCAGTCTCTTCATCAGGCGTATTACAAGAATGTATGAAGAAACAGCAATATATATACAACAAGAACAGAGACATGGGGGAATGAATGGACATTTGAAAAATAACAGAACAACGTATCAAAGATCTTGAGAATGAGTCCTTAATTATCTTACAGATAAGGGGTGTGAAAGTTTTATGGTCTCTAAATTGACTATGTCTATAGAAAACTCTTTAGATCTTGTAGTGTGTCATAAATCCAGGGTACAAATTCAGTCCAGTATTCAAAGTGTCAAGCAGTGTTATAAATTTGTATTCCAAAATTCTTCTTGCTCTTTGGGATTTGAAGTTACCTTTTAATATGAGAACTTTCATGTGTTCTTCATTGTGTCCTGGTCTACAGAAATGCTTAGCCACAGGAAAGTGTCGCCGCTTCTCTTTAATTGTGTGGCGGTGGGACCTCATCCTTGCTTTGAGTTTCTGTAATGTTTCTCCAACATAGAGGCCCCCAACAGGACATTTAGTGCAGAGAATCAGATAAACAACATTAGATGTAGAACATGTGAATGTCCCAGGGATCTTTATAGTCCTGTGGTGTGTTGGGGATCCAGATCTTATCTGTTGTCATTATATTGGAACAGGTTTTGCATCTTCTTACATTAAAGGGATGGATTCCTTTTTCTGTGGTACATGACCTTGAACTTGATCTGGAGGTTGTTGGGAAGCTAGTAAGGGGTATCTGTTTTTAGTTGATCATCCTTAAAGGGTTTCTACCACTTTGATTTCACATAATTAGGTGTCAGACACTAGCGATCCGCTAGTGTCTGCTCTGCCAAACAATCCTGCTATAATAGCTTTTGGGGCAGCCGTTTACCTAAAAAAAGAACTTATATTAATATGCTAATGACCCTCTAGGTGCTACGGGGGCGTCATTAGCACCTAGAGGATCGGTCTACCGTCACAAGATGCCGCCGCCCAGCGCGTCCCTCCAGCCCGCCCATCTCCTCCGGAATGCGATCAAACGGACACTTCACGCGCATGCGCCGTGCGCGGCTGTATTCGGCGCATGCGCAGTGAATGTCCGACCGCTTCCCTGCTCAGACATCTCCACTGCGCCTGTGCCGATGGAGCACTGTGACGTCATCGGCGCAGGCGCAGTGGAGATGTCTGAGCAGGGAAGCAGTCGGACATTCACTGCGCATGTGCCGAATACAGCCGCGCATGCGTGTGAAGTGTCCGTTTGATCGCATTCCGGAGGAGATGGGCTGGCTGGAGGGACGCGCTGGGCGGCGGCATCTTGTGACGGTAGACCGATCCTCTAGGTGCTAATGATGCCCCCATAGCACCTAGAGGGTCATTAGCATAAGTTCTTTTTTTAGGTAAACGGCTGCCCCAAAAGCTATTATAGCAGGATTGTTTGGCAGAGCAGACACTAGCGGATCGCGGATCGCTAGTGTCTGACACCTAATTATGTGAAATCAAAGTGGTAGAAACCCTTTAAGTAGGACATGATGTAATTTTTTGGCAGTTTTCCTCAGTACCTTTAGTTGTGGGTTGTAGGTCAGAGTCAGAGGTACGAGCTGGTTCTGTTTCTTTTCATTGTATTCGAGAAGTTGACTCCAATACTGCAATACTCTTATTTTGTTTCTCTTAACAAGAGCGCTAAACTAGTTTTCTATTGGCTAACATGATACCAGACTTTCTTTTGTCCATTCACAGCATCATGGAAAAAGTTTGGTTTCGAGGTGTCTCTGCTAGAACATTTGGCTTTGCACATCCCTTCTATTTGAAAATCAAATAAGTCCATGTCCTAAAGTTTTATATCTGACTTGTTCCTGCTGCACCTTCATCTAGGCATCTGTGAATAATGAAGCACACGAATACAGCACATACTGGCCCCTTCATGTATAGGAGATATGAGGAGTTCTTGTAACTTTCTATTCATTTGGAAACAGAGAGAATTTTTGAACTTTAATGAACATAGCCATTATCTTAGTGGAGATAACTTCAATAGTTACATAGGTCACTTCCCAGTCAGTGTTTGGTCAGTGACTGTAATCCAAAACCAGGAGAAGAGCCTACACAGAGACGAGGAAAGATTTGGACCTCTTTTGTGGCTTTGACCCACACCTGGTTTTGGCTCACAATCACTGATGGATAACATTGACCAAACACTGACTGTGTGAATAAGCCCATAGGCTAACGTTCTCGTGATCTGTAGGGGGTCCCAGCTGCAGGACTTGCACAGATATCTACTTGTACCCATTAGTTTTAGTGATTAGTAGGGGAATCAGTACGTGAACCCTAACCAGTCAAATCTTTTGTGATGTCACGTTTTTTTTTTTTTTTTATCATCAAATCTTTTTTTATTGATCAAATAAAGGCACCTCATGTTAAAACAATACATTGTCTTTTTCCATTCCAAAGTGCAGAATCATTAAATAGCAAAAACATATGATAACATCTGGTAACAACGGTACATAACCAAGGTTTATCAATGTATGCATTCATCCTAGCTCCCCCCCCCCTTCCCTGAACTCCTTCCCAGAAATTACCTGTGAAGGATTTTGTAAGAGCGTTTTTTTTTGCGTAAATAGTAAGTGGTAAAGTGCTAAATATGGAGAAAAAGTAATTATTAGGTTATCACATACAAATGCAGCGGTGAAACCAACGTTCAGTTTTTTACCATGCATATATTTATTTTGCTTGAGACTAAAATTAAAACTATCATATTGTCCTTCACTTCTGGCAGTCCTTCCAGGTCTCATCGGGTAAAAATCCCATACTGATGCTAATACTTAGCATTCATGCCCTCGTAGTATTTGAGGGATAACTCCATACGAAGGATGGGCGAACTGGTTCGGGAGAGTGAGAGACTGGTACACAACTGTGTGTTTCTCAACAATATATATGCATTGTCTAACTGGTTCTTTTTCTCATTATGGAGAGCCCATGGTACGCCGCGTATGCAGTATATCAGAGGATGCCCCTACTATGCCAAGTACATGGGCGCAGTATTGTAGGCCAGGCAATAAACCTATCTGGCAGATGTTAGACATGATAATTTGCATATATATGTTACTCAGAAATCCTGCTTAGGATTGTCCAGTCTACAACAGGCATCACATATATCATCTGGTCTCCTTAATAAAGAAAGTACCCACCCAGAGATTCCCCCTGCATTTTAAGAGTTTTTGAAATAACTAGTTGCATACGTGGGTCTGGCTTAGCTATTTTTCTAGCTTTGCTACATAAGCCTGTATACAGGTCCTTCTAAAAAAATTTGCATATTGTGATAAAGTTCATTATTTTCTGTAATGTACTGATAAACATTAGACTTTCATATATTTTTGATTCATTACACACCAACTGAAGTAGTTCAAGCCTCTTATTGTTTTAATATTGATGATTTTGGCATACAGCTCATGAAAACCCAAAATTCCTATCTAAAAAAATTAGCATATCATGAAAAGGTTCTCTAAACGAGCTATTAACCTAATCATCTGAATCAACTAATTAACTCTAAACACCTGCAAAAGATTCCTGAGGCTTTTAAAAACTCCCAGCCTGGTTCATTACTCAAAACCGCAATCATGGGTAAGACTGCCAACCTGACTGCTGTCCAGAATGCCATCATTGACACCCTCAAGCAAGAGGGTAAGACACAGAAAGAAATTTCTGAACGAATAGGCTGTTCCCAGAGTGCTGTATCAAGGCACCTCAGTGGGAAGTCTGTGGGAAGGAAAAAGTGTGGCAGAAACCGCTGCACAACGAGAAGTGGTGACCGGACCCTGAGGAAGATTGTGGAGAAGGACCGATTCCAGACCTTGGGGGACCTGCGGAAGCAGTGGACTGAGTCTGGAGTAGAAACATCCAGAGCCACCGTGTACAGGCGTGTGCAGGAAATGGGCTACAGGTGCCGCATTCCCCAGGTCAAGCCACTTTTGAACCAGAAACAGCGGCAGAAGCGCCTGACCTGGGCTACAGAGAAGCAGCACTGGACTGTTGCATGTCATTCGGAAATCAAGGTGCCAGAGTCTGGAGGAAGACTGGGGAGAGGGAAATGCCAAAATGCCTGAAGTCCAGTGTCAAGTACCCACAGTCAGTGCTGGTCTGGGGTGCCATGTCAGCTGCTGGTGTTGGTCCACTGTGTTTTATCAAGGGCAGGGTCAATGCAGCTAGCTATCAGGAGATTTTGGAGCACTTCATGCTTCCATCTGCTGAAAAGCTTTATGGAGATGAAGATTTCATTTTTCAGCACGACCTGGCACCTGCTCACAGTGCCAAAACCACTGGTAAATGGTTTACTGACCATGGTATTACTGTGCTCAATTGGCCTGCCAACTCTCCTGACCTGAACCCCATAGAGAATCTGTGGGATATTGGGAAGAGAAAGTTGAGAGACGCAAGACCCAACACTCTGGATGAGCTTAAGGCCGCTATCGAAGCATCCTGGGCCTCCATAACACCTCAGCAGTGCCACAGGCTGATTGCCTCCATGCCACGCCGCATTGAAGCAGTCATTTCTGCAAAAGGATTCCCGACCAAGTATTGAGTGCATAACTGAACATAATTATTTGAAGGTTGACTTTTTTTGTATTAAAAACACTTTTCTTTTATTGGTCGGATGAAATATGCTAATTTTTTTTAGATAGGAAATTTGGGTTTTCATGAGCTGTATGCCAAAATCATCAATATTAAAACAATAAAAGGCTTGAACTACTTCAGTTGGTGTGTAATGAATCTAAAATATATGAAAGTCTAATGTTTATCAGTACATTACAGAAAATAATGAACTTAATCACAATATGCTAATTTTTTTAGAAGGACCTGTAAAAGGCAGGGAAGCATCTCTACCAATCCACTTTGTGAAAATAAGGCAGCACTCATTGCTGCTGTGTTCTCCCTACTGTTTATCTACTTGCTGTGCAGCAGCAAGTAAGTATAATTATAGCTCTCAGCCGTTTCACTTCAATAGTACAGCTCCTATCCTTTACCTGAGGATACACCATCAGTATAGCAAAGACAGACAACACCTTCAGAGACTTTATTTCACTATTTTGGATCAACTTCGGAAAAATACACCTCCAAAGTAACCTTTAACGGAAAGTGAGACAAGAGAATTACAACATCCTACAAAGCTTACATCTCTCTCAATGAAACATGCAAGCTAGTTCTCTTTTTATCTTACACAAACCAAAGGTGAGCTAAAGAGAGGTGAGTGTTCTCAAAATGCGTGAAAGTGCAGTGTGTGTAAATGTGCCATCACTCAGTGGGCACTCAACCCCAGTGAGTTCAGGCACCTCAGGCTTTCAAGCACCTCTCACCCCATGGCCTTGATCCAGCAGCCCTTTGTCAACTACCGTATCGCACTAATGGCATACACCCTAGGGACAATCATGTGGTTCTCTGTTCTACTCAATATCCTAGAGGCCTGGACTAAACCTCCTGGATGGATAAGAACACTACACTTGATCTTACCCAGAAATCCAAAGGTATGCAGATTAGCTTGCCTGACAAAAAAAATAAAAGCGCTTAATCATAAAAAAGCATATGAGAACAGCTTTTCTAGTTGCAAGGCCTTAGGAGGAACTTCTGGGTGGGTACTATTTTATTGCTATGCAGTAGATTACACAATGCTTCTCTGGATTTCTGAGTAAAAATATATGAAAATTATCATGTCTAACATCTAGCATCAGATAGGTTTAGGAAAGTTAATTTGAATATCTTTCACAGAAACCCAGAGGGGCATCACATGGCCTACAATACAGTGCGCATGTACGCTGCGCACCAGACGCATGACCTGGACTACAGTACTGCGCACGCGTACTTGGCTACCTGGCATAGTAGGGGCATCGTCTGGTCTATAATACTGCGCATGTGTACTTGGCGTATCATGGGCTGTCCATAATGAAAAAGAATACCCCTTAGACAATGCATATATGTTGTTGAGAAACACATTTCTGCACTAGGCTCTCCTCACTAGCTCTCTCTCTCTAGTTCGGGCATGAAAATAATTCTGCACATTTAAAATGCGTCTGGTTCGCTCATCTTTACTCCATACCCAATTGTAATATTTTTGAGCCATGATTAAACAAGATTTTCACTCAAGAATACCTTCAATCAGGGCTTGTTCTGTGAAGAGCAACAAGATGCTGTCTTGGGTAAAACCAAATCTAATTTTAAATTGCTTGTGGGTTTTATACGATTATAGAAATTGTTTCGGTTCTTATGTTCATAGTGTTTCAGAAAAGAACCTGCTGAGGACATCAAAGCTTTTGCTAATTGTAGAAATATTAACCTTTTTCAGCACCACCGCAGTTGTCTACCCAGTATTATTTACCTGTGATGTTAACATTTTAATACACTTCAGAAAAATCCAGTGTGTAGCTAAAATATAATCCGTGGCAGAAAATCGAGATGGACACTAGGATTTCAGCCGTAGATTTCTAGTTTGTCATGCTGTGGATCAAACAGTTGGCATAATCTGCACGTGGCGACTTTGCTGCTACTTTGCATGGGTTCTGCATCAAGTAACAACATTGCTTTTTCTCTTTGTGATGCGGATTTCAAATCAGAAAAACTGCCCCCTATGAACTATAGCATGGATTCGTGTTGACAAAAAATGGGAGACTAAGTACATGCAGGTTTTGCAGCAGAATACACCAGGGTGGGACGTTTTTTCAAAGGACAGTTGGAAAGAATGGGGTTTAACTGTATTACATATAGAACAACTTAAAGAGGTTCATGTAAAATTATGTGTGATGACTGCAATTTTCATTTAAAGATTCTGAAACGTAGCACTTTAAAGTGTGACTGTTTTTATAAAACTTGATCCCCCTACACGCAGTTTGCAAAAGGATCTCTGCTTTCTCGCTGCACTATGGCCAGATTTATTCTCCACTTTGTCCCTTGTGTGACATACTTATTTTGAAGTATTTTACCGCCTGCCTCTCCACACTCTGATCTGCCATGTAAAACCTCCTTTCTGTCCCTGCTGCTGTCTCTAAGACTGTGAGAAGGGAGGGGAAGTTTAGAGAGAGCAATCAGAGACACAACCAGTGCTCTTATGGATCACCCTCTCCTACTGTGTCCTTCTCCCATACCATGTAGATTGTAAGCCCTCGCGGGCAGGGCCCTCTCTCCTTCTGTACCAGTTTGTAACTCGTCTTGTTCATTCTTAGTGCAACTGTCTGTATTATGTATGTGCACCGCTTATCATATATACAGCGCTATGGAATGAATGGCACTTTAATAAGAATAATAATAATAATAATAATAATAATTTATGTCCAATTCAGCAGCACTACAAAATAGGTGATTTCTTAGAGTGGGTTAATACGATTACGACAATACCAAATACCATGAATTTGATTAATCGCCCATCCTCAGAGGTAGTGTAAATACACAGATTTATTCTCTATCTTCTTAGAGGGGTTGTCTAGTTTTCTCCTATTGATGACATATTCCTTGGATAGGTTATCAATATGAGGTCGGTGGGGGTCCACCCTCCCTGCCAATTAGCTATTTGAAGAGAACACAGCGCTCATATGGCCACTGCATTTTCTTCATTATATATCTGCACACTATTGATAAATGAAGCGGCCGTACAGTGTATTTACAGCTGCTCCATCCCATTTACTTGAATGGTATGGAGCAGCTAGAATGACGCAGGTATGCCACTGTACAGTGAAGAGAATGCAGCGCTCATATGCTTTCTCTTCAGATGATAGGCCATCAGTATTGGAAAACCAGACAACTGCTTTAATCTCTGTGATCCAAACTACAGTGGGACAGAATGTTAGACTGCTACACATACAGTAGCAGGCAAAGTTTGGACACACCTTATCATTCCATTTTTTGTTGTTGTTATTCTGTACTTTGTACTTTAGAAAATTTTCAGACCTTGGAAGGTATCCTCAAGCACAGTCATGAAAACCATGACAAAAATGGCTCTCATGAGGACCGGCCAAGTAAAGACCAAGAGTTAACTTTGCTGCAGAGGGTAAGTTCATTAGAGTTCCCAGCCTCAGAAACTGCATATTAACAGCACCTCAAATCACAGTCTACATAAATACTTTACAGAGATCAATTACCAGACACCTCTCATCATCAGCTTTTCAGAGGAGACTATAAGAATTATGGCCGACTTGCTGCAAAGAAGCCACTACTAAGGAACATGAAACAAAATTGAATTGCTTGGGCCAAGCAACATAAGGAATTGACATTAGATTACTTGAAATCTGTGAGGCGAGGAGGAGGTGTGATGGTGTGGGGGTGCTACCTCATTAGAGAGATCAAGAACCAGACACATCTCAACATCAGCTTTTCAGAGGAGACTACGAGAATCGGGCCTTTGTGGCTGAATTTTTGCAAAGAACCCACTAATGAATGGTGCTATAAGAATAATAATAATAATAATAATACACAATAGCAACAAGTGAATTGCTTGGGCCAAGAAACACGAAGAATAGACGGATGAGACCCGTGTAAATCTGTGAAGCGTGGGGGGGAAGTGGGATGATGTGGGGGTGCTACCTCATGAGAGAGATCAAGTACCAAACACATCTCAACATCAGCTTTTCTGAGGAGACTACGAGAATCAGGTCTTTATGGCTGAATTGTTGCAAAGATGTCTCTAATGAATAGTGCTTTAATAATAATAATAATAATAATAATTATAAGGAACAACAACAAGAATTGAATTGTTTGGGCTAAGAAACACAAAGAAGGGACAGATTATTCCAGTGTAAATCTATGAAGCGAGGAGGTGGTGTGATGGTATGGGATGCTTTTCAGGTGACACTGTTGGTGATTTATTCAAAATCCAAGGTACACTTAACGAGCATGGCTATCATAGCATTCTGACGCAACATACCATCCCAACTGGTTTTGTGCTTAGTGTGAACATCATTTGTATTTCAACAGGACAGTGACACCAAACACAACTCCACGCTATATAAGGGCCATGACCAAGAAGGACAGTGATAAAGTGCTGCGTCAGATGACATGGCCTCCACAATCGCCTGACGCCCGCCTGATGGTTTGGGATGAGTTGAATGGTGGAGTGAAGGAAAAGCAGCCTACAGGTCAAGTGCTCAGCACCTCTGGGAACTCCTCAAGACTATTGGAAAACCATTTCAGGAAACTCCCTAATGAAGCTGACTGAGAGAATGCCAAGAGTGTGCCAAGCTGTTATGAAAGCAAAAGGGGGCTACTTTTAGGAATCCTAAAATATAAAACATTCTGGTTTAGCACTTTTTTGTTTACTACTTAATTCCATATGTGTTCCTCATGTCTTCATTGTAGATTGATAATGTAGAAAATAAGAAAAAAAAAAAAAGAAAAACACGAAATGAAAAGGTGTGTCCAAATGTATAACTGGTGCTGCACATGCTAAATGCGGCAACCTGTATGAATGTGCGTATGAGAAGGAATAATGAAACCACAGCCGCCAGTGATAGAATTTGATGTAATTACACGATCGGCCATTAGCTTCAGCTTTTAGAGTATTGTGCTCCTCATATTAGTGGTAATCTCTAGTGACTTTTTGTAAAGGTTTTGTATACACAAAATGAAGGTCTTTTTTTATTTCTTAAGCCAGACACGTCCCGTAGCCAAAATACATCTGTGCTTCCCGTTAAATTACATTTCTGCAGATTTCTTAGTTCGGGATTCAAAAGCCAAATTTAGTAGAACACGCACAAGACCTTTAGAGTTCTGTAACTTTCTAATTTTATCTAGATAATGACAAGAATAACCGGGTAAAATAGCCATGTATTTCTTGTTTAATGACTTTGAAGTAATAAGAAGCTTTTATATTTTGGCATACTCTATGCAAGCGTAACCTTTAAATGTGTCCTAATGAGATTTTCATCCTTTTGTTATGCTGCAGTGGCTATGTACATGTAACAATGGACATTTCAGAGCGAAAAATTGCCGCTTTCCCCGCAGCCTTCATTCTGTTTATTTTATCACTGTTAATAAATAGAGTAAAACCATCGATCCAGACGACGGGAGGTACTTTGAATATTACTTCTTGTCCTGGCTGCTTGTTTAAGTGCACTAAGCGATGCTGTAATTCCGCCTTCTCACTCTCCAGGAATGTAAATTGAAGATTGTGCCAATTCCAGTCATGTCTTGTAAATTCAGATACAGGGCCGCTCACCACAGCAGCACATAATATTTTTGCACTATTAATTTAGAGTCCAATTTTATGCCCCATTAGTAACTCTGCTGGAAAAAAAAGAATATTCATTTTTTTTGCATCTAGAGCACGTTCTAGTCAACTTATCATTTGACTTTTGATATTAGGTAGTTTTTGCTCACCAGTCCTTTTGGGTAGCTCGGCTCCCACCGAATTCTAATTCCATCATTTTACAAATTGCCTTAAACTGTTGCTCAGTCAATTTTAGTAAATGCTTATTGCATTTCCCAACTCAGAAACCTTCATAAATATTTTTTTTCAGGCAGAAAACAGAAGAAAGTAAAGGCGTTTGATTATATGGAATAGTACCTGCCTAAAGACTAAGGTGGCCTATTTTTCAATATCCCATAACTCATTTATTCTGAGAAAGTCTATTTAGAAAGATTAACTCCGAAAATATACCAGTAATTCCTGTCTGACTATTACATGAAAAGAGCCCTGTTTATCCACACATAATGAGTAGTTTTTGCTCTGCCAAATTAAACAGAGATTTGCATAATTATTCCGTTTTTTGTTATGAATTATAAGTATCAATAAGAAAAAAGTTACATGCATTCATTAATCAACTCATTGCTGCCCACATATTTATCAAGGCTGCTTTTAGGTGTTTGTTTGATGGATGTCATTAATGAGGCTGTTGTAACAAGACTATTAAGGTATATGGAGATGAAAGATTCAGGCCTGGAACCCTTCTTATATTAAATAGAGGGTTGCTACGTTAGCATGCCTATTTGTATGTTGCACTTATGAACTATAAAAGAAAATAGACAGGAGGCCGCGCCCCGTGTGTGTGGCTGTATAACAGTTAAATTGCACTATATATAAGAAGCGCTTACCATTTGTTATTGTGATGAGCCAGAACAACTGTAGATAGCCTTGCTGGTATTTGCCCGTCCAGTGTGCGGGATCCTGTACTGCTGCCAAGGTCCTTTTTTATGCCGCAGATGTGACAATAGAAATAAAACTTAAAGCAATAAAAAGGGGGGATTTTGAACCTTTTGTAGCGGCGCTGTAAACAGGAGAATGCGTGCCAGGTGATATTATTAAAATAAGGATTTTTATTCTATGGTCAACGCGTTTCGAGGACGTACAGCCCTTTTCATCAGGACAATAGTATCGTTAGCACTTATGAACTAGCCATGGGGCTACCTTTATTAACCCCTTCAGGACACAGCCTTATTTCACCTTAAGGACCAGGCCATTTTTTGCAAATCTGACCAGTGTCACTTTATGTGGTGATAACTTTATAACGCTTTTACTTAGCGAGGCCATTCTGAGATTGTTTTTTTCGTCACATGTTGTTCTTCATGACACTGGTAAAATGGAGTAAAAAAAAAATCTTTATTTATTAAAAAATACCAAATTTGGAAAAATTAGCTAATTTCTAACTTTCAATTTCTCTACTTCTACAATACATAGTAATAACAAAAAAAAAGTTATTAGTTTACATACCCCATATGTCTACTTCATGTTTGGATCATTTGGGGAATGCTATTTTATTTTTTGGGGACGTTACAAGGCTTAGAAGTTTAAAAGGAAATCTTGGAAATTTTCAGAAATTTTCAAAAAACCCATCTTTTTAGGGACCAGTTCAGGTTTGAAGTCACTTTGTGAGGCTTACATAATAGAAACCACCCAAAAAATGACCCCATGTTAGAAACTACACCCCTCAAGGTATTCAAAACTGATCTCAAAAACTATGTTAACCCTTTAGGTGTTGCACAAGAGTTATTGGCAGTTAAATTTGAGAATTTAATTTTTTTGCCAATTTTTCAATTTTAACCCATTTTTTCCACTAATAAATCAAGGGTCAACAGTCAAACATGACTGTATCTTTATTGCCCTGACTCTGCCGTTTACAGAAACACTCCATATGTGGTTGTACACTACTGTACGGCCACACGGCGGGGTGTAGAGGGAAAGGAGCGCCGTGTGGGTTTTGGGGGGGCTGATTTTTATGGACCGGTTTATTTACACCGTGTCCTATTTCAAGACCCCCTGATGCACCCGTACAGTAGAAACTTCCTAAAAGTGACCCCATTATGGAAACTACGGGATAAGGTGGCGTTTTTTTGGGGACTATTTTTAGGGTACATATGTTTTTTGGTTGCTCTATATTACATTTTTGTGATGTAAGGTTACCAAAAATTGAAATTCTGAAATTTCATCTCCATTTGCCATGAACTGTTGAGGAACACCTAAAGGGTTAAGAAAGTTTGTAAAATCAGTTTTGAATACCTTAAGGGGTGTAGTTTCTTAGATGGGGTCACTTTTAGGGAGTTTCTACTCTAGGGGGGCATCAGGGGGGCTTCTAAAGGGACATGGTGTCAATAAAAAAGGCCATCAAAATCGGCCTTCCAGAAACCATGTCGGTCCTTTCCTTTTGCGCCTCCCTTTTACTGATACAGCAGTTTACAACCACAAATGTGGCGTTTCTGTTAACTGCAGTATCAGGGTAATAAATATTAAGTTTTGTTTGGCTGTTAACCCTTGGTTTTTTACCGTAAACGACGGATTGAAATGGAAAATTGCCAAAAATAGCTGTTTTGGCACCATTTTAATTTTTTTTTTTGACCGTGTTAATCTGGGGGGTTGGGTCATGGTATTTTTATAGAGGAGATTATTACGGATGCGGCGATACCTAATAAGTCTATTTTTTTACAATTATTTAAGTTTTAGACTATATTATCTTTTTGGATGCAAAAAAAATAATTTTTTTGTATCTCTATAGTCTAAGAGTAATTTTTTTTATTTTTTTAGCCGATTGTATTAGGTAGGGGCTCATTTTTTGTGGGATGAGGGGACAGTTTTATTGGCACTATTTTGGGGGCTATATAACTTTTTGATCGCTTGCTATTACACATTTTTTTAAGTAAGGTGACCAAAAAAAATTATTATTATTTTTTTTTTTACAGTGTTTACAGTGTTAATCTGGGGGGTTAGGGGTATATTTACAGAGGAGATTACCGATGCTGCGCTACCTAGTAAGTCTACTTTTTTTTTTTTTTTTTAGTTCTACCCAATTTTTTTTTTGGGTGTTTCAAGTCTGAGAACCATAGTTTTTTTGAATAGTCAGTGGCTAAGTTGGTGAAGGTGATTATAAATTTAGAACTCCATGGAAGTGTGGTACTCCCTGAAGGAACCAATAACGCAGAGGCCCGGATGATCGGGGCACGTGTCACATTGAGTAGTGGTGTCCTTACGTATCCTCCTCCTGCGACACTCTCTGCATTTTTTTTGGGTTCGTCGGTATGGGGGACCACACCTGGAAAGTGTTGGCCAGGGACGATCCGGGCGCCTCCAATTCCCGAGGTACTCCCACCTGCTCTTTCCCGGTCAGAAAAGATCAGGGTCTTGAAGACTGCCTCATAGAACTGGAGGAATGTCCCTGTGTTGCCAGCGCTCTGGAACAGTACAAAAGAGTTGTACAAGGCAACCTGTACCAAGTAGACCGCAACTTTTTAGTACCATGCCTTGGTTTTGCGCATGGCGTTATATTGCTTGAGGACTTGATCAGAGAGATCAACTCCTCCCATATACCGATTGTAGTCGACGATACAATCGGGCTTGAGGACCATTGCCGCAGTACCTCGCACAGGGACAGAGGTGATGCCGTTACCATGAATTGTGGACAGTACAAGGACATCCCTCTTGTCCTTATATCTGACCAGCAGCAGGTTTCCACTGGTAAGGGCACGGGTCTCACCCCTGGGGATAGGTACCTGGAGGGGGTAGGCAGGAAGGCCGCGTCGATCTTTCCGCACGGTCCCACAAGCGAACGTGGATCTGGCGGCGAGGGACTGGAAAAAGGGGATACTAGTATAAAAGTTATCCACGTATAGGTGGTAACCCTTATCTAACAGTGGGTGCATAAGGTCCCACGCAAGTTTCCCAGAGTGGGGGGACATTCTGGGGGTTGAATACGGGAATCTCACCCCTCATACACACAAAACTTGTAAGTGTACCCTGAGGTACTCTCACAAATTTTTAACAGTTTCACGCCATACCCCGCCCGCTTTGAGGGAACATACTGGCGGAAAATGAGTCTCCCCTTGAACGCAATGAGAGACTCATCAACCGCGACCTCCCTTCCAGGTACATAGGCCTCCATAAATTTGGCCCCAAAGTGATCGATGACCGGCTGTATCTTATACAGACGGTCATGGGCAGGATCACCTTGGGGGGGGACATGCTGCATTATCTGCATAATGCAGGCATTTCCGGATGGCCTCAAATTGGGAACGTGTCATGGCCATACTGTAGAGTGGGGTCTGGTAGAGGACATCCCTACTCCAGTACAGACTGACACTGGGCTTTTTGACTAGGCCCCTAGGCAGCACGAGGCCCCAAAACATCCTCCTCTCGGTTGCACTGACCGGGGGTCCAGCCACTGGGCCTAGCCAAAAACGAGCCCGGGTGTTGAGCGACGAACTGTTGGGCGTACAGGTTCGTCTGCTCCACCATCAGATTTACCAGTTCCTCACTGAAAAAAAGACTGAAAAAGTAATATTCAGTGAAGCCCACTGTGTAAATCTGGACTCCTGATTCACCAACAAAATCAGGAATTGCGGGCTCAAAGTTCTCTGGGGTACACCAGACAAGTCCACCTGCAGGGGGCTCAGGTGGACTAGAAAACTAATACGAGCCCCAGAGCTGCTCGTACTAGGCTGGGCCACAGGGTCACTAGCATGGGGGTCCCCTCGATCCGCCTGGCGGCATCTCCGCCGGCTTGGGGGCTCATCATCGCTTGATGATGAGGAGGATGCGGATGACAACAGTAACGTGGGGTCATCCTCATACTCACTGGGGCTCTCTGACTCGGAGGTAAGGAGGGCGTATGCCTCCTCGGAGAGAACATCCGGCGGGCCATAGGGGAGTGTGTGTCTACGTGTGTGTAACTGCTGTGGACCCCAGACAACCGATCAGGGGGCTCACAGACCCAAAAAGTTTTTTTTGTTTTTTACTAATCTTACCCTAAACTTGCCCTAACTACCCCTGCCTACACCTCCCACTACCTGCCTGCCCGCCCCTGCCTGTCCCTGCCTCCTAAGGTACCTGATGGCACCAAAAAATCACAAGATGGTGGGCAGTGTGATCTCCTGCTGCTCTCCCTGCTCCACGGACCAGAATGAGGGAGGAGAGCAGCGGCCGAGATTCAAACTTGCCACACTCCTCCCACATGCCGCATAGGGACCAATCGCATGCGAACCTGAGAGGTGACGTGATCGCCACCTCACAGGATCGCAGAACGGTGATTGGTGGTGTATAATCACACCACCGATCACCGTCCTTTCCGGGTTATCGGGTCATCAAGGGGGGGGGGGGTCACAAGGTACAGAGTGCCTGCCGAATGATTTCGGCAGGCATTTGGTTCCGATTTCAGGACGTACCGGTACTCCCTTTGTCCTTAAGTACCAGGACATCAGGGCATACCAGTACACCCTGTGTCCTGAAGAGGTTAAGGGACCATCATTTCTGCTCTAGTGTCAGTGGATGGTTGCATTTTTAAAATAGGTTGCGTTGAGTTAGCCCATATAAAGTGGCTCTGTCACCCATGTTTTACAATTTATAGTACCAGCGATGCCCATGTAACCACCATTTCCAACATACCTGTACATCAGGGTGCAAAGTCATTGCCCAGAAAAAAAAAAACTTTTATTGATATGCAAATCCAGCTCAAATTGCCCAGCTGGGTGGACTTTCCTTTTGTAAATGCTCAAGCCAGAGTCTTCTACTCAATTTCAGCTTCTCCTCTCTCCCTTGACTGCACTTCCAAATCTTGTTCAGGTTCTCTCTCTCTATCTTCCAGTGCCTGTGCACTACATTCCCTACATATGTTCTTTGCATGCGCCGTGGCCTTTGTTCTTGTGGATCGCACTAGCCCACTCTGCAGCGATGACATCCCCTGGCTACTTCACGTGACTGCTGACACTATTTATTGGCTGTAGTGGTCGTATGGAGTAGTCAGGCACATCATTGATCTAGCGCCAGAAGCTTAGACCGCCAGGAGCACGAGAGGAACTGAGAAGATGAGTAAGGGTAAGCCTCACATTGCATTTACATGCTTCGAAGGATGTGTGCATTCTCATTGTAAGGAATTCTCACACCAAGAATTCATTCATTTCAGTTGGATTTCAGCAAACAAGTCATAAATATCACATAGAGGCAAGAACCAAAGCCTAACAAATGGCGGAAGCAATGAGTATTGTAAAAATTTTGTGTGTTACTAGAATATAACTGGGCTCTGTAATTTCTGCCACTAGATTTCTTGAAAGCTTTAGTAGTGATGTTGTCACGGGACGCCAAAGGCGCACTCGGTCTCCCATCAGCTGCAGACCTGCTGCTTAGCTTCGGGAGCTAGGATCTGTGTTTGGCCTCGTTCCCAGGGTGGCTTTGCTCCTAGGTCTGCCTTGAGCGCCGAGCTGATCACTCGGTGCTCGACTGGTCGGTCTGTCGGTCATGTGATGCTGGCCACGTCACATGACCCTCACTCCCCACTATAAATACAGGCAGCCTGCTGGCCACAGGTTGCCTATTAATTCTAGGTTCCTGGCTATTTGTTGGACTACTGAATACTCACCTGATCCTGTTCCCTGACGATCCTTTGCCTGCTCCTCCTGTACTGCGCATCTCTCCTGGTATCCTGACCCTGGCTTCCACCTGACGATTATTTGCGGACTCCTGTTGTACTTCGTTTCTCTCCTGGTATTTGACCTCGGCTTTTCCTGACTATTCTCTGCTCATTCCTTAGTACTGCGTAGCTCTCTAGGTATTGACCCGGTCCATTCATGTTCCGTTATTTGTCTTGTCTGTCTTCCCAGCACGTATCCTAAGTTATGGACTGCCGTCTAGTTGTCCCCTGTCATTAGGACTTGCGAGGCAAGTGGGCAGGGCCAGGGGTGAGGGTGGAGCGCAGTGGTCACTATCCTCCCCACTGTGTGTAGTGTACGTGACAGTCACAGATGTCTTGCAATCATATTACACTCTTCATAAGCCATATTTGTAAAGCGTATATTGTAAAACAAGATTAGAAAACTATGGTGACCTTCATTTGTTAAGCTGCCCCCAAAATGTTATCCCAAAGTAAGGAAAATCCCCTACAAAGAGCAGCACATCCTTAAATGTATAGAAAGGAAATGATTAAAGGTCGTCTCGGCAGTTTTATCCATTCTAAACTGCTGACACTACCAGGTAAGGGCTAGACAGTGGGGAAAACATACCTGATGCAGAGCTTTTATTTTCAGGAGTAGTGTGAATTTGAATTTTTATTTTGAAAGATTCTGATCCTGCAAGTGCACTAGAGGCAGAGCTTCACTATGAAGTGCTCCCTGCATTGAGCTGCTTTACAGCCCCTCCCCACTGCTCTGAGTTATAGCTATATCATCCAACCAGGAGACCACTATGGCTGTCACTCAGTGCAGAGTGGAGGGGCTGTAAAGTAGCTTACTGCAGAAAGCACCTCCTAGTAAAACTCTGCCTCCAGTTCACCTAAAGGGGTTGTCCCATCTGGACATTTATGGCATATCCTAGTAAAACTCTGCCTCCAGTTCACCTAAAGGGGTTGTCCCATCTGGACATTTATGGCATATCCTATCAATATGCCATAAATGTCCAATAAGCGTGGGTCCCACTTCTGTGACTCGCTCCTATCTCAAGAGGAGGCTTCACGGTGAATGAAGAGCACACTCTGCATGCACGGCTGTTCATCGCTATGGGACTTCCGAAAATACCTGAGCCAGGACTTGGCCATTTTTAGAAGATCCATAGCTGTGAATGGAGATAGCTTCACCTGTTGGGCCCTGTTCTTCAGATAGGTTTGGGTCCTATTGCACAATTATGGCATATCCTGTTGATGCGCCATAAATATCCAGGTGGGTATGCCACTTTAAGGAGCAGAACCTAACCAAAGTTTATACGACTTCTGATAAAGAAAGTTCCACAGAAGGAATGTTTGCCTTATTCTCCCAAGCCCCTACCTAGTGCCGTCAGCAGTTTAGCAGGGTACAAACCTACTGACAGACTCTCTTTAATTTTTAATCCTAATAACACTGCAATAGCTTGTCATCATTTATATCTGGCATTATAGCGTTTAGTATTTTGCCATTCTTATTATTTATATTTCTGAAACTTCAGATTAGCAGAATTTAAAGAAGAACTCCCACATATACAGTGGCTATATTTTTGAGTTATCCCCTCCCTTCTAATTTTTAGCTTTGTCATGTGACCAACTCTCTGATCTCCAACTGACCCAGGACAGGAAGTGAGTCACTTCTCTATTCATTCCTATGAGACTCCCATTGAGGCTCCCATAGGAATACATGGAGAAACTAACTTCCTGTCCACACATACAGTAAGATGCTGTGTTATTTGGAGAGTCTGATTGTTGGTCACATGACACAGCTGAGAAGCAGAAGGGAGGTTATAACTCACACACATACAGTCACTGGTAAGAAGATTACCTTTGCTACAGATTATATCATGTACCTTCCTAACAGGTAAGAGAATACATTTTTGTGGGAATTCTGTTTCAAAGGAGTGATATCTCTTGACAGAGCCATTGAAAAAGGTCAACATTTTCTTGCTATTGTTTACTTAATTTGTTAAGAGCGAAGATGTGAATCACTATATGTGTATGTTGGACCCCAGATACATGCAGAACTTTTAGTCATCATCTTGTAAACACTTAGATGTGCCTTGTGTCTCCCCCCCCTCCTCATTAATTATTTTCGTAAGATGTAGAACACTTTGAAAACCTACATCAAAGAGTAAGTAATTGGAGCATATTATTTTTGGATTTTACATTATTCTTTTTTATTTATATTATTATATGCTGTCAAGTTGGTTTTGACTCCTGGCAACCATATTAATAGTGTTTCTCCAGAACGTCCTGTCTTCTGTTTGGGTCTTGAGATTCTTTAATGGTGTGTTTATGGTTTCTTTGATTGCATCCATCGATCTTGTTGCTTTTGTCCATCCTCCTATTTTCTTCCTTTTTATTTCTTAAAGGGAACCTGTCACTGGGATTTTGGGTACAGAGCTGAGGACATGGGTTGCTAGATGGCCGCTAGCGCATCCGCAATATCCAGCCCCCATAGCTCTGTGTGCTTTTATTGTGTATAAAAACTGAATTGATACATATGCAAATTAAACTGAGATGAGTCCTGTCCCTGACTCTTCTCACATACAGGACTCATCTCATCCCAAGAGCAGAATATAAAATCAGTGATACAGTCCTAACCTCAGTATCTGTCATGGAACCATGAACCAGACGTACAACAAGAGATAAGTGGAAAATAAGAAGGTTTTATTGAAGAGCAAGCCGTAAGCAAAGTCCAAACGGATGGCTAAACCGAAGCAGGGTCTTGCGGAGACAGAGGTCAGGAACCAGAAGGGTAGTCAGACGAAGCCAGGAACAGGAACCAACGGGGTAGTCAGACGAAGCCGGAATCAGGAACCAACGGGGTAGTCAGACGAAGCCGGAATCAGGAACCAACGGGGTAGTCAGACGAGGCCAGGATCAGGAACCAGAAGCAGCAGCAGTCTTGGAAGCATGTGAACACAGGAGGACCAAGCAAGGAACTGAAGCCACAGACCTCCTATATATATGAGCTAGGCATCCAGCTCCTCCCAGTGGGAAGGAGGAGCCGCAGGGTGGGAGGCTACAAGACAACCCAGAAACCAAGATGGCCGCCAGCACATGTCAAACGAAGGGAACAGCAAGGAGGTAAGACCATGACAGTACCTCCCCCTCAAGGGCCCCTCCTCCGCGGAGTAAGGAACGGTTTCTGAGGGAAGCGTGCGTGGAAGGCTCGGAGCAAGACAGGAGCATGGACATCTGCGGAGGGAACCCAGGAACGCTCCTCTGGACCATAACCACGCCAATGGACCAAAAACTGCACCCGGCCGCGGACCAGGCGTGAGTCCAGGATATTGCTCACCTCATACTCCTCACGATTGCCCACTTGGACCGGACGAGGCCGAGGAATCGAGGAAGTGAAACGATTACACACCAGTGGCTTCAACAGGGAGACATGAAACACGTTGGAGATCCGCATGCCAGGAGGAAGCGCAAGGGCATAGGCTACCGGGTTTACCCTGCGAAGCACTCGGAAGGGACCAACAAAGCGAGGCGCCAGCTTGGGAGTGGGCACTCGAAGGTTGAGGTTGCGGGTGGACAACCATACGCGGTCTCCGACCTGGTAGGAAGGAGCGGGCGCTCGTCTGCGATCAGCCTGGAGTTTCTGGCGCTGCGCAGAGACCTCAAGGGACCTCTGGATCTGTACCCAAGAAGCACGTAGGACGGAAAGGTGATCCTCCACAGCCGGAATATCCTGGGGAGAGAATACCTCTGGTAACACGGCAGGTTGGAACCCATAATTGGCCATGAAGGGAGACGTCCCAGAGGAAGAGTTCACCGCCGTGTTCCTGGCAAACTCAGCCCAAGGCAGGAGGTCAACCCAATTGTCTTGGTGATCGGAGACATAGCAACGAAGGAATTGCTCCAAGGCCTGATTGGATCGTTCTGCGGCCCCATTGGACTGAGGGTGGTAGGCCGAGGAGAAAGAGAGATGAATCCCCAACTGGGAGCAAAAGGCGCGCCAGAACCTGGACACAAACTGACTCCCCCGATCCGACACAATCTCCTTGGGCAAACCGTGCAACCGGAAGACCTCCCTGGCAAAAATCGAGGCCAACTCTTGTGCAGAGGGTAACTTCTTGAGAGGAACACAGTGGCACATTTTGGAAAACCGATCCACAATCATGAGAATGACCGTATGGCCTCGGGATGCAGGGAGGTCCACAATGAAATCCATCCCCAGGTGTGACCATGGACGCTCCCCGGTGGCTATGGGTTGCAAAAGGCCCAACGGAAGGTGCCGAGGGGACTTACTCTGGGCACAAACGGAGCATGCCGCTACATATGCGGCGATGTCGGAACGTAGAGAAGGCCACCAGAACAGACGTGAAACCGCCCAGGACAGCTGATTCTTTCCAGGGTGCCCCGCGGCCTTGGAGTTATGGTAGGTTCGCAACAACCGAGTGCGCAACTCCTCAGGCACAAAACATCTGCCGTTGGGTCTCCCAGAGGGAGCACCAGATTGAGCCGCCAAAATCTGCTCACCCAGAGGAGAAGTCAGGCTGGTGCGAATAGCGGCCAGGATCTGATTCGGGGGTATGACCGTAGTCGGAATCGACTCCTCCCCGGACAGCTCGGAGTACTGCCGTGATAAGGCATCCGCTCTGATGTTCTTGGAGCCGGGTAGGTAGGAGACCACGTAATTAAAACGTGACAAGAACAGAGCCCATCTGGCCTGACGTGGTGTCAATCTCTTGGCCTCAGAGAGGTAGGTCAGATTCTTGTGGTCCGTCAGGATGAGAACCGGAACCACCGAGCCCTCAAGCAAGTGCCTCCATTCTTTAAGGGCCTGCACGATGGCCAATAACTCCCTGTCACCAATCTGATAGTTGCACTCCGCGGAAGACAGTTTCCGGGAGTAAAACCCACAAGGAAGCAGAGGACCCTCTGGTGTTCTACGCTGAGACAGGAGGGCGCCTACTCCCGTCTCAGACGCGTCCACCTCGAGGACAAAAGGCAACCCAGGGTTGGGATGCGACAGAATCGGAGCCGACACAAAGGCGGACTTTAGAGCCTCAAAAGCTCGGATGGCCTCGAGCGGCCAGACCTGAGGATTACTGCCCTTCCTGGTCAGATCCGTGAGAGGCTTGGCTAGCATGGAAAAGTCCCTGATGAACTTCCGATAATAATTGGCGAAGCCCAAAAAGCGCTGCAGGGCACGAAGCCCACTGGGCTGGGGCCACTGTAAGACAGCCGAAACCTTCTCAGGATCCATGGAGAACCCCTCAGCGGAAATTATGTAACCTAAGAAGGTTACCTGGGATCGGTGAAATTCGCATTTCTCAAGCTTACCGAACAGCTTGTTCTCTCGTAAGCGTTGCAACACTCGTCTGACATCCAGAATGTGGGCCTCCATGGATTTAGAATATACCAAGATGTCATCCAAATAGACCACCACACACTGCTGCAACAGGTCACGGAAAACATCGTTGATGAATTCCTGGAAGACTGCGGGCGCATTGCACAACCCAAAGGGCATAACCAAGGATTCATAATGACCGGTCCTGGTGTTAAACGCGGTCTTCCACTCATCGCCCGCCTTGATCCTTACCAGGTTATATGCCGCCCTCAGGTCGAGTTTGGTAAAGACCGTGGCCCCTTTGAGGCGATCGAACAGCTCGGAAATCAAGGGTATCGGGTAAGCGTTCTTGATCGTGATGCGATTGAGACCCCTGTAATCGATGCAAGGCCTCAACTCGCCGCCCTTTTTTTTCACAAAGAAAAATCCAGCCCCTGCCGGGGACGAGGATTTGCGAATGTGTCCGCGTGAAAGCGCCTCCCTCACGTACTCCTCCATGGCCTCATTCTCCGCTACCGACAGTG
Source organism: Bufo gargarizans (assembly GCF_014858855.1). Lineage (NCBI taxonomy): Eukaryota > Metazoa > Chordata > Amphibia > Anura > Bufonidae > Bufo > Bufo gargarizans. Next base: position 53,129,486 of record NC_058090.1, read on the forward strand.
GATAGACTTTGCCACGAGGAGGAACGGCACCGGATTGTAACTCTATGGCACAATCGTATGGGCGGTGCGGAGGTAGGGCAACCGCGCGCACCTTATCGAATACATCCCGGTACTCTTCGTATTCAGGAGGCAACAGAGAGTCCGAGGAAGTACACAGCAACTTGACAGGCCCATGGATGCAACTAGCCCCACACTGCGGTGACCACGAGAGGATCTCGACCGATCTCCAATCGAAAGTCGGATTATGCTTCTGGAGCCAGGGGTACCCCAAGACCACCGAGTAGTGTGGAGACGAAATAACCTGGAGACAGACCGACTCTCTGTGAACGGCACCAATGGCTATCCCCACTGGAAGGGTCTCATGAGTCACGTGTGGCGGCAGAAGGGGTCTGCCGTCTATCGCCTCAAGAGCCAGTGGGGAACCTCGAGGCTGCAGAGGAATGGAATTGGCGGCAACGAACACTCTATCAATGAACAAACCACCAGCACCAGAGTCCACCAACGCCTGGGTCGTCACCGAGCCCCCGACCCAGGAGAGGACAACCGTGATCAGTGGTTTGTCAACACGGGAAACCGGGGACGAGGAGACTCCACCCAAGATCTGCCCCCGACAGGACCTCAGGTGCGAGCGTTCTCCCGGACGGTTCGGACATGCCAACCGAAAATGCCCACCGAGACCACAGTACATGCATCGGCCCTCGCGTCTCCGGAGTACCCTCTCCCCCTCAGACAGGCGAGCAAACCCCCGCTGCATGGGTTCACCCCCAGACAAGTCATCCCCAGGAGGCGTGGGAGGAGAGGGAGGCACGGGTGGGACAGCAAACGTAGGCGCCAATCTGTTAGGAGACCTCCGCAGGCTCTCCTTAAAGGAAGGTCTCTCCCTGAGTCTGGTGTCAATCAAAATCAGGAAAGAAATAAGAGACTCGAGCTCCACTGGTAGGTTCTTAGCTGCAACCTCATCCTTCAAGGCATCCGAGAGACCATGAGAGAAAGCAGCGACCAGAGCCTCATTATTCCAGCCCACCTCTGCTGCCAGGGTACGAAACTCAATGGCGTATTCAGCTACGGATCGTGAACCCTGTCTGATGGACATAAGGAGCTTCGCAGCAGAGGCAGCACGAGCCGGCACATCGAATACCTTCCGAAGAGAAGCAACAAAACCGGAAAACTCGGCAACCACCGGATTGTTGTTCTCCCATAAAGGGCTGGCCCAGGCCAAGGCCTTGTCCGAGAGCAGCGAGATCAAGAAGCCCACCCTTGATCTCTCAGTAGGAAAGGCATGTGGCAGCAACTCGAAGTAAATGCCCACCTGGTTAAGGAAACCTCGGCACTGAGTTGGCTCTCCCCCAAAGCGCTGTGGAAGGGGGGCAGAACCGGTCATACCCTGAAACACCACAGGCGCAGCAACAGGTGTCAGGGTAGACTCTGGCGCAACAACCGGAGCGGCAGTAGGAGCGGGCCCAGGAGCGACAACCGACCCCTCGGCAACGGAAGCTAAATGAGCCGTGCGTTCAAGCAGGGTTTGCAACGCCACAGCGAACCGACCCAACAGGTGATCCTGCTGATCAAGTCTGGCAACCAGCGTAGGTAGCGAGGGTGGCCCTGTACCGTCAGAATTCATGGCTTGGTCCTAATGTCATGGAACCATGAACCAGACGTACAACAAGAGATATGTGGAAAATAAGAAGGTTTTATTGAAGAGCAAGCCGTAAGCAAAGTCCAAACGGATGGCTAAACCGAAGCAGGGTCTTGCGGAGACAGAGGTCAGGAACCAGAAGGGTAGTCAGACGAAGCCAGGAACAGGAACCAACGGGGTAGTCAGACGAAGCCGGAATCAGGAACCAACGGGGTAGTCAGACGAAGCCGGAATCAGGAACCAACGGGGTAGTCAGACGAGGCCAGGATCAGGAACCAGAAGCAGCAGCAGTCTTGGAAGCATGTGAACACAGGAGGACCAAGCAAGGAACTGAAGCCACAGACCTCCTATATATATGAGCTAGGCATCCAGCTCCTCCCAGTGGGAAGGAGGAGCCGCAGGGTGGGAGGCTACAAGACAACCCAGAAACCAAGATGGCCGCCAGCACATGTCAAACGAAGGGAACAGCAAGGAGGTAAGACCATGACAGTATCTGAGGAAAGGGATTTAGGGGTCATTATTTCAGAAGACTTAAAGGTAGGCAGACAATGTCAGAGCAGCAGGAAATGCTAGCAGAATGCTGGGGTGTATAGGGAGAGGCATTACCAGTAGAAAGAGGGAGGCGCTCATGCCGCTCTATAGAGCACTAGTGAGACCTCATTTGGAGTATTGTGCTCAGTACTGGAGACCATATCTCCAGAAGGATATTGATACTTTGGAGAGAGTTCAGAGAAGAGCTACTAAACTAGTACATGAATTGCAGGATAAAACTTACCAGGAAAGATTAAAGGACCTTAACATGTATAGCTTGGAAGAAAGACGAGACAGAGGGGATATGATAGAAACTTTTAAATACATAAAGAGAATCAACAAGGTAAAAGAGGAGAGAATATCTAAAAAAACAAAAACTGCTACAAGAGGACATAGTTTGAAATTAGAGGGGCAAAGGTTTAAAAGTAATATCAGAAAGTATTACTTTACTGAGAGAGTAGTGGATGCATGGAATAGCCTTCCTGCAGAAGTGGTAGCTGCAAATACAGTGAAGGAGTTTAAGCATGCATAAGATAGGCATAAGGACATCCTTCATATAAGATAGGGCCAGGGGCTATCCATAGTATTCAGTATATTAAGCAGACTGGATGGGCCAAATGGTTCTTATCTGCCGACACATTCTATGTTTCTATGAAGGGAAAGGGTCTGGGACATTGAGGTCATCCGCAATGGGGGAAGACGATATTGGGAACATCAAGGCTGTACTGTATATTCAAGGGTACAGGGAAGACGTAAACCACCACTATTTGACAGGACCCGACAATGAGGATGCAGCAAGCGTGGTTAGTGGCCGCAACAAATCATCATCAATATTGTGTTCAATAAAACAATGAAAACTGTCGACAGCGCTGGTGTGAACAGGGACCAGGTCCCAGTGCAATAAATGGCTCATACCATTTCGTCTATCTTCTTTCTGGTAGTGACTGCTTTGCCTTCTGTTACATACTGTAGATAAGATAGACAGCCACTATTAATTAGCTGCTTCAATAGTTATTTCATCACCTCCATAACCCCACTAATTAAACTTCCAGTGTGTTCTCGTACCTTGTATTCTTTTTCCGTTGAAGAAATTAAAATTTGTCTTGATATTCTTGACGAGTTGTTTCCTTTCTTTTCTCCGGTTTGACGCCAGTGCTTACTGTGACTCATATGATCTTGTATTGCTGCACTATGAATTGTGTTTGTCATGGTCTCTGGGCTGTAAAGGGTGGTAACACTGAATGACACCTGGGTAATAAGCACATGCAGCAGATGTGCACTTGTCAAGTGAGTAGTGATCTGTGCAGAGAACTGCATGTCTGCACTGCTAAGGTCTGCTCATGTTCTTAACACCCTAACGCAGAATGATGTACATGTACTGTACGTCATCCGCAGGAGCTGGTTAACTCAGAATACATGTATATATTTTCGTGATTCCCAATGATGCTTGGGTTGTTGCTGACTGCTGGGATCCCAGTGCAATGTGATCTAATATAACTCTGACAGTTTAACATCTTAGATGCTATGCTCAATAGTGATGGTGGCATCAAAATGTTATAAGAGTGGGATGGGGACTTAATCAGGGTGTTGATGGGCTTCTAGGTCAGCTGGGGGCATAAGAATGGCACTGCCACCTTGATATTAACAGGCAGTGTGCACTGCAGAAGAGATGTATTGCAGTATAAAGGGCGACTTCACATTTGCAGGGAAAGCTCCGGTCTGGGCTTCCGTTGATGATTCTGTTAAAAAGAGGACGAAAAGTCCTGCATGCAGGACTTTTTTGTTCAGTAAGAAAACAGGATCCAAAACTGAACAGTCTCCATTGTAATCAATGGAGTCTATCCCCCCCCCCCCCAGGATCCATTAGCCTCAGATCAGCCCCTCATAAGACCTTCCAACCTCCATCAGCCTCAGATCCGACCCCCCAGCCTCCGTTATCCTCAGTTCAGCCCCCCATCAGACTCCGATCAGACCCTATCAGCCTCAGATTGCACCCCCAATCCCATCAGACACAGATCAGACCCCCAGCCCCTATCAGACTCAAATCAGACCCCAATCAGACACTATCAGCCTCAGATTGCACTCCCCCATCCCCCATGAGACCTCAGATCAGACGTTTCAAAAACTAAATAAACTTACCTCGCTTGGCGCTGCAGATCCAGGACTCACCGCTCCATCTTTTTCTCTGGGTCCCGCTGTGTACTGTGACCTGACGACGCACAGCATCAGGTCATAGGGCAAGCCTACATGAACTACGTCCTGTCGCTGTGTGCAGTCCGGACACCACAGCAGGACTCGGAAGAAGACTTGGGAAGGTGAGTACAGCCAGCACATCGCTGTCCTCACCTCCCCGTGCTTCCCACATGCTAATGACCGCTTTCTCAATGAAAGTGCATTAGCATTCAGACTATAAGACACACTGCCACTTTCCCCCCATTTTTAGTAACTCATTCCACGAAAACACAAGTCCTCGTATGTCAGAAAAGACATGGTTCTTGAAATGCAATGTTGAAAAAAAAGAATATTGATGTCGGGATAGGCTATCAATATCAGATTGGTGGGGGTCCAACATGACACACTCCCACCAATTAGCTGTTACCTTGTAGCTATAGTGCTGGAATTGAGTGTCAGAACTACACAGCTCCATCCATTGTGTAGTGAAAGGAGCTGCTCCCATTGAAGTGATATTTGTTTTTGCAGGATAGTGGAATTAGTGCTCTTGCAGCCACTGCTATTAGCAGTCCTAGAAAGCAATTTCTTAGGTAGCTGGGGTTTCCATTTAGTTCAGCTGTAATATGGTCTGCTACATCTGTTTCCAGAACTTTTTTCGCTGGACATTTCCATCAAATGTGAAAGAAAGATCTGGACTCCATCAAAAATCTCCATACCATTTGTGGGGCTTTTCTCATTAGGAGTAGTGAGAATATGATGTTTTTTTCTGTTAAATTCTGCTCTCTCAAGTGCCCTAGGATATGGGGCTTCACTGTGAACTGATCTACACTGAACTGGTTCACATCCCCTCCCCTTTGCTCTGAGTGGTGGCTATAGTGGTCTCCTGGTTGTAATTGCAGCTGTTGGAGCCGAGGGGATGGATTGTGAAGAAGCTACATGCAGAGGGCACTTCACAGTGATGAACCACCTCCTGGCCGCTAGAGAGAACAGAATTTGACAAAGAAAAACTTCATATTCTTACTTCTCCTGATTATAAAGGTTCTACAAATGCTATGCTCTCCCCAGACCCTACCTAGTGTTGTCAGCAGTTTAGCATGGTCAAAACTGCTGACAGATTTCCTTCAACTGGTGTATAATACCTTTTTGTAAAAACGTTTAAAATGTATTCCTGCCGTAGAATAAATCTTGCTATCTTAGGGGTGAGTGATAGTAAGTCCCAGCTCTCTCTCTAGGTCTTCTTTACCATGCTGTTATGTGTGTTTGTGATACAAATATTGTATATCGCAGACGTTTTTTTCACCGGGTATCTTGCAAGTGAGTCACCTCAAATGAAGTGAGTTCTTGGGTTATGTGTACTAAACTGGGAATTGTCTTCATATACCATATTACCTTATGTGGTATGTGGTTACCTTAGAGGGGTTGTGCAGCTGGTATATATTGATGACCTACTTAGGTCATCAATATCTAATCAGAGGGGGTCCGACTCTCGGACAGCTGCCTCATGTGCCAATCCTCCTGAAGAGGTAGTGAGCTGGTTTTCCCCTCGGGAAAGTCTATCCACACCATCAGGGGTACTGTGAAGAACGAGGGGTTCACTTAGACAACGCCCTTAGAGGAGGTTGGTCACGTGGCACAGTCCGTTAGCACCTGCTGGTTTGTAACAGTGGGGAGGAAAAATCGAAAATTGGTCCAGTCCTTAAGGGGTTAATAATTTTGTGGACAATATGAGCACAGTTTTTATTTTTTACTTTAGTATGCCAATTTAAAAAAAAATTACTTTCTAAAAATGTCTTTTATTTTGATAATTAAACTGCACCATAGGAATTATGTATATGTTTAGCTTTTAATAATGTGTTAGTTTCCTATTTAATTCAATCATTGTTTCAGCTGTGCTTGAAATTGGCTTACTGAATTTAGCCTTGTACCGCCCTGTATTTTGTACTGTTCAGTTGTATAATTGTCCTATTGCTTTGTCTGGTAACAGTAGGGCTGCTGTGCCCCTTCCGTATCTCCTTGTCCCGATGTGCGGTGGTTGGTATGTGACATGTCACTGCATTTGTTTCTGTTCTGTGTATTATAATCCTACGCACTCCGTGATGTCATGTTTCCTGGACAGGGCCCGTCTGTTCTCCACAGGTCATGTATTGGCACTGTAGGGTTTTATGCCATTTTTTATTTTGGTAATGTAATCAGTGTTTTTTGTTGGAAAATGCTTAAGACTGCAGGAATAAATTCTTGACATGCAAAGAGGTGTATGACGCACAGTCTATTCTCCTGTGGTAACAAGCAATCCTGCGTCATTACTGCTGTTTAGCCAATAGGCCCCAATGTAAATAAGAAGGCCTGTTATTACTGGCATGCTTTATTCAGTTATATTGTCAAGTTATTGGTTGGCTTTTTTTGACAGCTAATTTTTTTTTAAAAACATTCCATAAAAGCCACACATGCATATTTCAAGACAAATATCTGGTTGGCTTTTTTTTTTTTTTTTTTTTTTTTTTTCTGGCACATTTTTTCCCCTCTATAAAGAAGGATATGGAAAAATACTTGAATATTAATCAACATTAATCCATAGTGATATGTGGCTTTTGGGTGGTACAGATCAGTAGGCTTGCCCAATTGTTGTAATGGGGCACTGAAAATCAGAAGAAAATCGAAAGAATAATAAATTAGGAGGGATTATTCCCTGGTATGACTGAGAAAAGACATGAAATGCTCAAGTGATCGCTTCTCCATTTTGTACCAGCGCAGGTTCATAAGAGGTTTGAAGAGTAAGGCTACTTTCACACTAGCGTTCGATCGGATCCGTTCTGAACGGATCCGCTCATATTAATGCAGACGGTGGCTCCGTTCAGAACGGATCCGTTTGCATTACCATGTTCATGATAGTGCAAACGGATCCGTTTTGACTTTACGTTGAAAGTCAATGGGGGACGGATCCGTTTGAAAATTGAGCCATACTGTGTCAACTTCAAACGGATCCGTCCCCATTGACTTACATTGTAAGTCTGGACGGATCCGTTTGCCTCCGCACTGCCAGGCGGACACCCGAACGCTGCAAGCAGCGTTCAGATGTCCGCCTGCTGAGCGGAGCGGAGGCTGAACGCCGCCAGACTGATGCATTCTGAGCGGATCCGTATCCACTCAGAATGCATTAGGGCTGGACGGATCCGTTCGGGGCCGCTTGTGAGAGCCTTCAAACGGAACTCACAAGTGTGAAAGTAGCCTAAAACTGCAGTTTTTGGTTAACAAGAGCATATATTTACATTGAGGAACAGAAGTATTTGAACACCCTGCGATTTTGCAGGTTCTCCCACTTAGAAATCATGGAGGGGTCTGAAATTCACATTGTAGGTGCATTCCCACTCTGAGAGACAGAATGAAAAAAAAATTCGGGAAATCACATTGTATAATTTTTAAAGAATTTATTTGTTTTGCACTGCTGAACATTAGTCTTGTTTTTCAGTTTAAAAGTCTTACTTGAGCAAGGCCCAGTACTGTTAAAAGTGCTTCAGGCCTCTGCTTTTGCGTTTGTGAATGGTCATATTTTCCCGTTGCAAAAACCAGCAGTAGTCCCCTATCATGTCGGGATGCCAGCGGCCTTGATACCTGTTCTCCATTGTAGAAATATCTTTATGGAACTGCTCTCCATGATTGTCACTTATTGTCCCAAATTGGGTGGGAAAAAGTCAAGATGGGAATGTAAGAAATGCACTTTCAATGACATTCGGCAGCCAAGTTGTTCATATGCTGTAAGCATGTTGTCTACTAATTCAGCATAGTTTGCAGCTCGTCTGTTCCCAAGGAAGTTCTGCACTACTAGCACAAATGCATCCCAAACTGCAAGACGCACTCGCTTTGTCAGATTCTTGCACTGATCATGAGTTATTTACCACATATGTAGCAGAAATTGTCTGGATCGTTAACACATTTGCGTTTATCCATCTTAAGTTTCAAAACTGATAGCACGATAACAGATCACTTAATCAAAATCTGTCCAGCTTGCATTATATACTTACTGCTGACATCAGCCTGAGTGCATCCGAACTGGTCTGGACATGTCCATTGGAATATCTGAAATATAACTCATTAATATTATAACTGAATAGGGTTTGAATGTATAACCTAACACTTTAACCCCTTAAGGACAGACGTACCGGTACGCCCTATTTCCTAGGTCCTTAAGGACCAAGGACGTATCGGTACGTCCTAACTTTAAATCGGGATTCCGGCGCCCCAGGGGTTAATCTGAACAGGACCCCCTGTTCAGACCCCCCCCCCCCCCCCCATGTCGGCGATCGCAGCAAACCGCAGGTCAATTCAGACCTGTGGTTTGCTGCGCTTTTTGCAATTTCAGAAACTTCAGAGTGCCTAAAATCAAGATTTTGCACCCCCCCTTGCACCCCTGCACGATTTGATGGCGGCGGGTGGTGCAGGGGGGGTGTCGCAGGCGGTGGGGGCGTTGCGGGCGGTGCGGCAGGCGGGGTCGCGATCCCCCGCCCGCCTCCCCTTGAATAATCGTTGGTGTCTAGTGGGTTATACCAGGGTGCCAGCACATTGCTGGCACCCTGGTATAAACGGCTGACATCGTTGATGCGATGTCAGCTGTTTAACCCTTTCCATACAGCGGTCCGTACGGACCGCTGTATGGAAAAGGTTAACAGCGCAGGGAGCTCCCTCCCTCTCCGATCGGGGGGCTGCTGTGCCTGTGCCGATGGAGAGGGAGAGAGCCCCCAGGCAGCCCCCCGAAGCCCGGTTGTGGCAGACGGGGAAGGTTCCCATGGCAACAGGACGCCTGCTCAGGCGTCCTGCTGTCGATGGTGCTGAACAGATCTATGCTAAAAGAATAGATCTGTTCAGTGTAAGTAAAATACAGTACAGAACCCTATAGGGTTCTGTACTGTATTTTACAGACATCAGACCCACTGGATCTTCAAGGACCAAGTGGGTCTGGGTCAAAAAAATGTAAAAAAATGTGAAAAAAGTTAAGATTAAAAAAAAAAACATTTATCACTGAATAAAAATTAAAAAAATTAAATTCTCTACACATATTAGGTATCGCCGCGTCCGTAACGACCTGATCTATAAAACGGTCATGTTACTTTCCCCGCACGGTGAAAGCCATAAAAATAAAAACTATGAGAAAATTGAAATTTTGCCCACCTTACTTCCCAAAAAAGGTAATAAAAGTGATCAAAAAAGTCGCATGTACGCCAAAATAGTACCAATCAAACCGTCATCTCATGCCAAAAAAAATGAGACCCTACTCAAGATAATCGCCCAAAAACTGAAAAAACTATGGCTCTTAGACTATGGAAACACTAAAACATGTTTTTTTTTGTTTCAAAAATAAAATCATTGTGTAAAACTTACATAAATAAAAATAAAGTATACATATTAAGTATCGCCGCGTCCGTATCGACCAGCTCTATAAAAATATCACATGACCTAACCTCTCAGGTGAACACCGTAAAAAAAAAAAACTGTGTAAAAAAAGCTATTTTTTTGCCATCTTACGTCACAAAAAGTGTAATAGCAAGCGATCAAAAAGTCATATGCACCCCAAAATAGTGCCAATCAAACCGTCATCTCTTCCCGCAAAACATTAGACCCTACTCAAGATAATCGCCCAAAAACTGAAAAAACTATGGCTCTTAGACTATGAAGACACTAAACAATTTTTTGGTTTTAAAAATGAAGTTATTGTATAAAACTTACATAAATAAAAAAATTGTATACATATTAGGTATCGCCGCACAAAAAGTGTAATATAGAGCAACCAAAAATCATATGTACCCTAAACTAGTACCAACAATACTGCCACCCTATTCCGTACTTTCTAAAATGGGTTAACTTTTTTGGAGTTTCTACTCTAGGAGTGCATCAGGGGGGCTTCAAATGGGACATGGTGTCAAAAAAACAGTCCAGCAAAATCTGCGTTCCAAAAACAGTATGGCATTCCTTTCCTTCTGCGCCCTGCCGTGTGCCCGTACAGCAGTTTACGACCACATATGGGGTGTTTCTGTAAACTACAGAATCAGGGCCATAAATAATGAGTTTTGTTTGGCTGTTAACCCTTGCTTTGTAACTGGAAAAAAAATATTAAAATGGAAAATCTGCCAAAAAAGTGAAATTTTATCACCTTTCACTCTACGCCCTGCTGTGTGGCCGTACAGTAGTTTACGGCCACATATGGGGTGTTTCTGTAAACAGCAGAGTCAGGGCAATAAAGATACAGCCTTGTTTGGCTGTTAATCCTTGCTTTGTTAGTGGAAAAAATGGGTTAAAATGGAAAATTAGGCAAAAAAATTAAATTCTCAAATTTCATCCCCATTTGCCAATAACTCTTGTGCAACACCTAAAGTGTTAACGAAGTTTGTAAAATCAGTCTTGAATACCTTGAGGGGTGTAGTTTCTTAGATGGGGTCACTTTTATGGAGTTTCTACTTTAGGGGTGCATCAGGGGGCTTCAAATGGGACATGGTTTTAAAAAAAACTGTCCAGCAAAATCTGGCTTCCAAAAACCATACGGCAACCTTTCACTCTACGCCCCGCTGTGTGGCCGTACAGTAGTTTACGGCCACATATGGGGTGTTTCTGTAAACAGCAGAGTCAGGGCAATAAAGATACAGTCTTGTTTGGCTGTTAACCCTTGCTTTGTTAGTGGAAAAAATGGGTTAAAATGGAAAATTAGGCAAAAAAATGAAATTCTCAAATTTCATCCCCATTTGCCAATAACTCTTGTGCAACACCTAAAGGGTTAACGAAGTTTGTAAAATCAGTTTTGAATACCTTGAGGGGTGTAGTTTATAGAATGGGGTAATTTTTGGGTGGTTTCTATTATGTAAGCCTCGCAAAGTGACTTCAGAGCTGTAGTGGTCCCTAAAAATTGGGTTTTTGGTTCTAAACTTCTAAGCCTTGTAACATCCCCAAAAAATAAAATATAATTCCCAAAATAATTCAAACATGAAGTAGACATATGGGGAATATTAAGTCATCACAATTTTTTGGGGTATTACTATGTATTACAGAAGTGGAGAAACTGAAACTTTGAAATTTGCAAATTTTTCAAAATTTTTGGTAAATTAGGTATTTTATTATGCAAATTTTTTTATTTTTTTTAACTTTATTTTACCAATGTCATGAAGTACAATATGTGATGAAAAAACAATCTCAGAATGGCCTGGATAAGTCAAAGTGGTTTAAAGTTATCAGCACTTAAAGTGACACTGGTCAGATTTGCAAAAAATGGCCTGGTCCTTAAGGTGAAAATGAGCCTGGTCCTTAAGGGGTTAAGTCCGATCTCCAAACATGGTGCCCTCTTGCACGTGCAGCTGGGTTTCTGCTATTTTAAATTGCCATAAGGCACACATTTTCCCTTTCAGATGCCGTGGTCATCTGCGCAGTCCAGGAGCGGAAGTCCCGTACTTTCGCTCTGGTCACAGCATTCCCCAGCTGAGATCGGGGAACCTGTTACATTGATCTAATAGGCTGAAGCCTCAAGCAGGCTTCGGTGCCTATTAGATGACTATACCAATACAGTATTGTATTGATATAGTGCAAATTAAGTGTTCAGTGGTGTCTATATAGACATAAATGAACACAATAGGCAATCTAATGATTGCCAGTTATTGTCACCCAAGGTGGCTTATAAAAAAAGGGGGGAAAAAAGGATTTTTTTTTTTCAAATATAAAAAATACTAATTAAAAAAATAAAAGTTAAAATCACCCCCCTTTCCTTGAAATAAAAATACTAAATAAAAAAAAGCACCATGGGCATCGCTGCGTGTGAAAATGCCCATACTATTAAAATATAACAATATTAATGGCGTAACAGGAAAAAATTATAATTTTTTTAAAAAGTTATCAAAAAGTTACACACACTTCAAATTGGTATCACTGAAAAGAACAGATCGTCCCGCAAAAAATGAGCCCTCACACAGCCCCGTACATATAACGACAAAAAAGTTATAGGGGTCTTTTTTTTCCTCAAAGATACATTTATTTATTTTTTGTGTTAAAACGCAAGAAAAACGATACAAGTGTGGTATCGTTGTAACCGTACTGACCTGGAGAATTAAGATAACAGGTAAATTTTACTGCATAGTGTACAGTGTAAAAAATAAATAAAACCTTTATCAGAATCGTATTTTTTTCCCAATTCTACCCCATTTGGAATTTTTCCCCCGCTTCCTACTACATGGTATTCAACCGTAAATAGTGCCATTAGAAAATACAACTTGTCCCGCACAAAATAAGCCCTTATAAGGCTATTTGAATGGAAAAATAAAAAAGTTTGAACTATGGGAAGGCGGATAGTGAAAAACGAAAACGCTAAAATTAAAAATCCTAGGATTTTTAAGAGGTTAAAATCTAGAAGTCTCAGGCAAATTCCAAGTATAGACCCTGGAGAAGATTTTATGGAAACAATGGTTTTAGAACATAGGGATATGACCAGCGAAGTGACAGTTATTATCCCCATAACAGGGGAGGGTATGCCCCCCAGCAGTATCAACAGTATAATGGAAATAGAAATATGTACCAACAAAGATCTTTTGAAGACAGACAGAGATACACCGTAGACAATCAGCATAGGAATTCTGGAGATAACTACGGGAGAAAAGAGGAGAATATACAGCCGCCAGGCAATGAATTACGTAGAGAAGCAACATTTTCCTCACCAGGCAATAAAGGTGATACAGAGGGAAAGTGGGAGAGAAGCAGAAGAATATGACGCCCCAAAAAGGAACACTAGGAGAGGGAAAAGGGGTTGAGCAAAACATAAAACCGACCCCCCAAAAAAAGCAAGGGGGAGAAACCGGGATCTTCAACTTGAGTAGTCATATGTTGTCTGAACAAGAAAAAAGAGTATTGAGTGAGGGTCTCAAATTTGCACCTACGAGAGGGATGAATAAGTTTGAAGTCTTTCTAGATGTTCATAAGTATATAAGGAAGTTGAATATAGCAAAGTATTTCAAGAATAGTCAGATGGCTTAGGGAAAAATCAATTTTTTTCCCTAAGAACAAAAACAATGAATGTATCGAAGCTTTTAAAAGGGGGGTACTAAATGAATTAGAAAAAATCAAAACCAAGCCAAACATGCAGAAGCTAACTAGAGAAAAAAAAAAACAGCATTGAAAGACCTGGAAAATAACAAGAGTATAGTGATTAAACCGTCTGACAAAGGGGGGGGGGGGGGGGTTAGTCATCAGGGATATCCAAAAATATGAAACTGAGCTGGATAGGCAACTAGCAGATAAAAATACATATCGGCTATGGAATATAAAAAAGATTGTTACAAAGACTCAAGGAGGGAATTTTTAATAAAAAAAGAACACGATTATCTGATGATAAAATCACCTGTGATTCCTGTGATATACCAACTCCCCAAAATTCATAAAAATATGATAAATCCCCTGGAAAGACCCATTGTGTCCTGCATTAACTCATTGACTAGCCGACTCACGGGATGTGTATTGAACCTATTAAAAAACATAGGTACCTGTGGAAAAGATATATGTCTAGGGACAGTTGATGTGACCTCACTGTACACTATTATACCAAAGGATCGGTGGATCAGGACTATTCAGGAAGAACTAGCAGAAGATTTGGATATGGCACAAAAACAAGGAGAGTTTATCGTGGAATGTGTAGATTTTTGTTTAACACATAATTATTTTTGGTTTAAGGAGAACTACCTCCAGAAGGTCGGGACGGCGATGGGGGCGAAATTCACCCCCAGTTTCACCAATATGTTCATGTCGGCATGGGAAAAAAGACCGAGCTTGGCAAGCTTAATGTATGGCGAGAGGTTCATAGATGGTTTCCTTATATGGTATGGAGAGAAAAGAGGTTTAGAAGAATGAATTGCCCAGTTGAATATTAATGATTGGAATATCGAGTTTACTAGCAGCATCAGTGACAAGGAAGTGAACTTCCTTGATCTTACAATTTTTGTGGAAGATGGGCGGCTCAAGACTAAAACTTTCTTAAAAAAAAAAAAATGTTAATGGTTACATTGATATGGGCAGTTGCCACTATGGTGGTTGAAGAACATTCCAAGGGGCCAGATCGGGAGGGTTCACCGTAATTGCACTGATGCTGCGACGTTTCAAGAGCAAAGCTCTCTGATTCAAGATAGATTTCTGGAAAAGGGTTATAGTAAAGAGGAATTAGCGAGATGTAGTCGTGAAGTTGAAGAAAGCGGAGAAAAGAAGGGGTTGGTGGGGGAACAGAAGAAAAAGAAAGACTTCAAATTTGCCTTTCTCACCAAATATACAGCACAAGCAGGTCTCATCAAGAATGCCACCAGGAAAAATTGGAGTGTACTGAAAAATGATCCGGCTATAGGTAAAGAGATACCTAGTCATCCCGACTTTATTTTTAGAAAGGCACCGAATTTCAAAAATCGTCTGGTGCACAGTGCGATTTTTAAATAAAGATGGAGGAAAGGAAGAAAGTCTCTTCTCGTGGTGCGGTTTCTGCCCCCCATGCAGAAAAAACAGCATTGAAAGACCTGGGAAATAACCGTTTAGTGATTAAACCGTCCGACAAAGGGGGGGGGGGGTAGTCATCATGGATATCCAAAAATATGAAACTGAGCTGGATAGGCAACTAGCAGATAAAAATACATATCAGCTATTGAAGAAAAATCCCATTATGGAGCAGGGACAAAAACAAATGAGGACTACGATGATTCACTCAGTTAAAAAAAATAAGGATTTAAGTAAATGACTATGTTGTGATTTAATTCAAATCTGGACAATGTTGACTAATGTGCAGGAAAAAAAAAGCGAATACTTTACTTTTCACTCAGAGGAAGATTGTCTATATTGCCTCCTTTGCTGGCTTCATTCACTATTACATCACATTATACACTGCTCGTATCCAGGTTACGGACCACCCTGAAGTCCAGCAGCGGTGGTCGTTCTTGCACACTATAGATAAAAGTGGCAGCGATGCACACTTCCACCCTCCAGGCCACCAGAGGCCGGGGCTTTTTCCTATAGTGTTCAAGCACGGCCACCACTGCTGGACTGCAGGGTGGTCGTAACCCCTGGAAATGAGCAGTGGAAAAATGGAAATATGAATCAAGCCAGCAAATGAGGCAATATGGACAATCACAATACATTAGTAAGTGTCTTGTATTAACTTTCTCTACATGATGAATGCCATTTGCTGAAGTGAGAGAACCTCTTTGGGTTTTCTCAGATAGTTAGGAGTGCCTAAGTGTCAATCAGTACCATAGAGATGCAGATATTGTGTGTACACCCCTGATAGTGTTTTATAAGAATACAAAATACACATTGTTTTTGCAGCTAACATTTTAGGTCTTTTTAGGGCTAAATTTCCCATATGCTATAGTGGTATGCGGAACTCAACACAATTACACATTAGACCTTCATTCCCCTTCAAGAGAGTGCCCAAGTGTACTTTTCTGTTACAAGGCCGTCATGTAGGTTTAACTTTCCAGCTTCTTTGCCTTCAACACTGACAGTTGTAAGAAGTGAACATCTTCACAAAGTGTTGCTAATTAGGATTTGAAGCTTACCAAAACAATGTAAAATCCCAGTAATACAGTACTAAGGGGACTTCACAATTAACATTCTTTTTTTTTCATCATTCTGAATGCTTCAGAGAAGAAGACACAGCGGCTGTATAAACAAGTGTTCTCATTTAACTTCTGAAGGCTGAACCCATGTTTGAGCAGAGAACGTACAGTTTACAGACTTTCTGAATGGCACTGTGTAGTGTGTGGGGGAGAAACTTTTAGGCGTCGTTCACATTAATATTATTAGCTCCTCGTACTGTTTCGGTGCGCAGAAGGGGTTATCAGATAAGTCTATTTGCTGGAGGCCGCGATACTGTTGTTCTTAAAAAAAAATTTAAAAAAATGATCAAAATAATTTATAATTTTTTGCATCTTTAAATGTCTGAAGATATTCCTTTAACTTTTCTTTCAATTTTTTTATTGAGAATTGAACAGCATAGTTTATCACAATGTCATAGATCGCAGTTGTACATCGAGGTGGCGATAGTATAGCCCGAAGGGCATATATATTATGACCTGTAATACAATAGATTATACAGATGTATAAAATGAGAACAATAACAAAAAAATAAAAATAAAAGCAAGAACAATAAAGCAACAAACTAGTGCTACACCAGGCTCAATGGAAAAGCACAATATCAAATCCTATCTTGACACTTAGTTATATTATATGGTTTTGGCAGGGAAGGACAGTTGTCAGTTATAAACAAAGACCACTCATTCCATCTTCTGCTGTATCTGGGTAACTGGTTCAATTTTTGGGCAATTAGTAATTTCATATTATAGTTGTAGTGCACTTTAGCTACAATTTCCGAGATGGTTGGAAGTTCTCTACTTTTCCATCTTTTAGCCAGGTCCACTGTTCAAATTGACTTAACAAATAGTTACGGTAATAAATGTGTCCCACATTTGTATAGTAACAAGTACCAGAAAAAAAAAAAGAAAATACTTTGATAAACATGGCCCATGTGTTTTTGAAATGCAGGAGGTGAAAAAGATATCTGAAGATCTTTTTCTTAGGGCTCTTTCACACTTGCGTTGTCCGGATCCGGCGTGTACTCCATTTGCCGGAATTACACGCCGGATCCGGAAAAACGCAAGTGAACTGAAAGCATTTGAAGACGGATCCGTCTTCAAAATGCGTTCAGTGTTACTATGGCAGCCAGGACGCTATTAAAGTGGGGAGCGGGGGAGCAGTATACTTGCAGTCCGTGCGGCTCCCGGGGCGCTCCAGAATTACGTCAGAGCGCCCCATGCGCATGGATGACGTGCCATGCGATCACGTCATCCATGCGCGTGGGGCGCCCTGACGTTACTCTGGAGTGCCCCGGGAGCCGCACGGACGGTAAGTATACTGCTCCCCCGCTCCCCACTACACTTTACCATGGCTGCCAGGACTTTAGCGTCATGGTAACCATTGAGAAAAAGCTAAACGTCGGATCCGCCAATGCGCCGAAACGACGTTTAGCTTAAGGCCGGATCCGGATTAATGCCTTTCAATGGGCATTAATTCCGGATCCAGCCTTGCGGCAAGTGTTCAGGATTTTTGGCCGGAGCAAAAAGCGCAGCATGCTGCGGTATTTTCTCCGGCCAAAAAACGTTCCGGTCCGGAACTGAAGACATCCTGATGCATCCTGAACGGATTTCTCTCCATTCAGAATGCATTAGGATAAAACTGATCAGGATTCTTCCGGCATAGAGCCCCGACGACGGAACTCTATGCCGGAAGAAAAGAACGCAAGTGTGAAAGAGCCCTTAGCCATTAAACATTGTTTGCTGGTTGTCCACATGCAAACCAAAAGTTTGCCGAACTTGCCTGTTTTTAAAAAATTGCGAGCAGTACGAAACCTTTTCATGGTTTACATTGAGTTTTGGTTGTGTCATAAAACCTCAAATTTACTAATTCAATGGATGGCGTAAACTTAGGCTGGCTGTCTAGATCTGCACCAGATTCATCACAGGAGCACAGGTTGAGGAATGTGGTGCAGGGATAGACATTTTTGTCTAGCGCTATACCAACTATTGGTTGGCATGCTTTGAAACCAAATTTTTACTCTAGAACTGTGGTGCAATTTTGGTGCAAAATGGTGCTTCTAGGGCCCATCCTTTTCCCTCAAACTTCCATCCCCTATCAGAGGACCCAGTTTGTGCAAGGAAAGCATTCCACTCCTTTACGGTGCAGCCACGCGGTCAGATTTCCTGATGCATTTTGGAAGTCAAAACCTGGAGAGATTTCAAAAAGAGGACAAGTCGTATCTGTCCTTTATACTTTTTCTCCTTTTATGACCCATTCCTGATCTTGGCTTCCATAACTGCATGCAGAAACCTGACCATGTGGTCGTACCCTTAGGGTACTTTCAAACTAGCGTTAGGGGAATCCAGCAGAAATCCGTATGTAAATGGATACCATTTGTTTCCGTCTGACAAATGCATTGAAATACCAGATCCGTCTCTCCGGTGTCATCCAGAAAAATGGATCCGGTATTTATTTTTTATTTTTTACATTTTTAAATCTCTGCGCATGCGCAATGCGACAATTTCCTGAACACCGGATCCGGCATTAATACATTTCAAGTGTTCCGGAATTTTGGCAGCATGCGGTATGCAGTATTTTCTCCGGCCAAATACCGTAAAAGGGACTGAACTGAAGACATCCTGAAGTATGCTGAACGGAATGCTTTTCGTTCAGAATGCAATAGGACAAAACTGATGCGTTTTTTTCCGGTATTGAGCCCCTATGAAGGAACTCAATACCGGAACTGTATTTTTTAACGTTAACGCTAGTGTGAAAGTAGCCTTAGTCCTGCTTAGGCCTGAACTGTTGACCCCGGGAAGGAAGGGTTCATCGATTCATACTGTTTTCCAGCAAATTCATCAGCATGGTGCGACAACAGAAGCCTTGATTCATCTGACTAGGGCTAGGCAATGCTTTTTCACCTGTAAGTGATCCAGTTTTTGTCTGTCGCCTCTTCTGTTTACCTCCGAGTGCTATGGCACTGTCACTGATAGTCAGTTTTTATAGCCCATTTATAGGACCCATTAGTTTGAGCACCAGGGTTGTATTTGGCTGCTTTTTTCTTGATTACACACTGCCTGTTTGTCAGAACGATTCCTGATATCCTCCACTGACCCCTTTTGTGAACGAGTTGTTTACATCTACAGGATCTCCTTCCACTGGATGTTTTTCCTTGATCTCACCATTCTAGGTATATTCTCGACTAAACTCCACAAGGTTGTCAGGTGGCATGGGCTAGTCTAGCACTGAGGAACATGCCTCGCTCAGATAGCTCAGTTTTTCCATTTGCAGGGTCCGGCTGCATAGCCACATGTGTCTTGTCGCACAATGTTTGATATAATATATTTTAATGGTGTCCCAATGCAACATGTCACATACTGCGATGCGACAGTCACAGCAAAATCCGACTTGGATGGATTTTTTGCGACTGTCATATATAGCATGTCCATTAGCAACATCATTGAAATGAATGACATGAAATGTTGCGCCACTTAGCTGGTGGCCATGGTGCTCTTCCCATTCATATCAGTGGGACACCAATGGGAATGAATGGTGGGCATCCTCACATGCGCCGTGTGCCCTCCTTCACTTTGCGGGCTCCGTTTTTAACAGGTGTGGGTCCCAGAGGTGAAATAAAAGAATCTGCATGCCCTATCTTCGAGCGGACTCTGCACTGATTCTCCTATTGAAATGAATGGGAAGCTGAAAAAATGTGCCGAAAGATGCAACACAACTGCTCAGAATTATTTTTTTCAGAATCTGTTGTGTGAACATACCGTAACGGAGTTGTTACAGTAGACAATTTGATGCCATGATGCGAGGATATGATATCCACGTCTGATAAGCGGTGGTCTGACGGCTCTGATACAAAGTGACAGCCATAAAAGCGCACACTGCTAGGGATGAGCCAACTTGTGTTTTCAAGTTCGGAGGACATGGTCCGGGTTATCTAAGAATTCTGTTATGGATTCCGCTACCACGGACCATAACTTATGGTCCGTGGTAGCGGAATCTGTAACAGAATTCTCAGATAACCCGGACCTTGTACTCCGAACTTGAAAACACAAGTTTGCTCATCCCTACAGACTACACCCACTTTATCTTCAAGTCACTCTCCTCAACTTTCTCTGGACACCATGAAGACTCCCAGGAAAAGCATGAAGTTGACAGGAGACAAAGTGGTGCAGAAACTTCTTCATATCACTTTGTTATTGCATTAGAAACCCTGCTGGACTGACGCCACATCCTGGTAATCTGTCACCCCTCTCCTGGTGCAGCCCTATTAAGGCTCTGGCTGTTTGTGGGCCCAGAGGCAGAACTTGGGGGGAGACCATACGTAGGAGGTAAGATTAAAGTGCACCTCTACTTATGGTCTCCCGCCCCATCTGACATCAGGTGTGGAGAGATGTTACTGCAGGTTGGGAGGTACAGTTGCCAAGGCAACCATAAATGCTCGAAGAATATCATTCGTGGTTCTCATCCTCTGGGCGTTGCACTGTTGCCTTGGCAACTTTATCGCGCAGTGTGCACTTGTATCTTTCCAGGCCTGATGTCAGACTGGGCAGGAGATTTAGGTGGAGAAAGTAGAGTGCTCTTTTAGGTTTTCACCTTACAGTTACACTTTTATCCGGCAAATCTTTAAAGATGAAAGTTGCAGCTAGCATTTGTAATGAAAGGTTAAAGGGGTTGTCTCACTTCAGCAAATAGCATTTATCATGTAGAGGAAGTTAATACAAGGCACTTACTAATGTATTGTGATTGTCCATATTGCCTCCTTTGTTTTTCAGCACATTATGCACTGCTCATATCCATGGGTTACGACCTCCCTGCAATCCACACACTATAGGAAAAGGTGCTAGTCTCTCTGGTGGCTGGGACTGCAGGGGTGCAAATAGGCTGGCAATTTTTCCTATAATGTGCAATCACGACCACCGTTGCTGGATTGCAGGGTGGTCGTAACCCCTGGGTAAGTGCAGTGTATAATGTGATGGAAAAATAAATCAAGCCAGCAAAGGAGGCAATATGGACAATCACAATATATCAGTAAGTGCCTTGTAGTAACTTTCTCTACATGATAAATGTCATTTGCTGAAGTGAGACGACCCCTTTAACTGCAGAAGGTAAGTTTATCACACTCATCGTGATCAGAGAGAGGTCCACCTGAGCTTCATATTTGAACTGCAATGAGTCTTTGCTGGAGGCTGTGTCCGCACGCCATGGTGTAATTAATTCTAGCCCTTCTTTGGCAGGAAAAGCACTGAGGTATCTCACAGCTACTCGTCTGGTTGTGCACTATATGACGACACTTGTTAGAACATATTAGTGTCACAATCTTTCTTGCTCTTTCAGCTCATTCTTGGTTACTACCTTATTACAAACTAGAAAAAGTACCAGCGTATAAAGTATTGGTCTGTCTGTGTGTTTATTGGATTTGTTCTAAGGCTGCTCAGGAGGGTAATGAATGCCCTCATATTTTTTTTATGGGCCCTGTATACCCCGGCAGTTACACACTGTTTATTTTATTTTTTATCTGTCCCCCATAACAGTGACCTCCACAGCACCTCGCCCCCTCAACAGTGACCTCCACAACACCTCGCCCCCTTTACAGTGACCTCCACAGCACCTTGCCCCCTCAACAGTGACCTCCACAGCACCTCGCCCCCTTTACAGTGACCTCCACAGTGCCCCAGCCCCTTAACTGTTACCTTCACAGCTTCTTGCCTCCTTATCTTTGACCTCCACAGCACTTCGCCCCCCTTAACTGACCTGCACAGTTCCCTGCCCCTTTAACTTTGACCTCCACAGCGCTCCGGCCCCCTTAAAGCGATTCTCCTGGCTTTTAATATTGATGACCTATCCTCGCACCATCTCCCTTCTCTCTTCCTGCTCGCTGCTGATATGTCTATGGCAATGCAGCAGCAAGCAGGCACATTCACACTGCGCCCACTTTCACTTCATACAGCTGATCAGCTACATCCTACAGTGCTTCCCAGACACCCAATTTACCTATGTGCCAAATTTGGTGTCTAACAGTTCAGGTGTATTGATGCCTATAGAGGACAGACAGACATTGATAGTTTTACCCTGTTTTTAAATCACACTGATCAGATTCCATGTTAAAGGGGTATTCCCATCTAGTATATTTATGGCATATCAATAGACTATACCATAAATGTTCGACAGGTGTGATACCAGTGCCTGTTTTAAGAATGGGACCTTGCCAAGAATCGAGAACATGCTGCATATGCATGGTCTTCTCCTTTTCCGGATATGGAGGTTCCAAAGCTAGTCAATCGAGTGGTGGTTCTGGAAGTCCCAAATAAGGGAATGGAGAGGACACTGCACATGCGTGGCATACTCTCCATTCACTACTTCTCAAAATAGTTGAGCTAGTCCTCACGATTTGCCGCATTTCCAGTTTGCTCTCCACTCACAGGTGGAACCCGATCTTAAGATGGGAGCAGGTCCCAGAGGTGGGACTCACACCTTAAGGACACTTACAGCATATTGTATAAATGTCCCAGATGGGATTTGGGAATACCCCTTTAGCTGCATGTTATAGCCCTGGATTCCAGCTGCTTTGTACATGTAGTGATGATTACTAGGTTTCTGAATCAGGACCCACAGGGACTGACTGATCGCTGTCGGGCCTTTTATCTGAAGAAGAGGCCGTTTTCATGAGGCATCCCTTTAGTCCTCAAGATAGGTCATCAATATCAGATCAGCAGGGGTCCGACACTTGGCACCCGTGCCAATCAGCTGTTTGAAGTAGAGGCGGCAGTCTTTAAGATTACACTGCACGTCGTCTCACGGCAGCATAGTGGAATTACAGGTGCTCGTCCATTCGAAAGAACTAGACAAGCACTTGTAATTACACTGCACTGCCGATACGTCAGTTGATTGGCCAAGTGTCGGACCCCCGCCGGTCTGATATTGATGACCTATCCTGACTATAGGTCATCAATGTGTACTGGCTGCACAACCCCTTTAAGAAGAATGTATCACTGTTCGCTTATTCTTTTAACACTATATTTTCTTCCGGTGGAATTTTGGAACCAAAGAAGACATCGATTTCTTGTCTGTGCTCTGTTTTCTGCAGGAGATGATTGAAGTGGACTTTACAGTACTTCACTCAGAGTACAGTGTGTTTGTCTCGTGGAAGCACACGGCAATTGCTTCAAATGATTGTGACGCATTTTACAATGAGAAACATCCAATCCAACTTGAAGTTGCCACTCACACACTGATGCACAAGTGTAATCCAGCATTATCCTCTGAAGCTTATCTGCTGTGAGCTCCTGGCATGGGCTGGCAGGCTCCCTGTCTTCTCTGTGTGACAGACTTCCATCACTATGAAGATTGCTGCTGTCTGGCCATGTGTCTCTAGTGTCACTTATGTCACATAAGACGTGTTCCGAAAATTGCAGGCTGATTTCTCTAAAGAGCAGAGCTTTAATATTTTATAAGCTAATGGTCATTGCATGGTTGCCTCACTGCTTGAGGATATCAATCCATCCTTACCTTATATTCCAAAGCAGCAAGGAGCATTTTCCTAGGTGATGTTAAAGGCAGCCTGCCACCAGGAATATGCAGTGCAATCTGCAGGCAGCATGTTATAGGGCAGGAGTAGCTGAGCTACACATGTCGCATAACACAAATGGCCACAGTTACGTTGCGCAGCATTTTTTGTGATGATTAGGCCTGAGCGAATCGAGCTTCAGATCATAGATCCAAAGTCAATTCCTTCAAAAACTTTATTTGAAATGCTGTTTCAGTACAGCATTGAAAAGTATTGGCTCTGTGAAGGAAAGCGTCGCCTCGCCCGAAGTTGCATGATACTTCGGTAAATACCTTCGGTATTCCTATCTGCTGATTTAAAAACATGTTATAATTGGAGTCCGAAGTGGGCTTTGGTACCGAGTAGGGATGAGCGAATCGACTTCGGATGAAACATCTGAAGTCGATTCGCATAAAACTTTGTTTCAATACTGTACGGAGCGAGCTCTCCATACAGTATTAGAATGTATTGGCTCTGATGAGCTGAAGTTATTACTTTGCGAAGTCTCGCAAGACTTCACATATTAACTTCAGAAATTGATTTTGTAAAAAAACATTTCCTGAACTCTGGTACCTTGGGAAATGTTTTTTTAGAGTATAAATCAATTTCTGAAGTTATTATGCGAAGTCTCGTGAAAATTCACGAAGTAATAACTCCGGCTCATACACAATACATTATATTTCTTTAGGGAGCGCTCGTTCCGTACAGTATTGAAACAACATTTTATGCGAATCGACTTCGGATGTGTCACCCAAAGTCGATTTGCTCATCCCTAGTGCCGAGGTATCCGCCAGTACCAAACCTGACTTCGGATTCCTATTTTAAAATGTTTTTAAATAACCAGATAGGAATACCGAAGTTATTTACCAAAGTCTTGCGCAATGTCGGGCGAGACAAAGTTTTTCTCCATGGGGGTCAATACATTTTAATGCTGTATGGAAACAAATCAACTTTGGATCTATGATCCGAAGCTCGATTCACTCAAGACTAGTAATGATGGTCAATGGCGTCTTAAGGCGACATGGTGCTACTGCGACCTGACAGTCGCAGAAAGATCAGACTTGGATACATTTTTGCGACTGTCGCCTCACAGTAGCAGCATGTCACGTTGTGCCACCATTACAAAAAAAAGTTATGCGACTTTTCAGTGACAAGCTTAAAGGGGTTTCACAGCTGAACCCAGACATACCTCCATTTTTCCCCCGGCAGCACCCCTGACTTGAGCATCGGAGCAGTTCATGCTTCTATGCTCTCCTTTGCCCTGCGCTAAATCCCGCATGGCAAATGCATTTTTTGGAGATCCGGTGACGTATTGGGGCTCTCCATGGGGCTTCCAGGAAGCCCGGTGATGTCACCGACACTGATGGGCGGGATGTAGCTCTGCCCTAGCCATTAAAACAAAAGAAACCTAGCCCTGTGCGATTTAGTGCATGGCAAGGGAGCGCATCGGAGCATGAGATGCTCCGATGCTAGCCTCAGGGGGGCAGCCTGGGTGAAAAGAAGGGTATGTCCAGCTTCAGTTCTGAACCCGGACAACCTCTTTAACAGTTTGCGTAGTATTATCCTCCTTTTGCTTTATGTATAGAGCGGTCCATTAAAGGAACCTGTGCTGATTAGAGATATGGAATTTGAAGATTCTGAGGTGACCTGACGTGTATCTACGTTATCGTATAGGTCACAAGTTCCACTCTTAGGGCCCTTACACACGACCGTATGCCCTCCGTGAGCGGGCCATATGTCCCGGAGCAGCATTGATGGTGCACATGGGAGCGCACAGCATCATAGATTACAATGATGCTGTGCACGTCCGGCCGCCCGCGGTGCTATTGTTCTGCCCTCATAAGATCATATACGGTCGTGTTCCAGGGCCCTTATAGTGAGGGATAATTGTGGACTGCTCTTCAGAAGACAGACCACACTAATTAGGCTGTAGGACGATGTAGGTTCCTTTACACATGGCAGATTTTGTTGAAGACAGTATTTGTGACCGAAAATAATCTCCGTCCATCTGAATGGGGTTGTTTTGGCGGCAAGCACGTGGATTTCTGCAAGTTACATTCAAGTGAATGGAACTGATTTTCGATTGCAAAAAATCGGCCGCATGTGAAGGCACCTATAGGGGCTGTTCACACTTTTTTTTTTTATTGATGATTTTGGCACGCTTTCCATGTCAGAATCCGCTCCCAAAACTGACCAATAACCTCCCATTCATTTCAGACAGCAGCAGCATTGGCTTATTTTTCTGGCACGGTTCATACCAGACCGTAAAAAAATGAAGCAGCATGGTGCAGAATCTGTGCTGACGTGGACGTATAGCCAAAAGGTGCACCATACGTCCACATGTTTTTTGCATGGTTTTTGGCGCGGATATGAATCATATTAATACACCTGTTGGTTAAAAAAAAGCCTAAAAAAATCTGCACTGATTTTGGAGATGGATTGTCAAAATCTGCCTTGTAAACGGAGCCTAAGAGCTCATTTTTGCTGATCTTATTTTTAATTGAAGGGGTCTAACAGCTTGCAGTAGGGGACCCAACTTTTTTTTTTTTCTTTTTATTTAGGACGTTGCAGAAGACAAGTCTTTATAAGTTGCTGTAGCTAACCAGTTGAATTCATTGAGCAAGAAAAGGTTTGCTGGCTGCTGGGCAGGTGCCTGACACATTCCCTTTAAAGGGACCTAGAGATGGCAGCCTGGGAATCAGTGTAACTAATAGCTTCTTTCTTGATTGATTTTTTTTCTTTTGGATTCATACAAAATCTGCCGATGGTGCTCGTCTGTCTATGCGCACCATACGGTTAGGTCATCAATATGAGATTGTTGGGGGTCTGACGCCCGGCACTTCCGCCAGTCAGCTGTTTGAAGAGAATGCAGCACTCCTGGGTGCGCTCCATACTCTTCACTACTTACCTGCTCACCATCGACTTTGAGGCGAAGAGCAGTGTAATTAGAGCTCCTCCATCTCATTCGCTTGAATGGGACGGACTGTAACTACAACTGCTCCTTCCTATTCAGGTCAGTGGGACAGAGGAGCTGGAATTGCACTGCTCTCTGTTGCAATGTCGATGGTGAGCAGGTGAACAGTGAAGAGCTGATTAAAGTGCTGGGAGTCCAACCCCCACCAGTCTGAGGATAGGTCATCAATAGGGATGAGCGAATCGACTTCAGATGTTTCATGGTACCACTTGTAACCGAAACTGAGTTTGGTAAAAGGTTTTTAACAGTAGAAATACATTTCTGTAAGTTATTACCCGAAGTGTCGCGAGACTTCGCAAAGTAATAACTTCAGGTCATCTGAGCCAATACATTATCGCCCGCTCCGTACAGTATTCTAACGAAGATTTATGCGAATCGACTTCGGATGTTTCATCCGAAGTCGATTCACTCATCCCTAGTCATCAATATAGGAAACCAGACAACCCCTTAAAGGGTAAGTGTAAGAACTGTAGTTTGCATCATTTTACCGAGCGAAGCGCGTCAACGCGTCAGATGCTGTTGTTTCCACTGCTCTGAATGTGATAATCTGTTAGGGGTCTCTGATAATTGATCAGACACACTATGTGACATTTTGCAATATTCTTGTCCTCTTCGACGCTGAACGTCTTAATCCAATTAATAACGGAAGCAATATGGGCTGTTTCCTACCCCACCCATTGTGATCATAACACAGACCTTGTCTATTACAGATGATGTTTATAGGGCATCACGTGGGATCGTCTCATGCCAATACAAATATGTTTTTAAATGCTGCTGACCGCAAGCGGAGAAGCGCCTCCGTCCAGCCTTCGAGATTAACTCAGTAAGCACTGCCTGATTTGCTCTTTGTTGTAAATGGCACTTATGTGAAATACTGAGAATTATTCCATTATTTTATCTTAGTATCCACTTCCATTTAATAGTTTTAGCAATTATTAACTATATGTTTCTTATGAACGAGAAGAGGTTGTTTCAGGGAAGACATTGGCGGCATATTGGTAGGATATTGCTGCAGATATCGGACTGCTGTGATGGGGATCGATCCCGAAACATGGCAGCTGCGTGTGATCATGATTCATCTACCCCCTATGGAATGTCTTTATCCATATGTGGACTTTTTATACTTGGACTGGATGATTTTGCACCTTTTTGGTATGTGGTTTTTATTCACTCTGTGCTAGTACTATTGATTAAGTACAAAATTGAAGCAGAACTTTCAGCATCTGTTGGTCGATTGGAAAGAGGACTGCTGTGCCCAAGATGGCTAAAAGAAAGTGGCAGTGGCACTAGAGAAGTGTTGTACTCCATTCAGCTTTTTTCTGGGCAGCCACATGATTGCCCATGGACTGAAAGACGATCTTGGCCGGGACATCTGCTCCGCAAGGACCACAACCAAGGCAGTGCAGCCATTGAACAGAATGGGGTCACAATGCGACTTGCTGGCTAGAATTGATAAGAATTCATCACAGGTGTCACAGCCACGATTGCCGTGTACCCCCAGCCTGATAGGCCAGCAATATGTTCTCCAAAGAAAGCAGATGGGAGCTGAGAGGTGCTGCTGCCAGCTTTTTACGTCAGTGTTTGATGGCCCCTGTGCTGCTGGAGAAAGCACCTCCAGCAGTGAAAGCTACACCAGCCCCTGTCTGGAGTAGTTTTCACTCCTGTTTTACAACTGTTTACAGGTTTAATTGATAGTAAATTTGCCGGACCAATGGCCCAGCCCCCACCACTCTCAAGTGGCAAAGATGGCATAAAATCTCTTGAATTTCAGAATTTTGTCATACAGGTAAAAACAAGGTCTTGTGACATTTTCGACCAAAAACTAGCGTACACCTTTTAATAATTGACCCCCAATTTCTTTAATTGAGGCTACATTTTCAGATCAGTTTTGACCTGCAAAAATGCGTTTTTATCCCTTTTTGACATTCGAATGGGTTTCTGACATGACTAGAGGCCATTTTACATGGGCTGATGATCAAGAATAAACAATACTCATTCCCGATCATTGCCCTGTGTAGACATGCAGCCAATCTCCTGACAAATGCTCATTTCTCAGGAAATCTCATCTTTTATGCAGCACTCACAATCAGCATTTGTAGCATATTTCTCTGTGTAAACTGCGCTGCCGACAACAGGGAATTATATGGGGATTAACAATATTATTGACAATTGTTCATTCTCATACTGAAAATGATTGCCGCACGTCAACAGCAGTAAATGAGCGCCAGTCGACATGCCATATCATCGATAGGTGCTTATTGGCGGCAGAAATCCACCTTTGTAAGAGGATCACAAGCAAAAGCTCGTAGGTTCTGCTTTTATTACCAGGTTTTCACAGCTGCCCCCACAACGCTTTAGCGAACTGAAAAGCCTACGCAATAGTATCTTCTGCTTGACCTGTAAAATGTTGTGGGAAATGTAAGTGAACTGAGCAGAGATAAGTGATCTATTTGTATGTACAGAGCTGCAGATACCAGACATGACCCCATGACTTACCATGGGCCATAGGGTGAACTTGAAATGAACTTGAATATAATTCAGAAGAAAACAGAGTAATCTGCTCATCAGTTTCCACTTCCTGAAGTTCACTTACTAATAGTCATGGTGACCAACCTGTTAGGTTCTTTTCACACTGCAGTTTGCTGTATCTGCTGAACAGGTTTATCTCTAGACAAGAGAGACAATAGTAGCTGTGTGTAGCAGATACATA
Source organism: Bufo gargarizans (assembly GCF_014858855.1). NCBI lineage: Eukaryota > Metazoa > Chordata > Amphibia > Anura > Bufonidae > Bufo > Bufo gargarizans. Next base: position 53,158,635 of record NC_058090.1, read on the forward strand.
GACTTCTATGGTCCCACGTGCATACATTTGGGGGTTCCCATTTGAGTCAGTTTAATTTAGCTCTATAGAAATAGTACAGATCTTCCACAAAGCGAAATACTTATATGTCGAAGTGCATTACAATGTAAAGTAGTAGACTGCAGGATGGGCATACAATGGTGTCCATTCTATTTAATGTATAGATGATACAGCTTGGGCATTGAAACGTGGACTGCATTTACCCCAGAGAGTCCACTCCAAAGTGAGAAACTGCTGCAGCAGCAATATCAGCAGGTTCTGTGTCTTCTCCAGCAGGAATGCACCTCCAGATTTCCACATACCGCACCTCCTATCAGGAGAGGCTTGGGTGAGAAAAAAATTAAGAAAATTAAAATTTCAATACAACTACAGAAATCCAGAAGAGAGCCCGTTACATCTAAAGTGCAGTCTGTTACATTTGGTCTGAATCAGCCAAGAGGGACGCAGTATAGGATGCTCTTGTTTTAGGACATCTGTATATGTTTACTTCTGACCTTCCTGGTTTATTTCTATCAGGTCATCTTGTTAGATACACTAAATTATAGGTGTCTGTACAGATGTGCTTTAAAGAGGTTGTCTCATCAGAGACAACACCTTTAAAATTGTGACTGCTGTTATAATCAGCTGATTGCCCAGCTCTACTCCTAACACCCCCCACAAACAGTTGACTTTGCTGGGGTAAGCCATGTCCAGCCAGTGAAAATATAATATATATTTCAGTGGTCCTTTCCTCTTTAATGCCTTGTAATGTAGTTGGGTGATACCTAGCAGTATAAAGTAACTGTACAGGCATACTGCACACTGAAAAACTATAGGAGGGGTTAGAAAACATCTAGTTATGTGACAAAGAGCTCAGTTTCACTGAAGACATCATCAGCGTGAGATGTGTCTTCCTACCATCACCTCTCTTTGTATCATACAGGCTTCGGCTGGGTGCCATGTTGGGCACTATTCGATGGGAGCGCCCTCATTTGTTCACGGCTTTTGGTGACTGTTACCTACTTTACTCTGTATGTTGCATTTTGTATATATATAGCTTTTATCATAGTTTAGTAAACTTTTATTCATCTAAAGATCCCTTTACACTGGCCAATTTTGCAGGCGATTGTGAACACAAAAGCGTTCCTTCCCGGCAAGCACCTGCTCGTCAGTGAAGGAGACCACTTCATTTACATGCAGCGATCTCCTCCTCAGTAGGGGGAGGAGTGATCGCTAATGCCATTGCATGTCACACCACCCAGCACGATCTGCTGACTTTTTTACCCGTATGACAAAGGATGATTTAGGTTCCTACACAAAGATCCAATTACCCAATGAACGAGTGTTTCATCTGTTCATTGGGTAATTGGCGGCACCTTTACACCACAAGATAATCGCTGACATCGTTCCTATGAATGCTTGTTAGTAATTATCTGGCAGATTCCTGGCCCATGTAAAGGGCCCTTAAGTCGTGTTATGTCTGTTTTTTCCAGAATCTCATAATTAATGATCATACGAACATGAAATCTTCAAGGATGCAAGCTACTCTAACAGAATAGCTCTCCTCTATGGCTCATGGGGGGGGGGGGGGTCCCCTAGTTGATGACACCCTTCTCTGACATGTAGATATGATAGTCTTCATTAGACAACCCTTTGAAAATGCATTTGAATTTTCCATTGGCATCTCGTCGTGTTATTGGTAGACTTCTGAATTATTTGCTTGATGGATATTCAGGGATTTGGCACATATTATCATACTTGGGTCAAGTTCATCCCATGAGATGTTACGCCATGGTGTACTGAGTACTGAAGTGGAATGAAGTCAGAATAATTCCGGTGTTAGGGGGTGTTATGGTTCTCCATGCAGCGGCTGTGCTGCACAGCCAGAGATAAGAGGCTTATTTCATGCCTCTGAATTGATTTTGCTTGTTTTGATCACAGGGAAGTTGGACTTCGTCTTTTGGAAGTGAGAAGTGATTGATGGGGAGCGGAAAGAAGAAGAGATGGTGTGCTATGTGTCACCTTGGTGAAGATCCATAGAGCAGGTGGCAAAGTCCCATGAGCTCATATGTCCCTACCCATCTGCACCCCTCCAGTTTGCCCAAGGAGATGAGCAATCATTTATTAAAGCTGTCTTTGTATTTCTGGGGTATTCATCAAAATGGTATAATAAGATTTCTCTAGGAATTATTTCTTGGAGAGAACAGAAAATCTGGCCATCTCCTTCCTTTAAGCTGTAGATGAAGTTTCTCCTAATGAGGATTAAATGTCCTCCTGGTGCCCTCTCACTCTTCTCATCCATCTCCTCTGCTCCTCACCGGCTGTAAGCTGTCCTTGCAGAATTTGTAACATACCTAAAGGCAAGTGGATCATATGATCTTTTTCCCTGGAAATCGTTCTCCTTGCCAAAATGTGTTTTCCTTTGTGAGGATTAGACTAGAGCTTTTTTTTTTTTAAGCATTGTGCCTTTGTAGAAAGGCTGCGCATTGTAATCTTATCTCTGAAGATGCCCAGAACATTACAGATAAACCAGATAATGTGACGATGATTGCTGCGGTTTGAAGTGTTGTGTAACAAAAAAAAATGTTTAATTCATGAATTACATACAGGCACATGGAGCGCAGAAGAAAACTGCACTGCAAAATGTGCCGCTATGAGAATATTGATTTGTAAATGTAGCCGATAATGTTCCCAAGTAACGTCAACTCATTCTTCTCTCTTGTAACACAATGTTTATTAAATGTTCTAATGCAATGCATAAGAAGCCTTACCAGGATTTGACTGGCCAACCAGAGGAGAGAATGATGGGCCAAAAATGTCCAGCAGAATACAACCCAATTAGGAGCCAAATCACTTGCCACTAAAGTCTGTAGAGAATGAGTTTGACCTTGGAGATGGCGCAGAATTTCCTGCACGTACATTCATCACAGCAAAGTTTACAATGCAATGAAATGTGGATGTGTAGATCTCTGTATAGAATATGTGCACGTCCACTTTTCATCTCTCCTTAAAGGGTTTGTCCTGCAATTTATATTTAGCTGTTTGACAAGGAGGCAGCGTTCCATGTGCGCACCACTTCTTCGTCATTACACTACACTTCGTCTCCTGTGGAGCGGCAGCGTAGTGTAATTACTCACTCCACTCACTTGAATGAAGAGAGTAGTTGTCATTACACTGCACTTACAAGACGAATTACACTGCGCTTCTGAGACAAAGTGCAGTGTAAGGCCTCATGCACACGACCGTTGTTTTGGTCCGCATCCGAACCGCAGTATTTGCGGCTCGGATGCGGATCCATTCACTTGTGCTTTCCGCATCCGTTGCTCCATTCCGTGGTCCGCAAAAAATATATAACCGTCCTATTCTTGTCCGTTTTGCAGACAAGAATAGGCAGTTATATTAAGGTTGTCCGTGCCGTTCCGCCATCCATGTCTTGTGGATCTGCAATCCACAACGGTCGTGTGCATGAAGCCTAATAAACATCTTTAAACAGTTGATCGGCGGTGGTGCTGGGTGTCAGACCCCACTGATCAGAATTATGGATGACCTATCTGGCAATAGGTCATCAATATAAACGACAATATAGCCCCTTTAAAATAATTTTCTCAAGGAAACCTTGCCTAACACTGATTTAAAGCGGTTATGCCATAATTGATGTAGAAAATGAAATCAGAGATCATATAGTACATGTAGTACATATAGATCATATAGTATAGGACAATACCTTTCTAATAAAGCTAGAACCAGCCCTGTGCCCCACATGGATCCAGAGATCTCTCCATTCACTGCTCCAATTGTTCTGCTAGATTCTCTTCAGCCTGGCAGCACGGGGAGTGTGTCCTCTCTGCTGAAGCTCTATCCCTGTAACTGCCACAGCTTCTAACAGAACATATGGCAGGTTACAGTTAAAGATTTATACTGAGCACGTTCAACCAGCTCAGTGAGGTAGACAAAAAAATAAGTAAAAGAACAAACAGCGGGTGGCACATTACAGACAGATTTATTGAATAGTTCACTGGCAATACAAATTTTTAATTACATAGGTGAGGTTCACCTGATTTAAAATGATGTTTTTCTTTTGTTGATTTGAGGCTTCATTTAGGTTTTTAATGCAATGAGGATGTCACGGTCTCTCCTGTGACAGGGGTCAGAAGATCTAAGAGACTGGCTGCACGTGATGTGATCTGTCAGCCTCTTTGGTTTTACTTGTTTCTGTGTTGTTGCTGGTTATGACCACACCTCTTGTCTCAGGTGTAGCTTAAGTGGTCATTCCAACTCCTCTATTTAGTTTGGTCTCACCCATCATTCTATGCGGTTGTTAGCGCCTTTCTGGTTGTGGAAGTGCTAGTGTTTTGTTCTCCATTGAGTTCCTGCTCTTCCGCGTACTTCGGAGTTAAGTGTCTTTTTCTTTTTTCTTGTTTTTTGTATTCCCCTATCTTTTGGTATTAAGCCTGAGGGAGTCTTCTGCTCCTTCAGCTGGGAAGGAACAGGTCATCTTTTGTCCTGACACTATTTCCAAGGCCCTTTGGGGTCAGATAGGGCTCTAGGTTCCTGCGAATGAACATTCCTACCATCGAGGTCTGTTCATACTGATAGTAGTCGGGGCTCGGTTTCGGGATTCACTAGGTGGTGACCTTTCCCCTTTCCCTAGTTTCCAGGCCTAGTACCTTTTCCCGTCCCTCTTGTGTTTGGTGTGGAGTTTACTACCCACACCGCGCTGTGACAGAGGACATCCCCATTGCTCTTGTTGCACCCAAGTTCCACTCATTTTTGTGGCCAGCCCCTCCCTGACTGCGTTGCCATTGCCTGGTCCTGTCAATCAAAGCAGCTGGAGAGGGGCTGGCCACAGAAAAGGGTGGAGCTTGGGTGTAACAAGAGCAATGGTCACACCCTTGTTGCATCAAAGGCCTAATTTGCATATTGAAAAAAAGTATCACAACTCGAGAACAGAGCCTCGCATCAACAAAAGAAAAACAGTGTTTTGCTCAGATGAACCACAGCTATGTGTCTATGCAAACAGCTGAATAGGATTCCCTTTAAATGGGTCGTGACAAGTTCTTTTCTTATCCCCTATAATTCTGTGTGGGACTGCAAGCAATAGCCAAGATTGCCACTCCATGTGGACGTTAACTGTAAAAAAGAACCACATTCTAGGGTTCAGTGGGGAGTCCTCGCAAGTGGACCCAGAAATGTCTGACAGCAGCGTGTTCCCTTCTTCCAAAGTTGGTAAAGTATGTACGGTAATCAGCCAATTCAATGCATGTATGAGGGGGTGACTGTCAGCTGGACTGTCAACTACATCTTGTGCAGGTCACTGGATATTTGATAAAATCCTAATGACTGGTTTTCACTGGGGCAGCTTCCACAGTCAACACTGTAGCGGACCTCCAGATATTAAGGTGCAAAGAATTGGCAACAAGTCTGATTTCGACTGTCATTTTCTGTGGACAAATACATGGATGATGTTCCCAGTACAGGAACCCTGCCTGAAGTCACCAGTTACAATATCACTCACACACTGGCATTATTAACAGTGTGAACAGAAGCTTCCTAAGGCAGTCATTTTCATCTGAGCATGTATGATACTTATTGGATTCGATTTTCATGCTCTGCTTGATTGTGTAGTTTGTTGCTTCTGGTTGGACACTGTATCTTGTTCACTTGTGTCACTAAGGAATGAAGAAAAAGCCATCATGTTATGATGATGAGACTAGGGTTGTTTCGATACCTACATTTTGATTCGGTTTGGATACCATAAAAAAGTAGTGCAATATTCGATACCACGTGAAATAAAAAAATAAAATGCCCAAAAAAGCCGCGTGCATTTTATGGGACATTCAGACCATAATAGAACAGTCCGCTCCTATTTTTTGGGGGGAGAAGGTAACTAAAAAAATATTCTGTTACGGCGCTCACCGCATTGGACATTTTTTAAATATTTTAATAGTTTGGACTTTTCAGACGTGGCGATATGTAATATGTTTTGGGAAAGGAGCTGATTTATACTTAATATTTAAATAGATTAAAAAATTTTTTTTACTTTTATTTATTTTTAAACTTTTTATTTAATAACTATTTCCCCCCTTAGGGGCTAGAACCTGAGATCTTTTAATCCCTTGTCCTATTCACCCTGATAGATCTCTATCAGGGTGAATAGGATCTCATACTCTCCCTGCTGCCCTGGGCATAGTGCACACAGCAGCAGGGAGCTGTATATGGCAGCCAGGGCTTCAGTAGCGTCCTAGCTGCCAATGTAACCGATCGGAGCCCAAGGATTACACTGGGGCTCCGATCGGAACTGCCACTGCCACCAATGAGGAGGAGGGGAGGGGACCCTGTGGCCACTGCCACCAATGATTTTAATACTTGGGGGGGCGCACTGCGCCACCAATGATTTTAATACAGATTTTTTTTTTCTTCCAGGCTGTGAGCTCTGCGCTGCGATTGGCCAGTGCTACAGCCCAGGAGAACAAGGGCAGTCTCCACCCAGTATAACCAAGTCCCCAAAGATAACGGAGGACATAGCAGGAGAACGGAGCGGTGCCCAGGGATAATAGTAAGTGCAGTGAGATCCCTGGGCGCCGCTCTACAGATCATGATACTTAGTTTTGAATTTTTGGCCAGATTAAAGGTCCTCTTTAAACATTTACTTTCATTGGTTGCACAGGGGGAGGGAGAGACTGATTCCTTCTCCCCTGTGCTGCTGAGGAGAACACGGACCGCGCTGAGAGCAGCGTGCTTATTGTTCTCTATTACTAGACTGCGCAATAGCGAAGCCTTGTATCGAAAAAAGGCAAATCCTGATCGATACCAGGGAAAAAGTATCGATTGGGCATCGAAAATTCGATACCCGAAACAACCCTAGATGAGACTGTAGGACTGATGTCTGTCAACACATGAAGGCTATTAATCTGCTAAGGCACTTCACTACCAACACTCTCCAGTAAGCCTTGGGCACCCATGACACTGTCACCAGTTTACCAGTTGTCCTTTCTTGGACCACTTTTTGTAGGCACTAATGACAGTGTAATGGAATTACACCAAAAGACCTGCTATTTTGGAGATGCTTTATTTCCTTCATCTATCCATCACAATTTGGCCCTTGTCTAAAAGGCTGTTTGATCGGGCCAATTCTTGGTCAGATGATCTCTAATAAACGTTCGTAGAAATGCTCGTTAGCCATTAACTGGCAGTGTCCTGATGAGCAAGCGAAATGCTTGTTCATCAGATAATCACATCAATCATGCAGTCGCAAAAATTGGAGTCAACAGATGCCGGCAAACAACAAGTCTGTATGGGTACGAGTGGCATTAGCAATCGCTGCTTGTAAATGTTTATTCCATATTTTAATTATTGTGCCAACAGCTTTGTTGCCTTCTCACGGAGCTGCTTGCCTATTGTCCTGTAACCCATCCCAGCCTTGTGCAGATCTACAATTTTGTCCCTAATGTCCTTCGACAGCTCTTTGGTCTTGGCTATCTATGGTGGAGAGATTGGAGTGTGATTGTGAGTGGACAGGTGTCTTTTATACAGGTAGCGAGTTCAAACAGGTGCAATTAATACAGGTAATGAGTGCAGAGTAGGAGGGCTTCCTAAAGGATAACTCATATTTTCACTCAAAATTAAATTTTCATATTTGTTGTTGCTGCTGTGGTGATAATCCATAATCACTAATTATTGTGTTCACATACCACTTTTTTTTTTTTTTTTTTGGAACAATTTTATTGAGCAAATCAATAAAATACAAACATAGAATAGTGGAGGGAAGAAATGTCTCCACTACTCTTGTATAGGTCACAAACACTTACATAACACAGGTCTGTCAAATTTATTGCAAGTATTTTTGTGACATCAATAAGGCAAGACATTGGGAATGCGTCCAAAATGTAAGACGGAAAAAAGTCACCATTCGTAGCTTCAAGGTGTCATTGTATTGCTTTTCTGTACATCCGAGACGGGCAAAAGGTAGGAAGAACAAAGCCCCCAATGAAATTTGAAAGTGAGGAGACAGTGGTATAAAAGGGCATTATTAAGTGTAACTGGCTCTTTGGAATGTGTTCATTGAGAGAACCCTAACTATTAGATATTGACTAGTAACCTCTAAAGGAGATCCATCTTTTCCAGATCTTCACAAATTTGTGATGAGATCTCATTTCCCAAGAGGATAGCTCCTCTAATCTATATATCTGGTCAATCTTCTGAAACCATTGTTCTATAGGGGGTACATCGGTGTATAACCATGGTAGAGGAATCAGCAGTTTAGCAGCATTTATTAAATGTTTAAAGAGCGCCAAGTTAGACAGAGGAGGGTCTCGTGGGTAAAGATTCAGGAGAGCCACTTCGGGCGTTGGGGTAACATCTGATCCACATATGTCATTACATGTTTGAAAAATCTTGTCCCACCATTTTAACAATGTTGGGCATGTCCACCATATGTGGAGGAAAGTGCCTCTCTGCTGTATGCATCTCTACCACTTGTTTAATAAGATTCTGTCCATAGCATCCGCTCCTCACAAGACTTCTTTCTGACTATCTTCTCAAGATGCCCTGAGGCTAAGACCTCCCTCCCTAACTACCGAGAATTCATTCGGCTCATCTCGGGAACGCGCAGCCTCACCCCAACCAATCGGCTTTCTCCAGACTTAAACGCGCCCTCATCCTCCTGAGTAGTTGATCGTGAATATTCTAATCGCAAATTTTTATTGTGATTATTCTAATCGCAAATTTTTATCGCGACTATTGGCATTATCCCGTTCCGACGGGAGTGCACACGCAGGAAAAAGAGTGGTTACCCCAACCACGCACATATGGGCAGGGAGTGTGGCCTCCTGAAGAGTGATGGTCCATCCATCCAATGTGCAGTCTATATCATAATGCAAATGACAGATGAGATATCATGTGTTTATAATGATTAAGTAGCAAAGGCGGTGAGAGACCACCTGGCCCGTACTGTAGAAAGCACATGCTCCAATCACATCACCATGGTGTGGGCGCCTACGCCTAATGAAATTCGTTAATGACTGCATGAAATATATGTGTAAGTAGATAAAGTCTATAATAGTACGTGCGAGACACATTTAAATAAAGCCAATAAAACAATGTAACTATGTAACTGTTCCTGTGTCCTTAAATTGCTATTAAATACAAGATATATACCGTAATTTGCCTCTTCCAATATAGCAAGTTGATCAGCCCTTCTTTACATGCAATAATTGTGAGCCTTTTTGTACATACAGTTCTTGATGTGATAGTTTTCATACATTATAAGTGACAGGCAGATTCCTGGTTGGAGGGGATCTGCTGGTGATAAGCAACTAATTTTACGTCAGCATGAATGATGCGATCAATAAAAAATGAGCGTACTACTGTTCATCATTTGAGCACTGGGTAAGCTTACACCGGGCAATGATTGTGAACAATCGTTCTTATAACATCACACCGTAAAAGGGCCTAAAGGCTGTGTTCACACTGGCGTTAACCTGTTTACCTCTTTAGCCTCTTGGATCCCATTGACTATAGCCCTGCAAGTTTCTGTTTTTACTTAAAGGGGTTATTTAATCTGGGACTTAAAGGGATTCTGTCACCAGGATTAACGATATAGCGATATTTATATGTGCCCATTAGTCTCCATGCAGTGTTTAAAATGATCCCACTGTTACTGCTCTGTGTGTGTTAGATTCTTATAAAAAGCGGTCTTATTGATATGTAAATTACCTTAGTCAGGAGCCCAAGGGGTTGTCCCATGATATGTTGGAGCCGCGCCCATCAATCCGGAGCCCAGCGCCACCTACCACTTAATTTATTCACTCCACTATCCCTGACGTCAGTTCTTCTAAGTGCCGTAATCTCGCGCAGGCGCAGTGGACACTGTAATCTGTGCCCATGCGGACTACTGGAACCGGCTTTGACTAGTCAACTGCGCATGCGCCGGCTCCTTCTGCGTGAGATTACAGCACTGAGAAGAACTGACATCAGGGATAGTGGGCGCGGTTGGGCTCCAACATATCGTGGGGCAACCCCTTGGGCTCGTGACGGAGGTAATTTACATATCGATAAGATCGCTTTTTATAAGAATCTAACACACACAGAGCAGTAACAGTGGGATCATTGTAAACACTGCATGGAGACTAATGGGCACATATAAATATCGCTATATCGTTAATCCTGGTGACAGAATCCCTTTAAGATATGCCATCATAGTCAGATAGGTGCGGGTCTCTAAAACAGGCCCCCAAAAGTAAATGAGAGTGCACCGCACATGTACGGCATGCTCTCCAAGCGAACGTGCGACCGCAGCCACCGCTCCATTTCCTTTTATAGGACTACTGGAAATAACCGAGACAGGCGGCTATTTCGGGAGTCCCACAGAAATGAATGGAGCGTGGCTTTGTATGCATGGCTGATTTCCGCTTACTCCGGGGATCCCGCACTTATCTTACGTGAGACAACCCCTTTAATAGAATTGAAGGCTATACTATCGTTGACCTCCAATTGCAAAGAAAAACAGAAAACATCTTGTGTGTAAAGAAGCAGAGCCCCAGCCTTGCTTCAGATGGGCGGTTATAATGCAGTCTCTGCATGCACCAGGAAGACTGGAAAGGTACGTATAAGGTTTCACTTCAATCCAATCCAAAATAGAACACTTTTTCTGCCCATTCGAAAGGCCCCCTCCATAGACTATTGTCATCCCAACCCACCATCTTCAGTAGGACTGGCCAACAGTCTAATATCTATGCTGACCTCCCGACTGTCCTCCAACATCATCAGAGCATGTTAAATTTTAAAGCTGTTCTTCCAGGAGATGAGCCACCGACGGGTGTCTGGCAGCAGCTTCCTCCTTCCTCCCCAGTGAAAACACTTGCACGCTCAGCCTAGCATGTATGTTTCCGGAGGAGTCTAAAGAGAGAGCGGTTGGCGAAAAAGGCGTTCAGCCAACAGCTGTTGAAGGTGTGTGGGCGCTAGTGATGTGTGCGTCTCTCCTCACATGGGTTTTAAAACGGTTTGGGCATTTATCCAAGAAGGCAACCAAAAGACAATGCACATCTACCTGATTCTGACACATCTAAGACATTTCTTTCTGGGTGGCTGAAGAGCTTCATTGTAACTAGACACTATTCATCTCATCCCTTGACACATTTTGTAAATGATATTACAGGCATAGTCAAGCCTCCACCAGGCACACCGCAGGTGGTAGGTCCCAGAGCAGCCATAAGTGGCTGCTAAGGTGGTACGTTCTCCTCCGACGGTGCAAACAAAATTGCATTCTCTGATAGAACACAAGTATTTAACATTTCAAATGTTGATTGACACGAGAATCTAGGCATTGCTGTAAGGCATCCTTATCTAAAATACCACCGCTATAAGATGTTACTACATTGCCTTAAAATTGGGAACGTTGGCTGCACGGATTTAATTGCTTAGCATTGTGTCTGTGCAGCCTGGATGACTCACAGCTTCCTTGTTGCTGCAGCAATTTTCATCCTCATTTGGAATATTTGTGGTGTAAAGAATTAGTTAATATGCTGGAACGTGACAGACGTGTCGGCAGTTTATTTGTGTATCTGTTATGTCATTGTCACACATGCATAGAGTGACTTTCAGCATTTTCTTCATTACTCCTGCATTGCTATGAGACGAGGTTGAGTGTGGTAGACCCCTCCCCTGTGTAGCCCCTCCAGTTGCACATTTCTTCAGCATTTTTTATTTTTTTTGATTTATGTCTGATGAAAACCCTATAACTGATTCGTCACCCTGATGCCTTCTGCCTCTGGCACAATGAGCATTTTTATTGCACTTCGCACTAAATTCAATTCCATTCTTTTTCTGCCGCCTCTGAGGATTTGCCTCCCACATTAACCACTTCAGTCGTAGAGGTCAAAAAAAATCAACCTGTCACCAGAAAATTCTAAGGATTACCATTAAAAACAATGTGGAAAACAAGATGTAGGAGAAATCTCAAATGAGCAATGGGCAGACATATTGGAAGCGGTGCCTAGGTCTTCCTTGAGTGAAAGTGGGAAGCTCACGCAATTATTTATCATTCAAAGACACCGTTTTTTTTTTTCTTTTAACAAAAAATAGGTATTAGATTAGACGCTAAATGTCCTTGGTGTTCTATAGAACCGGCACATTTTATACACATGCTTTGGCAAAGTGCAGATTTGAATGCATACTGGGGTGAGGTGATCGCTGCTGTACAGAAAGCTTATCTAGTGTCTGTACCACGGGATCCTAAAGTGTGCATTCTGGGATATGTGTCAGATTTGGGGACCGAACAATTGCTTAAAGGGGTTCTGCAGTTTGTTTAAACTGATGATCTATCCTCTGGATAGATCATCAGCATCTCACCGGCGGTGGTCCGACACCCGGGATTCCCACCGATCAGCTGTTTGAGAAGGCAGCAGCACCGCAGCCTTCTCACTGTTTACTACTGGCCCAGTGACGTCACAACTTGTATCAACTGGCCTGGGCGTAACCTACACAGAGATAAAGCATAATGGAAAGATATGCACCAGTTTAATATTTTTGACCCACACCTGGTTTTGGCTCACAGTTACTGATAGAAATCCATGCTCTTTAACCATGCCAGCTCCAGTGGTGCAGTTCTGAATTTGGCCTGTGTCCTGTTTTCCCAGGACGGCTGCCTCATGTCCGAACTTCAACTGTACCTGCGTCCTCAGGAAACTTGGTTTAGGCAAGTATTCAGTTTGTAGGAAATAAGGTGGTATCACTGTGTATAGGGGCACTTAAGGGGGCCTCATATTGTATGGGTGGCACCCATGGAAGCATTATACTGTGGTCAGGGCTATGTACACCTTTTATTATTGCATTTACTTATTTTGAGCTAAACAAATTCATTTGGTCTTTATTAACAATATGGAATCCTTTTTTGTGTACAGAGCTGAGATGCTACTAGCTGCCTGTGGATTTTCTGTCTTTTCCGTCATCTGAGGAGCAGACGGGCTCCTTATCTCTGCTCTCTCACATTATAAACACTCATTATAGCTCAGTTCTTATCTTACTGATAAGAATGTGGCTTAAATAAGTGTTTATGACCTCTTAGGCTACTTTCACACTAGCGGCAGGACGGATCCGACAGGCTGTTCACCCTGTCGGATCCGTCCTGCCGTTATTTCGCTGTGCCACCAGACCGCCGCTCCATCCCCATTGACTATAATGGGGATGGGGGTGGAGCTCCGATGCAGCACAGTGAAAGGCTGCCGGACTAAAAGTACTGCATGTCCGACTTTTTAGTCCGGCGGCCTCTCGTGCTGCGCCGGAGCTCATTATAGTCAATGGGGACGGAGCAGCGGTCCGGCGGCACAGCGAAATAGTGGCAGGACGGATCCGTCCTGCTGCTAGTGTGAAAGTACCCTTAGTAGTTTAGAGATAAGGGTTATTAAATGACCGGCACAAAGTAAAAGTACCAGTGACAGTAAAAAAAAACTGTTTGTGACAGAACAGCTCAGTATTTTTAATAAAAGCCAATTGAAAATAAGATTTTTAGCCAAAAATGAGTAAAATGCAATCATAAACAAAAATTGCCTCCAAAGGTGTACATAACCTTTAAGGGGGCATCACTCTGTATAGGGGTACTTAAGGTAGCGCTGCATTCTCTTCAAATAGCTGATTGGCCGGGTTCTGGGAGTCGGACCACCTCAGATCTGATATAGATGACCTATCCAGAGTATAGGTTATCATTAGAGATGATCAAATTTTTCCAAAATTCGATTTTCCGGTTCGCCGAATTTTTGGGGAAATATTTGGTTTGATCTGAATAAATTTGCGGCAAATTATGTTAAAGATAATGCTATTTCCTGGCTGCAGAGAGCCTTTATAGTGGTGTAGAACAATGTGCCTTGCAGTAACACACATATGGAGTCTGCTTTGGTAGTGAAATAATACTGTGAGTCCGTATGAAATGCAGATGACAGGCGTCGCTCTTAGAATCACTGCACACTTCACTTATTTGGGCAGTCACGGGCAAAAACTGACCAAATAACTCAAGTATGAACTTAGCCTTTCAGGTCGGTGTTAGCGCCAAGAAGAAACGCGCTCGTTTTACACCGTCGTCAGCTGATTCCACATAGCTGTTTACAGAACCACTTCTTTTAAATGCTTATACTAATAGAGCCTCCCCCAGACAGAGTGGAGAGGGTGTCAGCAGTAAGTTTGTGTTGACATCACTGATTTATTTTGCCCTTCACCTGATCCGTCAGAAGAATAACCCCCAAAAAACGGATCCTGTCTGTTGAGCATCTGCCTTAATTTGGTCAGCATTTGGTCATTAATGCATCAGTATTGCTAATGCCCAAAAAAACAGGCCACTCCTGCCTTTGGATACCAAATCATAAGCCAATTTTGATGGGACCATACAGGCCTTACAGCTGCTACACAGACAGGATCCGTTGTACGTCTCATTTTACCTTCCTTCTGAAAGATTAGAAGAAGGGTCAAATAAATGATGATGTCAGCCAAGCCAAAAAGGCTAAATAGTGGCCCAGTCATGAAGTGTGGGAACAGCATGAGAAGTCCACAGAGTGGCAAGATGACATAGAGTGGAGGTAGGAGCAGCATCAGGAGACCTCAGAGTGGCATGGTGACATACTTTAGAGGTGGTGGTAGCATCAGGAGGCCACAGAGTGGCTAGGTGACATAGAGTGGAGGTAGGAGCAGCATCAGGAGACCACAGAGTGGCATGGTGACATACTTTAGAGGTGGTGGTAGCATCCGGAGGCCACAGAGTGGCTAGGTGACATAGTGTGGAGGTGGCGGCAGCATCAGGAGGCCACAGAGTGATAAGCTGACATAGAGAGGAGGTAGGAGCAGCATGAGGAGACCACGGAGTGGCAAGATGACTTACTTTGGAGGTGGCAGCAGCATTAGGAGGCCACAGAGTGGCTAGGGGACATAGTGTGGAGGTGGAGGCAGCATCAGGATGCCACAGCGTGGCATGGTGACATAATGTGGAGGTGGTGGCAGCATCAGGATGCCACAGAGTGGCAAGGTGACATTAAGTGGAGGTGGTGGCAGCATCAAGAGGCCACGGACTGGCACGGTGACGTAGAGTGGAGGTAGGAGCCACATCAGGAGACCACAAAGTGGCAAGGTGACATAGTGTGGAGGTGGGTGGCAATACCAGTGTCCGCTGAAGATGGTGTGTGAAAGAAGGCGCATTTGGCATCAGATGTGTGGCATCCGTGCTTTCCTTAGCTTTAAATCTGCGAAAATGCTTGTATATGCCCTCATCAGCTCCCGCCTAGACTACTGCATTACTCTCCTCTGTGGCCTTCCATCTAGCACTCTCGCACCCCTCCAATCTTTCCTCAACTCTGCTGCCCGATAATTCACCGCTCACCCTATTACTCCTCTGCCTCTCCTCTCTGCCAATCCCTTCACTGGCTCCCCATTGCCCAGCAAATTCACTTCAAAGTACTAACAAATACATACAAGGCCGTCCATAACCTGTCCTCTCCCTACCTCTCTGAGTTACTTTCCCGATACATCCCCACACGCAGTCTCCGATCCAAACAAGACCTCCTTCTCTACTCTCCTCTTATCACCTCTTCCCACAATCGCCTCCAAGATTTCTCCCGCGCATCCCCTACACTCTGGAACTCGCTACCCCAACATATCAGACTCTCACTTACAGTGGAATCATTCAAAAGAAACCTGAAAACCCACCTCTTCAGACAAGCCTACAACCAGTGACCCTGCTGCCTCTATACCGCCATGACCAACTTCACCCGCACCTACTGTATTCTTCTCCCATACCATGTAGATTGTAAGCCCTCATGGGCACGGCCCTCTCTCCTTCTGTACCAGTTTGTAACTGTCACGGCGGACAAGCACTTAGACACACACAGAAAAACCAACAACCAGGCTCTGAGCGAGAAGCAGGGGAAGGGTCACCTCCTAGCTAATCCCTGACCTCTCTCCCTGTGTCACGGCTGAGGATGGGGAAAACCCTCAGCCGTGCGATGCCAGATGATGTTAACCCCTGCTCGGCCAGGACAACAGAATTAGGGAGCAGGTCACCTCCTAATCGCATCCCTAATCTGACCCTAACTCCTAGCTGCATGGGCCGACCTTTAAGGTAGGAGGACCCATGCTCAGGAACCTCGGATCCCTAACTCACCCTCCGACCGGTCCCAGGACTAGGAGTCAGGGTAAGACGGCCTGTTCCTTCTGGACACGGAGGAACAGGGGTCTCACTGGCCAAGCTGCAGGGAAAAGAGGAAACACAAACAGATCCATGGATATGGCAGGTGAACTGAACCAGTTCCACCTACCTGCCACAGCCTTGCTGACTGGATCCCTGTGGTGACAAGCTGAAGATCCCAACGCATCCACACACAGGGACCCAGATCCATAGCTGCACAGAAAACCAAGGAAAACATCAAATAGACATCATACATAAACTTGACATAAACTTAATGTGACATAAATCTTATGACCACAAGGGTGGCCCCCACTGGCAGGTGGAAAACACAGGAGGCTGCTCAAGCTAAGCATGGCTGAAGCAACCCTCAGACATGTGCTACACACTGAGGCTTTATAGGCCCAAGTAGCCACACCCAACAAACACACCCAGAGCACACACATACTGGGAAGGGAGTTAACCCTTCCAGCACCAGGGAAGGGAAACACAAACTTAAAGGGAAAGTGTCCAACCCAAGAACACACTGTGGCTGTTGCCGCAGGCAACTACATGGGTGGCAACCATGTCCTGGGAGTCAACCCGAAGGCCGGGACACTGCCACCTCATGTACACATACAACCAAACGTTGCCACGGGCAACCACAGTGAAGGAAAGAGGTCAGTGCACACCAAACATAAAACAGAGTGCACACCAGACATACAAAAGTGCATACATACACGCACACAACTCCAAGGCAGCCGCACACATACCTGTTGTCCGCGGCAACCGCACCTGAGGCAAACAGCAAAATGCCTCCAGCTGCGGTTGACACAACAACCCAAACCGCGGGCAACTGTATGCGGCTCCCAAGGAGTCACGGCCATAAACATGGTCGTGAAACCCTGCACTGCTCAGCCCACAGGCAGACCTTGGTGGTAGGAATGCTGTGTCCTCGTGCCTGGGCTAATACACCCTAACTTCCCTGAGATAGTGAAAAGGGGAAATAGGAGCAGCTTGCTCGCACAGAACCTGGATGGGAGAGAAGATACCAACACAACTAAAACAGCAAACGACAAGAACAGAAACCACACTTAACTTATCAGAGCAGGGACAGAAAACCTTCCTTCCTTCCTTGCTTGCTTCCTAGGCTAGACTGATTTCTATAACCCGCTCAGAGCACTGGAATTGAGAGCCATTTAAAATAATGACCCCACCCAGTGCACCTGATGGGAAGTGCTGCTATTCTGGCTGACCTCCGCACATGTTGTTTGGACCGGTATTGAGGGTCCAACAAGGTGAAGAGCCAGAAGTCATCCCTCTGCCGACTGGTGACAATTCGGCTGTCATTACCCAAGCAAGTGAGCATGCAGTGGGCCATTTGCGCAAGTGACTCGGAGGGACTACCTGCCTCCATCTGCACTGCATATTGCCATGGTGTGTCTGGGTCCTCTGCCTTATCTTCCTCATCGCCTTGTAGCTCCTCTGGCTGCTCATGCTCCTCCTCTCCTGTCATCTGTGTAGAAAAACCACCCATTTCACTACACATTGCTTGTGCTCCAATGTCCTCCTCCTCCTCCAGTTCAGCCCCCACAGGGCTCTTCTGGCCGTGAGATCTAGGCGCCGTGTCTCCAGTCCCCTGACCAACCATATTCACCAGCATCTGTTCCAGAACATGAAGCAGTGACATTGTTCATCACGTAGTCCTGGCGACTGACAAATAACGTGGCCTCTCAAAGGGCCTGAACAAACGGCAGGTGTCACGCATGAGCTGCCACTAGCTGACATCAAAGTTACACAGGGGAGTACTCCTGTCCGTTTGGATCATCAGGAAATCGTTTATGGCATTTCTCTGTTGGTACAGTCGGTCCAACATATGGAGGCTGGAATTTCAACGGGTGTAAACGTCGCATATCAGCCTATGTTGGGGGATGCCATTATGCTGCTGCAGATCGAGGAGGGTGTGCTTTGCAGTGTACGAGCGGCTGAAGTGCATGCAAAGTTTCCTGGCCTTTTTTAGGATGTCTTGCAGATGGGTGGAATACTTCAGGAACCGCTTGACAACCAGATTGAACATGTGTGCCATGCAGGGCGCATGGCTCAGCCCTCCTTAAAGCAGCGTAGACACAATGTCCTTCCCGTTGTTGCTGAGAAAGCCAGGATTCGATTTCTTTCTGAAGAACAGGGAGCAGTTCCTCCTCTGTGTGACTCAGTTCCCCCAGGCAAACAAGGTGCAGAACCGTGTGACACCACTGTGCCCTGCACATGTGGTATGCTGGAGGGGCACTGTGAATTGTCCCTGTAGTGGAGGCTGAGGACACGGTGGAGGGTGAGGAGGCAGAGGTGGACACTGTTGCAGGACCAACGGCGTGGCAAGGCGTCACCTGGACAAGTTGCTGTTGTGGCTGTGCAGGAACCACATTCACCCAGTGGGCTGTAAAAGACATGTATTGTCCCTGACCATAGTTACGTTGGCGCTGTTGTGCACTTTGGCAGTCACCGACAGGCTCAAGGACTGGCCCACCTTCTGTTCTACTTGTGTGTGCCGAGCTGGTACTGCCTTTCTGGCAAAGAAATGACGGCTTAGGACTCTCCACCTCGGCTCCGCACAAGCCATCAGTTCTCTAAAAGGTGAAGAGTCCACCACTTGGAAATTAAGGGACTGCAGCACCAGCAGCTTGGGCAGGAGCACATTCAGCTCCTGCACCGTTGGATGAGTGCACGCACTGTTGTCTCTTGGCAATCGCTTCGGTGATCGATTGCTGACGGAATGACTGACTAGGAGGAGCAGAACGGCGAGGAGCATCAGGACCAGCAGATGATCGGAAGGACAGAAAGCTCCTTTCGGCTGAGGTGGTGGAGCCTTGACTGCCTGAAACCGGGTGTGTGTCACTGGGCGATGTAGCGGTCGCTGTGGCAGGCTGGACCACCACATCGGAGCCACAGTTCTCCCAGGAAACTTTATGGCGACGCTGCATATGTTGACGCAAGGCCGTAGTGCCAACATTGGCACCCTGGCCAGGCTTCACCTTCTGCCCACAGATTCAACATGGCCACATTCACCTACTCCGGCACCTTTAAAAAAAACTGCCACACCGCTGAGTAGGTGATTTTACCTGCAATGTTACTCACTGACTGACTGCAACCGCCGCTTCCTCCGTGAACCCCTGCACTGCAACTTTCCAGGCAGGTAGGCTCCCGCGAATCGGGTGGTCTACCCCAGGCATGGTTGGCTATCGACCAGGCATGGTTGGCTATCGACCTCCCATTGCTGCCACCATTGCCTGACTGCACGCAACACCAGCTCCCATGCCACCCTCTTCATCACTACTTGCCCGCCTAGTGGAGGGAGTGGCGGATGTCTCCTACAGATCTTGGCTGGGCAGTAGCTGCTGACTGTCCTGTAGTAGCTCTTCCTCGCTGAAAACGGAACCGAGCCTACGGCATATAATACTTCTCGTGGTGAGGGAACTGTAAATGCCAGAGGAAGGTTCAGGACAGGTGGGGGCACACGGCCTGCTCCTGGGCCATGTCAAATAAGCGTTGTGTCAAAGGAACCCACCGACTCTTGGTTGGGGGTTTCTGATGTCACTTGAGACGAAGTGGATGACCGAGGCAACCATTCCAGAACCGATGGGTCGCTGGTCTTTTTACGCTAAAACCCCCTACAAAAGGCTTTACAACGGATAACTGCACCGCTGAGCTGCAAATATATTTGTTCTTTTTGCGCTAATGCATGTCACAAAAGGCTTTACAAGAAATAACTGCACCGCTTAGCGGCAAATACATTTTTTTTCTTTTTACGCTAATACACGTCACAAAAGGCTTTACAATAAATGACTGCACCGCTGAGCAGCAAATCTATTTTTTTCTTTTTGCACTAATACACATCACAAAAGACTTTACAAGAAATGACTGAACTGCTGAGCAGCAAATATATTTTTTCTTTTTGCGCTAATACACGTCACAAAAGGCTTTACAAGAAATAGCTGCATCGCTGAGTGGCAGATATATTTTTTCTTTATACTCGTAAAACCTTTTGTGGGGTGTTTTAAACAGATAACTGCACCGTTGAGCGGCAAATATATTTGTTCTTTTTACGTTAATTCACATCACAAAAGGCTTTACAAGAAATAACTGCACCTCTGAGCAACAAATCTATTTTTCTTTTTGCGCTAATATACGTCACAAAAGGCTTTACAAGAAATTACTGCACCGCTGAGCTGCAAATATATTTTTCTTTTTGCGCTAATACACGTCACAAAAGGCTTTACAAGAAATAGCTGTACCACTGAGCGGCAAATATATTTTATCTTTTTCCGCTAAAACACCCAACAAAAGGCTTTACAAAAGATAACTGCACTGTACAAGGGCAAATACGACGTAGAAATATTGCCTTGTAATAAACCCTGTTAATGCCTGTATCCATCAGCAATTGCACCCTAATAAGAACTGTTTGCTGGAATTACAGAGCTGTATAATGGCAATTTGGATCCCCAGTCAGTGCTGCAAGGTGTAATTGGAATGTTCCTATTACCCAGGCTGTCACCTCCCGGACTGAACCATTTTTAACATAAATGCAGTGAAATGATTCCTCCCGATCCTTTCCCTACACCAGTGGTTCTCAACCTTTCTAAAGCCGTGACCCCTTAATACAGTTCCTCATGTTGTGGTGACCCCCAACCATTAAATTTTTTTCCTTGCTACGCCATAACTAATTTTGCCACTGTTATGAATTGTAATGTAAATATCTTTTTGACCCACCAAAAACACGCACAGACACCAATACACCAAATGTTAATTCAAATACACAAGTATTCATTCATAACCACAGAACTTTAGC
This sequence comes from Bufo gargarizans, assembly GCF_014858855.1. Lineage (NCBI taxonomy): Eukaryota > Metazoa > Chordata > Amphibia > Anura > Bufonidae > Bufo > Bufo gargarizans. The sequence goes on from NC_058090.1 coordinate 53,179,613, forward strand.
ATAAATACAAAATATTTGTAAACCAAATAAATAACTTTAAAATAAATAATAAACAACAAATACCCCCTAAAAAATAAAATCAGTGGTGCGCACAGTACCCCTCAAATAAATAACTCAGTGGTGCTCACAGTACCCCCCCCCCCCCCTCAAAAGATAAATAATCAGTGGTGCTCAGGGTACCCCTCAAATAAATAAATCAGTGGTGCTTCAAGTCCCCCTCAAATAAATAAATCAGAAGTGCTCAGGGTCCCCCAAATAAATAAATCAGTGGGGCTTCAGGTCTCCCCCAAATAAATAAATCAGCGGTGCTCAGGGTACCCACAAATAAATAAATCAGTGGTGCATCAGGTTTCCCCCAAATAAATAAATCAATGGTACTCAGGGTCCCCCAAATAAATAAATCAATGGTGCTCAGGGTCCCCCAAATAAATAAATCAGCGGTGCTTCATGTCCCCCCAAATAAATTTAGCCTTGCTCAGCCAAATAATTAAAAAATAAGCCAGGCTCAATTAAATCATTGGTGGCAGTGGTGCTCAGCGGCAGTGTCATTAACGAAAAATCTCGGACCTCAGCAGACAGGTGGCCCGACTTACCCGTCCAGACGTCAGGCTCCTTCAAGCACAGGCAGTGATAGTACATCACTTCCTGTCCGCGAGGATAAGGGGCCGCTGCCGTTGTGCGGGAGACCCACAATAGGAAGCCTCAGGCGGCCCCCTGGAAAGGGCCGATCGACCCCCAAAGGGGTCGCGACCCCTAGGTTGAGAACCGCTGCCCTACACCTTGAATAATTTTTCCCTGCACTTGTAAATCTTTTTTTTTTAGCACAATGACGTTTTTTCTATCACTGTCCCTAGCGCCTGCAGACACGTCTCTTCCTGCGCTAAGTACACTGGTAAATGGCAGAATCTAAGATGGCTGCACTATTTATAGGGCTGTGACATCACATGGCTGGCTGGCTTCTGATTGGCTGCATGCATGGCATTATGGGTGATCCTCCTTACCAGAGTTCCTTTCTCCATGTCCTCACATGTGCAGCAGCCATTTTAGGAAAAAATGTGTTTCGTTACCACGAAGCGCGAGGAATTTCGGCTTCGGTGCCGATCACATTTCTCCTGAAATTCGGATCGAATTCCACTTTGTCAGCTTCAATTTGCTCATCTCTAGTTATCATTATAGGAAACCAGACAACCCCTTCAGCCCCGCTAGCTGAAACCCCCTTTATGACCAGAGCACTTTTTACACTTCGGCACTACACTCCTTTCACCGTTTATCGCTCGGTCATGCAACTTACCACCCAAATGAATTTTACCTCCTTTTCTTCTCACTAATGGAGCTTTCATTTGGTGGTATTTTATTGCTGCTGACATTTTTACATTTTTTTGTTATTAATCAAAATGTAACGATTTTTTTGCAAAAAAATGACATTTTTCACTTTCAGCTGTAAAATTTTGCAAAAAAAACGACATCCATATATAAATTTTTCGCCAAATTTATAGTTCTACATGTCTTTGATGAAAAAAAAATGTTTGGGCAAAAAAAAAAAATGGTTTGGGTAAAAGTTATAGCGTTTACAAACTATGGTACAAAAATGTGAATTTCCGCTTTTTGAAACAGCTCTGATTTTCTGAGCACCTGTCATGATTCCTGAGGTTCTACAATGCCCAAACAGTAGAAAAACCCCACAAATGACCCCATTTCGGAAAGTAGACACCCTAAGGTATTCGCTGATGGGCATAGTGAGTTCGTAGAACTTTTTATTTTTTGTCACAAGTTAGCGGAAAATGATGATGATTTTTTTATTTTTATTTTTTCTTACTAAGTCTCATATTCCACTAACTTGCGACAAAAAATAAAAAATTCTAGGAACTCGCCGTGCCCCTCACAGAATACCTTGGGGTGTCTTCTTTCCAAAATGGGGTCACTTGTGGGGTAGTTATACTGCCCTGGCAATTTAGGGGCCCATATGTGTGAGAAGTACTTTGCAATCAAAATCTGTAAAAAATGACCGGTGAAATCCGAAAGGTGCACTTTGGAATATGTGCCCCTTTGCCCACCTTGGCTGCAAAAAAGTGTCACACATCTGGTATCGCCGTACTCAGGAGAAGTTGGGGAATGTGTTTTGGGGTGTCATTTTACATATACCCATGCTGGGTGAGAGAAATATCTTGGCAAAAGACAACTTTTCCCATTTTTTTATACAAAGTTGGCATTTGACCAAGATATTTCTCTCACCCAGTATGGGTATATGTAAAATGACACCCCAAAACACATTGCCCAACTTCTCCTGAGTACGGCGATACCAGATGTGTGACACTTTTTTGCAGCCTAGGTGGGCAAAGGGGCACACATTCCAAAGTGCACCTTTCGGATTTCGCAGGCCATTTTTTACACATTTTGATTGCAAGGTACTTCTCACACATTTGGGCCCCTAAATTGCCAGGGCAGTATAACTACGCCACAAGTGACCCCATTTTGGAAAGAAGACACCCCAAGGTATTCCGTGAGGGGCATGGCGAGTTCCTAGAATTTTTTATTTTTTGTCGCAAGTTAGTGGAATATGAGACTTTGTAAGGAAAAAAGGAAAAAAAAAGAAAAATCATCATTTTCCGCTAACTTGTGACAAAAAATAAAAAATTCTCGGAACTCGCTGTGCCCCTCACGGAATACCTTGGGGTGTCTTCTTTCCAAAATGGGGTCACTTGTGGCGTAGTTATACTGCCCTGGCAATTTAGGGGCCCAAATGTGTGAGAAGTACCTTGCAATCAAAATGTGTAAAAAATGGCCTGCGAAATCCGAAAGGTGCACTTTGGAATGTGTGCCCCTTTGCCCACCTAGGCTGCAAAAAAGTGTCACACATCTGGTATCGCCGTACTCAGGAGAAGTTGGGGAATGTGTTTTGGGGTGTCATTTTACATATACCCATGCTGGGTGAGAGAAATATCTTGGCAAAAGACAACTTTTCCCATTTTTTTATACAAAGTTGGCATTTGACCAAGATATTTCTCTCACCCAGTATGGGTATATGTAAAATGACACCCCAAAACACATTGCCCAACTTCTCCTGAGTACGGCGATACCAGATGTGTGACACTTTTTTGCAGCCTAGATGCGCAAAGGTGCCCAAATTCCTTTTAGGAGGGCATTTTTAGATATTTGGATCCCAGACTTCTTCTCACGCTTTAGGGCCCCTAAAAAGCCAGGGCAGTATAAATACCCCACATGTGACCCCACTTTGGAAAGAAGACACCCCAAGGTATTCAATGAGGGGCCTGGCGAGTTCATAGAATTTTTATTTTTTTGCATAAGTTAGCGGAAATTGATTTTTTCTCTTAAAGTCTCACTTTCCGCTAACTTAGGACAAAAATTTCAATCTTTCATGGACTCAATATGCCCCTCAGCAAATACCTTGGGGTGTCTTCTTTCCGAAATGGGGTCACATGTGGGGTATTTATACTGCCCTGGCTTTTTAGGGGCCCTAAAGCGTGAGAAGAAGTCTGGAATATAAATGTCTAAAAATGTTTACGCATTTGGATTCCGTGAGGGGTATGGTGAGTTCATGTGAGATTTTATTTTTTGACACAAGTTAGTGGAATATGAGACTTTGTAAGAAAAAACAAACAAAAAAAAATATATTTCCGCTAACTTGAGCCAAAAAAATGTCTGAATGGAGCCTTACAGGGGGGGTGATCAATGACAGGGGGGTGATCACCCATATAGACCCCCTGATCACCTCCATCATTGATCACCCCCTGGTAAGGCTCCATTCAGACGTCCGTATGATTTTTACGGATCCATGGATACATGGATCGGATCCGCAAAACACATGCGGACGTCTGAATGGAGCCTTACAGGGGGGTGATCAATGACAGGGGGTGATCAGGGAGTGTATATGGGTGATCACCCCCTGTCATTGATCACCCCCCTGGTAAGGCTCCATTCAGACGTCCGCATGATTTTTACGGATCCATGGATACATGGATCGGATCCGCAAAACACATGCGGACGTCTGAATGGAGCCTTACAGGGGGTGATCAGGGAGTGTATATGGGTGATCACTCCCTGTCATTGATCACCCCCCTGGTAAGGCTCCATTCAGACGTCCGCATGATTTTTACGGATCCATGGATACATGGATCGGATCCGCAAAACACATGCGGACGTCTGAATGGAGCCTTACAGGGGGGTGATCAATGACAGGGGGTGATCAGGGAGTGTATATGGGTGATCACCCCCTGTCATTGATCACCCCCTGTAAGGCTCCATTCAGACGTCCGCATGATTTTTACGGATCCATGGATACATGGATCGGATCCGCAAAACACATGCGGACGTCTGAATGGAGCCTTACAGGGGGGTTATCAATGACAGGGAGTGATCAGGGAGTGTATATGGGATGATCACCCCCCTGTAAGGCTCCATTCAGACGTCCGCATGTGTTTTGCGGATCCGATCCATGGATCCGTAAAAATCATACGGACGTCTGAATGGAGCCTTGCAGAGGGGTGATCAATGACAGGGGGTGATCAGGGAATCTATATGGGTGATCACCCGCCTGTCATTGATCACCCCCCTGTAAGGCTCCATTCAGACGTCCGCATGTGTTTTGCGGATCCGATCCATGTAGCCATGGATCCGTAAAAATCATACGGACGTCTGAATGGAGCCTTGCAGGGGGGTGATCAATGACAGGGGGTGATCAGAGAATCTATATGGGTGATCACCCGCCTGTCATTGATCACCCCCTTGTAAGGCTCCATTCAGACGTCCGTATGTGTTTTGCGGATCCGATCCATGTATCTGTGGATCCGTAAAAATCATACGGACGTCTGAACGGAGCCTGACAGGGGGGTGATCAATGACAGGGGGGTGATCAATGACAGGGGGGGTGATCAGGGAGTTTATATGGGGTGATCAGGGGTTTATAAGGGGTTAATAAGTGACGGGGGGGGGGGGTGTAGTGTAGTGTTTGGTGCGACTTCACTGACCTACCTGTGTCCTCTGGTGGTCGATCCTAACAAAAGGGACCACCAGAGGACCAGGTAGTAGGTATATTAGACGCTGTTATCAAAACAGCGTCTAATATACCTTTAGGGGTTAAAAAAAATCACATCTCCAGCCTGCCAGCGAGCGATTGCCGCTGGCAGGCTGGAGATCCACTCGCTTACCTTCTGTTCCTGTGAGCGCGCGCGCCTGCGTGCGCGCGTTCACAGGAAATCTCGGGTATCGCGAGATGACGCGCCGATGCGTCCAGGAGGAACAAATCAACCACCTCCCGGACGCATCGGCACGTTAGGCGGTCGGGAGGTGGTTAAGGTGCATAACTCTAGAAGAACTTGACAGGATCATATACTCTTTGGCGTGACTTATGGGGGCATTGTACTGTGGGTGCACTTAAGGGGATTTTATGATGAATGGGGCTTTTATGAGGCACCATATCACATTATATAGGAGCCACTTAGGGGGGCATTCTGTTGTATGCAGGCATTTAGGAGCATCATACTGCTTGATGGCACAAAACAGTATATATTAATCTGCCCGGCTCCTCCTGCTCTATAACATGTTGCTGGTGGATTTCACTACATTTTCATGGTGACAGATTCCCTTTAACATATTTCACCTTGAAAAATCACCTGGGCAATTACCACATCACAAAATCGCAGCAATTAAGGTAAAAACATTTTTGAGTTTTTTTGCGCTGTGTAAACCCAGCCTATGAGTGCATAGAAATCCTGGGTGAATGGATATTGAGCACAGAGTCACTGGCCATTGCTTTAACGCTGCACTGTAAGTAACTGGGAGAATCTTTGGGGTTGTGGGGATTAGCTTTTGTTTGACAGTGAAAAGGGATGTCTGGCTGAGCTATTAGAGATCCTGAAAGAAGATGGAGGTGGACGGTGCAGCAAGTGACAGCAGCACATTGAGAAAAATGAGTTTGTAGAGCAGAGCATGTGGAGAATTTAACAGAGACGTGATGTGTGATGCCAAAATAAAAGGAAATGGAACAAGTGAGAGGTTGCAATTAGGAATGCATTTGAAAGCGGAATGTGTCTGGGGCTTGCTTATGGCATCCACTGTAATTCACCAGAGTAGATTTCATGAATGCAGAAACATATTTCTGGCCTACACCCAATTCAAACTTAATAAACTAATTGCCATTTGTATCATAAAACTACCACACAGGCTCAAGAGTCTTAAATCTCTGCATATACATCTGTTTGAGAAACCAGTTTGAAAAAATAACTTTAACAAAAATATTGCATTGTGGAAGTATGTTTTTTATGCTTCACCTATTTCTATAATTAAAGAAGCAGTCACACACAAAAATATTTTGTAGCCTGTTGGCAAGCAAAATAATGTAAATTCTAGTGAAGATAATCTTTTTTACTGATGACTGTATTTTCAAGTTATAACCTCCGTCTGATCCTCAGCTGTGTCATGAGACTGACTCTCGAGCTGATACAGCGTCGTATGTGTAGACAGGAAGTGTCAGCCTCATAGGACTGAATAGAGAAACTGACTTCCTGTCTACACAGAGAATGCTGTGTCTGTTGGAGAGTCAGACACATGACACAGCTGAGGATCGGAAGGAAGCAGATGACTCACAAATGCAGTCAGTAGCAAAATCCAACAGGCTACATAATAAAATCTTTGTAGTAGTGTTGGGCGTGCCTGCTCGGCCGAACACCATTTTCACTCGAGCATCTTAGTGTTCGGCCGAACACCGTGTGTGCTGGAGCGCAATGCTCGAGTCTACACAGCCAATAAAAATGCGGGGAAGTACAGGCACTCACTGTAATGCCATAGCCATGTTGGTTACTGGCATTACAGTGATTGGCTGGCTGGAACGCGTCATCCGGTTACTATATAGTGGTTCAGCTCAGTCTTAGTCAGGGAGAGCTGCAGCAGAAGGGACAGATAGTGTAGGGACAGGAATATATATATATATATATATATATATATATATATATATTTTAGGCAGGGTTTAGTCTTGAAAGGTGTTAGAGACCCAAAAGTCCTTATAAGGACTATTGTCTTATCTCAACATCCAGCAATTGAGGATAGATTTATTAATGAATGGGTTAACGAAACAGTATAAAGTCCAGCTAGAGAATTAACCCTTATGTATAACAGTTACTTAAATATTTTATTTTATTACTTTATTACATATCTCAATACATATACTGAATGTCCATAGTAGGTACCATTACACGTCTGGCTAGGTAGGTTTAGTCGTGGGCGGGGACAGTGTCCCTATTATGAACCCTGTACTAAACCCTATGCCCAGGGACGGCCCCTGATGGTGGGGACTCCCTGTCCTCGAGCCTAACGCTAACAGCTCCTATATAACCCTCGCTGTTAGGGAACGCCTATATAGTAAGGGACCTACATGGACAGCAACACAAAACAGACATAAAATAGGTGCGCCATGTATACAGCCCTAGTGATATATGAACATAAGAAGGTACACGCCGCACCAGACTAACTTATTAAGAAACACCCTGTGATAAGGATGTTTATGGTCACCCAGATATATGGACCAAACCAGTACACTTAGTGGTCCATATATCTGGGTGACCATAAACATCCTTATCACAGGATGTCTCTTAATAAGTTAGTCTGGTGCGGCGTGTACCTTCTGATGTTCATATATCACTAGGGCTGTATACATGGCGCACCTATTTTATGTCTGTTTTGTGTTGCTGTCCATGTAGGTCCCTTACTATATAGGCGTTCCCTAACAGCGAGGGTTATATAGGAGCTGTTAGCGTTAGGCTCGAGGACAGGGAGTCCCCACCATCAGGGGCCGTCCCTGGGCATAGGGTTTAGTACAGGGTTCATAATAGGGACACTGTCCCCGCCCACGACTAAACCTACCTAGCCAGACGTGTAATGGTACCTACTATGGACATTCAGTATATGTATTGAGATATGTAATAAAGTAATAAAATAAAATATTTAAGTAACTGTTATACCTATTGTCTTATCTGGCTGCAATATATATTATTAGCGCAACCTGCGCTAAATTGCGTGCAATTGTTTGGCCGCTGCTGACAGTGACACAACCTCTGCTACATCTGTTGTGTTACATTTGCGCATCCTAAATATCTGTGACATTCTGCGCATTTGTTTGGCCGCTGCTGACAGCGACATTAACTGCGCTACATCTTCTGTATAACATTTGCGCATCCTAAATATCAGTGACATTCAGTTAAATTTATTTGCGCATACACTTACAAAACCTGCGCTACTGTATGTGTGACATACTTGCAAGCATATATACCATTTAATATGCTCAAGGCAACCAGTAAGGGACGTGAAAGCCGTGCAACCAGTAAGGGCCGTGCTGCTGATGGTGCACGCAGAGGCCATGGGTGCGGTGAAACTGTGCCTGCTGCCATAGCACAAGAAACACACTCATCCACGATACCTAGCTTCATGTCCCAGTTTTCAGGGCGGCACAGGACACCACTCTCGAAGTCGCACCAGTGCGACCAGGTGGTCGGTTGGATTGCAGCAGATAATGCTTCCAGTCAGTTAAGCACCATCCTGTCTTCCACAAAGTCCAGTTTCAGTAGCCAAGAGTCTGGTTAACAGAATTCTCTCCCTGATCCTCCTTCCTCCCACCATGGAGACTTTTGGCAAACAAGTGATCCGACACTCGGATATTCCGAGGAGCTCTGTTCATCGCCATTCCTTGATTTGGCCCTCTCGCCAAGCCCGCTTGAAGAGGGACATGAGGAGATCATGTGCACTGATTCCCAAACTCTTGACCATCCACAGTCAGAAAAAAAATGACGGTGGGGAACGGCAATTAGTGTTTCACGAGGTGGATGATGATGATGAGGAGACACATAAGTCAACCGCAATTAATGTCCTAAGAGGTTTATGATGAGGATAAGACACAGTTGTCAACAAGTGAGGTTCTTGTTAGGGAAAAAAGTCAGGAGGATGACCAGAGTGAGGAAGTGGAAGAGTAGGTGCTGGACAATAAAAATAGGTGACCCAACCTGGGAAGGTGGCAAGCCGAGCGAGGACAGCAGTATAGTGGGGGAGGCATCCGCAGCACCACAACAGGCTGGAAGAGGCAGTGGGGTGGCAAAAGGGAGAAGGTGGGCCACACCAAACAGGCCCACAACTGTTCTCCAGAGCACCCCCTTGCGGCAATCTCCCTTGCCAAGGGGTAGGTGTTCCGCAGTCTGTAGCTTTTTTTGAGGAAAGTGCAGACGATAAAAGAATTGTCATTTGCAACCTGTGCTATACTAAAATGAGCATAGGCGTGAACACTAGCAACGTCACCACCCCCAGCATGATCCTCCACATGGCATCAAAGCACCCTAATAGGTGGGCCGAACGCCTGGGTCCACAATCAGTGTCTGCGGGTCACACCACTGCCTCCTCTTCCCCTGTGTTATGTGCTGGCCAATCCCCTGCCCAAGACGCAGGCCCGGATGCCTCCCGCCCTGCACCTGGACCAAGCACCATCATCTAGCACATTCACTTCTGTGTCCTAGAGCAGCATACAGATGTCCATACTCCAGGCCTTTGAACGAAAGCGCAAATACCCAGCCACCCACCCACAGATCATAGCACTAAATGCACACCTTTCCAAATTGCTGGCCCTGGAAATGTTGCCATTTAGGCTTGTGGACACAGAGGCTTTCCGCAGCATGACGGCAGTGGCCGTCTCTTGTTACTCAGTCCCCAGCCGCCACTATCTTTCCCCGGTGTGCCCGCCTTACACCAGCATGTGTGTAACATCACCCGTGCCCTGACCAACGCAGTTATTGGGAAGGTCCACTTAACGACTGACACATGGACAAGTGCTTTTGGCCAGGAAAGCTATATTTCCCTGACAGCACACTGGGTGAACGTTGTGGAGGCCGGGAGCGAGTCATACCCTGGGATGGCACAGGTGCTACTGACGCTTAGGATTGCGGGCCCTACTTTCATCAGGATTTCCGCCACCACCTACATTAGTGGCTGCAACACCCCCCCTCCCTTCTCCTCCTCCGCCTCCTCCTCCACTTTTCATCTTGCAGCACCAGTCAGCCATCAGCAATTAGCTGGAAGCAGTGCAGCACTGCAGTGGGGAAGCGGAAACAGGCCGGTCTGACACTAATTTGCTTAGGTGACAAACAGCACACCGCCGCAGAGCTGTGGCAGAGTATAAGGGACCAGACTGAGCTGTGGCTCTCGCCACTCAACCTACAACCAGGCATGGTTGTGTCTGATTATGGCCTTATCTTGGTGGCGGTTTTAGAGCTCTGCAAGCTCACACACATACCAAGCCTAGCCTTCGTGTTAAACTTAGTGGTTCAGCGGTTTCTCAAAACCTACCCCAATTTGCCTGAGCTACTTGTGAAGGTGCGCCACGTGTGTGCCCATTTCTGAAAGTCATCCACAGCTGCTGCCGGTCTGGCAACGCTGCAGCAGCGCTTGCAATTGCCAGCTCACTGACTGTTGTGTGACTAGGCCAGGCTTTGTGAGCAGCAGAGGGCAGTAGTGAAATACCAGCTGCAACATGGTGCTCGCCTTTCCAGTCAGCTCCCGCTTTTCTCAAGCGACGAGTGGGCATAGATGTCTGACCTCTGTGAGGTTTTATGCAACTTTGAGGAATCAACACAGATGGTGAGCGGCGATGCTGCTATTATCAGTTTAACATCCAAAATGTGTCTTTTGAAACGCTCGCTGCTCACAATGAAGGCGGACGCTTTGCATATGTAAGAGGTGGAAGTAGGGGAAGACATTTTGCAGGGTGATAGCCAGACCACCCTCAGTTCATCTTCTCAGCGCGAATTGGATGATAAGGAGGAGGAGGAGCAGGAGACTGTTGCCTCCGCTATAGAGGGTAGTACCCATAGTAGGTTTATTCCATCTGTTCAGCGTAGACGGGCCGAAGAGTAGGAAGAGGATGAGGAGATTGAGAGTCATACTCCCGATGAGGACAGCGAAGTCTTGTCTGTTAGGACTCTGGCATACATGACTGACTTTGTTATGCTGCCTTTCCCGTGACCCTCGCGTTATACGCATTTTGGCAAACACTGATTACTGGTTGTTCACCCTTCTCGACCCCCGCTATAAAGAGAACTTCTCATTTCTCATTCCTGTGGTGGAGAGGACTAGAAAAATGGTACAATACCTGAAGGTCCTTGTGGATAAATTGCTCCCAAAATTTTCAGCTGACAACACTGGCGGCAGAGTACGTAGTTCCTTGGGCAACCGAGGAGGGGAGACGAGGGGAACACACAGTAGTTCCAACAGAGGCAGGGCAACACTCTTCAAGGCCTGGGACAGTTTCAGGACTCCCCGCCAGCACCCTCACCCTGATGCGGGGCCTAGTGTCACAAGGAGGGAAAAGTTTTGGAAGATGGTGAAGGAGCACATAGCAGACTGTGTCAGCTTCCTCAGTGATCCCTCTGTGCCTTACAACTATTGGGTGTCCAAGCTGGACACTTGGCACGAACTGGCGCTCTACGCCTTGGAGGTGCTGGCATGCCCTGCTGCCAGCGTTTTGTCAGAGTGGGTATTTAGTGCTGCTGGGGGCATAATAACTGATAAGCGCATCCGCCTGTCAACTGAAAATGCTGACAGGTTGACTTATCAAAATGAACAAGGGCTGGATTGCCCCTGACTTCTCTACTCCACCAGAGGAAAGCGGCTGAACATAAAGGCACTTTAAATGTGGCTTTTATGGTGTATTGAATACACTGTATTCCCGTGCACCCCTTCCACCACAAAAAAGGGTATATGGTTCAATCTTCCTTTTCTCGTCCTCCTCCTCCATCATATCAACATGCTTATTAGGCTGCCCTTGCTCCTAATGTTTTAGAGGATCAGCTCAGCAGCAGACCCTCAACCCATAATGTTTTAGATCATCAGATCAGCAGCAGGCTCTCGCCCCTAATGTTTTAGATGCTCAGATCAGCAGCAGGGACTCAGCCCTAGTGTTTTAGATGGTCAGATCAGCAGCAGACACTCGCCCCTAATGTTTTAGAGGGTCACCAGCAGGCCCTCGCTCATAATGTTTTAGATGGTCAGATCAGCAGCAGGCCCTCGCCCCTAATGTTTTAGATGGTCAGATCAGCAGCAGGCACTCGGCTCTAATTGACAAGGGTCAGGTCGGCAGCAGCTGGTTTTAGAGGGTCACCAGCAGGCCTTTATCCATAATGTTTTAGATGGTTAGATCAGCAGCAGGCCCTCGCCTCTAATGTTTAAGATGGTCAGATCAGCAGCAGGCCCTCGCCCCTAATGTTTTAGATGGTCAGCTCAGCAGCAGGCCCTCGCCCCTAATGTTTTAGATGATTAGATCAGCAGCAGGCCCTCGCCCCTAATGTTTTAGATGATTAGATCAGCAGCAGGCCCTCGCCCCTAATGTTTTAGATGATTAGATCAGCAGCAGGCCCTCACCCCTAATGTTTTAGATGGTCAGATCAGCAGCAGGCACTCTGCCCTAATGTTTTAGAGGGTCAGCTCAGCAGCAGCCCCTCGCCCCGAATATTTTAGAGGGTCACCAGCAGGCCTTCAATCATAATTTTTCAAGGGTGTGTATGAAGCCCTCCATTATGTGTAATAAAGGGTGTATTGGAGTGCCAGTTCCTTGTAATTTTTGGCAGCCCTTTCACTTAGTGCATAGGTTTTTAGTGTAGGAGTCCCACTACCTTACAATTGTACCGCAATGTGAATGAGGCCCTCCTTTATGTGATATACAGGTTGTTTCGGAGTGCCTCTTACTTGTAATTTTTGGCAGCCCTTGCACTTTATATACAAGTAAATATGCAGGAAAGAATGTTTCCTAATAATTTTTCCTCTAAAATCGATTTTATCTTCGGTTTTGTCCGTATTATTGTCAGTCTGTAAAAGTGGCGCACTACTCGGACAACATCGTTCCCAGCAGCGACCTGGGAGTCCAAGATGCATCCAGACATCCTCCCCATGCTGTTCCCCAACCATTTCAGTGGTGTTTCCATCAATTTCTGACCTTTTCCTGTGAACCAGACACCTTTCCCTCTTCAGAGCATTGACTTTCATTACACTCCGGGTGTTCTGTAGAGCACCCGAGCATCCCAAAGTGTTCTACTCGAGCACCCGAGCACTTTGGTGCTCGATCAACACTACTTTGTCCGAGTGCTTCTATAATAGAAACTTCTTTGTGTTTGTCATGAGTAAAAATACAGGTAACTCTTTATCTCCTCTACAGGTGATTCGCTTACTTAGTAGACATTCAGATCTGCACTAGTAATTTCAGTAGAGGCGCAGAACAATAAAAATAATGGAAGTGCTGGATGCGGCATATGACTGAAACCAAGTGAGCCAAACAGACCTTATTGACTGTAGTGGGGTATGTTCGATTTCCGTTCAGGTGTCTGCTTTTGCATGCAGGACTTTTTTGACAGAATCTGCAATGGGAACCCTAAACAGAGCCTCCAGTGCTGATGTAAACATTCCCTTACAATATAAAGCAGTTTAGGCTACTTTCACACTAGCGTTCGGCTGTCCCCTTGTGAGCTCCGTTTGAAGGGGCTCACAAGCGGACCCGAACGCTTCCGTCCAGCCCTAATGCATTCTGAGTGGACGCGGATCCGCTCAGAATGCATCAGTCTGGCGGCGTTCAGCCTCCGCTCCGCTCAGCAGGCGGACACCTGAACGCTGCTTGCAGAGTTCGGGTGTCCGCCTGGCCGTGCGGAGGCGTGCGGATCCGTCTAGACTTACAATGTAAGTCAATGGGGACGGATCCGTTTGAAGATGACACACTATGGCTCAATCTTCAAACGGATCCGTCCACCATTGACTTTCAATGTAAAAGTCTGGACGGATCTGCTCAGGCTACTTTCAAACTTAGAAAATTTTATACAATTTAATGCAGACGAATCCGTTCTGAACGGAGCCACCGTCTGCATTATATGAGCGGATCCGTTCAGAACGCTAGTGTGAAAGTAGCCTTAAAGTGCCTTTTAAGAATAAGCTGTCTTGTGAATAAGTGTGGCCATTATATAAATCATATTCTGCATTTATCAGCACTTTGCTGCTGTCTAGGCTCCCTCTCTAATTGTTTACCTGAAATATTAGTGAAAATTAGCAGTTATGTCTTCCATACACTGCACACATAGAAGACAAGATCCTGTTCCTCTTTCTTTCTGTAACACCCTCAGAAACAATAGCAGCTTATAAGACATTATATTGCAGTGTAGTTGTGAATCCAGCACTGTAGTGAGACAGAAAACACTTATTAGAGCTGGCAGAGACCTGTCTGTGTGTCCACTGCAACTGCTTCCTCTTCTCTCCATTGACTTCATTGGGCTGCATGTAACTTCTTCACTTAGCTGAAAATTTTTTTTGATTTGCTAGACAGAAACTTTGATGGAACCCCATGAGGCAAGTCTGAACAGCACCTTAAGTGTGCTGAGAAATGCCACTGTTCCATCACTGTTTGATGTGGGTTTCTTCCTCAGTCCTGTCCTCTTGGATGCAGGAGGCAGTAGTTTTTTTGCAGTAATGCTTTGTAGTTTTTGAAACCTGTCACTGAGTCTTTAAAGAAGTGAATTGTACTCCCTCTTCCCTGCTGTTCACACTACTGTCTTAGACTTACCCACTTGCCCATTTTCTGCGTTGAGACACAAGCCAACTGACCAAGCCATCCATGGTGCCCCCATTACTGTCCCAGCTACCACACAGTTCACCTATGTCATGGTGTCTGGTGGTATCACCGAACTTGCACCACTTGGACTAGGCAATGTCTCAGCACTGTTGAGTAGGATGTGATTCCAATTATAACTGCATTCCCATAGGTGCTTTTTTGATGTTCACCAACATAGATGTAATCACAGATTGTGGAATATGGCTGTTTTTGCCTTCCTGGTTGAAGATGCCGAGGATACAATTTCCACTGAAAAGATTTTATCCACTTTACCTCTCAAGTCAGAGTGTCAGGACCTTGGTTCTGCGTGACACAGCAGAGCGCCTTTGGTCTTTTTGAGTGCTCCTGTCCTGATTAGTTAATTCATGTATGCTCCACTCGCACATACTAAGACTGTGGGTATGCCAGACCTCAGGATGTCGGAGCTGACAGCAGCAGTAGTTTTAATGGACAGTGAAATGCACCTAATTAAACTGCTATTTAAAAAGCAAACCAATGACTCACAGCTTCAGAGACTTAGTAGCGCACTTTCTTCCAGTGAAAGTCTCAATAACTTATATTTTATGATATTTCCACCTTGTTAAATGAAACCTGTCACCAGAGAGTAAAGATCCCCATCACGAATAAAACGGTAGAAAATTGTTTCCACTAAGCACCCCCTGATGTGCAGATCAGAAGAGCAGATAATAGAGCTGATACATACCGTATATGACGGCTCCCGATAATAGTCCTCTCGGGGCTACAGAATAGTCTGGTGACAGGTCCCACTTGATGATGGATTGCATAATGATGTAAAGACATTTTACCAGTATTTTTTCCACCCTTGACCAATATAAGAAGCAGCTTTCAGGGACCTAACTATAGGGGTATACGGTAGACTTTGGTCCTGGGACAGAAGGGGACTAATGGCATATGCCTGTTGCTTGTGATAGCTCTGCCCAAATAATGATCTATGCTTAGTGCAAAGATAAGGAAGTCTACGTCCTCCGTTCTCTTCTTTGACACTTTTTTGTATGCCTTTATTGTTTTTTTAGTATGCTATAGGACTGTGAAGTAGCGTTCATATCTATGCTCTATAAGTAGTTTCACCTTTTGCCATGTTTGTAAAGTAGAAATATATATCAGGTCGCAATAACACTGCGTTTGCAGCGTTCTTTTCAGCCCATACACACAGCATGTCCATATGGCACCAGTGTTATGTTGGTATGCCACTTTTAAGTACATAGAATAGCATATTTAGTGGAACAACTTGAATTGACTGGGCCCCACAGCAAATTTTTGAATGGGGCCCCCTTCCCCAGCAACTTCTTCACAACTCCCAACTCCTGTGCAACCCACACTCCTTAGGTCAGTCAAGATCGCTCTCTCAGACCAGGCCCAGAAGCCGCTCTGTCCGTTTCCTATAGTGTAACTGTATATAATAGGAAATGAAAAGGCTGAGCACTCTCCACCTGGACCAAACAGAGATACAGACACAATGGGTGGCAGTGACAATATTTATTATATTTAGTACACCTAATGCAGATTTAACAATTAAAAATATTAAAACAATGACAACTAACGAATAATAGAATGATAAATAGCACTCCAATTAGGAACAATTTAGGATAAGAACAGCATACTAAATGTGTAAACATGCAGTAAAATTACATAAGGTGATGAAAAAATGAAGGTGCTGTGACAGATTCCAATGGCATATGCAATCTTTAAAAATAGATCAAATCGATTAAAATTCGATATTCTGAAAAATCGATAGATGTTCGCCAATAGAGTGTTCGGTATTTATTCGAATAGAGATCTAGACAAAGTTCGATAAATTCTGTTAGATTATTTTGGTATATTCGACAAATATGCACATGAATGGGATGCAGTGATAACACTTCTCAGTAACTTTCGATTGCCGTCTGACTAGAGCACACAGTGGCGTCCCACGTGGCTAACAGTGTCAGATCCGGCGTTACCTGGTTATGGTGGGTCAGCTGGAGCGGTTTAAGCAGTTTTGCAGTCCCCGATTTAGATGTTCTCCAGTGGTCTTCCGAACTTATTCAGGTATAGCGAATGTATAGATGAAGTTTCGCATTTAGCAGGACCCAGTTGGTTTTAGGTCGAAATATTCACTATGTGCCAGAGAGTCGAAAGTTCAACAAAGTGAAGATCCAATTTCAGGATGTGGGGGTCAAAGTGTATTTATCAGTAGAGATGAGCGAACTTCTGTTTTAAGTTCGGCGTCTAAAGTTCGGGGGCGGGTTAGCGGAGAATCCCGATCTGGAACCGGATATGGATTCCGACTTCCGTTGTGGTCCGTGGTAGCGGAATCAATAATGGCCGATTATTGATTCCGCTACCACGGACCACAACGGAAGTCGGAATCCATATCCGGTTCCAGATCGGGATTCTCCGCTAACCCGCCCCCGAACTTTAGACGCCGAACTTAAAACAGAAGTTCGCTCATCTCTATTTATCAGCTGATGTGCGGGTCTTTGGAATAACTGTATATAATACTGTTAAGGGGCTCTGACAATAAAATATTTTATTTCTCTTCCTAGGTGGGCCCCTTCAGAGTTCGTGCCCCAAAGCAGCCGCTTCCCCTATAGCAGGGATGGCCAACTTGAGGCTCTCCAGTTGTTGCAAAACTACAACTCCCAGCATGCCCAGAGTACCTACATCTATCAGCCTACAGCAGGGCATGGTGGGAGTTGTAGTATTGCAACAGCTGGAGAGCTGCAGGTTGGCCGTGCCTGCCCTATAGCTACGCCCCTGAGCGTAATCAACTATTCTATACAGAGATGTCCCAAAAGATCTAAGACTACATTCACAAAAAAAAATTGTGGCTGTTTTTAGATCAATTTCATTCTATGGATCTATTCACATGGACATTTTTTTAATTGCCAGTGAAAGGCGACCCTAGAAAAATAGAAAATGTTCTATTTTTGCCCCTTTTCACAGACAGACGGACACCATTGAGATCAATGGGACCGTTTTTAATGGCTGTTTAGACAGGAGTGCACCCATGTAGGAGCAGTTAAAAATTGGTACCCTAGTGACAAATGGCATTTCAGAGGTTAAAAAAATAAATAAACTCATCCACTCTCTGGGACACTCGCTCCTCACAGGATGCAGGAGAACCTGACGCACTCAGCATGGTGACGTCATTACGCTGAGAGCATAAGGTCTTTCTGTCTTGAGTAAAGAGTGAGTGTCCCCACACATTCAAGTTACAGATTTATTTTTCATCATAAAAATTGCTGGGAGCTACTCTGGGGACATTATTAATGGTGGGAGCCACTTTTAGTGACTATGAAAGTGCAGGGGGCCACTTTGACATTACTACTGCTGGGGGCCACTATGGGGGACATTATCAATACAGGGGGCCACTATGGGGGACATTATTAATGCTGAAGCAACTATGGGGACATTATATTTACTGCATAGGTTGAGATTTAAATATAAAATTCAAAAAATCATCTATTTTTAATAACCTTTTTTAACGGGCGTTAAAAATAGATGCAAAAAAACCTTAAAAATTGCCAAAAAATGGATGCAAAAAGGTTGAAAAATTGCCATCCCATGAAAAACGGACAGCGTGTCCATTTTTCATGGCCATTTTTTTCACTGTTAGGCTTCCATCGGTCGTATATGCTTGACGACGTATATACTTTCCGAAGTATACTATGCGTGCGCTCCCTAAACTTGTATTGTGTAGACCTGTATTCAAATGTTAATTGGCCAAAATAACATTTTCTTTTCTGCTTTATAACTATTTCTAGAAATGTCAGATATATATGTTGTTCTACTGATTGTTCCTGGCCCTAGAGGCACCCGAAAGGTTAACACATCTAAAGCTGCAGTGTCTGTTTGAAGAATTAATTAAGAGATAGAGTCAATCAGAAGCCTGCGGCTGACCATTAATGGAACCATCTACTGACAATCATGTTCTAATTGGTAGCTTTCATATAATTCATTCTTAGTACTACCTACACTGCCGAATGACTGATGTGTCCATGCTGTCCATGCTCCATCTACTGGAGATAACCCCAGGCTTGGAGAGACTACATTTGTACAGTAACCATGACTGAAAGACAATAAACCTAGAAAAACTTGCCAGGACCAGCATTTCTAACACTAAGCACTTGCAGAAGACAGCCGGAATAGCCGCTTTTCCTTTTTAGGGTAGGTGGACATTCGACATGTTTTGCTGCAGACTGGCTGAGGAGTTAAAGGAAATGTGTCACCAAAATTTGCCTGTTAAAACCAGATAGAAACATATATCCTTTTATTCTAATCAGTTTTTATTTTCTGATTGTAGATTTATTTTATTTTATTTTAATTCCTAAACATGATTATGGGGGCAACCATCTTGCCTACGCTGTTCTTAACAGCATAACATCCACATAACTGGTACTGAAATCCACTGTGGGTTTTCTGTGGCCAAATCCTTATTGGCATCATTACTGCTACATGGGCACCTTATCATGTACATCACGTAAAAGTTTAAAATGTGTTGGTGTGCAGTTAAATAATGCTGGTCCAACTACTAGGGTACCAGGCCCAGCTGTTCAGAGGAGCCGTCTTCACTAAGAAGTAAGGTTTATCCAATGAAGATTATGAATAATGGAAAGGAAAATTAAATGAAGCCCCTGGATTAGTGCCCTTGATGTATGCATTATCCCTCTTCTGCAGCACATTTTTCCTATGCTGTGATATCATTGTGAGAATGTGACAGATACAGGTGCAAATATTATAACACCAAGCAGAGTATGGCATGTTAAAATCAGGACCGGCTACTATAGGGGTTTACCAATGTGATAAATCTAGCTGCCTGTGCTGTTTGAATAGTTGCATTGAGCTACAAAAGTTTCTTTCCTCTAAAAAAGAAAAAAATCTTAAATTCTGAATCTGTACCATATTTGGTGCAGTATCCCTGCAATTTGCAATATATTGGCCTAACCGTACAGCCTGACTGCATAAGTGTGATTACAGTGGCGTTGCTATCCGACCTTTAAAAAAAAATTAGCAATGTCGTTCCAAATAGAATTTCTGGACATGTAAACTTTCCAGCCTATAACATTTTAAGGGAATTTTTGGAATATTACTTTTCAACTGGTAGATAGGTTTGTCTTTTAGAAAGATTAAATGGATCGTGCAGGCAATTTATATTGATGAGCTATCAGGGCTAATGTTGACTGAACCTCAACTGTAAAGTTCAGGTCCGTACCGAGCTTTGCGAGTTCGTGTACCCGGACCTGAACTTTGCAGGAAAAGTTCGAGTTCGGTGTTCGGGCATTTAATAAAGCTAATGAAAGGCTGCAGGGCAGCCAATCAACAAGCTTTTAAGCTGTGGGCACTTAGAAGCCATCACAGCCATGCCTAGTAATGACATGGCTGTGATTGGCCGGTGCATCATGTGACCCAGCCTCCATACAAGCTGGATCACGTCTAGCACCGCCCATCAGCTCTGAGTAGTGTAGGGACAGGAAGCAGGCAGCTGATGCGAGGGAGAGTGTTAGGATTCTGGCTGTTTGTTTTGTGGGTGACCTATAATGATTTTTTGTGGGTGCAGTACACCAGCTTTGCACCCCTGACACAGAAATATAATAATTAATCTGGCTGTTAATTCTGTGGGTGACCTATAGTGATTTTTTGGGAGTGCAATGCACCATTTTTGTGCCCCTGACACAAAAATATAATAGTTAATCCATCTGTTAGTTCGGTGGGTGACATATACCCATTTTTGGTGCATACGTGACATGGAAATTAATATAGTAAATCCGACTGTTAATACGGCCAGTGTCATACCTATTTTTGGTGTGAGATACACGTGCACTGCATATGTGACAGGTAAATTAATATAGTTAATCCGTCTGTTAGTTCGGTGGGGGACATATACCCATTTTTGGTGTGAGGTACACGTGCACTTCATGTGTGACAGGGAAATTAATATAGTTAATCTGTCTGTTAGTTCAGTGGGTGACCTATTCCCATTTTTGGTGTGAGATACACGTGCACTGCATATGTGACAGGGAAATTAATATAGTTAATCCGTCTGTTAGTTCGGTGGGGGACATATACCCATTTTTGGTGTGAGGTACACCTGCACTGCATGTGTGACAGGAAAATTAATATAGTTAATCTGTCTGCTAGTTCGGCGGGTGACCTCATAGAATGAGGAGAGCATCAAATAAGGGATGTTTCCCTGGTCATGGTGCTGTTGGGGCTGGTGGAGCGCCTGTTGCAGGGAGAGGACGTGGTCGATCTGTGCCAGCTACACGCCCAAATGAAACCCCTTCCTCGGGTGCACGTAGGTGACAGGACGTTCAGCATCGTTTTGTAGGCCTGAATACCGGTGTACGAATGATGAGGCCCGAACAAGTAGAGGCGTAGATTGGATGGCTAACAGTGCCTCCAGTTCCTTCACATTGTCTCCCACCCGTTCCCCTGCTGAAACGGCAGAATTGGCACCTGCAGCCCATGGGCATCTGTCTTTCACCTCACCCCCTTGAAAACCCAAATCATTCAGCAGTCTCTTATGCTTTTTGATGACTCTGCTGGCGGGGTTTCTGTGGGATTTCCACCTAGCCCTGCCCCAGAAGTGGAAGAGATTGAGTGCACTGATGCCCAACCACTTATGTTTCAGGATTTGGACATGGGAGTACCACCGCAGCACGTCTGATGATGACGAAACACAAGTTCCAACTGCTGTGGCTTTCTGCTGTGTGCAGACCGGCAGGGAGGGCAGGGCTGAAGAGTGGGTGGAAGATGATGTGGAGGATGATGAGGTCCTAGACCCCACATGGAATCAAGGTCATGCGAGTGACGTGTGCAGTTTGGAGGAAGAGGTGGTGGTCACACAGCGCCAGCCGCACAGCAAAAGAGGGAGCAAGGTGCAAAAGCAGAGTGGCTGTACCCTAGCCAGTATGCCTGCTACTGTACACCGCACCCAGGGACTGAGCACACCAAAGCCAGCTCCAAGGAGTTCCCTGGCGTGGCAGTTCTTCAGACAATGTGCTGACGACAAGACGCGAGTGGTTTGCACGCTGTGCAATCAGAGCCTGAAGCGAGGCATAAATGTTCTAAACCTGAGCACCACCTGCATGACCAGGCATCTGAATGCAAAGCACGAGTTGCAGTGGAGTACACACCTGAAAAAACACTAAAGATCTCAGGCTCCTCTTGCTCCCTCTTCTGCTGCAGTCTCGGCCTCTTCCTCCACCTCTGGAGTAACAGTGGCACCTGCCACCCTGCAAGCAGAGGATGAGGCAGCAACACCATCACCTCCACCACCGTCACCCAGCATGTCCACACTGTCCCATGGAAGCGTTCAGCTGTCCATCCCATCAAAATTGCTGGCCTTTGAAATGCTGTCATTCTGTTTGGTGGAGACAGAGACTTTTAAAAAACCTTATGGCAGTGGCTGTCCCACAGTACGTGGTTCCAAGCCACCACTACATTTCTGCCTGAGGCAGATAGCAGTTTGGCGCATGTTCTACCACCACCGAGCATTGCAGGACATTTCTCGTTGCCTTCTCCTACGCTTCCTCCTCTACCGCCTCCTCATCCAGTCAGCGTAACACCTTCACCGCCAACTTCAGCACAGCCAGGGGACATGACAGCAAAACGACTGTTTTAAAACTCATCTGTTTGGGGTGAAACCCCCACACCGTGCAGGAGCTGTGGACGAGCATAGAACAACAGACCGACGAGTGGTTGGAGTCACTGAGCCTCAAGCCTGGCCTGGTGGTGTGCGATAACGTGCAAAATCTCGTAGCAGCTCTGGGGTGAGCCAGTTTGACGGACATCCCTTGCCTGGTGTATGTGCTGAATTTGGTGGTGCAGAGGTTCCTGGAAAATTACCCCGATATGTCAGAGCTGCTGCAGAAAGTGCAGGTCATCTGTGCGCACTTTTGGCATTCTCACCCTGCTGCTGTTCACCTCTCTGCGCTGCAGCGTAACTTCAGCCTTCCCGCTCACCGCCTCATATGTGACGTACCCACAAGGTGGAACATCACCTTGCACATGCTGGAGAGACTGTGCAAGCAGCAGCAGGCGATAGTGGAGTTCCATCTGCAGCACGCACGGATGAGTCTCTCTGCGGAACAGCACCATTTGGCCACCATGCAGGACGTGTCTGTCGTGTTGCGCTGTTTCGAGTACTCCACCAACATGTCCAGTGCCGATGTCGCAGTCCTCAGCGTTACTATCCCACTTCTATCAAATAAACAGATTTCCAGCACGAAGGAGATAAAATCTTGCATGTTCTTTATTGAATATTCCAAACGTACACACGGTGCAGTGAAAGAGGTCCCTCCATGTCCCTGGTCAGACCGACATGTTTTGAGCCAGCCGGCTCTTAGTCAGCTCACTTCTATGTCTTCATTGAAAAAACACTTCGGGCGATGATGGAAGAGGATGTAGCACAGGAGGAAAAGGAAGAGAAAGAGGGATCATTTCCACGGTTATCAAGCCAGTCATTCATAAGTGGCTCGGAGGGTGGGTTCCTGCACCAACAGAGGCCAGGTACACAACTGTCCAGCCAGGGCACAATTCTGCAGGATGAGGAGGAAGATGATGAGGAGGAGGAACTGTGTTCACAGCAGGGTGGCACCTAAAGCAGCTTATGGGCATCAATAGAGCGTGGCTGGGGGGATACAGAGTACACAGACGATACATCTCCCACAGAGGACAGCTTGTCATTGCCTCTGGGCAGTCTGGCACACATGAGCGACTACATGCTGCAGTGCATGCACAATGACCGCCGAGTTGCCCACATTCTAACCAGTGCTGATTACTGGGTGGCCATCCTGCTGCATCCCCGCTACAAGGACAACGTGCTGTCCTTAATTCCGTCACTGGAGCATGATCGGAAGATGTGCGTGTACAAGCGCATGCATTCACACCTGACAGAAGGGGCTCAGTGAAAGCACAAGGTGAAGACAGAGGAGGAGGAGCAGCTGAGGCACTGCTAGCACCTCAGAAGGGAGGGTTAGCATGGCCGAAATGTGGAAAAGCTTTGTCAAAACGCCACAACAACCAGCACCACCAGCTGATACGGAACGTCTTAGCAGGAGGCAGCATTTCAGCAACATGGTGGAACAGTACTTGTGCACATGCCTACATATAATGACTGATGGGTCTGTCCCATTTAACTTCTGGGTCTCCAAATTGGGCACATGGCCTGAGCTTGCCCTTTACGCCTTAGAGGTGCTGGAAGGGCAGCAAGTGTATTGTCCGAACGTGTGTTTGGCGGCGGGGGGGATCACAGACAAATGCAGCCGCCTGTCCACAGCCAACGTGGACAAGCTCACGTTCATTAAAATGAACCAGGCATGGATTCCACAGGACTTGTGCTGAGTAGCAGGCGCAGTGAGGAAGCCAGCAGCAGCCGAGCGTCCTTCCCTCACTGCGTCTGCGCCGAATACTGAACAACGCGAGATTTACACTGCAGACACAGCCGGCGGGAGGAGAGCAGCGCTGCCTTGGCCCTGGTAATCAAGAGAAGGGCGGCGTGAAAAGAGGTGGGCAAACGGAGTCTCTAGGGGAATGTACAACGCCCCTCCATGCTCAATAAAGGCTTTAGGCAGTGAGATGTCACTAATATAGTTATGTTCAGCTGACATTAGCACATCGCTAATGTCATCCAGCTTAATACCCATTTTTCAGGTGACAGAAACCCTTTAATCCTGCTGCTGGACTTATGTGTGTCTCAGTCTAGGGAAGAAGGTAGACAGTGTGAGGTAACACTGTCAGTGTGTGCTGTGTTTGTTGAACTTGGCTGTGATCTGGATTTATCGTCTGTACGTATTTGGACAAGCATATATAAAGAAGACTTTGATTAACTTTGAGGTGTCTCTGCCTCTGTACACTGGTCAAGTGAGTACGGTTCCTTACATTTGGAGAAGGATGCGGGCAAGCGACCAGTGAGGCAAACTCAAGGGCGCATGTCCCTGATAGAGCAGGCCAAGTTTCGCCCTAAGCCAGTGGGTCAAATGGAGGCAATATTACAGCAGCTGGTCCGGGCTAATGCCCAACAAGCCGAGTGCAATGCACTACAGCAAGCAGCGAACGCTCAACAACAAACTAACAGCCTGTTGATTCAACAGATTGCGGCCCTGCAAGAGACCCTGCGAGCGACCCAGCAAGGGACCCCACCTGCGGTGACCCCGTTTCCGTCTGCCGCCCGGGATAAAGTTCGATCAGCGTTGAGGTAAAGGAGTGAGAGGACAACGGGAAGGCCTTCCTCACAGTATTTGAAAGAACGGCTGAGCAGGAAAACCTGCCGTCCGACCAGTGGGCTGAGGTAGTAGCACAGTTCTTGGTAGGAGATGCCCAGAAAGCCTACTGTGACCTCAGTCGTGAGGATTCCCAGGACTAAGAGAAACTTAAAGGTGAGGTCTTGGCTCGGATGGGGTTAACATGTATGTGCGGGCACAAAGGGTGTACCAGTGGGCCTTTTCAGAGTCCCGGCCCGCTAGCAGGCATATGACTTGTTGCACCTGGTGAAGAAGTGGCTTCTGCCTGAGAGCTTGAGCCCTGCTCAAATGATTGAGAGGGTGGTAGTTGACCGTTTTGTGTGCACAATACCGGTGGCCATACAGTGCTGGGTAGGTCAAGGAGACCCCG
The DNA here is from genome assembly GCF_014858855.1 of Bufo gargarizans. Classification (NCBI taxonomy): domain Eukaryota; kingdom Metazoa; phylum Chordata; class Amphibia; order Anura; family Bufonidae; genus Bufo; species Bufo gargarizans. The sequence continues at coordinate 53,204,865 of NC_058090.1, forward strand.
GCAACCTTGACCAATTGGTTAACCTGGTCGAGAGGTATATGGCGACCCAGGACTTGATGCGGGCTCTGCTCAGTTGAGGGAGACACGCCAGCCCCCCTCCCAACCTAATGAGCCTGGAAAAAGGGCCCGGCTTCCTATGAGGGGTAATGCAAACAATGCCCCTGTGAGGCGAGTCCCGGGGACCAGCGAGGCCATTGTGATTCGGTCCTGGCGCTGCCAATGCCAGGGACATGTGGCTGCCCCTTGACTTCTGAACCTATGGACTGCGGGTTCGCTCACCGATCCTTGTTCTATGCCCAACCCATATTTATCGCTGACTCCCTGATGGCCGCTGATACGCTTCCCTTGTGTCAGGTCTCTGTTAATGGGTACCAGGTCAAGGCACTACTGGATTCTGGGAGCCTGGTGAACCTTGTGCATGAGTCACTGATTTCAGAAGAAAAATTTTCCATAGTCTGTATTCATAGGCAATGATGGCCAGTTCGCATTGTTTGCCCGAGCCGGTCTGAAAACAAATGTGGCCAGCGGGAGCAGGCAATTCCGAGAACAGCCACTGGGGGCTTTCATTGGGCTGTTCTCGGAACTGGCTGCTACCGGTGACCGCATTTGTTTTCAGACCGGCTCGTGGCTCAGGCACAGGTAAGGGCTTACCTGTGCCTCGCCGGACTTGTGAGAAAAGATGGCAGCCCGCATATGTTCGCGGGCGAACAATGCGAACTGGCCATCACTGTTCATAGGGACCTCCGGGAGTATCCAACAACCAGGGTTACCCTGTCTGCGTCAGGCAGGGAAGTACAACATGTTGTGGCGGTAGTGCGACATCTCCCTTATGATGCCATTTTGGGAAGAGACTTACCTATTTTCTGAACCTTATGAAAGGACTGAATGCATTCTCTTGGGGAGGAAAACTGTCCTGAACCCGAACCCGATTCCGGGGTACCAGCTGTAGGGGTCACCACCACAGGTCTAGAGTGTAACACCGATAGGTTTCCCCTAGAGGTGTTTGCTGGCAAGACTGTAGAGACCCCAACCATCCCGGACCTGGAGGTGTCCCGAGACATATTCGAGACAGCCCAGCTCCAGGATTCTACGTTGATGAGAGAAAGGATAACTGTAATCAATGGGGTAGCTCTGCACTCAGGTGCAGAATCTGTTTTTCCCCACCTGGCCGTTAACTAAGACCTATTGTACTGGGTAGACAAGGTTCAACAAGAGGTAATAGAGCAGTTGGTGGTACCACAGCCCTACCAACGGATAGTATTAGACTTGGCTCACACGCATGTACTGGGAGGTCATCTTGGAGTGAAAAAGGCCGAAGAGCGAATATTGCAAAGTTTTTTTTGGCCTGGGATATATGAGGAGGTTAAGAGGTTCTGTCAGTCATGTCAGGTAACCAGCCCCCAGCCCCACTACCATAGTCCATTAGTACCTATGCCAGTCATAGAGGTACCGTTCAAAAAGATAGCCATGGATCTGGTAGATACAATGTCGGCCAGAGGTTACCAGCATATCTTGGTGGTCTTAGATTATGCTACTAGGTATCCTGAGGCGGTTCTACTGCGCCATACATCGGCTAAGCTTATAGCCAAAGAATTATTGGGCATGTTTTCTCGGGTAGGGATACCTAAGCAGATCTTGACAGACCAGAGGACTCCCTTCATGTCTAAGGTCATGAAGGAACTCTGCCGGTTGTTAAAACACTTGCGCACGTCTTTTTACCATCCCCAAACAGACGGACTGGTGGAAAGGTTTAACAAAACTTTAAAGGACATGCTCAAGAGAAGGACTGGGATCTTTTGCTGCCGTATGTATTATTCGCTGTACGAGATGTGCGTCCACTGGGTTCTCACCCTTTGAACTATTGTATGGCAGACATCCTTGGAGGTAGCTTAACGTTGCTAAAGAAGCATGGGAGCAACAGCCCACCCCACATAAGTGTCATTTAACATATAGAAAAAATGCAAGAAAGGATGGGGACAGTTCTGCCAATTATCTGGGAACATTTGGAGGCGGCACAACTGGCCCAGAGCCAGGTATACTAGGAGTCATTGAAGAGTCCCGGAGTTAGTTTACTAGTTCAAAAGTCCTTATACCAAAACCAGATGGAAAGTTACAGTTCTGTAACGACTTCCAGAAGCTCCATCAAACATTAGGATCTATTGAATGGATACTCTGTCACGTATATATCAAAGTGGATTAATCAACTAAAGAAAGTGACTTTTAAAATTACTTTTATTATATTCGAAAGGGTATAGGTATATATGTACCACTACAATGACAGACATTCATAGTGACAGGATAGAAGAGAGGGGTTTGACCAAGGTCTTGTGGAGAGGGCGTGAGTAGACAAATCTCACCCTAGTTGCCCTACAGACTTCTTAGCCCAGGGCGACCCCCTGATGGTGGAGGTTCCCTGTCCCCGAACCTAATACTATCCAGTCCCTGTTAAACCCTAGAAAGGGGAAGATAATTCAATAACGAGTGTCAATGGTTATCCCAAAAACTAGGTACCATTGAGACACTCCAAATAGAGAAAAGAGACCCCGACGCGTTTCACCTAGAACTTTCTAGGCTCATCAGGGGGTGATCTCAAAACAGTCATAGATATAAAAATGTGATAGCTCCAAGCAGGATATAGATGGTTTTGTTGACCACCAGAAATTAGGCTGTCCTACTGTAGGTACCTAGAGAGGATATGTATATATTCAATCAGTAAAAAACTGGCATCATCTAGAAAAGGTATCTATTCATAGGAAGCCACGGCAAATCCAATCAAAGAGAAAAGCCTACTTACATGTGGACAAATGATACAGTCCCAGGCTATGAGCTGTGCGCTGCGATTGGCCAGCGCTGCAGCAAGGGACACGCCTAATACAAAAAATCCGTCCAGTACAACAGACAGAGCTGCAGACACCGGAGCCTATACCGGGCGAACGGAGCGGCGCCCAGCCATACTAGTAAGTGCAGGGGGACCCCTGAGTGTCGCTCTGCCCACTGATATAGTTAGTTTTTAAACTAGTGAAAGGTCCTCTTTAATGTATATTCCAAGAGATGTAAAATAAATTCATTATGTGGGTGAAACTGAGTCCCTCTGGTATTTTAGGAAATAGGTAGTAGCTCCAATTCCTCTATCATGTAAAGTGATTCCACGTCTATGCTAGCTAGGATACTGTTGGGGTTAATGGTCAGAGTTTCTATTTTACGAAGAAAATCCATCGTATCCCTAGTGAAAGATGGTAACGTCCAGACAAAGTCTTGAAGAACCTTGTCAAGATAGATTCCACTATGGTGTGTCAGGGAATCTATACCGGATACAATTGGACGACCCTTAAGAGGGTGTACCCCTTTATGTATTTTAGGTAGACAATAAAAGGTTGCGGTTTGAGGGGCTTTTGGAAGTAAATAGTCAAATTCAGTCTTATTGATGATTCCCTGTTGTAAACCCTGAACCAAAATTGTGTTCAGGTCTGCAAGAAATAGGTTGGTTGGATCTGAGGGAATTTTCTTTTAGCTATTTTTGTCATTTAATAATGACAGACACATTTGTTGGTACTTAGAATGATCTAGAAGTACCAAATTGCCACCCTTATCAGATTGTTTTATAATCAGATTTTTATTCTTCTCTAGCTTCCTTAGGGCTTGGAAATCAGAGACAGATAAATTGGAACGATTGAATTCCTTTGTTTGCAACAGTTCTATATCTGAGATTACAAAACGTATTTTTTTTTTAATATGTTCAGTGTTGACAGGGGGTGGCATTTTGGTACTCAAGGGGCATAATTTGGTGAAGGGGCCCTTTCCTGGTGTTCTTACACCCTCTTCCCATAACTCTATATAAGATTTGTGAGATCAGGGTAGTCCTCTAGATTAATTCCCAGATCCAGACACGTTTTTTTGTTAGTGTTTCTAAAGAATTTGTGCCATTTTAATTTTCTCCCGAATAGATTGAGATCCTTGATCCACGTGAAAGTGTCATATTTTGTCGTGGGGACAAAAGACAGTCCCCTCTGTAGAAGGCTCATTTCAGCTACCGTCAGGCTATGACCCGAGAGATTGATTACCTGCAATTGGTCTGTCAATTGTTCCTATTGCGATCCCTTAGCTGGTAGAAGACCGGCCCTTTGGCTAAAAAAGAGGAAGATGAAGAAGAGGTTGAGGCAAGCAAAGATAGAGGAGTGGCTGAAGGTAGAGAGGGGGATTGTTGTAGTGTACTGCCTGTTGGGGTGAGACTCTGGGGCTCTGATGGGGTGAAACCTGACTGTCCACCCCATTGCCCTCCCCAATTGGCTCTCTGTCCCCTCTATCCCCGCCATCTTTGACCAGATCTACGTCCTCTAGAGTAGCGGCCCCCTCTGATTGTTACTCTAGTTTTAGAGATACCGGAAGTTCAATGAGATATCAAAGTTTGACGCCTACCCCATGCCTCGGGTCAATGAGTTGATAGAGCGATTAGGGCAAGCTCGATACTTTTCGGTCTTGGACCTCACTAAATGGTACTGGCAGGTGCCCTTAATGGAGGCTGCAAAGGAGAAAACTGCCTTTGTCACCCCCGAAGGGCTGTTTCAATATAAGATGTTTCCCTTTGGCTTACATGGCGCTCCGGCCACATTCCAGCAGTTAATGGATATCATTCTCTGGCTTCATCATCAGTATGCTTCGGCCTACCTCGATGATATAGTGGTATTTAGCACGGACTGGGAGAGTTACTTATTGAAGGTGCAGGCGGTGGTAGATTCTCTCCGGAAAGCGGGATTGACCGCCAACCCAAAGAAATGTACTAATGGGTTGGAAGAAGCTCGGTACCTGGGGTATGTAATTGGACAGGGAGTCATCAAACCCCAGGTAAAAAAAAATATAGAAGCCATACAGCACTGGCCCCGCCACCTTACGACGAGACAGGTGAAAGCCTTACCTAGGGTTAGTGGGATATTACCGGAGGTTTATTCCCAATTTTGCCACATTGTCAGCTCCTTTAACAGACCTACTGGAAGGGCGGAAGTCCGTAATGGTCCGCTGGGGTGTTTAGCCAGTGGAGGCCTTCAGGACATTGAAGTCGGTGGTGTGTGGGACATCTATCCTGGTCACACCCGACTTCAATAAAGAGTTTATTGTACAGACAGATGCCTCTGAAGTAGGTCTAGGTGCAGTGCTGTCTCAGGAGGAGCATCCCATTAGTTTCCTGAGCCGCAAGCTAATGCCAGCTAAAAACTAGGTATAGTATAGTGGAGAGGGAGTGCCTCGCCATCAAGTGGGCACTCAAGTTTCTCCGCCATTATCTGCTGTGGAGGACATTCTGCCTGGTGGCCGATCATTCACCTCTCACGTGGATGTGTCAGGCGAAGGAGAGGAATGCTCAGATCACCAGATGGTTCCTCTCCATGCAAAATTTTAAGTTTACAGTGGAACACAGGGCAAGGACGCTGCAGGGGAATGCAGATGCCCTTTCCAGAGTCCACTGTTTAGCATGTGTTCACCCCCAAAGGTTTGAACAAAGGGGGGGTATGTGAGGCAGTGACAGGAGTCAGTTATGATGGGAGATATGTGTCACCCAGAATGCTGCAAAAGAGGTTTTGTTTGCATCGGGAACGCGTCACCAACGTGTCCGGATTTATCGGCTGTACGTATTTGGACAAGCCTAAATAGAGAAGACTTTGATGAACTTTGTGTTGTCCCTGCCTCTGTACACTGGTCAAGTGAGTACGGTTTCCTTACGTTATATATATATATATATATATATACACATATACACCGGTATATATTATCTATTAGCAATGTTTCATTTGTTTTAGGTGAGTATACTATGTATTATCTAGTGGTGGATGTACAGTATGTGTCACTTATATAATGTGTGATGTCACTACCTGATGTATTTTGTCGTTAGTTTATGTTATTTTAACTAAGCCTTTTATCTTATATTATTATGATCTGATGAAAATGCTGGTTCAGAGCACTGAAGTGTAATCTTACTATAATAAATCCTTCATACATTAAAGTGGACTGTCATGTCAGCAGTGCTGCTTATCGCTCCCCTTTTTCCTACTGCAGTGCACTGCTTGCGGAGATACCGGGACACACTATCCGCATGACGGTAGCTGCAGCTATCTATATTATATAAGCAATTCTCAGTGTTGTGCCTTTCTAGCACCTCCGCATCAAGGATTTTAACATCTTATTTTACAAGGATGACTGCATCATGTGGCGCTGTGCTCTTTTTGTTTTATTTTGTATTTGTTCTTGAGGGTATAAGATACAACTTACAGCCAAGCTCCCGCATACCTCCATAGTGGGAGAGATGATAAGGCTGTAAGCCCCACCTATAACAGGCCATGTGACACAGGCTACCAGGTGCAACAGAATGCTACCAGCAGTACGCAATGGCACATTCTAAACATATCAAGAAAAAATGGCCTAAATCGGAGGAAATGCTTAAAAAGCCCAAACACTGTGGCGTGTTTATAACCGGGAGAGCAATTCCTCTGCATGTGATCCGTTGCTAATGGCAATCCCCAGCAAAAATGCATTCAATGGAGGATGTCGGCAGCGGACCACATGCACCACAATGGCATCTGTGTTTGCGCTTGTACTGTGACATCAGATGGGCACATTATGGCACTGTAACCTGACTGCATTATTCCTGTGCTGTAACTTCCCTGAGTTACTTATCCCCTTAGTGTGTGTATTTTCTCAATGTTGTGTCATCCCTGCATGTATCCCCCCTGTACTGTGACATCATTTTGTGCATTATTCATGTGTATTAGACACGCTGCATAGTGGAGACCAGATAATCATTTCTCGGTTGTAAACTTGCTTAAAATGAAGCGGGACTCTATAGTTACTTGTTACAGTGGAATTTGGAGTAGGTATATAAACATTGGGGCAAATTATTTTTTTTTTTTTTTACTAGAGGTGCCAATTTTATCACAAGGGCTCACAGTGTAGGATATATTTGGTGAACTTGCTAGACATGTCAGACACTTTTGTCTAACTTTTTACGCCACCTCTTGGTTGGTTTACTTTTTTGCGTCAAAATTCCGATGCAGTAAGGTGTTGTGCAGTGCAAGTATATTGATGACCTATCCTCAGGATAGGTCATCAATATCAGATTAAAGTGGGTCTGACCTCCGGCACCGCCACGACCAGCTATTTGAAGAGGAACTGTAGCAGCGCTTGTGCTTCAAAATGACCTGTTTCCCTTCTCCTTTGTAAATTACACTGCGCTTTTACAACTCGGACAACGCACAGGTAATTTTAAAGCACAAGCGCCACTACCTCTTCAAATAATGTTCGGTGGGGGTCATCGATATCTTTGCACTGCACAACCCTTTTAAGCCACACTCTTTCCCACCAAGCACACCCCTTGTCTAGTGAGGTTCAAAAAGTATCTAATACACATAATAAATCTGGTGCAAGGTGGTTCCTTATGTAAAGGGGTCCTCCAGGATTTCAATACTGATGACTTATCCCTAGGATACGTCATCAATATCTGATTGGTTGTGGTACGAAACTAGTGAGGCAACTGATTGGCTGCGGTGGTATTCGGGACGCCACTGGCTGCAGTCTGAGGAAGTGGCTGGGACGGCAGGAATGGATCAGTGCAAGACATGGAAGGTAAGTTTATGTTAGATTAGATTATCAGGCTACAGTTTCCCTTAAAGGGGTTATTCAACCGCTGTAATCCCCCCCAATGACTCCGTCACCAGGATGTTTTGATCCACGCAATGGAAGAGGCAGTGGCAGCCATGCAGGGATCAGGAGCGATGCAGGTGTCGGGGAGTGGGGTAAGTATAACCTATATGAAGGGCCTGGGCATTGGGGGGTCATTATAGGGGTTGGATAACCCCTTTAATAAAAAATATCTTAAACAACCCCATTACAGCCCCAAAGATAATCCAAGACTACCCCTATAAAAATGAATACAGTAAGGTGGGGAAAAATCCACTGTGGAATCCGCTGCAGAAATCTGAGGCTGACCTTTGGATTACTGCCATGGATTTGCATATAACAACTGCTGCGGGAATGCACTTTTCTTTTGGGCGTGACACCATTTTCCTCAAGATGTGGATTTCAAATTGAAAATAATGTGAGGCAGATTTTCAGCGTATCTGGCACGGAAACTAAACCCATGGTAAAAAACAGCATGTGAACATAACGTTATGCTATTAAATACGCTATCATCTATTTTATATTGTCGCCAATTTTTTATATTTATGTATTTGTACTATTTATTACAACAACATTCGTTTGACTACAGACTATATTTGTTAATATAAGTAATTTATGTCGGATCATCGACCATTCCTCATATCTCTGCTGCAAGCATATTGACACTGGTATAAGATGAATAATTGAACAATCTTAATAGGACAGCTCCCTTGTCCCTAGAGAGCACATGTATATGTGTGGGTCCTTCACAGCATTGTGCGGTAGTTAATCATAGCATTTTAGTTTTCATACTTCCTCGATCTATGGCGCATGAAGCCCGTATGCTGTATGAGGCTATTACAGGGAAGGCCAGGGATTTCTGTATGCCTTGCAGAGCCTGATCCTGCTAATAAATACATTGTTATTCCATCATTACAATCTTTGATGTTTGGAGGAATCCTAAATTAATAGGCGGCTGCAGTGTAATAGGAAAGAGAGGCTCCGGCACGCTTCATTACATTTTATAAAATTACCTTGTTTCTAACTGAGCACCACAAGCAAACTCGGGTTTTGATGAAATTATAAATCAGAGGATTGATTCTGACTGCATTGATTTTGGATCTTAGCTTTTACTGACAAGTTATTGCACGACCACCCAACACCAGGATTCTCAGTGATGCTTTTTTGAAATGAAACCCTATCCGTTCTTGTATTGTTTTATATTATTTATTTTAGATTGAATACAGAAACAGGTTGCCCTCCCTAGAATGCGATAGCATATCAGTTGTACGTGTGGTCACTTCCTGAGCGTTGGGTGTCCGACTGCCGGGACTCTCACCATATTCGGAATTAAACAATTTGACTCCTTCACGGTGTTTCCCAATACAACAATGCTCCTAAAGGGGTGACCCCATGAATGATGTAAAAAATGGAAATCATACATAGACTAGTTAGTACATGGCAACTTCTTTCTAACAAAGCTAGAACCAGCCCTGTACCGTAGATGGGTCCAGAGATCTCCCCATTCATTGCTCTGCTAGATTTATATCAAGCCATCAGCTTAGGGGCCATGTCCTTTCTGCTGCAGCTGGTGGCAGTTAAAGGATGGATGACGTGTATCCATATCAGCGCCTGGAATCGGCCTCACATGACGCACTGCACATGCGCCAGCCGGCAATGAGGAGTGAATAAATTAGCAGTGGGGCAGTGCTGGGCTCCAGGAGAAGGGGCGCAGCTGGGCACCAACAGCCGGAGGGACAGCCCCTTGGGCACCTTACTCAGGTAATTACCATATTAATAAAAGCGATTTTATAGACCAAGGACAACACTTAGGGTAGTAATACTAGTATATTTTAATACAAAACAAGCAGACTGATGTGATGATGTTAAAAGCTCTGTCACTAGAATCCAGGTGACAGAATCCCTTCAAGGTCTTATTCACACGTCAGTGTTTGGTCAGTGATTTCCATCAGTGATCTTGAGCCAAAACCAGGTGCTGCTCTAAACACAGAACAGGAGCAAATCTTTACCTTACACCTTTATATCTGTGTCGGCTCCACTCCTGGTTTTGGCTCACAATCGCTGAACTGACGTGTGAATAAGGCCTGACCATCTTCTGGGTCCCAGAATTTACTCTGCTCCCATATAGGTCAGCAAAAATCATCTCACAGGTTCCTTTAAATAGACCTCTGCTGGATTCCCCTGCACAGTGGATAGATGGCCACTGCGGATGATTCCCGAACAAACCTCGCTCTGATACTTTTTGGGTTTGGAAGGTGCCCCATAGGCCAGATCCTTCCCTAATTATAACCCTAGCAATATGCCATAGCGCTAGAAAATACTAATACCCCTTGAAAACACAAATAGCATTCCTTGTATATGCCTATCCAATCTCATCCTGTTCTTTATGTGCTATTTTTTTACTTGTTTAGAACTAAATGAAAAAATCTCAGAGCGACTATTGGAAAGGCCTTTAATAAAGGATTGCATTCGGTGTGTTATCACCAAATATTCTTCAGTTCAGATTTCCAGCTGTCTACAGCTCAACCTTCATCTCTTCCTCCATCATAACACCTTCTCTGCTCTAAAACCCTCTCAATAAAATGAAACCTGAAGCCTTTCAAGTTCTTACCGTGAAGCTAATGCCTGTTGTAGAGCTGGAAGTGCGACCTCGCTACATGGAGATCTGTGAGGGACAGTCAGCAAGCCTGAGACGTTCCTAATAGCCCATGGTTTCTTCATCTCGGGAGCAGATCTTGACCAGTAGAACACCTCTGTATCTCCAGTATGGTTATGCTTAGGTATTAATAGGGAGTATTTGGTATATGTATGAAGCATGTTCAGGCAAAGCATGCTGCTGTTTTTAAAATCTAAAGGGGTTGTGCAGTGTCAGGATATTGATATCCTGTCCTTAGGATGTCATCAGTATCAGATTGAAGGGGTTCCAACTTCTAGCACCCAGTCTGCTGTCAGAAGGGGCTATGCAAGAGCGGCGTCCTCTTCAGTGTTTACTTGCACGCCATCTCTCTTATGGCTCATGCAATTTGCGGTCCCCAATGCATGGGCAGCATCCGTGTGGTTTCCTCAGATGGATGCAGGACCATTAAACTTGAATGGGTCCGTCATCCCGTCATCCATCCGAACTGCGGTGCGAAGGTACGGACAGAAAACTTATGGAAATACTCCGTAGTGCTTCCGTGGGGTCCCGTTTATCCGTTCCGCACCACACCTTCTGTGATGTCGTGCACATACAGCCGGGGCCCGTATATTGCGGACCCGCTGTTTGTGGGCCGCAATACAGCCTGGCCGGGGAACGGCCGTCTGCATGATCCCTTATAGTGATGGTCCAGTTTCACATAAACGGTGGGTCTGTGAAGGCAAAAGCAGGAGAAAATCCACTAGCTCTAAATGGGGTGGGGAATGTTACTCCATAGTGAACAGTGCAAAAATATATATACCTTAAAATGTCTGGCAAAGTAACAAAGTTCTTAAGAGAACAACCATAGTCTTCAGCCAGGATTACCAGAAAGTCAAGGCCGGCTATGGGCTGGACTGGCAGGGCCGATTCTAGCCCTTCTCCTTTCTGAGGTGAAAATAGAAAAGTGATTCCTTTCCCCCCTTCGTGCCAAATTCTTGTTCTAACCCCTCCCTACTGTTAAAAACATATGTAGATGGACATTACATACAGCTCTATCACACATACAGGAGAATACAGCACCACATACCTCTTACATCCAGTGATGTCTTCCCTTGATGTAGATGTTACTCTTTTTTAGGGTTGTTGCGGGTATCGAAATTTCGATACCCAATCGATACTTTTGTCCCGGTATCGATACGATACCGGGATTTCTGTTTTTTCGATACTGGGCTGCTCTTCTGCGCAGTCTAGTATCTTTGAACATGAGCGCGCTGCTATCGGCGCGCTCATGTTCTCTCAGCAGCACGGGGAGAAGGAAGCAGTGTCTCCCTCCCCCTGTGCTGCTGCCGCTGCCACCAATGAGAAGAGAGGGGCGGAGGAGGGGCGGGCGCACTGCGCCACCAATGAGAAGAGAGGGGCAGAGGAGGGGCGGGCGCACTGAGCCACCAATGATAGGACTATTTTCACACACAGAGCGGCGCCCAGCGATGTCCCAGCACTCACCATTAAGTCCTGGGCGCCGCGCCGTTCGCCTGCAGTGCCCCATTACTGTCTCCTCTCCTGCTCCACATGCTGCTGATTACTATCGGAGCGATGGGAGGAGACATCCGCTTCACTAGTGGGCATTCCGTCTCCCTGCGCTGAAGTTGGTTGGCTCATTCTGATCTCGCCTCATGGCAGAAGTGGACCCGGGCTGGAGACAAGGTGGAGACTCTTTAGGGTAGGCCATAGTCCAGATGTGAGGTTACCAGTTCAAGCATACAAGACTAATGGATAATGTAGGGAGACCGCTCATCAACCGTAACCCAGAGTAATAGGGAAAGCCCCATCTGTACGCCATACTGAGCCAATTGAGCTGATTGATTAAGGGCAACATGTTTATTGAAGGTTTTCTATCTTGTAACATACGGTGTCTCAGATGAGTTGTATCTTGTAATTTAGTCTTGCGTATGTGTTGCATCCTCGGAGGGCCTATGAATTCCAATAACAACTAAATACTACAATTACCTCCAGTTCAGTTGCACTCATTAGATACATTTGTGTATTAGTGCTGCTGATCCCTTTAATTAGTCAGAAATGTGTTTGATGATACAGTGTTTGTCTGACCACTTTTACCTTGATACGTCCCCTAGTGGATTTTTGCTCAGCCATCTGGCACGCCTTTGTAGTCCACATCAAAACAAGCAGGCTGCAAACGTTTAAACGCTTTATTATCTCCTCTGTATTACAAGAGTGTCTTTTAAGTAGCGTCTCCGTGTGTTATCCAGTCACAGCGTGTCCCGTCAGAGTGCAAACAATTCTCTCAACCTTGAAAATGGAAATGAAAAATGGAAACAAACACACATCAGAGTATGAGTAATGGCTAAATTGAATGTTTAAAAGTTCCTGCTCGAATTGCCAAGGATTGTGACTGCAGTAATCAGTCTTGTGTTGTGCGCACAACCGCACAACCGCTGTCCATTTCTAGCAGCTTTTTAGTACTACTGAAAAAGCAATAGGGGTTCATCGATACTTTGATCATAACCCTATCCATATTCCTGAAGTGCCCCCTGCAACATTGGTAACACTAAAAAGGGGGCAGTATAGAGCATGAGGGTCATATCATCCATTTACAATAGTTACAATACAAATAATATAATTGATTACAGTACAAATATTACATTGGCTTCTAAACAGTTAGTTCAGATACAAGTTTTACACATCTTCTCAACACCCCTTTCTACTTTTGGCCAGACATTACATGACTTATACAGTGCTCCCCAAGATACAATGGCCTCAGGATAATATATTTTCATCTTACGATGGTCTTTCCTGGGCTGTCAGAATCCAAACAATTAACATTTCTCTGGTAAAACCCCTGTATTTGGCATCTAGTAGCGCCTCTTTACAGTACAGTGTGGTATTACATGCCCTGTGCTCACTCTGTCTATCTCGGGATGAGCTGCTCCTTTGGATGTCAGGTGAGGGGCGCCTCCATGTTATATTTCTGGTACATTACGTGCTATACAGGAACCTGAAGAAGCTCCAGTCCTGATCATAGAAAGTGATTTACAGCTTCCAGCGTCTATTCCTAACTGTTATATGGAAGATCTTGCTTTATCTTTCTTAGTTATCTGCTTATTTTTCTTAAATCTTTACTTCCTCTCATCACAGGGTGACATTTGGGTCTTTGAAACCAGTTACCAGTTTTTGGTATGGGCTCAAGTTACAGTGGCTTCAACATACAATAGTAATTACAGAACCAATGAAATTTTAACTTAAGGGACTACTGTACATGCAATTATTTTGTGAGTCACTTAGGCCGGGTTCACACATAAGCGTACCCGATAAGCGCTGTTTACAAGCGTGCTTATCGGGTGTTTACATACGTGCGAGTGAAACAAGCAAACGCCCATTGTCGCGCGTTCCCGCTAGGTCTATGTGCGGGAACGCGCGACGATGCGCCCCAAAGAAGCTCCCGTACTTCTTGGGCATGGGGCGTTTTACAGCGCGATCGTACTCGCTGTAAAACGCTCAGGCGAGAACCATGCAGATAGGGAAGCATTGGTTTTTGCTTGTTGAGCGTTTTACAGCGCGTAGGAACGCGCTGTAAAACGCTCAAGTGTGAACCCAGCCTTAAATGAGTTGTCCAAGATAGGAAAAATCTGCTACTGCTATCTCTTCTATACACAGTTATACAAACAATATTATCAGTCACTGATACCAACTCCCCCTTGTACAATTATCAGTGACTCACAGCTATCTATGTATACACACTTACACAGTGAATGCAGTCGCTGATAACACTTTCCCCATGTACAACTATCAGTGCCTGACCGCTATCTCTGTATACACACTTACACAGAGAATGCTATCAATCACTGATAACCAGTGATGGCCAGTTCGCAGTGTTCGCCGACGAACACATGCAATCTGCCATCTTTATTCCCAAGCCCGGCAAAGCATACGGTCACCGGGAGCAGGCAGTTCCTTCATCAGGCTGTTCTCGGAACTGCCTGCTCCTGGTGACCGCATGTGTTTCCGAGCAGCTCGCTGCGCAGGCACAGGTAAGGACTTACGTCTGCTTTGCTGGGCTTGGGAATAAAGATTGCAGATTGCATGTGTTCGTCGGTGAACACTGCGAACTGGCCATCACTGCTGATAACACCTCCCCATGTACAATTTTCAGTGACTCACAGCTATGTATATACACTTACACAGGAAATACTATCAATCACTGATAAGAACTCCCCCATGTGCAACTAAGGCCTCATGCACACGACCGTTGTTTTATTCCGTGTCCGTTGTTCAGTTTTTCGTGATTTTCTGCGGACCCATTGACTTTCAATGGGTCCGTTGAAAACTCAGCTAATGCACCATTTGTCGTCCGTGATCCATGGTTCCAGTCCGTCAAAAAAAATATAACCTGTCCTATTATTTTCGCGTAAAACGGTTTGCGGACCCATTCAAGTCAAAGGGACCGCTAAAAAACACAGAGGCACACAAGATTGTCATCTGCGTCCGCGTCCGTTTTTTTCCTATCATTTGCATGGCAAACCTGTCTTTGATATTTTTTTACTTTTCTTTATGTCTGGTGATCCTCCAAAAATAAAGGAAGACACACTGAAACAAAAATGGATCACGGAACAACGGAAACCCATTTTGCGGAACGGAACACAACAACGGTCGTGTGCATAAGGCCTAACAGTGACTTACAGCTATCTATGTATACACACTTACACAGAGAATGCTTTCTATCACTGATTACACCTCTCCATGTACAACTATCAGTGACTGACCGCTATTGCTGTATACATACTTACACAGAAAATGCTATCAATCACTGATAACACCTTCCCGCCACTTCCACCATATTAATTTCCATGTAAATATGCCATTCGTGACAGTGTTTAAAGATAAAAGGAAAAAGAGGAGTGTAGCAGCTCTCACCTGCCCTTCCTTTGATTGTGAGCACGGACAGCCCGTGTCAAGTGCGGGCGGCAATAGAAAAAAGAAGTTGAGAAAATCCAGCTCCACTTAAATAAAGGAATAGGCGTTTATTCAGCTTGCGGTTAAAAACTCATCCACGGATACAAAATAGCAGTCTTGTCTAAGCTTTTCGGGCTACTAGAAACAATTCCAGCCCTTCTTCATGACCAATGAATGGTCATGAAGAAGGGCTGGAATTGTTTCTAGTAGCCCGAAAAGCTTAGACAAGACTGCTATTTTGTATCCGTGGATGAGTTTTTAACCGCAAGCTGAATAAACGCCTATTCCTTTATTTAAGTGGAGCTGGATTTTCTCAACCAGTGTTTAAAGATATATACATTACCAAATGTGCAAAGTACTACTATTACTACTACTGTATAGTGCCAACTTACTAGCTACTTCAAGGTTCATATAAAAGTTGCATCTGCAGAAGCATGCCAATAATTGTGCCAGCCACACATAACTCTACTATTGCATTTTCTGTAAACTGTCAGTCATATATTACCAATGCTAGAATCCTTGTGTATCCAGTGGGTATGCTACTGAGATGCTCAGAAATCCCTCTTCTCTGTTTGGAGCTACAGAACAGGCAATTCAAGTAGTGTTTGGAAAGCATCATCAGCGTGAGAGGCATGTGAAAAATGAAATTATCGAGTAATAATGGCACAGTGATCTGCCATACCCCATGAATTTATAAACCATAGGAGCTAATGGAGATCTGCGTCCCTGTAGAAATGCTGAATGTGATACTTTAAAATAGAATTTGTGCAGTAACTTGAATCAGAAAAAAAGAATGCATGAAACATGAGGTGATTAAAAAATAGGACAAATCCATTTCCCCCCTCCTATTCCCATGTGAGGTGTGAGGTATCCATATATATTTGTTCATAGTGACATAACATCATATCACCATGATCTAGCCATACACAGGTCTGAAGGGGACAAAAGCAACATTTTAAAGGTAAAGGGCATCTGTCAGTAGATTTGTACCTATGACACTGGCGGACCTGTTACATGTGCACTTGGCAGCTGATGGCATCTGTGTTGGTCCTATGTTCCCACGTCCCATGCAGCTTCCTCTGCAACCACCGCGCCCTCTCCACTTTCATTGACATGGCCATGTGGGATCAACTTTACACTGCGTGATCCTGTCAAGTGGAGAGGACAGAGAGAGATGAGCCTCTAGGTGCAATGGCAACGCCCCCATTGCTCATAGAGGCTCATTTACATATATAAAACATAATTTTTTTCAGCAATGCGGACACATTTCAACATGGGACCAACACAGATGCCGTCAGCTGCCAAGTGCACATGTAACAGATCAGCCAGTTTCATAGGTACAAAACTGCTGACAGATGCCCTTTTAAGGCTATAGACATTTTTAGGTGCAATTTTTTTTTAGCACTGCAGTTGTAGTTTTTTCTTCTACAGCTTTCACTACATCTAGAGTCTGTTGCTCTGTGTCTAACACTGAAGCAGATCTAGCAGTTTGATCTGTAGCTGTTATCTCTGAACTCCTGACAGCTCATAAACACTTATTATAGCTAAATTCTCATCAAACTCATAAGAAAATGGCTTAAATGATTTGTTTGAACTGTCAGGAGTTCAGAGATAATTGAACATTTTTAGCCCAAAATAAGCCCAGACTGCATTGATTTAAAACCATAGGTGTCTATTAAAGGGATTGTAAGGTTTCAGGAAGAAACTGAACAACACTGAGCATTTCTGAGATGAAAAAAAAACGACCGTAACTTACCTAGCAGATCCCACATCGCTGCTTCCGTTCTCCTGGATACGCTTTTTTGACCAGTGATGTGATATCGACAGCACATGACCACTGCAGCCAATCACTGTCCTTAGTGCGGCACTGCTTGAGGCCAGTGATTGGCTGCAGCAGTCCCATGCTGTCGACATGACGTCACCACTGCAGCCTGGTCAACAGAGCCCGGCCGGGAGAAGCGAAGTGGTGCCCTGGGATCTGCTAGATAATGTTTACGGTGTGTTTTGACTCTCCCCTAAATGGCAGATGTTTGAGAACAGAGGTATGTGCATGGGGTGGATTGGAGTTATATGGCCACTTTTGTTGCTTAAATTTCCCTATCGTCCCAGAAGTGCCTGAAAAATATATACAGCTGCTTATTTGTATCTACATTCTGTATATAAATCTGCAATATTAGAGGATGAGAAGCTAGCACTACTCAACGTATAAATCAGTATGGTCATATATTTGCTTAGGTCCATATTTGCATACGCCGGCTGCGAATCCAGGTGTCATCGTAAGACACTGGGTATTTTTTTTTATAAGAAACCAGACCTCTAAATTATATATTTTTACACTTTTTTGCTGTGTGCAGTAAATGTATTTTCAAAAGGTTAGATTAGGTATGTAATATGCATCTAATGGAAATACTACCACACGTTTCCAGCATAAAGAAAAAAGGAACAGATGGATCCTGACCTATAAGAGACATCTCTCCTTGACAAAGGAGAACAAGAACGCTGCCATCTCTGCTGTTATTCAAGCCTCCCACTGGATGTATAGCGCTATCCATCAGCAGCGTCTTCTATCCATACCAGTGGAGGATGCACGTCATCTGCGTGTCAATCTGCAGACACAAATAATCGCTGAGAAAAGTTAATTTCATTTTACCTTGTTTTTTTCTTTAGTGCAGCGATACGTTTCTAGAAGGAGGACAGTCACGCTAGAAAGTGATTTGGACATGCAATATGTTTACCTCCCTGCTAATTTCCTCCATCAAAAGAATAAGCGGTCATATTGATTATATTCAAGAACGCTGTGCCTAGGATAGACCTGCTGCCTCGCTGCATGTAACATTACCAAGTCTGTTTTGTATAAGGGTTTTTATTTGGTTTTATTATCCCTTTATGGTTAGTGCATTTTTTATTTGCCATATGGAGTTCGCTGCGAAGATGTTCACTGCTAAGTGTTATCTTCAATCATTTAATTGTCAGCAAAAATGCCTTGGAGAAATGAAGCAATTGCTTGAGACGGCTTGACCACAATTCCACTTGCTTGAAATGAATTATAGAACGTATATTAATACATACGCTTTGGGAACCTCTTTACATTGGATTAACGGGAAGTAAATTGCGCACTGTGTTTTTCAGTATCACTTCAGTTCAGGTCTTTGAGTATTATGATAATAATAACAATGTGATAATGGGATAAGTTTAGAAGGCAGGTTTAGTGTTTGGAAACAATCTACTGTAGACTCCATTTCTGTAGTATGATGCCCGCAGCCCTCCATATAAATGATAGGCGTGACCCGATTATTACCCATGGGACAGTAGGATATCTCATAGATTTCCTAATGTGTCATCCTGTGATGTTCAGGGGCCATCTACATTGTATGGTGTGGAGTTTCCCCCCACTCCACACGAAGACAGTTTGTCCAACAAGGTGGCCCTCAAACTAGACCGATGGTAGAGGCCAGGCAGGAGCACAGCTCCAGAACACAGCATGGCTGGAGGAAAACTGAACCCAGCCAACAGGCCACAGGCAATATAAACCTCGTGGCCACACCCAGGACACACCTAAATCCCCACCAGCTTGATTATTAACCCCTCCGGCACCAGAGAGGAAAGGCCCCATGAAAAAGGAAGAGGCACCTACATTCTGCAACCAGAACACATTGCCGCTGGCAACAGCATGCACGGCAACCATGTCACGCCTGTCACGACGCACACCAAAGACCGTGACATTGACGCACCGAGACATACGGAGGTTCCCGCGACAGGTGGCAGGAGATCTGTTAGACTGGCAACGCGTGGTTTGATCTGAGATGTTTTCCTTTTGGATCAAATGACGTCTGTGTTGTTTCTGGTGCTTGCCACACCTTTATTCCCAAGGTGTGGCTTGGCTATTTATTGTTTATTGTTGTTTCTCCAACTATGCTATGCGGTTTATAGCTTCTGTTGGACTTGTGGTTAGCTTTTGTTTGGTTCTTGGCTGAGTTCCTGGTGCTACCAAAGCTTCATTGAAGATGAGTGGTTCCTTTCCCTTTTTGTATTTGGTTTATATACAGTTGCAAGAAAAAGTATGTGAACCCTTTGAAATTATATGGATTTCTGCACAAATTGGTCATAAAATGTGATCTGATCTTCATCTAAGTCACAACAATAGACAATCACAGTCTGCTTAAACTAATAACACACAAATAATTAAATGTTACCATGTTTTTATTGAACACACTATGTAAACATTCACAGTGCAGGTGGAAAAAGTATGTGAACCCCTAGACTATTGACATCTCCAAGAGCTAATAGCAGTGAGGTGTCAACCAACTGCAGTCCAATCAATGAGATGAGATTGGAGGTGTTGGTTACAGCTGCCCTGCCCTATAAAAAACACACACCAGTTCTGGGTTTGCTTTTCACAAGAAGCATTGCCTGATGTGAATGATGCCTCATAAAAAAGAGCTCTCAGAAGACCTACGATTAAGAATCGTTGACTTGCATAAAGCTGGAAAGGGTTATAAAAGTATCTCCAAAAGCCTTGCTGTTCATCAGTCCACAGTAAGACAAATTGTATATAAACGGTGAAGGTTCAGCACTGTTGCAACTCTCCCTAGGAGTGGTCGTCCTGTAAAGATGACTGCAAGAGCACAGCGCAGACTGCTAAATGAGGTGAAGAATCCTAGAGTGTCAGCTAAAGACTTACAAAAGTCTCTGGCATATGCTAACATCCCTGTTAGCGAATCTACGATACGTAAAACACTAACCAAGAATGGATTTCATGGGAGGATACCACAGAGGAAGCCACTGCTGTCCCAAAAAAAACATTGCTGCACGTTTGCAGTTTGCACAAGAGCACCTGGATGTTCCATAGCAGTACTGGCAAAATATTCTGTGGACAGATGAAACCAAAGTTGAGTTGTTTGGAAGAAACGCACAATACTGTGTGTGGTGAAAAAGAGGCACAGCATACAAACATCAAAACCTCATCCCAACTGTGAAGTATGGTGGTGGGGGCATCATGGTTTGGGTCTGCTTTGCTGCATCAGGGCCTGGACGGATTGCTATCATCAAAGGAAAAATTTATTCCCAAGTTTATCAAGACATTTTGCAGGAGAACTTAAGGCCATCTGTACACCAGCTGAAGCTTAACAGAAGATGGGTGTTGCAACAGGACAACGACCCAAAGCATAGAAGTAAATCAACAACAGAATGGCTTAAACAAAAGAAAATACGCCTTCTGCAGTGGCCCAGTCAGAGTCCTGACCTCAACCCGATTGAGATGCTGTGGCATGACCTCAAGAAAGAGATTCACACCAGACATCCTAAGAATATTGCTGAACTGAAACAGTTCTGTAAAGAGGAATGGTCAAGAATTACTCCTGACCGTTGTGCACGTCTGATCGGCAACTACAGGAAACGTCTGGTTGAAGTTATTGCTGCCAAAGGAGGTTCAACCAGTTATTAAATCCAAGGGTTCACATACTTTTTCCACCTGCACTGTGAATGTTTACATGGTGTGTTCAATAAAAACATGGTAACATTTAATTATTTGTGTGTTATTAGATTAAGCAGACTGCGATTGTCTATTGTTGTGACTTAGATGAAGATCAGACCACATTTTATGACCAATTTGTGCAGAAATCCATATCATTCCAAAGGGTTCACCTACTTTTTCTTCCAACTGTACATATATATATGTGTGTGTGTTGCTTTTCCCTGTTTGTCATTAGGCCTGAGGGAGACTCCTGTTCGTCATTCCCTTTGGAGGAACAGGTAGACTCAATCCTGACATTAGTTCCAGGGTCCTATAGGGTGGATAGGTTTCTAGGTATCCGGTGTATGAACTTGCCTACCTTTGGGGCCTGTTCATACTGGTAGTCTGTCAGGACTGGAGTTAGGGTTTTCTCTAGGAGGTGTCCATCTTCCTTCCCTAGTTTTCAGGCCTTCTTCCGGTATGCCCTTCTCTGATTGGTGTGGTGTTTTCCTCCCACACACGTGTGTGGCAACATGGTTTTCATGGCACCCGCTGATGGACAGTAGTATAAACATATTATGTATATATCGCTGACAGATTTTACTTGCATTATTATTTTACCGCTCAATTGTCCCTACTCTTCACCCTAATCGCTTTATTCCTCACGCTTCATAAACGCCCCCTTTTTTATCTCATAAGTTTATTATATTGCCAGCATGTTAGGCCCAAACTTACTTTGTGATCTGACACAATATGAACCTTATAAATTTCAACACTCAGATTATTCATGTGGTCATTTTGTTAAATAAAAACTAATCACCACAAACAATTGGAGTCGCTCACGTTAAAGGGGTTGCCCCATGAATAATATTCTACAGTTTTCAAACCAGCACCTGAATCAGAAAACTTTTGTAATTCCATGTAATATTGCCGCTGAGTTATTTATTGAACTCTACCTGTATAGTACTACCTGCTCTTTTTCTAATTTCTTTGGAAGCACAGTGGATGGATGGATGCTCCGTTCCATCCTTCAACTGCCACAAGCTGCAGCATAAAGGACACACCCTGAGAAAGGACATGCCCCTAAGCTGCCAGCTTGAAATAAATCTAGCAGAGAAATGAATGGGGAGATCTCTGGATCCATGTGAGGTACAGGGCTGGTTCTAGCTTTGTTAGGGCTCATCCACACAAACGTGTGTACCCTGTGCTCATATTGTGGACCGCAAACAGCAGGTCCGCAATATACGGGTACTGGCCAGTGCTCTTCCAGTGAAGGGAAATCCTAATGTTTCAGCATACCAAGACATTTTAGACAATTATATGCTTCCTACTTTGTGGGAACAGTTTGGAGAAGGCCTTACAAAGTAAGGTCCAAAAATGAATGGTTTGGAGAATTTGGTGTGGAAGAATTCGACGGACCCACTCAGAGCCCTGACCCCAGCTTTACTGAACACCTTGGAGATAGCTGCAAAGAGGGACCAACTCTATATTTGTGCCTATGGATTTAGAATGGGATGTCATAAAAGCTCCTTTAGGTGTAATGCGTAGTTGTCCCAGTACTTTGTCCATATAGTGTAAGTGGTTTCACAAGGAACCTGTAACAATGAAATGTATTGTGAGCAGTGAATTTTCTATAACTTCATATTGACGCGTTCTGTATTAGTTGGTGTAATGAGCACATTAACATCAGGTAATTAATAGATGTTTGAACAGTTGATGTATAACCTTCTCAGTATCGGTAATCAATAGTGACATGATTATTTTGGTAAATATAATTGACTGGGTAAGCAACTCACAGGAGCAGGATAATGATCTCAGCACATATGGTAATTACTAGTGTAGAAGTCATTCAGTTTACCTGGTAGAGCTAGCCAACAAGGCTCATGGCGGTTTCCACCTTTAATTAGATGAATGCTCTGCAAGTTTTCCATAAAACCTGGACCAAGTATACAGAACAAGACAGTGAACACAGCAGACAATTGATTTGATTACTCTACCGTATCTCCTATCGGATTTAGTACCTTTAGGTGATGTTTGACCTTGTTTTATATTCAGGTGATGGGTCTTTGCACAGCAGCGTTTTATACCAGCTCAGCAAGACATCTCTAGAATTCTAGGTATTGTTTTTCTTAGTTTTTTTTTTTATTAGTGGTTTTTGGAGCTCGATTTGTAGAGTTTATTTTCAGCCACAAAGTTGTGAAATTTCTAGGAAGCCTTAGCTTTGAGCTTGAGTGAGAAATGCTCCAGACATGACTAATACTGTATTTATTTTTTACTTTTTTTTATTTTTTATTTATAATCCAGTGCATTAGATAGAATTGGTGCTCCCAGAGAAAAATGGCTAAATTAATTAACTAATCCAGTGTGACGAGATAAATCATTTTGCAGTTGAGAATTTATTGTTAATTAAATTATAATAGTCTAGTTATTCAGACCCTTCCTCTAACTCCTCCTTCGTCAAATTATCTAATTGTTCACAGGGTTTTTCCCAGTTTTAAAGAGGCTTTTCACCCCCAGGGGCCTTTCAAGCAGACCCCCAACGTGGCTGGACTTATGGAGGGAATCATACTTATCTGCTCCCTGTCACTTTTCCAGTATGCTTCCTGTCAATTTCAGTACGATTCATATCAAAGTTCCAATTGGATAGCTAAAAGCAGCGATCTTAAAACCATGAGGAATTGGCTACAGAGAGTATGCTGGAAAGTTACATAGCTTTTATTTACAGTGAATAACCTTTATTTGCTAAAAATGTAACCCTCCTCCAAGTTGAATACAACGCCTACCCATATTCTTTATTCAGGCATATCATAGGGGTGGAAAGGGTCCACTGCTTGGGACCCTTGTCTGTCAGACAGAACAGAGTCACCCTGTACTGTTCTGGAAGACACCCTTGTATGGCTGCCATCTAATGATACATTGCATAACATCTGGCCAGCCGCCACTTTTCCTAACAAAGTCAGCTGTTTGCAAGGAGTGGGATCCCAGGGGCTTCATTCTGAAAAGTGTTGTATCTTATCAGACATCCCCTTTAAGATGTGGTAATCCGGTTTAATGAGGCCATCAGTATATGATTGGAGTGGTGTCAACGCCTGGCACCCCCTCGAATTAGGTGTTCGAAGAGACAGCGGCACTTCAGTGCAGCCTCTTCCTAGGTCAGTGACATCACGTTCATCGGTCAAATGGCCGAGGCACAGCTCAGTCTATTCAAGTGAATGGGGCTGAGCTGCAATACCCAGCACAGCGAGGAGGCCGTACTGCATCCTCCTCAAACATCTGATCGGCAGGGTGCCTCCAATCTGATATTGATGGCCTATCCTGAGAATAGATGATCAATATTGAAAACCCAGAAAACCCCTTTAACTGCAATACAAGTCTTATTCATTTTCATGCAGCAGTGGTTCAAAACAAATAGCGTAACCTAGTACAGAAGCAAAGTGGAAACCAAGTTCACATCTCCGGACATGTCCTTCTAAATCCACAGGCAGTAATGAGGTTCACCTGTTCCTATACAGTGCCTTGGAAAAGTATTCATACCCCTAGAACTTTTCCAAATTTTTTCACATTACATCCACATTTTAGAAAGCAAAACATAAGAAGTCCTGTTTTGCAGTTTGCCACAAGCCATGTAGGGGACACAGCAAACATATGAAAGAAGGTGCTTGGGTTAGTTGAGACCAAAGCTGAACTTTTTGGTCTAAATGCAAAACACTATGGGGAAGATTTATCAAACTGGTGTAAATTAGAACTGGCTTAGTGCCCCATAGCAACCAATCAGATTCCACCTTTCATTTTCCAAAGTAGCTGTGAAAAATGAAAGGTGGAATCTGATTGGTTGCTATGGGCAACTAAGCCAGCTTTACTTTGCACCAGTTTGATAATGTAGTTTTCCACCACACATAGGGGGAGATTTAACAGTGCACATCACCCTGAGACAGGGAAGCTGTTCAGAGTTGATGGGAAGATGGATGCTGCTAAATACAGGGCAATGCTGGAGGAAAACCTGGTAGAGGCTGCAAAAGACTTGAGACTGGGGTGGATGTTCAACTTCCAGCAGGACAACGACCCTAAACATAGAGCCAGAGCTACAGTGTAATGGCTTCTTCATGTGTTAGAATGGCCTGGTCAGTTTCCAGACCTAAATCTGATAAATCCAATCTTCTTCTGCAAAGAAAAATGGGCAAACATTTCAGCCTCTACATGTGAAAAGCTGGTAGAGACATACCCCAAAAGACTTGGAGCCGTAATTGTCCTACAAAGTTTTGACTCAGGGGACTGAATACAAACGCATGCCACATTTTCCAGATGGGTTTTTATAAAAATATTTTGAAAACCATGTCTCATTTTCCATTCACTTCACACATACTTACTGATTTGTGTAGGTCTATCACATCAAATCCAAATAAAATACATTTAAGTTTGTGGGTGTAACATGAAAAAATGTGGAAACATTCAAGGGGGGGTATGATTACTTTCCCAAAGCACTGTATCTTTGGTCATGTTGTTTATATGAATATACGATATCTGTGCTCAGTGCCTAAGACTTGATGGTGAGAATATTAAGCACAGTAGTATATTATAACTCTAAGTGGGGAAGACTTATTTGCGTAAATCCCAGAGGGGCTTATTCAATAAGCTGTAAATCTTATTTGCTTCGGTGTAAGATCGGTGTCATTTTTGTTTCCGCTATTTTTTTTAAAATCCTGTCCGTGCCTGGTTTTAGACATATTGGCTTAGAAGCTGTTTTCGGAGCTGTGATACTTATCTGTCATTCCTCAGTTCTTTAAGATGTAAAAATAAGATGTGATTTTTGTGACAGGCAGAGGAGAGTGGGAGTGTTTACATACACAGAACATTTCTGATAGCGAAGACAGAATGCAAGCAGAACGTCTGCTTGTTCTTAGATTTACTCCATACACACAATCCATCTGTGACCAATTCCAATACGTGCGCTGTAGACTTTACCTTTCTTAGAAAACACTTCTTTGCATGAAGAAGAAAAGCAAGCCTGTAGCTCTGAGGTTAGGCTCCTTTGGCATGGTCAGTATTTGATCAGTATTTTTCATCAGTGTTTGTAAGCCAAAACCAGGAGTCAAATCTAGAGCGAAAACAAAATGTGGAAACACGCAGCGCGTTTCGAGGCTTGACTTGACTTCATCTTTGTCACTCTTGACTTGCGACTTGCCATTTTGTGTGTATAGAACTTTTGAGTAGAATCTTATTACGTAATGGCTGATGAATGGACTAGTCCATTCCTGCAACGTGCTGATTCTTAGGGCTCATGCACACGAACGTGCCATGTTTTGCGGTCTGCAAATTCCGGATCTGCAAAACACGACTGTCAGTCCAGGGGCAGCACTGCTGTAGCCGGACACTTCCTCTGCCAGTCAGGGGAATGTCGTCTCCAGTAAGCAGGGGACCAGGAGAACAGGGCAGGCCAGACAGGTGCTGGTAGTGGGAGACTCAATTATTAGGGGTACAGATAGGGCAATCTGTCACAAAGACTGGGATTGTCAAACAGTGTGTTGTCTTCCTGGTGCTCGAGTTCGACACATCGCGGATCGGGTTGACAGATTACTGGGAGGGGCTGGAGAAGATCCGGAAACACAACGGAAACAAAAAACGGAACAACGGATCCATGAAAAACGGACCAAAAAACACTGAAAAAGCCATACGGTCGTGTGCAGGAGGCCTTACTCAGTACTGTACTAAACTCATCCTCAGTGTTTCACTTCACCGTTATCCTCCGAGCCATCTGCTGTGCAGGGGATTGGGATCCTGGGGGTTTCAGAAGTTTGCCCCCCACAGATCAGAATGTTATGGCATGTCCTGGCAGTATGACTTACTACTTTAAAGTGGGTACACCTCTTTAAGGGGCAGTTATTTATACACATGTATGAATATGAGAGTGAAAACCTGGCTGAGGGTGCTCAGTTTTAAATTTGTTGTGGGTCAGGGGATTACACCACTGCAAAGCTTAGCAATGTGAGTTTTTATTAAAGGGCATCTGTCAGCAGTTTTGTACCTATGACACTGGCTGACCTGTTACATGTGCTATTGGCAGCTAAAGGCATCTGTGTTGGTCCCATGTACATATGTGCCTATGTGTTTCTGAGAAAAATGATGTTTTATTATAACTACATATTAAGCTCAGTTTCAACAATGCGCTCTGTTATCTCCATGCAGCGGCCATAATCTTAGAAATTTATGAGAAATGTTAATCAGCTGTGTTACCCAAGTGTAAGAATGCAAAATATGTGTTAGTTTTGATGCAGCTGTAGTGCTGGGAAGTTTCACCTGATTTGTCACTGATGTGATGTGTATATTAATGTTGGTAGGCAAAGAATATGCTGCAAGTCTTCCCTATATTATCATCCATCTAATGTCGGAACATAGTAACATAGTATATAAGGCCGAAGAAAGACATTTGTCCATCCAGTTCGCCCTTTTATCCTGCAAGTTGATCCAGACATTGCAAACTATGGCAAATCAGCTTTTTGAGTTATATTGGATGTTAATTTGTAAGCATTTATTAATGTGGATGTTTTGTGACTTTTTTTTCTCCTCTTTTTGCATCAACTATTGGCAAATCACAGCACACGAGTGCAATAGTTATGCAAATGCACAGCATTTTTTGCTATGATTTTGTGCAAATTGTAGCAAAAAGAAACCACAAATCCAGCAGATATGACACACCCTAATACCCTTATATCCATGTATCTGGCCTTAGGGCTCATTCGTTCAAACACATTTTTGCTCCGATTTCAAGCCACATTTTTTTGCCGATCGGATGCGGACCCATTCACTTCAACTGGGCCGCAAAAGATGCGTACAGCACACTGGTGGGCTGTCTGCATACGTATGTCCATTCTGCGGCTCCGCAAAAAAATACAACATGTCCTTTTCTTGTCTGTTTTTTAGCCAAGGATGGGACAGTTCTGTAGACGGCAGGACGTTCCATTCTGCAAAATGCGGAACATACACGGCTGGTATCTGTGTTTTGTAGATTCCCAATTTGCAGACCGCAAAAGATGGCAATGGCATGAGCCCTAAAGCTGTATCTTAAAGAAAAAAAAATAATAATCTTAGCCTATATAATGCAGAATAGGCCATTATTAAAGAATATATAGAGGATCTTGTGTACGCCGTATATATTTGTTTCATTTGATGTGTAATTTGTGGGTTGTCCGTCATCTTGATTCCTCCTCCCATCAGATATGGTTTTCCTAATCATTTATTTCCCGTCATGCCTGGCTGTGGAGATATAGAGGTGGCGGAGACTCACCACACTGTTCTGCTCTGAGGCCAGCCATGACAGATCAGTGTTACATTGCGGCAGTCCCCTCACACTGCAGGGTCTCTATGTTCTCCTGTGTGATACAGCATGAGCCTGTGTGCCCCCTTTGCCCTGTCATCTTTCTCTCTCGTCAGCTCTTACACACAGAAAGCAGGGAGACTAGTGTGAAACTACATACCATAGAACTATACTGGAGAGTTGGCACACACGGATAGTACAGGCAGTGCGAGTCAGGAGGTTTGTATAACTGCAGCTTTTTTAACCACTTCAGCCCCGCTAGCTAAAACCCCCTTCATGACCAGGCCACTTTTTACACTTCTGCACTACACTACTTTCACCGTTTATCGCTCGGTCATGCAACTTACCACCCAAATGAATTTTACCTCCTTTTCTTCTCACTAATAGAGCTTTCATTTGGTGGTATTTCATTGCTGCTGACATTTTTACTTTTTTTGTTATTAATCGAAATGTAATGATTTTTTTGCAAAAAAATGACATTTTTCACTTTCAGCTGTTAAATTTTGCAAAAAAAACGACATCCATATATAAATTTTTCGCTAAATTTATTGTTCTACATGTCTTTGATTAAAAAAAAATGTTTGGGCAAAAAAAAATGGTTTGGGTAAAAGTTATAGCGTTTACAAACTATGGTACAAAAATGTGAATTTCCGCTTTTTGAAGCAGCTCTGACTTTCTGAGCACCTGTCATGTTTCCTGAGGTTCTACAATGCCCAGACAGTAGAAAACCCCCACAACTGACCCCATTTCGGAAAGTAGGCACCCTAAGGTATTCGCTGATGGGCATAGTGAGTTCATAGAACTTTTTATTTTTTGTCACAAGTTAGCGGAAAATGATGATGATTTTTTTTTTTTTCTTACAAAGTCTCATATTCCACTAACTTGCGACAAAAAATAAAAAATTCTAGGAACTCGCCATGCCCCTCACGGAATACCTTGGGGTGTCTTCTTTCCAAAATGGGGTCACTTGTGGCGTAGTTATACTGCCCTGGCAATTTAGGGGCCCATATGTGTGAGAAGTACTTTGCAATCAAAATGTGTAAAAAATGGCCTGCGAAATCCGAAAGGTGCACTTTGGAATATGTGCCCCTTTGCCCACCTTGGCATCAAAAAAGTGTCACACATGTGGTATCGCCGTACTCAGGAGAAGTTGGGGAATGTGTTTTGGTGTGTCATTTTACATATACCCATGCTGGGTGAGAGAAATATCTTGGCAAAAGACAACTTTTCCAATTTTTTTATACAAAGTTGGCATTTGACCAAGATATTTTTCTCAGCCAGCATGGGTATATGTAAAATGACACCCCAAAACACATTCCCCAACTTCTCCTGAGTACAGCGATACCAGATGTGTGACACTTTTTTGCAGCCAAGGTGGGCAAAGGGGCACATATTCCAAAGTGCACCTTTCGGATTTCGCAGGCCATTTTTTACACATTTTGATTGCAAAGTTCTTCTCACACATTTGGGCCCCTAAATTGCCAGGGCAGTATAACTACTTTTTTGCAGCCTAGATGCGCAAAGGTGCCCAAATTCCTTTTAGGAGGGCATTTTTAGACATTTGGATCCCAGACTTCTTCTCACGCTTTAGGGCCCCTAAAAAGCCAGGGCAGTATAAATACCCCACATGTGACCCCACTTTGGAAAGAAGACACCCCAAGGTATTCAATGAGGGGCCTGGCGAGTTCATAGAATTTTTTTTTTTTTTTTTTGCATAAGTTAGCGGAAATTGATTTTTTTTTGTTTTTTTTCTCACAAAGTCTCACTTTCCGCTAACTTAGGACAAAAATTTGAATCTTTCATGGACTCAATATGCCCCTCAGCAAATACCTTGGGGTGTCTTCTTTCCGAAATGGGGTCACATGTGGGGTATTTATACTGCCCTGGCTTTTTAGGGGCCGTAAAGCGTGAGAAGAAGTCTGGAATATAAATGTTTACGCATTTGGATTCCGTTAGGGGTATGGTGAGTTCATGTGAGATTTTATTTTTTGACACAAGTTAGTGGAATATGAGACTTTGTAAGAAAAAACTGACAAAAAAAAAATATTTATTTCCGCTAACTTGAGCCAAAAAAATGTCTGAATGGAGCCTTACAGGGGGGGGGGGGTGATCAATGACAGGGGGGTGATCACCCATATACACTCCCTGATCACCCCCTGTCATTGATCACCCCCCTGTAAGGCTCCATTCAGACGTCCGTATAATTTTTACGGATCCATGGATCGGATCCGCAAAACACATGCGGACGTCTGAATGGAGCCTTACAGGGGGGTGATCAATGACAGGGGATGATCACCCATATACACTCCCTGATCACCCCCTGTCATTGATCACCCCCCTGTAAGGCTCCATTCAGACGTCTGTATAATTTTTACGGATACATGGATACATGGATCGGATCCGCAAAACACATGCGGACGTCTGAATGGAGCCTTACAGGGGGGTGATCAATGACAGGGGTTGATCAGGGAGTGTATATGGGTGATCACCCCCTGTCATTGATCACCCCCCTGGTAAGGCTCCATTCAGACGTCCGTATGATTTTTACGTTTTCATGGATACATGGATCGGATCCGCAAAACACATGCGGATGTCTGAATGGAGCCTTACAGGGGGGTGATCAATGACAGGGGGTGATCAGGGAGTGTATATGGGTGATCACCCCCTGTCATTGATCACCCCCCTGGTAAGGCTCCATTCAGACGTCCGTATGATTTTTACGGATCCATGGATACATGGATCGGATCCGCAAAACACATGCGGACGTCTGAATGGAGCCTTACAGGGGGGTGATCAATGACAGGGGGTGATCAGGGAGTGTATATGGGTGATCACCCCCTGTCATTGATCACCCCCCCTGGTAAGGCTCCATTCAGACGTCCATATGATTTTTACGGATCCATGGATACATGGATCGGATCCGCAAAACAAATGCGGATGTCTGAATGGAGCGTTACAGGGGGGGTGATCAACGACAGGGGGTGATCAGGGAGTGTATATGGGATGATCACCCCCCTGTAAGGCTCCATTCAGACGTCCGCATGTGTTTTGCGTATCCGATCCATGTATCCATGGATCCGTAAAAATCATACGGACGTCTGAATGGAGCCTTGCAGGGGGGTGATCAATGACAGGGGGGTGATCAATGACAAGGGGTGATCAGGGAATCTATATGGGTGATCACCCGCCTGTCATTGATCACCCCCCTGTAAGGCTCCATTCAGACGTCCGCATGTGTTTTGCGGATCCGATCCATGGATCCGTAAAAATCATACGGACGTCTGAATGGAGCCTTGCAGGGGGGTGATCAATGACAGGGGGTGATCAGGGAATCTATATGGGTGATCACCCACCTGTCATTGATCACCCCCCTGTAAGGCTCCATTCAGACGTCCGTATGTGTTTTGCGGATCTGATCCATGTATCTGTGGATCCGTAAAAATCATACGGACGTCTGAACGGAGCATGACAGGGGGGTGATCAATGACAGGGGGGTGATCAATGACAGGGGGGGTGATCAGGGAGTTTATATGGGGTGATCAGGGGTTTATAAGGGGTTAATAAGTGACGGGGGGGGTGTAGTGTAGTGTTTTGTGCGACTTTACTGACCTACCTGTGTCCTCTGGTGGTCGATCCTAACAAAAGGGACCACCAGAGGACCAGGTAGTAGGTATATTAGACGCTGTTATCAAAACAGCGTCTAATATACCTTTAGGGGTTAAAAAAATCACATCTCCAGCCTGCCAGTGAGCGATCGCCGCTGGCAGGCTGGAGATCCACTCGCTTACCTTCTGTTCCTGTGAGCGCGCGCGCCTGAGTGCGCGCGTTCACAGGAAATCTCGGGTATCGCGAGATGACACGCCGATGCGTCCAGGAGGAACAAATAAACCACCTCCCGGACGCATCGGCGCTTTAGGCGATCGGGAGGTGGTTAAAGCCTGGAGAACAACTTTAAAGAGGACCTTTCATCGGTCCAAACATTGTGAACTAAGTATCATGACATATACAGCGGTGCCCAGGGATCTCACTGCACTTACTATTATCCCTGGGCGCCGCTCCATTCTCCCGTTATATCCTCCGGTATGTTCGGGGACTTGGTTATAGTAGGCGGAGTCTGCCCTTGTTCTGCCTAGGCTGTAGTGCTGGCCAATCGGAGCGCAGAGCTCACAGCCTGGGAGGTTTTTTCTCCCAGGCTGTGAGCTCTGCGATGCGATTGGCCAGCACTACAGCCTAGGAGAAGGAGACGCCCAGCAGAACATGGACTTTCTGCCATGAAATATTATTAAGCTTGTTTTGTGTTAATTGTGTAGGTTTAAGATTTTGTGCTGATTCATTTCAGGGCTCCTCATATGACACCAAATCCCCATC
This sequence comes from Bufo gargarizans, assembly GCF_014858855.1. Taxonomy (NCBI): domain Eukaryota; kingdom Metazoa; phylum Chordata; class Amphibia; order Anura; family Bufonidae; genus Bufo; species Bufo gargarizans. Next base: position 53,237,244 of record NC_058090.1, read on the forward strand.
ATGGTGCCATATGTAGGGGAACAACAAGCTCAAGAAAAAAGAAACTAGGCATGATCGCCTTTGTACTCACCTTAAAAGGGTTTTCCGAGATATGTCGTCAGTATCCGATTTCTGCCTTCTCAATGCTCACCAAGCACGGCTCTGTACATTGTATAGCTGCTGTTCTTGGTATCGCAGCTCAGCCCTATTCACTTCAATGGGGCTGAGCTGTGCCTAGTCCACGTGACCGATGAACGTGTCACCACTAGGGCTAGGAAAAGCAGTGAGAAGGCCGTGGATGTTGGACCCCCACCGATCAATGTGACATAGGACTTGATTTGATCCTGAAACGCATAGTTTAAAATATCCACACAATAATTCCTAAAAACAGCTGGAGCAGCATTAAAAGAACGATCTTCTTTTGAAATTTGCATAAGGAATCATTAACATGATTGCAAAACGCAGATACAAAAAATCTGGATGATGTACATGTTGCATGCTTATATATTTTTTTTGCAGTCCTATTGACTTTAAGGGGTCGGTGTACCTCATTTTGCAGCCAAAACAACATGGATCCAACACGGATGCCATCCGTATTTTGCAGATTCGCACTTTGCAGACTACAAAATATATAAATCAAAAGGAAATCCCGGCAGCCGTCACTTGCTATTCAAGATGTCCTTTATTTCTTTAATACAATATATCAATTGGCACTGCGGTTTGAAGTAGAGTAGCGGTGCACATGTCTCAGGGCCGGCGTCCCGTGTAGATGAGGAGAAAAGAGACCGGCACTCGCTTGTTTAGATAATCTTGCTGTGATTTATTGTCACATTCCAGTGACGCGTTTCAGCATACAATCTGCCTTTGTCAAATCCCGGTAGCCGTCACTTGCTATTCAAGATGTTCTTTATTTCTTTGTCATAATATCGTGTCTTATGACGCGTTTCGGCGTAATAGCCTTTTTCAACAAGGCTGCAGACCAGTGATTAATGTCATTCTTATATAACAAAGTACAAGTGATGCACAGGTGACGTCAGACGCCCGTTACGGCGGTATACGGGTCAGCACCAATCAGCAGTTTAGTTTCACTCTAAGCAATCACAAAACATCTACACAAATAAATGAATCAAATAAATGGAGATATTGTATTATTCATCCACAGGATCAGTGAGAAGATGTTGTCTATAAAACAATATAAACCAATGATCAGAATCAGAAATCAATACATTATTACAAGCGCATTATTATTATTCGTAATCACGATTTAAGCCTCTGGATACAAGATATCCAAAGTATGGATCCAATATGCCTCTCTCCGTAAAAGGAGCTTTTTGATGTCCCCACCTCTCCTTGGTCTCTTATTTGCTCTAATACCTAAATTTTTTATTGTGACACTGTGTCCACATTTATCAAAATGGTATGGTAACGGTAGCAGCAAATTTTTTGTTCTTATAGTGGACTTATGTTTCCCTATCCTATCCTTTACTGCCTGTATCGTTTCGCCTGTATATGCTAAACCACATGGGCACTTTATCATGTAAATTACATTTGTTGACTGGCATGTAAAGAAGCCCCTTACTTTAAAGGCTTGTCCCGTACGTGGATGGTAAAATTCTGTACCCTTAATAATATTAGAACATTGGAAACAGTGGAGGCAGGGGAAAGTACCCCTCCCCACTGTTCCAAATGTACGTTGTCTCATGGTCTCTCTTGGACTGCCCAAATCTGCACGTACTAATTTATCCCGAAAACTGTTTTTTTTTTTGTTTTGTTTTGGAAAATCAGGGGAGGGCTTCTAAAGTCCTCTAACCTTGGATATGCTTCAGTCAATATATGCCAATGTTTTTTAATCAAAACCTCTATTGAATGGATGGAATTTCTGCACAAATGGGATCCTTTGTTGTCTTACCCTTGCCCCAGTTGGGGAATGTAAGTCAGATTTCACTTTTCCAGGACTGATCTAGGGTATCCCCTCTGAATAAATCTATCAGACATTTCATCCATCCTATCAATTTGTTTTTCAGGATCAGTGACTATACGTTTAATATGTTGAAATTGAGATTTGGGTATCACCTTTTTCAGCGAGGGAGGATGGGAACTAGTATAATGAAGAATACTATTCTTATCTGTATCCTTCCTGTATAAGTCCGTGGAGAGGTGGCCATACTAATTTTTCTTAACCATTGTATCCAAGAAGCTCACTCTGGACTCCTCTACCGTAATGGTAAATTTCAAGCCCTCACATGCTTCATTAAGATGTTCAAAGAACGCGAATAGGGTCTCCCGTGGCCTCACCCATACGCAAAAAATGTCATCAATAAATCTTTTCAATGTTAAAACATTTTTCTGATAATACTCAGTATTATATACGTGTGATTCTTCAAAAGACAACATGAATGCGTTAGCATAGGGCGGGGCCACATTCGACCCCATCGCGGTCCCACGGCGCTGCAAATAATAAGTCTCTTCAAACAAAAAATTGTTTTAAAATAAAACCAAATGTAACAACTGTATAAAAAATTTTTGATGTTCATCAGGATAATCGCTGGTTCGCAACAAGTCAGTCACTGCTTCAATCCCTACTTCATGGTCAATCGATGTATATAGACTAACATCAATAGTTACTAGCCAGCTATCTGAAGGAATAGAACCCAATTCTGCAATTGTCCTACAAAAATCAGATGTATCCAAAAGGAACGATCGTGTGTTCCTAATCATCGGGGTTAGGACTTTCTCCAATACAAGGGATAAAGGAGATAATATCGAATCCATTGAAGAAACAATAGGGCGGCCGGGGGGGGGGGGGGGGGGGGTTCTATAGTGTTTTATGTACTTTCGGTAGTACATATAGAACCGGAGTAACCGGTGATTGGTTGATCAGAAAATTTCTCAAACGTTCTTCTATAATGCCCATGTTTCTGTAATAATCCACCAAAGTGATGATCTTCTCTGAAATAGAGAAGACTGGATCTCTTTGTAATATCTCATAAGTATTGGTGTCAGATAATTGGCGCATTATTTCGTTAACATAACTACTTCTGTCCATAATCACTATGGAACCCCCTTTATCCGCTGGCTTTTTATACAGTTGTTACATTTGGTTTTATTTGAAAACTATTTTTTGTTTGAAGATACTTATTATTTGCTGCGCCGTGGAACCGCGATGGGGGTCGAATGTGGCCCCTCCCTATGCTAACGCATTCATGTCGTCTTTTGAAGAATCACACGTATAAAATACTGAGTATTTTCAGAAAAATGTTTTAATGTTTTTTGCGTGTGGGCGAGGCCACAGGAGACCCTATTCTCGTTCTTTGAACATCTTAATGAAGCATGTGAGGGCTTGAAATTTACCATTACGGTAGAGGAGTCCAGAGTGAGCTTCTTGGATACAACGGTTAAGAAAAATGAGTATGGCCACCTCTCCACGGACTTATACAGGAAGGATACAGATAAGAATAGTATTCTTCATTATACTAGTTACCATCCTCCCTCACTGAATAAGGTGATACCCAACTGGGGCAAGGGTAAAACAACAAAGGATCCCATTTGTGCGGAAATTCCATCCATTCAATATAGGTTTTGATAAAATAGTGAAAAAACATTGGCATATATTGACTGAAGCATATCCTAGGTTAGAGGACTTTAAGAGCCCTCCCCTGATTTGCCAAAAAAAACAAAAAACTATTTTTGGGATAAATTAGTACGTGCAGATTTGGGCAGTCCAAGAGAGACCATGAGACAAAGTACATTTGGAACAGTGAGGAGTTTCCAATGTTCTAATATTATTAAGGGTACAGAATTTTACCATCCACGTACGGGACAAGCCTTTAAAGTAAGGGGCTTCTTTACATGCCAGTCAACAAATGAAATTTACATGATAAAGTGCCCATGTGGTTTAGCATATACAGGCGAAACGATACAGGCAGTAAAGGATAGGATAGGGAAACATAAGTCCACTATAAGAACAAAAAATTTGCTGCTACCGTTACCATACCATTTTGATAAATGTGGACACAGTGTCACAATTAAAATTTTAGGTATTAGAGCAAATAAGAGACCAAGGAGAGGTGGGGACATCAAAAAGCTCCTTTTACGGAGAGAGGCATATTGGATCCATACTTTGGATATCTTGTATCCAGAGGCTTAAATCGTGATTACGAAATAATGCGCTTGTAATAATGTATTGATTTCTGATTCTGATCATTAGTTTATATTGTTTTATAGACAACATCTTCTCACTGATCCTGTGGATGAATAATACAATATCTCCATTTATTTGATTCATTTATTTGTGTAGATGTTTTGTGATTGCTTAGAGTGGAACTAAACTGCTGATTGGTGCTGACCCGTATACCGCCGTAACGGGCGTCTGACGTCACCTGTGCATCACTTGTACTTTGTTATATAAGAATGACATTAATCACTGGTCTGCAGCCTTGCTGAAAAAGGCTATTACGCCGAAACGCGTCATAAGACACGATATTATGACAAAGAAATAAAGGACATCTTGAATAGCGGCTGCCGGGATTTCCTTTTCATTTGTATGTGGATTTGCACTCCATCCCGTTGCAGCGCGCACGTCGTGGTCGAGTGCCGGCAGATTTGAATTATTGGATGCAAAATATATAAAGCGTAAATGCCTCCTTACTGTAAAATCCCCTGCAGCCACCACTAGGGTAACTATCGGAGCTAACTGCATACTGTTTATACAGTAAGCACTATGATAACACAGTATGCAATAGGCTCCTCGGCGTCCCCTAGTGACAGATGCAGACAGCAAAATGTTGTGTTTTAAATGTATGTCTTTGGCCAATTTCACACATTCAGTAATTTGGGGCATCAGTATTTGAAAGCCAAAACCAGGAAATACTGTAGTATAATAGAAAGATTTGGACCCACTCCTGGTTTTGGCTTACAAATGCTGATGCAAAATACTGATCATGTGGAAGTGGCTTGCAGTATGTGGGGGATTTCAGTTAGACTGGACAACCAAATATTAATAGGCAGCCATTTTTTATTAGAAAACACTAGTTAAAATAACAGCAGCATGGTGCAAAATATATTTCCTATCGTCCCCTTTGTCAGCATAATGACTTCTCCATACATTGCACATTCACAGTACAGCTTGATGGGCTCCACTGCTTAGTTTGGCGTGTGTTCGGGTCAGTGAAGCACACACGTAATGTATTTTCAGTTTGCTGATAACATGGATTCTTGTGACTAAACTAAGTGTAATCTTAGCTAAATCAATAATTTCATTAATTGGTCTAGAACAGGGATGCACAACCTGCGGCCCGGGGGCCACATGCGGCCCTCGATACCATTCTGTGCGGCCCCCAATCATCTGGTAACAGACATGTATATCTATGTCTTGTGGCTGCTCACATGTATCTTTCATGTATTTTCCCGTTAGATGGGAGTACTAGAAGTGTAACTAGACATTTATGATATATACTGTATGTTCAATATGCCATAAAAATAGTATTTCAGTTGGTAATACCCCTTTAAGTTTTATTTTCGGCCCTTGGAATTGGTTCAGGTTCACAACATGGCCCCCAACCAGAAAAGGTTGTGCACCCCTGGTCTAGAACCTGCTTTATGCAGAGTCTGATGAGGCAGTAGGGAGGTAGTTGTGTTTGTACATATATACCTTTACATATAAATCGGCTCAGTATCTACCTGTCATTCTTCACTATTGCTGTGTTCCTGAAACAGCATGTCCTGGATGAACCAAGCTTTAGGTATTGCTCCAAACTGCACATTGCTTGAAATTATTTTAAGTTTTTATCTTCAGCTGCTGGGGGAAGGGGGGGGGGGGTGTCTTCATGATATTCTGTATAATTTCTATACAATGCATTTATTTGTTGTTTTACCCCTTACCACACACTGCTTCTGTATAACACATCATTCATGTGAGATGTAAAACCTGCTTGTTCCTTCTCTGGGCAAAATGTCTACGCTGTGATTAACCTGACACCTTGACCTTCAGCAGTCATACTGGAAGTTAATGGAGTATAGTAACATAATGCAGCATACACAGCTGGAGTACAGTAACATAATGCAGCATATACAACTAGAGTACAGTAACATAATGCAGCATATACAACTAGAGTATAGTAACATAATGCAGCATACACAGCTGGAGTATAGTAACATAATGCAGCATGCACAGCTGGAGTACAGTAACATAATGCAGCATATACAACTAGAGTACAGTAACATAATGCAGCATACACAGCTGGAGTATAGTAACATAATGCAGCATGCACAGCTGGAGTACAGTAACATAATGCAGCATATACAACTAGAGTACAGTAACATAATGCAGCATACACAGAGTATAGTAACATAATGCAGCATATACAACTAGAGTACAGTATCATAATACAGCATACACAACTAGAGTATAGTAACATAATGCAGCATACACAGCTGGAGTATAGTAACATAATGCAGCATGCACAGCTGGAGTACAGTAACATAATGCAGCATATACAACTAGAGTACAGTAACATAATGCAGCATGCACAGCTGGAGTACAGTAACATAATGCAGCATGCACAGCTGGAGTACAGTAACATAATGCAGCATATACAACTAGAGTACAGTAACATAATGCAGCATACACAGCTGGAGTACAGTAACATAATGCAGCATATACAACTAGAGTACAGTATCATAATACAGCATACACAACTAGAGTATAGTAACATAATGCAGCATATACAACTAGAGTATAGTAACATAATCCAGCATACACAGCTGGAGTATAGTAACATAATGCAGCATACACAGCTGGAGTATAGTAACATAATGCAGCATACACAGCTGGAGTATAGTAACATAATGCAGCATACACAACTAGAGTATAGTAACATAATGCAGCATACACAGCTGGAGTATAGTAACATAATGCAGCATACACAGCTGGAGTATAGTAACATAATGCAGCATACACAGCTGGAGTATAGTAACATAATGCAGAATACACAGCTGGAGTATAGTAACATAATGCAGCATACACAGCTGGAGTATAACAACATAATGCAGCATACACAGCTGGAGTATAGTAACATAATGCAGCATACACAGCTGGAGTATAGTAACATAATGCAGCATACACAGCTGGAGTACAGTAACATAATGCAGCATACACAGCTGGAGTACAGTAACATAATGCAGAATACACAGCTGGAGTATAGTAACATAATGCAGCATACACAGCTGGAGTATAGTAACAGAATGCAGCATACACAGCTGGAGTATGGTAACATAATGCAGCATATACAACTAGAGTATAGTAACATAATGCAGCATACACAGCTGGAGTATAGTAACATAATGCAGCATACACAGCTGGAGTATAGTAACATAATGCAGCATATACAACTAGAGTATAGTAACATAATGCAGCATACACAGCTGGAGTATAGTAACATAATGCAGCATACACAGCTGGAGTACAGTAACATAATGCAGCATACACAGCTGGAGTACAGTAACATAATGCAGCATACACAGCTGGAGTACAGTAACATAATGCAGAATACACAGCTGGAGTATAGTAACATAATGCAGCATACACAGCTGGAGTATAGTAACATAATGCAGCATACACAGCTGGAGTATAGTAACATAATGCAGCATACACAGCTGGAGTATAGTAACATAATGCAGAATACACAGCTGGAGTATAGTAACATAATGCAGCATACACAGCTGGAGTATAACAACATAATGCAGCATACACAGCTGGAGTATAGTAACATAATGCAGCATACACAGCTGGAGTATAGTAACATAATGCAGCATACACAGCTGGAGTACAGTAACATAATGCAGCATACACAGCTGGAGTACAGTAACATAATGCAGAATACACAGCTGGAGTATAGTAACATAATGCAGCATACACAGCTGGAGTATAGTAACAGAATGCAGCATACACAGCTGGAGTATGGTAACATAATGCAGCATATACAACTAGAGTATAGTAACATAATGCAGCATACACAGCTGGAGTATAGTAACATAATGCAGCATACACAGCTGGAGTATAGTAACATAATGCAGCATATACAACTAGAGTATAGTAACATAATGCAGCATACACAGCTGGAGTATAGTAACATAATGCAGCATACACAGCTGGAGTACAGTAACATAATGCAGCATACACAGCTGGAGTACAGTAACATAATGCAGCATACACAGCTGGAGTACAGTAACATAATGCAGAATACACAGCTGGAGTATAGTAACATAATGCAGCATACACAGCTGGAGTATAGTAACATAATGCAGCATACACAGCTGGAGTATAGTAACATAATGCAGCATACACAGCTGGAGTATAGTAACATAATGCAGAATACACAGCTGGAGTATAGTAACATAATGCCTCATACACAGCTGGAGTATAGTAACATAATACAGCATACACATCTGGAGTATAGTAACATAATGCAGCATACACAGCTGGAGTATAGTAACATAATGCCTCATACACAGCTGGAGTATAGTAACAATGTCTCATACACAGCTGGAGTATAGTAACATAATGCCTCATACACAGCAGTAACATAATAATATAACTGATATATATGTGATCTGCACTTCAGTGCACAGATCCGGCATCTGTACACTGATAGCGCTGGACAGACAAACTGAGCATGCAGCATTTTCCAGTCCAGCGCTGTTTGACATCCAGCATCACAACTGATGCATCGGGTGTTTGTGCACGATCCCATAAAAAACTATGGGATGAGTTCTGGCTCAGTTCCCGTCCAGCGTTTTCTGCTTCACACCTGAAGAGATGGGGACATATGTAGGGGGCCATATGGGGATCTGTTTGTTATCTGCATAGGAACATGCTTGTACCTCCTCTGCAGAAGCATTCACTGTACGTAGCCCATAGAATCTATGTAATTCTTAGAGTGGATGCCTTTTTTACCTCTGCATCATGTTCTGGATTTTGAATTTATGCCAGTTTTTTCTCTCTCCTTGTAGTCAATTTACTTTATGGCTAGATTGCCAGTATTTTATCTAATAAACCGATAGCTCTTTACCCAAGAGCCTATAGACCTGAGCCAAAATTCAGAGAGACCAGCTCCTCTCCAGTAGTGATATTCTGTGGCATTGCTCAGCAGAGGTCCAGTTTATCGAATGTGTCTGATCATCGACCAACTAAGTAGAACGGTGTGAAGAAAAGGAGGTAATGAGTCTGTTATCCACTACAGCATCTTATTGACGTGTTGCCGCAGAGAAGTGTTCAGGAGAGGGAGGTTGGACTCCCTTTGTGGTGGGAAATGAAGTCACATTGAATTTACTGTAAGAGAAACGACTCGGAACAAAAGAGAACTGACCATTGGGGCTAGGTCATTTCTAAAAGGATTTCCAACCGCTGGTTCTCGAGCTCCTGATAATTAATAACTTCCTCTGATGTTTATCGTGTGACATTATGTGATTTAACACCAAGTATCCATTACTGGAGTAAACCTTTCACTGATGAAGCATTGTATGGGGTTAGATATTGTACTTTGTTAAATGTGAAAAGCAAAATTGTCATCTTCATCCATGACACGTGGGTTCAGTTACTCTGCAATGATGGCAAATAACCAACTAGTCTGGCTCTCCACTCCCATCTATTTCACACTTATTATTGTTTAGGGCAAAAGTCAGCAGAGCCTTAAAGGGATTTTCCGGGATGACTATGTCACCAGATCATGTAGTTGCTTACCTCATGTACATCTTCCCCATGCTTTTTTTCAATTTGTATCCTCCTGACCCGTTTCACCATGTAAACACATCACTCTGGTTTGTTTCCATTTTGCTGTATTCAACCAATAATGCATAATTGTTGGCTGCACAAAAGCTACTCACACAAAGTGCATATTTCATGAATACATTTAATATACTGTAAACATTACACACCTATCTCACACACTGAAGCCACCAAACACAACACGTAAGTCGCAATGCTGTGTACCTACCAGCTTTCGTTTGTAGAAGCAGGACATGGCCTTGATGTTCCACCACCATCAGCCGAGTGCCTCCAAAGCTGCTGGGTGGCTAGGGCTTCAGGACCCCTGTGCAACTGAACAGGCTGTGCAGGTGCTATGTTCAACACCATAAATGTGCAATAATCTACGACTTTCCTCTTCTTTTGGCTTTTTTTAAAAAGTGGCAAAAAAAGTTTCCTGAGCTTAGCGGGAGGGGGCATATAATATTATTCAAAAACATGGGCATGGTGCCTAAGGCAGAGTTCACATCAGTGTTTGTGTTATAAAAGCTGAAAAATGGAAAAAACTAAACAAAAAATGCTATTTTGAGCATCGGTTCTTAGTTTGTGTCTGTTCCATCAGTTTTTTTTTTGACTGGAGAGAAAATACAACAGACTGAGCTTTTTCTTTCATCAAAAATAGCTGAAACTTGACGTCGGTGACATAAACTGCGCACGACTGTTGCTTAAAATACCCCATTCAAACGGATTAAAACGGATGGAACAGAAATACAGAAAATACAATACTGATGTGAACTTAAAAGGAACCTGTCACCTAAAAAACGCATATAAAACTGCCAGCATTACCTCATAGTAGCCCCAGTCCATTAATAATCATATGTTTGGTCGTTTAGTCTGATGCTCCATAGGTTTAAAAAACAATGTTTTAAGCGCCATCAGCGCTTTCTTGCCAGTCAGCTTGAAGTCAAGGGGGCAGCGGCTTCCTTGCTTCAAGTCAATCTTGTTAGATTGGCAGCCTGCAGCGCGGCCGGTATGGCGCATGGGCAGTGCGCCGCTGGATCCCGGCTAACAGCGGAAACCGTAGACCATATCGCACCTTACCAAGGAGCACACCGCGCATGCGCGAGATTTATGTGATCCTGGCCGCACTGCAGACTGTCAATCTAACAAGAGGGGACGGTAATGGGGTGTGCTTACCTTGACTTGAAGCAAGGAAGCCGCTGCCCCCTTCACTTCAAGCTGACCATCGTTTTTTGAACCTATGGAGCATCAGACTAACCGATCAAACATATGATTATAAACAGACTGGGGGCTACTATGAGGTACTGCTGGCGGTTTTATATGCGTTTTTTTAGGTGACAGGTTCCCTTTAAACAGTTGAAAAAATTTATGAATAAAAATGAATAAATATAAAATACATACAACGTATTTATTTTGGTCTATTACATTGAGGCTGTAATATAACAGAGGTCAAGGACTTTAGTAAAGGCAGAAAGAGAGCTATAATTAAACATTTCTAGTCCAGTTTTAGTCCTTTTAATTATTTTATCAGTATATTAAGAGAAGCAGTTTGTTAACATTTTCACCTTCACTGTATTTGGATGAATCAATTTCTCTCTAGCTGCATAAAATGGGAGTGAGTAATTCCAGTTGAATGAATCCTCAATGATATCTCATTGAGATCTGTTTCCTTTCAAGCACACGTGAGCGCAGGTTCCCAAACCCATAGTAGAGGGAACAATTTAGTGGGGTTTTTTTGTTTTTTGTTTTTTTGCATTTCATCTCTTATGAATTTAGGATTCTAAGAAAACATTTCATCTTTCTTTGTGTATTTAATCCTTTAACTGTATAATACAGGTCTTTTTAAGAATGCTTATTAATATGCCATGAGAAGGTACACAACTGCTCCCCATTTCTCCTTGCTCTTTGTGCAGCTACACGGCTGCTTCTAACTGTTAATCAGCTGCTGCTATAATTATATAAATGTTAAAAAGTATAAATCTGAAGGTGTCGGCCCGTTAAAGAGTAATGAGGGGGGAGTCGCAGAGAGCGACGAGGAGAAAGCAAAGCTGTTAAATATTTTTTACTCCAATGTATTAACTGAGGAAAATAAACTGTCAGATGACATGCAGAATGCAAAAATAAATTCCCTATTAAAAGTGTCCTGTCTGACCCAGGAAGAATAACAACAGCGACTTAAAAAGATAAAAATGGACAAATCGCCAGGACCGGATGGCATACACCCACGTATCCTAGGGGAATTAAGTAATGTCATAGCCAAACCCTTATTTCTGATATTTGCGGTCTCTATACTGACAGGGAATGTCCCACAGGATTGGCGCATGGCAAATGTGGTGCCAATATTTAAAAAGGGTCCAAAAACAGAGCCTGGAAACTATAGGCCGGTAAGTTTAACATCTGTTGTGGGTAAACTGTTTGAAGGTTTTCTGAGAGATGCTATATTAGAGCAGTGTTTCCCAACCAGCGTGCCTCCAGATGTTGCAAAACTACAACTCCCAGCATGCCCGGACAGCCTTTGGCTGTGCAGGCATGCTGGGAGTTGTAGTTTTGCAACACCTGGAGGCACACTGGTTGGGAAACACTGTATTAGAGCATCTCAACGGAAATAAGCAAATTATGCCATATCAGCATGACTTCGTGAGGGATCATTCATGCCAAACTAATTTAATCAGTTTCTATGAGGAGGTAAGTTCTAGACTTGACAGCGGCGAATCAATGGATGTCGTATATCCGGACTTCTCCAAAGCATTTGACACTGTACCACATAAAAGGTTAGTATATAAAATGAGAATGCTCGGACTGGGAGAAAACGTCTGTAAGTGGGTAAGTAACTGGCTCAGTGATGGAAAACAGAGGGTGGTTATTAATGGTACATACTCAGATTGGGTCACTGTCACTAGTGGGGTACCTCAGGGGTCAGTATTGGGCCCTATTCTTTTCAATATATTTATTAATGATCTTGTAGAAGGCTTGCATAGTAAAGCATAAATTTTTGCAGATGACACTAAACTGTGTAAAGTAATTAACACTGAAGAGGACAGTATACTGTGTGTGTATATATATATATATATATATATATATATATATATACACACTCTACAGAGGACAGTATACTGCTACAGAGGGATCTGGATAGATTGGAGGCTTGGGCAGTTAAGTGGCAGATGAGGTTTAACACTGACAAATGTAAAGTTATGCACATGGGAAGGAATAATGCAAGTCACCCATACATACTAAATGATAAAACACTCGGTAACACTGACATGGAAAAGAATCTAGGAATTTTAATAAGCAGCAAACTAAGCTGCAAAAACCAGTGTCAGGCAGCTGCTGCCAAGGCCAATAAGATAATGGGTTGCATCAGAAGGGGCATAGATGCCCGTGATAAGAACATAGTCCTACCACTTTACAAATCATTAGTCAGACCACACATGGACTACTGTGTACAGTTTTGGGCTCCTGTAAACAAGGCAGACATAGCAGAGCTGGAGAAGGTCCAGAGGAGGGCAACTAAAGTAATAACTGGAATGGGGCAACTACAGTACCCTGAAAGATTATCAAAATTAGGGTTATTCACTTTAGAAAAAAGACGCCTGAGGGGAGATCTAATTAATATGTATAAATATATCAGGGGTCAGTATAGAGATCTCTCCCATCATCTATTTATCCCCAGGACTGTGACTGTGACGAGGGGACATCCTCTGCGTCTGGAGCAAAGAAGGTTTGTACACAAACATAGAAGAGGATTCTTTACGGTAAGAGCAGTGAGACTATGGAACTCTCTGCCTGAGGAGGTGGTGATGGTGAGTACAATAAAGGAATTCAAGAGGGCCTGGACGTATTTCTGGAGTGTAATAATATTATAGGCTATAGCTACTAGAGAGGGGTCATTGATCCAGGGAGTTATTCTGATTGCCTGATTGGCGTCTGGAAGGAATTTTTTATTCCCCTAAAGTTGGGAAAATTGGTGTCTACCTCACACAGTTTATTTTTTTTTGCCTTCTGCTGGATCAACTTGCAGGTTAACAGGCCGAACTGGATGGACAAATGTCTTTTTCCGGCCTTATGTGCTATGTTACTATGTTACTATAATTGCTGAACTTGACTGCCCTCTCTCATCTTGTCTGAGCAATTAGGTTCCTAGCAGGTTTTGCTAGTTCTTTCTGTGCCTTGCACTGATATCTCTGACACCTGTGGGTCAGCTGTCAACTACACCACACCACAACAATTCCAGGAGGTAGTGGTCTGGTGGTTCCCTGCAGCAAGGTCCAGATCCCTGTATAGGGGTTAAAGGGTGACTACCAGGTGACTGCCAGGATAACACTCATATGTTTAGCCCAAAGTCAAACCGGTTGGTTGACACAGTGGTTACACACCTACTTCCGAAATAAAATTATGTATTTGGACAATGCTTGGTCCCTGGTAGACATGTAGTAAAGTGTTTTGTGGGGTTCTTAGTGGTACAGGTGTCTATGTACTGTAATGTTTTTGTCAGTTGTAGAATCGATTACCTACATTTGTTATCTAGTTTACTCTAGATTTTGTCCTAAATTGTACAATTTGAACACCCACTTAAAGAGGACCTGTCACCAAAGGAAAAATAAATAAATAAATACTCTGCTGCTTGTATGATCTGAATAGCCGAGGTATCCATGGCATACTTTACCGTATGCTCCTGCAACACACGATCATTGGGACCAGAGAAAGCAACCCTGTAGTGATTCAGTTAGAGCTTCACGCATTGCACTAATCACTGCAATGCTCTTCTGCAGCCATCTTTATGTAGACATATCAAGAGAACAATACAGATCCTGTTATCACCATTCTACACCTGTTATCACGTTGATTGCCCTTCAGATAACATTCCCCTGACGAATGGATTATCTAACTATATAGGAGGTCTTATAATTTTTGATGACTGTTACAGAAAGACAATATTTTGTATTAACTTTCAATAGCATAGTACTGCCAAAATGAAAAAGCTTGGTGTTGGAGGGGAGAGCGTCAGGAAGTAGTAGTAGTAGGAAAATTTCAGGTTTGCATTGCAGAGATGTATGGCATACGGTATTGATCGTTTGAACCCACTCAGACCAAAATGAGGTTACTTCAGGGCACAACAACCACATGAGATAGAAAGTCCCAACTTCAGTGTTGCATTTCTAACACGTAGATGGGTATGCGGGGTCTATTTTGTGTATTTTTTTCAGGGGTCATTTACCATCTAGACAATACTTTAAATATATTCTCTTGAACACTAACAGATCTGGATAGATTTAGGGGAAATAATAAGTTTATGATGTTGACTTTCGAAGAACAGTTTGAGGTCAGCTTCCCACGCTTTAAAATATGTAAAGTCTTAATGTTTAACAATATTTTGGGTAAGTAGAATACGGTAAAACAAAGAAAGGAGTTTTTTGGGAGGTGTAGTTTGTTGAACCAAAGTTTCAAATCTCGTCAGTGTTTTTTTAAGATCTAAGGGGATCATTTATTAAGACTGGCATTTAGACGCTGGTCTTAATAAAGCCCCATAGCTGGCGGTGGATCGCCAAAGTTACGATAAGGAGCTGACTCCTCCATAACTTCGGATGCACCGCTTCTAAATGTAGGCCATATTTCTTGCTGTCTTAAATTTAGAGCATTTTCTACACCTAAACCAGGCGTAGAAAATGGTAAATAAGACAGCCCTTACCTCAATTTTAGACCTTCCCTCAATTTTTGACCTGGCGTGAACGGGGAAAAGTTGCAGATAGTAGGCTATTGTACAGGTAGTCTGTGCC
Source organism: Bufo gargarizans (assembly GCF_014858855.1). NCBI lineage: Eukaryota > Metazoa > Chordata > Amphibia > Anura > Bufonidae > Bufo > Bufo gargarizans. The sequence continues at coordinate 53,252,763 of NC_058090.1, forward strand.
TGAAATGCACCTAATATAGGTGTATTTCAGTATAATAAATGACCCCCTAAATGTTTTAAAAGAGATTTTAAAGAAGCCTGGAGAGTTGAGTATGTAAGAAAATTAAGTGAAGGAGATTAGAGGATCTGTTTGGTTTCATCTAGCGTTGGTTCCTAAGCCTTGAGGTAGCAAAGAATGCAGTGGAAGGGAGTAATTTACTATATTTACTGTATGGGGGTATAATAAGTCTTTGACTTGAAGTATAGGTAGGCCTCCAATAGAAGTTTATGGGTCTTTAAGGGTAGTTATAAGCCATTGAACCTGATTCAGATTTGGGGCATAGAAGTTACCTATGGTCATGAGTTAGTTAGCTATCCGTCCCTTAGCAGAAACATATCTGCCTCCCTTTTCTGTACTTTGGGACACAATCGAGAAAGGAATGTGTTTGCTAAAACCAACACTTACTCCGCAGGAGGCACCAGATTGCGACGGGCTATGACACCATTGAGTATGATTTGATTTGACATGCCCTGTGCGTTTGAGATTTGAAAAGAATATTTAAGGAATATTTTAGACTGTGAACTTAAAGTGGGTGTGGAATAAAACCTAAAATTCGCCCCACGTGTTGTCCCACCTTCTGTCAATTTGGACAACAAGTAGGCAGGGCCTGCAATACTGTAGTACAGCACAAAATACTGCCCCAGCAGAACCAAATAGCACAGTGCAGCAAAAAATACTGCCACCACAGTATTCCATTGTATCACTGCCCTAAGGATGGTGATACAGTTGAGTTCAGGAGGGCACCTGCGGCCGTTGGACAGGTGCATAAGTACCTGGCCAACTCTGGTGGCCCCATGAGCCTCAGTCTACCGAGAAATTTCCCTGTGAGGTCTATGTCCAGTGTGCCCCAGATTGCTGCTGAGGTTGCAGCAGTTCTTCCACTGCTTTGAACCTTTGAATCCTCTTTTGTAATGACGAGGGATGTACCATGTATGACTGCACTGGCTGGAATGTCTACTGAAAAAAATTCTTCCATTTACCCTTCCATAGTCCTGCTGTTTTCTGTTTATAACGTGGTGTACTGTAACCTATAGAGGGCAAATAATTTCTCTCAGGCCCTATTCACATGACCATTTTTTGTGAATTGGATGCAGACCAAATCATTTAAATGGGGTCGCAAAAAAGGTGGACAGCACACCATGTGCTGTCTGCATCTGTATGTCCGTTCCGCAGCCCCGCAAAAAATATTAAACCTGTCCTAATCTTGTCCGTTTTGTGGACAAGAATAAGCATTGTTGCAATCAGTCGGCAAAAAAAAAAAAAGAACAGAAGCAACACGAACGTCATCCATATTTCTTGTGGACGGTAAAAATAGGTACGGTTGTGTGAATTGCACATCTGTGAACGTAGAACTGCTGAATGGACTAGATCTCGCTCTCACAATAATAATAAAGCCTGTACACAGCATCATGAATTCATCCAATCTACACTCATCTTAAAGTAATTCATTGATTTCTCTTTCAAGGAGATGCTGACTCCTTGAGTGAACAAAACTAAAATTTGTATTATATTTTATGTATTATATGTTGAATTTACTCCACTAAATATTAATTACAGTAGCCGTATTCATCATTAGCATGTTATAATCATCCTGTGTAGTTTGTCGTCTTACGTGAAGCCTTAAGATTGATGAATACAGAGTTTGTTTCATTTTTAGTAGGCATAGCCCTTAGATGAAACCTGCTTTCCCCTCGATCTTAGAAGAGTGAGGAGGAGAAGGGCTGAATATGAGGAGATGGAGCCCTCACTTCAGATTCTGTCCAAGTCTTGTTTTTTTTTTTTTTTTATGCTGGGGTACAGTGGAGTAAGAGGGCACTAGCCTTTGCATCTGTGGATGGTGCCAATGCCATATTGGATAATGGAACTTTGCAGACAGTGTGGAAGGAGCAGTATGTGATCTGAAAAACAGGAGATGTCTTCCAAGTCCTTCTCTAAGTGCGCAGGCCTCTTCCTACTGCACAGAACTATGACTAAAAATTGTCTGTAAGGTGCTTATTTTATTAGGCGCCATCAAGGATGGTCAGCAGCTCCCATACCACACCTCCACCATTGGCAAACTGGACCCCCAAAAAGAGCACAGATTTAAATGAGTAAACGAGTTAAACTGCACTATATATGAAACTACTTTATTTCCCCCACCTATGTTTCAGAGGAGCAAAATAAGAAAAAAATATTTTTCATCAGACCTCAGATCAAAGCCCCAATCTTCATCAGACCTCAGATCAGACCCCCATTCCTCATTAGACTCCTATCAGACTCCCCCAATCTTCATCAGACCTCTATTTCAGACCTCAGGTGAGACATAAAATAAATAAACTTACCTCTCCTGCTCTAGATGGTGCTACCACTTACAGGTCCAGTGCACTTTTCCTACACTCACCGCTCCCTGGTCTTCTTCCGGTGCCTCACTTTGGGGAAAAAAGTGTGTCTTAGACTGGGCCATTGGAAAAAGATAGCAGCCCAGCCTAAGGCCCCTTAGTGACCGCCGTAAGGGTTAAAGGGCACCTGACATGTCTGTATTTCACATAAAAATGACCGTTCCTATAATTCTTACTAGACGTTTATGAACAAATTAATAACTGGGTGTTACGAGTTGAGGGGGGGGGGGGGGTCCCTGTTACGATTCTGTCAGTGCTGGAAGTGGCAGACTGTGTAGAGACACACACTTTTGAAACTGAGAATGGTAACAGCTAATTGTCAGTTTCTTCATTGATTTATATTCGGAATAACAAAGGAACGGCGCAACATACAGGTATAGGAAAAGGTTCCCCAGAATTTTTTTAATGGGAAATTCAAATAGTTATTACAACAGACTTGTCAGGAGAGAGGAGAGGAGAGGGGTCCTCTTTAAGAACAGCTTGCTGTAGGATAATATACAGTAGGTTAATAATAAGCTGTAAAGAGGCTGATGGGTATTCAAGGTGAGTGAATAATTTTTTCTGTGCTTATCAATAAAACATATCTTGAATACAATACGTTGCTGTGAAGCAGCCTCCCTCTCCTAGTGATATGCCAACAAAGTATGATCAGTGGGAGCCCACCTCTGTGACCCCTGCTGATCACTAGAGCCAAATGCCACATCATCTGCTGGGCGGCTCGGCTTAGCTTTCTCCATGGTCACCGATTTATTATAATGTTCTGTCTATGAAATGGGAATCTCAATGATTGGACATTGATAGCATATTCTAGTGATATGCCCTGTCCTAAGACGACCCTTTCAGATAGAGCAGCATGACTCTGATGGCAGGTTCACTTTAGATGTAGCTGGTATTATACCATAATTTAAATATGGACGCTTTACTGCCTCTCCCCTCTGGATTACACTGCATGGGTTTAAAATAGCATTGGCCAAAGGGTATAGCAGTGGATCGCATCCTCAGGATACAATATTGGAAAAGTATTGCTATTTACATAGTTATGGAAGAGTAGGCTTGAACTGAGTTATTTAATGGCCCGTTAGCCATAAAAGATTATAGAATTACGTAGGTGTTGCTACGTTAATAAAGAGCTTCTGACGTGCCGAGTAGGAATGAAGTCTCCACAGAGTGTTTGGTCATGTGCTGTTAGCTCATTTGTATTAATGCAGAATTTGCTTGACAGCCAGATAATGTCCCCCAAAGGAGCCAGTGAAACAGCTAGGATGTATTGACTGCATGTTCACGTGTGGCACGCTTAGGACAGAGTCGATAATAAAGCCAGCTGGCTACTTGAAGGTCCACTATAGACTGGAGCAGCAGTGTTGCAGGGTCAGCAAGGTTCAGCAGGTACCCTACTGGGTTTCCAAGTTAAGCATCACAAACTGATGCAGGTATATTTATTAATTTATAATATGAGGAAACGAATATGAAGATCTGTCCTGGGGATTAACTAAATATCCCCCCCCCCCCCCCCCCATACATACATACATGCATGCTCTGGCGTTGCACGGAAGGAGCGTGCTCCACGTAAATCAGTGAAAAATCGCCAAAATGTTGCGAAATATTAATCTACTTTATTCATCAGTAGATTATTTCATATAACGCGTTTTGGCATATAGCCTTTATCAATAGATACATGTCATGATTCACAGTGACTCTTTTATATATACATATATAAAAGAGTCACTGTGGGATTAAAGTTTATTTTGGGGTCTTCACCCTATCACTCAAAGCTGGAAGTGCTGCCTCGTCATTTGTCCTGTATATATATATATATATAAATATATGCATCAATCAAGCAAAGTGACATCATCCACCCCCCTATGGGCGGGAACAAAAAACATAAACCAACCAGCTTCTTAGTTTCACTATAACCCGAAAACATAACAGAAAGAATTTCACAACATCGAAAATAGTGGATCAGCGAGCCGATAATGTCTACAGTAAAGGAAAAGAAAGAAATTATTTGAATCAAGCAATGTAATGATGTATACATAACATAATCTCATAACCTTGCAATCTCATAATCGCGATTTAGGGCTCTTTCACACTTGCGTTCTTTTCTTCCGGCATAGAGTTCCGTCGTCGGGGCTCTATGCCGGAAGAATCCTGATCAGTTTTATCCCAATGCATTCTGAATGGAGTGAAATCCGTTCAGGATGCATCAGGATGTCTTCAGTTCCGGAACGTAACGTTTTTTGGCCGGAGAAAATACCGCAGCATGCTGCGCTTTTTTCTCCGGCCAAAAATCCTGAAGACTTGCCGCAAGGCCGGATCCAGAATTAATGCCCATTGAAAGGCATTGATCCGGATCCGGCCTTAAGCTAAACGTCGTTTCGGCGCATTGCCGGATCCGACGTTTAGCTTTTTCTGAATGGTTACCATGGCTGCCGGGACGCTAAAGTCCTGGCAGCCATGGTAAAGTGTAGTGGGGAGCGGGGGAGCAGAATACTTACCATCCGTGCGGCTCCCGGGCGCTCCAGAGTGACATCAGGGCGCCCCACGCGCATGGATGACGTGATCGCATGGCACGTCATCCATGCGCATGGGGCGCTCTGACGTCACTCTGGAGCGCCCCGGGAGCCGCGCGGACTGTAAGTATACCGCTCCCCCGCTCCCCGCTCCTACTATGGCAACCAGGACTTTTAATAGCGTCCTGGCTGCCATAGTAACACTGAAAGCATTTTGAAGACGGATCCGTCTTCAAATGCTTTCAGTACACTTGCGTTTTTCCGGATCCGGCGTGTAATTCCGGCAAGTGGAGTACACGCCGGATCCGGACAACGCAAGTGTGAAAGAGGCCTAAGACCCTTGGGATGTAATGTATCAAGGGTATGTATCCAAAATGCCTCTCTACGAAGTAAAAGTTTTTTTATATCCCCTCCTCTCCCTGGTCTCACAACCTGCTCCAAAACCTGGAACCTTAACTGAGATATAGAATGTTTACATCTATCAAAGTGGTAAGGCAACGGCAACAATAAATTCTTTGTCCTTATTGTGGACTTATGCTTGCATATCCTATCTCTTACCGTTTGCATGGTTTCGCCCACATATGCAAGCCCACATGGGCATTTGATCAAATAGATCACATTTTTTGAATCAAGGGTAAAAAAAAAACTTCAATTTTGAAGGCTTTTCCTGTTTAGGGATGATATACCTCAGAACCTTTAATAATATGAGAACATTGAAGACAATGTAGGCACGGAAAGGTGCTCTTTTTAATTGTCCTCAGTGTGCTCAATGTTTCCTTTTTACTCTCTAAATCTACATGTACCAGTTTATCTCTCAGGCTGGGGTTCTTTTTATTACAGATAAGTGGTGGGTTTTTAAATTCCTCCGCTTTGTTTGGAATACTCCAGTATTTCCTAACTAAACCATTGTAGGGATGATATTTGTGTATAAACGCTATGCGTTATTGTTTATTCCCTCGAGTATCTTGAGATGGGGAATCAGTTCTAGCTTTCTCTAAAATAGACCTCGGATACCCTTTCACTAAATCTCAGTCATTTCATGCAATCTGTGGTCCCGCATAAGTGGGTGAGAAACAATTCTTTTAACTCTCTGAAACTGTGATTTTGGTATTGATTTTTTCAGTGAGGCTGGATGTGCACTTGTAAAATGTAAAATACTGTTCCTATCTGTCTCTTTCCTTAACAAATCGGTTGAAAGACGGCCGTACTCCTCTTTCGTTACCACATTATCCAAAAAACTCACCTTTTGCTTGTCACAGGTAATAGTAAATCTAAGACCATCACAGACCCTATTCAAATATTCAAAAAACTCGGATAGGATCTCACGTGGCCCCGCCCACACGCAAAAAATATCGTCTATAAATCTTTTCCAAATAAGTACATTTTCTTGGTAATGCGTATTACTATAGACAAAGGACTCCTCAAAGGCTGACAAACGCATTTGCGTAGGGCGGGGCCGCATTCGATCCCATCGCGGTTCCCGTCGCTGCAAATAATATGCATCTTCAAACATAAAATAATTGTTATACAACACCAAACGTAGCATATGCAGAATCGGGTAATCACTAGTTAATAGCATATCCGCCACCGCCTGGATCCCTTTCTCATGATCAATTGATGTGTAAAGGCACACAACATCAATTGTCACAAGCCAGCTATCCACCGGGATGGAATATAGATCCGTAATTGCTTTAAAAAAATGAGTCGTATCCAACGTATTCTTGCTTGATTGATGCATATATATATAGGAGTCACTGTGAATCATGACATGTATCTATTGATAAAGGCTATATGCCAAAACGCGTTATATGAAATAATCTTCTGATAAATAAAGAAGATTAATATTTCGCAACATTTTGGCAGTTTGCTGGATTTCCCAAAAAAAGGCAGGGCATTTAAACAGGCAACTACTTGCCCAGTTGCCTGTGATTGGTCTTCTTGCCTCGCATGCTTACTTTGTGTTTCATGTGGACATTTGACCTTCTGCCTGTTAGTGACTTTGGCTCTGACTGCTGATTCTGATGTTATCTTATTGTCTTGACCCTGCTTGGTATATTGCTCTGCGTTGATTCAGACAGTATACTCTGGTTTTGACTCTGCCTGTCTGACTTTGTTTTGTCTCCCCTTGTAGGTTCTGTGCACTTAGGGTCCATTCACACGTCCGCAAAATGGGTCTGCAATATTGCGGAACAGGTGCGGACCCATTCATTTTCAATAGGTCCGGAATGTGCTGTCTGCATCCGCATTTGCAGAGCTGCAAAATGCGGAACGCACATTGCTGGTGTCCGTGTTTTGCGGATCCGCAAAACACACACGGACATGTGAATGGACCCTTAGGCTACTTTCATATCTGCGGTTTTTTTTATTCAGGTTTTGAGATCCAGCAGAGGATCTCAAAACCTGAATAAAACTGATGAATTTATTTGATAAAACAATACATTCGTTCCGTTCATATCCAGTTGTATTAAATCGAAACGGAACAAACCGAATCCGGCATTAAAATCATTGTAAGTCAGTTGGTGATGGATCAATTTTTTGGGGTAACGCTGATGCATCCTGATCAGTTTTGTCCCCATTGTTTTGGCCCTGTTTTGAGATACGGCAGATGTGAAAGTAGCTTAAGGATGGGGACCGTTGCCCAGTTGGGTGCCATCATTTAGGGCAGATTGTCCAAGTTGGTAGGGACAGCAGTGTGGGTCGAAGTCAGGTTCCTTACCCGACTTGACACATTTAATGTTTATGCTTGGGCTTATCACTGGGCCCCTGACGATCAGCAGAATAAAGTGGCCATCGGTCTGTTATCTCTTCCTAGCCGTTTTTTACTAGGGAGTTTGCCAGATGATTAAACCTACTAAATGACTCCCAGGCTATGGTAGGGCATTTAGGAAAATGTTTACATATACCTGCTTCTCCATTCCTAGCATCTTCATTCCTGATGAAGTCAACTTTTTTTCATTATACAAATTAGGTGGCAAATCCATTTCCAGTAAGTGCTCCATGTCTCACTTGTAAACCCTACCTAATACCTTTCTATGACTGACCGCACCAGCATTTGCAACATCACTGCAGTCTCCACTAAAATCTAGCATAATCTCATTTGTTTTTCAACCCGATGCATGCACAGTTCATCTGTGAGGCTATTTCCCACAGCAGGGATCCTACCAGCCATGTTTCGAGCTGAAAATACATACTTAATTTTAACGAGGACTGTTTACGAGGGAGGATGCTGTAAATGGTGAAAAGGGTATCTGAACACACATTGCTAAATGCCCTGCCAAGCACTGGGAGTTGTTTAGTACAACTAAATTGTCTGACAGACTCTCCCTTTAAAGAGCATCTGCCTTAGTACATTGTGTAAGTAACAAACAAAACTATTTAATTCACTTTAATTGTTGCCAAAATGAAGTGCCATAAACCTTAAAGAACGTATTTCATATCCGAGCTGAAGCACGTGTTTCAAATATTATGACTTGTTCATGTAAATGTTATATTTAAAAAAATAAAATAAAATTTGTGCCATTTACACTAAATGCTTAGCATTTCCGCATTTTAAATATTTCTTCATTATGCTGGGGGGATATAACCTATGTATCCATTTTTGGCTCTTTGCTTTTTAAAGACATCTTACAACTAAGTAAATTGGCATTTGTAGCCCTATTAAGCGAATATCTTTCTATCCATCTGTTCATTCAGTGCTCTAATTGCTCACTTCAGTCACAGCGTTTATCAATTAGGAACTTGGCCAAAAATTCTCAAATTGCTCAAAAACACTGTGGAAGTATCCAGGTGGATGCTGGCTGATGGGGGGCAGCCATGCTTCTGATGACAGGTGAGTGGTGTAAGGCTACTTTTACACTAGCGTTGTTGCTGGATCCGGCAGGGTTCAGCAAAAACGCTTCCATTACTGGTAATACAACCATCTGCATCCATTATGAACGGATCTGGTTGTATTATCTATAACACAGCCAAGACGGATCAGTCATGAACTCCATTGAAAGTCAATGGGGGACGGGTCTGTTTTCTATTGTGTCAGAGAAAATGAATCCGCCCACATTGAATTGCATTGGGGGTCATGCCAGATCCGTCTTGCTCCGCATCCCAGGATGGAAAGCAAACTGCAACATGTTGCGGTTTGCTCTCCAGTCTGGGAACGCAATGCAGAACGGAATGCATTTTGGAGGATTCCTTTCTGTTCAGTTTGGTTTTGTCCCCATTGATAATTAATGGGGACAAAACTGAAGCGTTTTTTTTCCGGTATTGAGCCCCTATGACGGATCTCAATACCGGAAACTAAAACACTAGTGTGAAAGTAGCCTTAGGCACTTCGATGCCTGAGCCCGGCAGTGAAGTGAGCTGGCCCAGGATTTCAGGGAGAAGAGTGCCTTTAGGAGAGATGGAAGGAGAGATCAACGGCAATCTCCAAAGGGCATGGGCACTTGCATTCGGGGAAGAACATTCCTGGGCACTTGCAAGTAATTTCCCTATATTGTCAAACTTCGTTTTTGCAACATCAAATACACAGAAGGGAAAAAGAAAGGTATGATCTGATCTGAACAGGCTTCCTTTTAAGATCATCTCAGGGAAGAAAACACTTGTGGATCTGGGTGGGCTTTCTTTACACAGCTGATGGTTTGGGTCCCAGTCAGGAAGTGTCAAAAGTAATCAACAACATCTTAAAATGTGTAGAAAACTTTACAACTCTGAATTTAAAAAGTTTTGTGTTTTGTCGATTCACAAAAAACACCCAGTTGGGATCTATTGTGCCATTGACAATATTGTACAGTGTAGCCCTGTTGAATACCTCGAGGTACTGGATGCAGAACAAGAATCAGTCAGGCTTTCCCACCATTCTGGCAGCAATGTATGGTGTTTATATGCAGCTCTGAAGCTGTATGTCACCATGTAGCTGTAGCCTATACCAGGGGTCAGCAACCTTTTACACACCGAGTGCCATTTTTGAAACCATCAGACAACCGGGTGCCAGTGAACAACAGCGCTCCATAGTGTTAGTTAGATTTTCATTTTTATACTTTTTATACAGTACAAGTACATAGTTGTACTGCTAATAGTAAGTTAAACTCACTAATTAATTAAAGGTGTTTACCTTGCCATTAGCAGCACAGCTATAAGTGAAAAAATTTAATAACTGGTGCACACACAAAACATGTTCATTTTTACATGTGCTGAAAAGTAAACAGGACTTACAGTTTTAGTGTGATCCCTGTGCTTGTATTTCACATCTCAGTTGTGCTATGTCTGGCCTGTAGGATGTTACTTTCAGCTGCACACATGCCTCCGAATTATCAGTTGTGAGTCGGCTTCGAGATGGACTTAACACTGTCTTCATGTGAGAAAAAATCTGTTCGCACATATATGTGGATCCAAATGCAGAGATTAATGCAAAGGCCACCTTTTATAAACATACACATTTTTCTGGTAAACTCTCCCAACAAGCCACAATGGATGCTGCTTGGTCAGTGTCAGGGTTTTCAAGTTTTTTGCGGAGCTCTGTGAATTTACATGTCCACAGCAAAGAGGTTTTAAACTCAATATGCTGCATTTCAAACTCATCAATCCCCATCCATTCAAAATGAGGTAAAGACAGGTCTTTCTCTTCAAAATGTTCTGGATGAATCAAAAATGAAAACAATGGGCCATTTTGCTCAAAGTCCCTAAACCTGGTGGAGAATTCAAGCTCAAGTCCTTCAACGTACTGAATGATGGCATCAGGATTGACAGCTTGTCGTGACGATAAACTCTTTAAGTGGCTGAAATAACGAAAGCTTCCAGTTTGAATATCACGAGAGAATACTTTAATTTTCACCAGAAATGCCTTCCATGCATCAAACAAAGCTAACACAGTTTGTCCTGCGCCTTGTAATTGCCGATTGAGTGTGTTGAGATGTCCTGTAATATCTGTCAAAAACATAAGTTTTACTAGCCATTGCTCATCCTCTAGCTCTGGGTAGTGCAAACCCTTCTCTTTTAAAAATGTGTGGATCGCATCAAAACACTCCACAAACCGCTCCAAAACCTTCCCGCCACTGAGCCATCTTACAGGGCAATGTAGAGGCAAATCTTTATAAACACTCTCCATTTCCTCCAGTAGTGTTCGAAACTGTCGGTGTATTAATGATGAGCGAGCAATAAGATAGTTAACAATTTTAACTACTGTGTTCATAACAGCACTCAAATCAGAATGAGATATTTTGGCTCATAAATTTTCTTGGTGAATAATGCAATGAAATTTCATGACTGGGTGACCGATCTGACTTTCAATTAACCCCTTAAGGACACAGCCCTATTTCACCTTAAGGACCAGGCCATTTTTTGCAATTCTGACCAGTGTCACTTTAAGTGCTGATAACTTTAAAACACTTTGACTTACCCAGGCCGTTCTGAGATTGTTTTTTCGTCACATATAGTACTTCATGACACTGCTAAAATTGAGTCAAAAAAGTAATTTTTTTTGCATAAAAAAATACCATATTTACCAAAAATTTGAAAAAATTAGCAAATATCAAAGTTTCAGTTTCTCTACTTCTGTAATACATAGTAATACCCCCAAAAATTGTGATGACTTTACATTCCCCATATGTCTACTTCATGTTTATAGCATTTTGGGAATGATATTTTATTTTTTGGGGATGTTACAAGGCTTAGAAGTTTAGAAGCAAATTTTGAAATTTTTCAGAAATCTTCAAAATCCCACTTTTTATGGACCAGTTCAGGTTTGAAGTCACTTTGTGAGGCTTAGATAATAGAAACCTCCCAAAAATGACCCCATTCTAGAAACTACACCCCTCAAGGTATTCAAAACTGTTTTTACTAACTTTTTAACCCTTTAGGTCTTCCACAAGACTTCATGGCAAAAAGACATACATTTTAAGAATTTTGATTTTTGGGAAAATTTTCCAATATAATAAATTTTTTCCTGAAAAAAAAACAAGGGTTAACTGCCAAACAAAACTCAAAATGGGTTGCCCTGCTTCTGTAGTTTGCAGAAACACCCCATATGTGGTCGTAAACTACTGTTTGGCCAAACGGGAGGACATAGAAGGAGGGGAACACCATATGGGTTTTGCAAGGCAGATTTTGCAGGACTGGTTTTGTTTATACCATGTTCCATTTCAAGCCCCCCCCCCTTGTACCCCTAGAATAGAAATTGCAAAAAAGTGACTCCATCTAAGAAAGTACACCCCTCAAGGTATTCAAAACTGGGTTTACAAACTTTGTTAACCCTGTAGGTGTTCCACAAGAGTTAATGGCAGATGGAGAAACAATTTAGAAATTTCTATTTTTTGGAAAATTTTCAATTTTAACCCATTTTTTCCAGCAATAAAGTAAGGGTTAACAGACAAACAAAACTCAATATGGGTTGCCCTGATTCTGTAGTTTGCAGAAACACCCCACATGTGGCCGTAAACTACTGTGCGGACACACGGTAGGGCGTAGAAGGAAAGGTGCGCCGTGTTGTTTTTGGAAAGCAGATTTTGCTGGACTAATTTATTTACACCATGTCCCATTTGAAGCCCCCCTGATGCACCCCTAGAGTAGAAACTCCATAAAAGTGACCCCATCTAAGAAACTACACCCCTCAAGGCATTCAAAACTGGTTTTACAAACTTTGTTAACCCTTTAGGTGTTCCACAAGAGTTATTGGCAAATGGAGATGAAATTTGAGAATTAACATTTTTTGCCAAATTTATTATTTGCTCCATTTTTTCCAGTAACAAAGCAAGGGTTAACAGCCAAACAAAAGTCTATATTTATTGCCCAGATTCTGTGGTTTGCAGAAACACCCCATATGTGGCCGTAAACTATTGTACGGGCACACGGTAGGGCGTAGAGGGAAAGGTGCGGCATGTGGCTTTTAGAAGGCAGATTTTGCTGGACTGGTTTATTTACACCATGTCCCATTTGAAGCCCCCCTAGAGTAGAAACTCCATAACAGTGACCCCATCTAAGAAACTAAACCCCTCAAGGTCTTCAAAACTGGTTTTCCAAACTTTGTTAACCCTTTAGGTGTTCCACAAGAGTTATTGGCAAATGGAGATGAAATTCGAGAATTTACATTTTTTGCCAAATTTTTTATTTACTCAATTTTTTCCAGTAACAAAGCAAGGGTTAACAGCCAAACAAAAGTCTATATTTATTGCCCAGATTCTGTCGTTTGCAGAAACACCCCATATGTGGCCGTAAACTACTGTACGGGCACACGGTAGGGCGTAGAGGGAAAGGTGCGGCATGTGGCTTTTAGAAGGCAGATTTTGATGGACTGGTTTATTTACACCATGTCCCATTTGAAGCCCCCCTAGAGTAGAAACTCCATAACAGTGACCCCATCTAAGAAACTAAACCCCTCAAGGTATTCAAATCTGGTTTTACAAACTTTGTTAACCCTTTAGGTGTTCCACAAGAGTTATTGGCAAATGGAGATGAAATTCGAGAATTTTATTTTATTTTTTTAAATTTTTTATTTACTCCATTTTTTCCAGTAACAAAGCAAGGGTTAACAGCCAAACAAAAGTCTATATTTATTTCCCAGATTCTGTCGTTTGCAGAAACACCCCATATGTGGCCGTAAACTACTGTACGGGCACACGGTAGGGCGTAGAGGGAAAGGTGCGGCGTGTGGCTTTTAGAAGGCAGATTTTGCTGGACTGGTTTATTTACACTATGTCCCATTTGAAGCCCCCCTGATGCACCCCTAGAGTAGAAACTCCCAAAAAGTGACCCCATTTTAGAAACTACGGGATAGGGTGGCAGTTTTGTTGGTACTATTTTAGGGTACATATGATTTTTGGTTGCTCTATATTACACTTTTTGTGAGGCAAAGTAACAAAAAATTGCTGTGTTGGCACCATTTTTATTTTTTGTTATTTACAACATTCATCTGACAGGTTAGATCATGTGGTACTTTTATAGAGCAGGTTGTCACGGACGCGACAATACCAAATATGACAACTTTTTTTGGTTGTTTGTTTCAGTTTTACATAACAAAGCATTTGAAAAAAAAAATGATTCTTTAGTGTCTTCACATTCTGAAAGCCATAGTTTTATTTATTTTTTGGGCGACTGTCTTGTGTAGGGGCTCATTTTTTTCGGGATGAGATGACTGTTTGATTGGCACTATTTTGGGGTGCGTATGACTTTTTGATCGCTTGCTATTACACTTTTTGTGATCTAAGGTGACAAAAAAATGGCTTTTTTTACAGTTTTTATTTTTTACGGTATTCACCTGAGGGGTTAGATCATGTGATATTTTTATAGAGAAGGTTATTACGGACGCAGTGATACCTAATATATATACTTTTTTTTATTTATGTCAGTTTTACACAATGATTTCATTTTTTAAACAAAAAAAATCATGTTTTAGTGTCTCCATAGTCTGAGAGCCATAGTTTTTTCAGTTTTTGGGCGATTATCTTGGGTAGGGTATGATTTTTGCGGGATGAGATGGCGGTTTGATTGGCACTATTTTGGGGTGCGTATGACTTTTTGATCGCTTGCTATTACACTTTTTGTGATGTAAGATGACAAAAAATGGCTTTTTTTACACCGTTTTTTATTTTTTATTTTTACGGTATTCACCTGAGGGATTAGTTCATTTGATATTTTTATAGAGAAGGTTAATACGGACGCGTCAATACCCAATATATAAATATTTTTTTAATTTATTTAAGTTTTACACAATGATTTCATTTTTGAAACAAAAAAAATCACGTTTTAGTGTCTCCATAGACTGAGAGCCATTGTTTTTTCAGTTTTTGGGCGATTATCTTAGGTAGGGTCTCATTTTTGGCGGGATGAGATGGCGGTTTGATTGGCACTATTTTGGGGTGCGTATGACTTTTTGATCGCTTGCTATTACACTTTTTGTGATCTAAGGTGACAAAAAATGGCTTTTTTTACACAGTTTTTATTTTTTATTTTTTACGGTATTCACCTGAGGGGTTAGATCATGTGATATTTTTATAGAGAAGGTTATTACGGACGCAGTGATACCTAATATATATACTTTTTTTTATTTATGTCAGTTTTACACAATGATTTCATTTTTGAAACAAAAAAAATCATGTTTTAGTGTCTCCATAGTCTGAGAGCCATAGTTTTTTCAGTTTTTGGGCGATTATCTTGGGTAGGGTATGATTTTTGCGGGATGAGATGGCGGTTTGATTGGCACTATTTTGGGGTGCGTATGACTTTTTGATCGCTTGCTATTACACTTTTTGTGATGTAAGATGACAAAAAATGGCTTTTTTTACACCGTTTTTTATTTTTTTTTTTTACGGTATTCACCTGAGGGATTAGGTCATGTGATATTTTTATAGAGAAGGTTAATACGGACGCGTCAATACCCAATATATAAATATTTTTTTAATTTATTTAAGTTTTACACAATGATTTCATTTTTGAAACAAAAAAATAATGTTTTAGTGTCTTCATAGTCTGAGAGCCATAGTTTTTTCAGTTTTTGGGCGATTGTACTATGTAGGGGCTCATTTTTTGTGGGATGAGGTGACGGTTAGATTGGTACTATTTTGGGGGGCATACGCCGTTTTGATCGCTTGGTGTTGCACTTTTAGTGATGTAAGTTGACAAAAATGGATTTTTATACACAGTTTTTATTTTTTCTTTTTTATGGTGCCTATCGGATGGGGTGGATCATGTAATATATTTATAGAGCCGTTCGTTACGGACGCAGCGATACCTAATATGTGTGTTTTTTCTTTTTTTTTCAATTTTTTATTAGAAAAACAGGGGAATGGGGCGTTTTTTTTTTTTTTTTTTTTACTTGAAACTTTATTTTTTTATTCCAAACACTTTTTTTTTTACTTTTTTTTAAAACTTTATTTCTATCCCACTCTGATCCCCTCTGCAATGCATATTACAATACATCTGTATTGTAATGCATTGCCTGTTAGTGTATGACACTGAGTCATACACTAACTGGTTGCCTAGGAGACCCAGCCTGATATCTGGATCTCCTCGGCTCCCGTAGAAGGCAGTTCCCGATGCCGTGCAGGGCATTGGGCAGCCTCTGCACGGCATCGGGCTGCCTTGTCACGCATCGGGACCGCGCCACAGCAGCGCGGGGACTCAATGCGATCACTCACCCGCCGCAAACAACTTCTATGTCGCGGTCAGCGCGGACCGCGGCATAGAAAGGGTTAATCCGCCGGCATCGCTGTAAACAGCAATGCCGGCGGATACAGCAGGGGCCCGGCTACCAGGGACTGCCGGACCCCTTCAGTGATCGGGTGCGCACCGCTCCGGTGCCCGCCCGATCATCCTGCCGTACATGTAAGGCGGAATGCATTCTGGCAATGCATCCCCCGCCGTACATGTACGGCGTTCTGCGCTAAGGGGTTAAACTCACAAACCCCTTTTGCTTCCCCACCATAGAAGGGGCACCATCTGTTGTGATGGCAAAGATTTTCTTCATGTCTATATTTTTTTTCTTAAAATGGTCAGTAAATGCACTTGCCACATCTTCTCCTCTTGTAGTGTCATACATGGGCCTAAGGCAGAAGAGTTCCTCTCGCATTCTGTTTCCACCACAGTATCGTGCAACAACAGCTAACCGTGGGATGTCATTGATGTCAACACTTTCATCCACAGCCACACTGAACACCGGTGCATCTGTCAGTCCATCAGATTGCTGGGAACAGATATTTTCTGCCATTAGTGAAATCCTTCGTTCTACAGTTCTTGCTGAAGCTGGCAAATCTTTAATTCTTGAAATAATTGTCTCTTTGTTTGGTAACCCATCAAATAAAATGTCTGCACTGCTTAGGAAGGTATCTTTCAAGTACTCTCCATCTGTAAATGGTTTTCCATGTTTGGCAATACATTCAGAAAGTTTAAAGCTGGCTTGTGTAGCCAGAGTTCTACTGTTGCTTAGGCCTTTAAACACAACACTTTGCTTTTCATATTTTGCCACAGCTCTCCTGATACTTTCTGCTCTGTCTGCTTCATCTTTGAACTTTTTCTCATGCTTTGTTTCAAAGTGACGCCGCACACTCGATGTTCGGCACACAACATGTTCACAACATAGAGAACATATGGCTCGATCTCCTCTCTTAACAAAACCAAAGTCATTTGTCCACGCAGTTTGAAAAGAACGACTGCTGCACTTGGCTGCCATTTTTGTACTGTATTAAGGTTCTGGCTAGCTGGTTATGTCAGGACTTCCGGAGCCTGGAAGAGTTAGGAAAAGATTAGGAATTGCTTTATGCGGCCCATGCTCTCTGTATACAGCCAATGTTGGTCCTCAAACCTGCACACACGCAGATCCCCACAAATACACTGCAGTATCTTGATCCACAAATAGCTTTGATTTTATTCCTGTCCTAATATATAGGACTGGAATAAAATCAATGCTATTTGTGGCTGATACAGCTGTGCACTTGTATGAGTCTGCATGCCAGGGGAGACTTCCTCCCGTCACCCTAAGCTCAGTATAACGCGAGCTACAGCTATGTGCATGTGTTAGCTCACCTCCCGATCTACTGAGCCGACCTGTGACAGTCTCATTGTCACAGGTCGGCTAGAACTATGAGGTGAGTGAAAAGCACTCACCTCATAGTTCTCCTTTAAGGCAGTGAGAAATTCTATTCCACATTACAAAAAGACCTCAGATCAGCCCTAAACACTGCACCTTCCTAAAACACAGGGTTTTTACTTACCTGATGTAGAGCTGAGACAAAAGACCGGAGGCGTGTGGGCTGTAGGCGTTCAAGCTGTAGACTTCTGACTGTAGGTTACTGGCAGGTATTTTCTTCTGGTAGACTGGAAGAAATACAAAATAATTATTACTTACAGAAAATAATTTCTAACAGGCCTACAGCATCACCAAAAGACCTCACGTCAGCCTCAAACCTTTTACCAGACCTCAGATCAGCCCTAAACACTGCACCTTCATAAAACATAGGGTTTTTACTTACCTGATGGAGAGCTGAGACACAAGACCGGAGGCGTGTGGGCTGTAGGCGTTCAAGCTGTAGACTTCTGACTGTAGGTTACTGGCAGGTATTTCCTTCTGGTAGACTGGAAGAAGTACAAAATAATTATTACTTACAGAAAATATTTTCTAACAGGCCTACAGCATCACCAAATGACCTCACGTCAGCCTCAAACCTTTTACCAGACCTCAGATCAGCCCTAAACACTGCACCTTCCTAAAACACAGGGTTTTTACTTACCTGATGTAGAGCTGAGACAAAAGACCGGAGGCGTGTGGGCTGTAGGCGTTCAAGCTGTAGACTTCTGACTGTAGGTTACTGGCAGGTATTTCCTTCTGGTAGACTGGAAGAAATACAAAATAATTATTACTTACAGAAAATAATTTCTAACAGGCCTACAGCATCACCAAAAGACCTCACGTCAGCCTCAAACCTTTTACCAGACCTCAGATCAGCCCTAAACACTGCACCTTCATAAAACATAGGGTTTTTACTTACCTGATGTAGAGCTGAGACAAAAGACCGGAGGCGTGTGGGCTGTAGGCGTTCAAGCTGTAGACTTCTGACTGTAGGTTACTGGCAGGTATTTCCTTCTGGTAGACTGGAAGAAATACAAAATAATTATTACTTACAGAAAATAATTTCTAACAGGCCTACAGCATCACCAAAAGACCTCACGTCAGCCTCAAACCTTTTACTAGACCTCAGATCAGACCTAAACACTGCACCTTCATAAAACATAGGGTTTTTACTTACCTGATGGAGAGCTGAGACAAAAGACCGGAGGCGTGTGGGCTGTAGGCGTTCAAGCTGTAGACTTCCAAACGCGATGACGTAAGACACGATGGCGCTGACAGACGTGTGCACAATAATAAAAGTGATATCTGTCACGTGGCAGCTCATATCACCTCACACCTACAACTACATATGAAAAACAGGGAAAAATATGGCGCAGTCTTCACACAGCAACAGTGCCCCAAAGTGCAGAAGGAAAAAGTTTTGCACACTAGGGCACCATAAGTAGGTGGCACCGTGCTTTTTAGACAACTGTGGGCGGGATGACCAAGATGGCATGTGTTCTGTGCTGTAGTCTCTGCTCCGGATGAGCGTGCTGTCTGAGTATGTCAACGGGGTCAGGTCGCACCCAGGTAGGGCAGAGTGGGCACCGACATGCTGCAGTGTGGGGGGTACGTGGCGCCGGCCTGGCAGGGGTGGGATGCACTGTATTTGGGGCAAGGGCCTTTGTGCACCTGGGGAGTTGTGACAGGCATCATGCTCATGTCACCCAGTTACCCTGGCATTTAGTAAGAAGCCCATCATATTAGACAACTGCCAGTACTACAACTCCCAGGGAGTTATGTGCACTACTTTCATTGGGTCACCTCATTCATGGCCTTTCTGTGTGTGGCACGCCTGCCACACACAGAAAGGCCATGAATGAGGTGACCCAATGTTAAAAGTAGTGCACATAACTCCCTGGGAGTTGTAGTACTGGCAGTTGTCTAATATGATGGGCTTCTTACTAAATGCCAGGGTAACTGGGTGACATGAGCATGATGCCTGTCACAACTCCCCAGGTGCACAAAGGCCCTTGCCCCAAATACAGTGCATCGCCATCTTGGTCTTCCCGCCCACAGTCTTTAGTGACAGCAGCTGCTGTGTAGAGCGACGCACGCCCCTCGGACTGGGGATTATTTACCAGGCACCATAACCATAACGCCACTACCGCGCCCTGCCGCTGCTTGCTCTCTCCTCCTCCTCTTCCTGCTAAAAGAAGGAGGAGGCAGCAGTAGCATGGCAATATTTGGTAGGCGGCACCCTGCTGCGCTAACCCTGAGCTGCTGCGCGGCCCGCCGCCCACGCAGCTTAGAGGGAACACAGCCGCCGCCGCCCCCTCTCGGTTACTGCCCGCACCTTCCCCAGTTTTTTTTCAATCTGTGGCTTATCGCCGTGACGTCACCAGAGCACCGCCCACCTCAGCCAGCGAGTAAAGGGGAGGGAGGAGCCGCCATTGCTGTGGCCGGTGTGACAAGAACCGAGAACTGAACTAGAGAGCGCAGCTTAGAGGGAACACTGCACACGTTGCCGACCCCTGGCCTATACACTAGTGGTTCTTCTCTCTGTCCTTTTGCAGAATCACATTCATATTGGGCACGGTAACTGTCCTTTGGGAATCATAGGAAGGCATCACAAGCCTCCTAGAAATAAACAAAACATCCACCTTGGGCACTTTAAAGAAGTATTAGAGATTATTATTCATATTTTTATGGTTTATATAACATTTTTTATTCTGTGCATCATAGGAAAGGGATATGTGGAGATTATTTGACTACAGTCATCACTTCCATTCATTGATGTGGCCATCTACTCCTAAACAGGTCAACATGTCCGCATACATTATTGTATGTTTTACGTATTGGCACAATTGTCACAGGGATCATTTTCAATGCATTAAATTGCTCAGAGTTCTCATTTTTTTTACATTTGGCCTAACTTGAATGTTTTCTAACTTGGGGGTCACACAGCATGTAATTAATCTTTTTTAATTCGGTCCTCCAGTCTTCTAAATTGATCCCTTGTCTGCTCAGCACTTGCAGCTTTTCATAGATTTCTGCCGCGATGTTAGTGAACTGCTTATTAAATAATGGCCTGGTCCCAGTATGGACACTGAGTTATTGCTCTGTCTTTTTTTATGTCTACTGTTCAATATTTCAATCTGCAATGTATGTCACATAGTAATTGGTGTAAATTTGTCTCATACAGAGAATAGTATACGCACGGCTAATGGCAGTGTGATTTACCAAGGTGAAATAAGAGCCTGATATATACGGAAATGATAGCTTTTTCCATAGTGTTTAAGGATCACTTATCAGCCATAGTATGCAGGTATCTTTTAGCAATTAGGTGATTTTGACATTGTGGACTACTTGTGCTCCTTAAAGCTTGGATTAAGTGCTACTTACACAGCATTTGAGTATGTGTTATTTTATTATAATCTCTTTAGAGCTTGCATGTCACCTGTAGTGGATCAGGCTTCTAAGAATTAATTACGGTACTTCAAACCAAGGCAAGTATTGCTTAAACAATTCATTTTTCTGCCTAGGGAAAAGCTTAGACATATATGCTGATACACTCAATGTTTTAATTAGAAATAATTCCTCCTACTGTAAATATTGGCTAAAATCCTGAGAAAATCGTGTACGGCAAGCTTTTATTAACCCCTATTTATATTAGATTATACAGAAAAAAGTGCTGCCAAGCTTAAAGGGGTGTTATCCCATGATTAATGTAAAAAATGAAAATCAGACATCATATAGTACATGACAATACCTTTCTAACAAAGCTAGAACCAGCCCTGTACCTCACATGGATCCAGAGATCTCCTCATTCATTGCTCTCCTAGATTTATTTCAAGATGGCAGCTCAGGGTCCTTTCTCAGGGTGCATATCCTTTTGCTTCAGCTGGTGACAGTTGAAGAATAGAACTGAGGTGGACAATAAAATTAGAAAAAGTATAAACAGCAGGTGGTGCTATACAGATTTCATTTAGTGGTAGAATAAAAAATGCTATCTTTCTGGGCAGACACAAATGGATATTTTAAGTTGGTAGGTGTGTCCAAGTGTCACTCACCACTACCCAGAAGATAAGAAAAAAATCCCACAGCACAACAGACCAGTCTTGGTTACAAACAGGAACTCTATTTATTAAATTAGCAGATAGTACAATGCGTTTCGGGGGACAAAGGCCCCCTTCATCAGGTGCAGACTGCTGGCATACTAAGGAAAATGCTTAACACATGTTTATATACACTAAAAAAACCACTAAAAACAACTGATAAAAAGGGGGTGGGGTGGGAAGTGCTGCTCTGGCCCCCCTGTCTCATGAGTAGCAGTCAATAAATAATACACAAAATTGGTGCCATAATCACATACAACACTTTATAATACTCAAACATTGGTGGTTCAAGTGGTTGACAATTAAAAACTGAAAGTGGAATAAGAAACAGCGAAGCCCGGCATGCGAACGGCGCCGGAGGCATCGCTGTATTCACTGCAGTCACGTGACTGGACCTCCGGTCACGTTATCGTTCTGTGTCTTGGCAACAGGACGCTGGAGTTGGAGCCCAGATAGAATGTATGGGCTCGCCTAATGAATGATCGCCTGAAACTGGGCTGCAGCAATCAGAGATACACTGGTGGTGGGGCAAAAGGGACTAGGAGAGGGCCGCTGGGGAGCCGATGATACTGTTAAATGGTAAAGGGATGCCAATTGTCATTGAAAAGATGTTTAAAAGGGATAAAAGTGAATCATTAGTGAAAAACCCCTGAGGTAATAAGGCCATCACTTCAGGGGTGTAAACACAATAAAACATTATAATTACAGATAAATGTGGTGAAGAATAAGATGGTATTGGCCACAAAGGAAGTAAGAAAGCAGTGTGGCTGCTGATACTGTGTAATAAAGAGATGGACAATCAGAAAAAAATAATAATAATAATTAAGTTCAAATGGATTATAAGGGGCATAATATATAAAAAATAAAACATGGCAGGAACAGGCCCCTAGATAAAAATAAAAGTAAATGGGCACCTAAGGGGGGTGGTAATATGAATGAAACATGACACGGGATCTTATGTAGACATGGACAATTGAATAACTGTGTATATAGAAAAATCAATGGTCATTAAATCGAAGGTACATATAATTGGCTGACTCCTAGTGAGGGAGTCTATAGGGGCTGGATAATCTTAAAGCCATATAAAATTCAATATAAAACATATAAAACACAAATGAGAACACTGTGTGTGACCAGGCCGGGAATGTCGGAATCAGTGAAAAAGAAAAATATACAGGTATTTGAATCAATGGGATATAGACAATTTCTGCCCGTATGTGTACATAAGTGTATGGTTGGAAAATAAAACAATTAGAGGTGTTCTACTATTGGTAGGTTAGGCCCAGTTCGAAAATAAATCAGAGCTATTTGGTGGAGCTATTTGGTGGATGTTCCAGAGGGTCCGCTCGGAGGGGGTCATGGGTTAAGTCTAAAGGTTAATCTCAAACGCCTCATTCAGGCCACGCGGATTCAGACATTTCAACTTGTAGATCTAAAACATTTAGCGCCTCTGTAAATATTGAATGATGTTATAACCGTTTCATCTGATCTGCTCGATTTGGAGTGATGGTAAATCCAAAGAAGGAGCCCTGATGGTGGTCCGCAGCGTGCCTGGAGACGCTGTGCTGTCGGAATCCTTTTTTGACGTTGGATCTGTGCTTGTTGACCCTGTTGCGGAGGGTCTGGATTGTCCGGCCGACATACTGGAGGCCACAAGGGCACTCAAGCAGATAGATGACAGTAAGATGTTCCTTAATAGAAAAAGTGTTACCATTGGAGTTGTGAAAAGAAGCAGTTGTATGTATACTCTTGCAACAAAGGCACTTCGGTTGATTGCATTTGGAGCTTCCCCCTTGTCCAGTTTCGCTCGAGGGGGCGGCTTGTCCTGAATACTGTTTCAGTTTGCTAGGTGTCAATAGGCCCTTCTGGGTCTGAGCTCTCCTAAATGTAAGGAGGGGTTTTCTTGGTAATATCTTGTCCAGTAAAGGATTCTGCTTGAGAATAAACCAGTGTTTTGAGAGGATCTCTTTGATAGTATTATGATTGCTGTTGTAGGTCGTTAAGAAGTTAGTGCTGTAGTGTTCTCCAGGAATTTTCTTCTTGATGGTCCCATTTTGCTCTTTTGGGAAGCAGTCATCTTAAGTGAGGCCACGAGCTCTGTTGAAGGCTGCCTCTATTACCCCAGGAGGGAAGCTTTTCTGGGTCTGCTTGGTGCGGATTGTCTCACTTTGAGCAACAAAATCATTGTCCTTGGAGCAATTAAGTCTTATTCGATTTCTTGAACTGACTAAAAAGAATGTTGGTCTTCCATTTTTTTATAGTGTTCGCTACTAAAATCGAGATAACTATTGCAATCGACTTTCTTGAAGTAGGTGCGGGTAGTGATTCTTCCGCCGTCAATATTCAGCTCTAGAGCTATATACTTAGCGGTAGAATGATTGTGAGTTCCTGAGAGCGTTATTACCCAGTTATTACTATTTAGGTATTTAACGAACTCCTCAATAGATGCAGTGTCCCGTCCCATATGAAAATCAAGTCATCAATATATCGACAATAGAATATTATATTATTCTTCCAATACTCTGAGTTGTAGCTGTAGGTATCCTCAAAGGCCCCCATGAATAAATTAGCGAAGCTGGGTGCGAAACGTGTACCCATAGCAGTACCTTTTTAATCTGTAGGTATAGTGACTCCTCAAACCTAAAAACATTATGCGTGAGGATGAAGTCGATACATCTGAGACTGAAAGATTTCTGTTCTTCCGGCATGGAGACGTCGTTATCCAGAAATAGTTTAGTGCTATTGATGCCTAAGTTATGTTGAATATTTGAATAAAGGGCCGTAACGTCTAGAGTTATCCAGTAGTACGAATCTTTCCATGTGATGTTTTTAAGTGATTGAATCAGAGTTGTTGAATCCTTAAGATATGATGGGAGTTGAACGACATTATTCTGTAGAAAAATGTCAACGTAATGGGACAGATTACAGGTGAGGGATGATATACCTGAAATGATAGGCCGACCAAGTGGATTGGAGGTATCTTTGTGGATTTTTGGTAGGTGGTAGAAAAGATCGATAACCGGATCTGTGATGTGTATGTATTCCTGCTCTTTTTTACTGAGGATATGGGATGCAGAGTCAATGAGTTTCTTAAATGCTTTTTTATGTTCAGTCAGTGGGTTCTCTTCCAAAAGCTAGTAATACTCAGTGTCGGATAAGATACGTAGTGCCTCTTTGCCCTATTTTGTAGTACAATGCCGCCGCCTTCGTCTGCACTCTGAATGATCAGATCAGTATTTTCTTGTAGTTGTTTAATGGCCAATCTTTCCTTGGCCTTGAGGGTATGGTTAGATGTTGGTTTCTGATGAATGGTGGGAAAGTCCTCCATAACTAGATCGTAAAAGGTCTCTATGAAGTTACCCCTATGATGTAGGGGGTAAAAGTTGGAACAAGGTTTTAAATCAGTAGAGATGTGTCTCAGAGGGAGGCGTGAGTTTATTAGCCCCAGTGTCGCTTCCTTTGGTGATATTGCCCTGTAAGCTGAAGTGTCTCCTTAGGGTTAATTTCCTGATAAAATTGTGCAGGTCTAAGAATAGATTGAAACCCTTGACCTTAGATGACGGGCAAAAAGAGAGACCTTTGGATAATACTACCACTTGGTCGGAATTGAAGTGATGAGTTGAAAGGTTGAAAATTTTAATTTCTTTATCCTGTGTGCTGGGTGATTTTACATTTTTCATTTTGTTCGGACCCCCTCTGCACCCTCTTCGGAATTTTTGTTGTTGTAGGTCTGGCGCCTAAAGGGTGGAAATAATTTGTGATTGACACTGTCCCAGGACTTTTCAGTACTGGGTTCAACGTAAGCGGCATGGGATTGCGCAGTAAAATAGAGGGCACCGTAACGCGTTTAGAATAGGAGGTAGGGATAAAAAACAAAACATTTGTACTGTTTTGTGTAGTATTCGAGGCATCTTCCAGACCTGGGTTGAGATATTGGGTATGACATACGTATGTCTAAGCTGGGGGGGTGTTAGGAGGGTGGGGTGGTGTACCACCGTGGAGAGTTAGGAGCGAGTCGAACTCAAGATCAACCGGTGTGGACGTGGAACCTGGAACGGGTTCGGTGGGAGGTCTACAACTAGTGTTAGATGATGTGGAGGAAAAAACTGTGGGTGGCAACTTGAGGGGGGCACAGTTGGAAAGGACCTCTTGGCCAAAGAGGTCTAGTGTCAAGGCCGACGGAGAGTTGAATTAATTTAATTGAGCCCCTCTTTAAATTCCAGAAAACACTTGCAATTTTGCTAGTGCTATTTAATAATCTGTGTACCAAACCTGTGAATTTTCATTTATAGGCCTCATAATAAAACATCTGGTGGACAGAATACTGCAAAGCGAAAGACATCAATATGTCATATACCAATTTTCAGGCCAACTGGAGCACATTGTATTCGTGTAGAATTGCTTTGGACATAAATAGATTTTCTCAAAAAAATTGAATGAATCAGACATGAAAAGAATTTCAAGAAATTTTGTTATCTATACTTCAGACATTTCCCTATTAATCTCAGCATTATTTAGAAAATTTTCCTCCATTCTCAAGGCCTGGTCTATGCAGCAATACTAAAAATATTCATAGAAGCTAGTAGGCCACAGTTTCCCCTTGCTTCAGATAGGTGCAACATTATTATCGAGAACAAAGAGGATGACTGGATGGCTCACTCCGCTTCTTAGTCACAACAGGATGATGTTGAGGTCATCTCTAAATCTGCCACCATACCTTGGAGCCAGAGGTCACAGCGTTCCTCCTCCTTTTGGCCCCAGAAAAGTATTTTACTTGCATCATCTCTATCATCCACAACTATCACCTCATGTTGCAGTATGATAATGCACGGCCCCATATTGCAAGGATCTGTACACAATTCCTGGAAGCTCAAAACATCCCAGTTCTTGCATGGCCAGCATACTCACCGGACATGTTGAGCATGTTTGGGATGCTCTGGATCGGCGTATACAACAGCGTGTTCCAGTTCCTGCCAATATTCTGTAACTTTGCACAGCTATTGAATAGGAGTGGACCAGCATTCCACAGGCCACAATCGACAACCTAATCAACTCTATGCCACGGAGATGTGTTGCACTGCGTGAGGCAAATGGTGGCCACACCAGATACTGACTAGTTTTATAACCCCCCCCCAATCCCCCTCCCTCCCAGTAAGGCAATACTGTGCACATTTCAGAGTGGACTTTTATTGTGGGAAGTCTAAGGAACACCTGTGCAATATTCATGCTGTCTAATCAGCACCTTGATATGCCACACCTGTGAGGTGGGATGGATTATCTTGGCAAAGGAGAAGTTCTCACTAAAACATATTTAAACAGATTTGTGAACAATATTTGAGAGTAATGGGTCTTTTGTGTATGTAGAAAATGTTTTTGAGATCTTTGAGTTCAGCTCATGCAAAATGGGAGCAAAACCAAAAGTGTTGCGTTTATATTTTTGTTCAGTGTATGTACATACTTCAGAGATAATTGGTGTAAAAAGCCAGACATTTACGGGATTATGGATGTTTTCCAAATTGTTAACAAGCTTAGATTTTCTTGGGTGTGACATCAGGATACTGTGCAATTGCCATGGTTTTAGAGTTGACGCATGACCTCTAGTTGTGCTCAGGATGCAAGGTTATGAAGAGCAGAATTCTGTTAAAGGCGCATCCTTGAACCCTACACTTTGGTTGCGTCTCTCCTCTCTTTATCAGTGTCAGACTGAAGTCCTTTGGGCCCAACCTCTGAGTATATAAGACCTTAAAGGGAACCTGTCACCTGGATTTTGGGTATAGAGCTGAGGACATGGGTTGCTAGATGGCCACTAGCACATCCGCAATACCCAGTCCCCATAGCTCTGTGTGCTTTTATTGTGTAAAAAAAAGATTTTATACATATGCAAATTAACCTGAGATGAGTCAGAGCTTGAAAATATGACTCTTCTCTGGTCACACAAGTAAGATATGACTCTTTTATGTTATTTGCATAAAAGGCGGAAAGTACAAAATTGCATAATACTTATTGAAATTCGTCTGCAAATGAAATTAAAAGTGTAATTTATATGTTTAGGGTAACACAATGAACATTTAGAAACGCTCAGTGAGGGTAGCATAGTAGAGGTGACAGGTTCCCTTTAAGGGCCCTGTTTTATTAGCGGTCCATTATTGTCAGAGCCTGGACCAACCTGAGGATACTCTGGTGGGCCAGTCTGACTTTACTCTTTATGGCCATAGCCAGACACCCTGATACTGGTGCATTCAGCATATTTTTGTGAAGTGGTAGGTACTGTGCAGTTTTTTTTTTGTTGTTGTTGTGAATCCTCAAAAGACCAGATGACGATTTTATTTATTGGTCTAGCTTTCTAACGGTCTATAAATCTGTAAATACGTGCAGCTTTCTGCAGTTAATGTTTCTGCAGATCATTTTGTGTTCCCTCGATTTCAAGGGAATCTCCACCTTTTCCACCTTATCTCCCTTTTTCCTCTGAGTTTTCCGTTTTCATTCAGATGTGATACAAATATAAAATCCTGATGGAATTAATGTAACAACATTTGTAGAGTGTTATGTAGTGATTCAGAAATACTCCAAGCAGTGAAATTGAGGTCACCTGTCCCAGGAGTTCTTACAGAAACAGTCCCGCACCAGCACGTACAATTTGCTGCAGTGTTATTAGCAAGTGGGGAGACTCATAAAGTACGTGTACACATATTAATCTTCTATTACGATTGCCTCTTGCATGGGATTTTCATCTCGTCCTAGAACCACCACACACCCACTCACTGATTGATTATAGGTCTGACAATTCCAAATGAGATTCTCATTTATTTTCTGGCACATTTTCTGCCACTTCCTAAAATATGGATTTCTTAAGAGCTCCAGAAATCCACTGCTAATATAGTTGTATTTTTCTAATATTTTCCAAGGGACACATTTTGCCAAAAAAGGACTTGTGTACTGTGAGGAAATGTCTAAGTTAATGACCAAGTTTAAAAGGATTATCTGTATCCCTTATATGTACATATTAATAAAGCGGAGAGGGAGAAGGAAGACATTGAGGAATCCATGCACAGTGTTCACAGAAATGGTTGTGCAAGGGCTGAGGGAACGTAATGAAAACCTGACATTGAGAAGCACTAAATATAGAAAGTACAATGCGGACAAAGAGAGATCGATGGAGAAGCAAAGAGCTGGAAGATTGCAAGGAGCAGCGGAGCTGATCATTCACCTACACATGTGTATTTGTGTACTTTGCTGTAAATGAGTATATAAGTCAAAAAGTAGAAAGATTCTGTCTCATTAGAAGGTCATTATAGTGTTAGGAATATTGGTCGAGTTATTTACTCAAATCTGGCTCACCTTAATAATGTAGTTGCTAAAAGAAGTTACGGTATGTACCATAAATGACGCCTTGTTAAAATACTGTCAGATCTTACGGAGTTGATAGGTGGGAGCTTCCCATTCATTAACTTAGGATCTCAAAATAAGCATTTGCATACTGGTTTACCTGCCAGCAGATCACAGAACATGAACCACATCCCATAGTCAGCTTGTCTTCAGGACACCTGCAGTTAACCAGGCACCTCCTTTAGGATAAAGTCACATGCAAAAGATTTGTTGTGGCAATTTCTGCCACTGAAAATCTGTGCTATTCATTGAATTGGATTGTTTCCTTAGCAAGTGGGTGGTTTTCTTCTGGCCCCCTTCAGATGAACGGGACAAATACACAGTCAAGTCACATTATTATGACCACTTCCTACTTTTGACATCAGCAGCGTATCTATGATACGTAAAACACTAAACAAGAATAGATTTCACGGGAGGATACCACAGAGGAAGCCACTGCTGTCCAAAAAAAAAAAATTGCTGCACGTTTACAGTTTGCACAAGAGCACCTGGATGTTCCACAGCAGTACTGGTAAAATATTCTTTGGACAAATAAAACCAAAGTTGAGTTGTTTGGAAGAAACACACAACACTATGTGTGGAGAAAAAGAGGCACAGCACACCAACATCAAAACCTCATCCCAACGGTGAAGTATGGTGGTGGGGGCATCATGGTTTGGGGCTGCTTTGCTGCATCAGGGCCTGGACAGATTGCGATCATCGAAGGAAAAATGAATTTATCAAGACATTTTGCAGGAGAACTTAAGGCCATCTGTCCACCTGCTGAAGCTCAACAGAAGATGGGTGTTGCAACAGGACAACAACCCAAAGCATAGAAGTAAATCGACAACAGAATGGCTTAAACAGCAGAAAATACACCTTCTGGAGTGGCCCAGTCAGAGTCCTGACCTCAACCCGATTGAGATGCTGTGGCATGACCTCAAGAAAGCGATTCACACCAGACATCCCAAGAATATTGCTGAACTGAAACAGTTCTGTAAAGAGGAATGGTCAAGAATTACTCCTGATCGTTTTGCACGTATGATCTGCAACCACAGGAAACGTTTGGTTGAAGTTATTGCTGCCAAAGGAGGTTCAACCAGTTATTAAATCCAAGGGTTCACATACTTTTTCCACCTGCACTGTGCATGTTTACATGGTGTGTTCAATAAAAACATGGTAACATTTAATTATTTGTGTGTTATTAATTTAAGCAGACTGTGATTGTCTATTGTGACTTAGATGAAGATCAGATCACATTTTATGACCAATTTGTGCAGAAATCCATATCATTCCAAATGGTTCACATACTTTTTCTTGCAACTGTATAACATGTGATAGGCTGTCTGCATATGTATCCCTTATTGCTGTCATGGGTAAAAGAGACAATTTATCAGAGTTGAAAAAAGGAATAATTATTGGCTTTCAGGACAAGGGTGGCAGTATTTCGGAGACTGGGCAGTTTGTGAATTGTTCTTGTGTTGCTGTGGTGAAAGTGTATTTTGAGTGGACAAATGGTATTGTGAATAAGTGACGTGGAAACTGTGCAGCACTGTAGTATTCACCTCTCACATAAATGGTACGTGGCCATTGATGTGAGAGGTGAACGCTACAGTGGAGTGCCTTACCACCAAAATTGTCTAAAACCCTAGTGTGTATGGGGCTTTAAAGCAGAAGGATGGTCTCTCCACCTCTGCTAACAAAGTTGCCTCAGCAGATAAGGCTTTAGTTTTCTCAGCAGTATCTGAGCTGAATTGGACCTCCTCTGATTGTCAAAAGGTTGCCTTCTCCCATGAGTCACAATTTTTGCTTCATCGAATGGATGGATGTTGGTGTGTCAGGTCAGAAACATCAGAGAACAAACACCCTGCAACCATTGCTGGAAGATGACATGCTGGTGGTGGCAGAGTTATGGTCTGGGAAATTTTTGGGTGGTATCTTGTGGGCCCACTTATCCATGTGGAAGGCACTCTAATTTGGGTATGAATCCATCCTTGCAGATCACATACACCCATACATGCTACTTGTCTTCCCTGGGGCAGATGGGATCTTCCATCTGCCCCATGGCTAGAAATGTCCAACATTGGAAGAGAATGACCAAGACTTCCAAGTACTACCCTGGACTCCTAATTCCTCTGACTTGAACCCAATTGATCATCTGTGGGACCACCTTGATCATCCTGTTCCCTCTATAGATCCTCCCCAACACACCCTCCAGCAGCTGTGGGATGGACTGCAGTGAGCATGGCTCAAGACACCTGAGACAACTTACCAGGACCTTACTGAGGTACTCCCAGTCTGCCTAGCTGCTGTCCGTGCTGCACACGGCGGTCACTCTGGAGATTAGCTGCTGGTCTTAATAATGTGACTTGACTAGGCATTTACTCAACACAACTGGCACGTTGAATTAACGCTTAAACCGGGTGTGCCAGAATCAAAATTTATCATCTCTTCTCAAGTCAACCACTGTGATAACCAATCATTAGAAAGAGGGTCCGAATTCCTTGTTAGAATGTAGTTCCAGTCATTCGCATGTGCTGCCGTCCTATTCATAATTTATGGGATTAATAAAGTTATAGAAGTATAGCACACAGCTAATTCAGTAAGTCTCATAGATTTTGAATGGAGCGCCAGTACAAATGTGTGACCTCTTCATTCAAATGGGGGACCCCCATGTCTTTTTTTTCTGCAGAAGATAATGAAAAGTGGGACAGCACTCCAATTTGTTATTTAGGATAGGTTCATAAATTTGTCTAGTCAAGTTCATACTGTTAGGAACAAATGGTAGAACAGTAGCAATGTTTCGGGCCATACAGGTGGATAAGGCCCTTTCTCAAGCTAAGCTTTTGAAGCACATGGTAATGTCACGGATGTAGTAGGGGCGAACACTAAAAATCAAGAAGGAAGGGGAAAAACCACTAGGCCTCACCGCTAGGGAAGGAAAAGGGTCACCACCTATAAAACCCTGCTCCTGGCCCTAACTCCTATCCGTATGGGCACCTCTCGATGGTAGAGATACCCATACACGGGAACCTAGAAAACTCTGGTGACACTCAGATGCCCTAAAGATAATGACAGGGCAGAGTCCACCCGTTCCTTGTCTCACTGAGGCCTAGTAAACAACCGGGGGGGAGGGGGGATACAACACACGACAAGTGGAACACTTAACTTCAGAGGATGAAGGATGAACAGGACTTCAACACGAACCACACTCCAGCTCTTCCAAGACCAAATTAAGCTATCCCAAGCAAGGAGTGATGGGAAAAGTCAGACTAAATAGGGCGAGGTAAAGGTCACATGATCCACACCTGAACAGGAGGTGTGGACACATACCAGCAACACACAGATAAAGTGAAACCAATAGAGGCTGTCAGATCACTAATGCGTAGATAATCTTTCAGACCTTCTGAGACCTGTCATAAATGTGACAGGTGAACAGCCGGAGCTACATATTTGGTGCAGAAAATCCACAATAAATCCTTGGCAAAATATGCATTAGTTACTTGCAGAGTTTGCCACAGATTTAGCTCCAGGTTTACATTGCATTTAGAATCTGCACTGCATTTCTAGTTATGTGCCAATTGTAACGTATAGTAGACCTGTTGTCAGGCAGTTTGGGTCACAGGGGCAATGTTTGGACTGAGAAATGAGTCTGTGAAAGAAGCTTTTTAAAGTTTTAGCTCTAGAGGTTTTGACCATTTTCCTGCAACTTTTAGTTCACTTTTGTTTTTCTTTTTTTTTTGTTAATACCTTGTCAATAAGTTCCCTGCACCCAGGTGCTGTCTGGATGTCCTCTTTGGCTTTTATAGCTGGCTGATGAAATTGAACTATTTCCTTTTTTTCCAATCTTGCTTTGGGATTAACCTTACTAAGAACTTTATACTTTCACGGTGCTGATAACACTTCTACAGACCTTGTGTACTGCCGGCTCAGGATTTCCTGCTTTTTCTTTTTGACAATTTGACAACGAAGCTTGAGAGGTTATTTAGCAGTGGATATGTTGGGGTGCATTTAGAAAATCCATTTTAACAAAGAGAATAAAACCTGGGGAAGATAGCTGAAAGAAAATCTGCACTTTGTTTTGTAAAGACCATAACAACTGTTTTTGACCAAGTTTGTCAGCAACACCTACATCCTAAAAGGGTGGTCCCATAATTAATGTACGTACCTCTTTCCAACAAATCTAGAACCATCCCTATACCTCCCATGGATCCCATTCATTGCTCCAATTGTTCTGCTAGATTTGTTTCAAGCTGTCAGTTTAGGGAATGTGTCTTTTCTTGTGTGGGTGGGGGGTGGGGGGGGGGGGGAGTCCTGTCTGCTGCTGCTGCTGGTGGCAGTTGAAGGATGAAACTGAGCATGTGTGGCCATCTCAGTGAGGCGGACAGAGAAATTAGAAAAAGAGCAAACATTGAATAACTCAGTAGGTATAATACATGTTTAAAGGGAACCTGTCATGTGGATATTTGATTATTATCTAACTAATTATATACAATCATTACCTGCTAAAAAGTACTTTAGATGGATTGACTTACTGGTTTGACAGATGGTTACTTTATAATATATATACAAACTTGCCACATGCCGCATGCTAATGAGTTAATTGGAGTCCAGCGTGTCGTTATTGAGTCCAGCGTTTATTTAATTAACAGCTATAGCCACTCCCCTGCCCACCTGCTGCTGATTCCTATGTAAAAAAAACTGTCATTCAGCAGCAGGTGTGCGGGGAGAGTCAGGAGCTCATGAATATTCAGGACTCATCATTATCAGCTGGAGCTTTTCAATACAAGATGTTGGCAGATTGACTGGGTCAATTAAAGAAAGTGACCCTGCATTTTGCTAAGAGAATCAGTCACTTATTTATATTGCCCTTAGTTAGGACACCATAAAACTGGTGACAGTTTCCCTTTAACTACAAGCAATTACAAAAGTATTCAAATCCAGGTTGGTTTCAAAACTGTAAAAATTGTTTGAGACAACCCAAATCGGGTGCCATAAAAAAAGGCTCTGGAATATCATTTAGGCTACATTCACACGACTGTGAGTCCACAATACACAGCCACAGGCTATGTGGACCAATTGCCTTCAACCTATAAGACATAAACTGTTCTTAAACTTATTTTCAGAGGGTCAGCCTGTTCAGCTGTAGTGGTATGTTCACATGTTGTGGTCACATCGTAACAAGAACTGGTAAAATAATTTTCTCAGAAATGTGTAACAGCGTACAATACACAGTATAAGGCCTCAGGCACACCATAGTTGTTTGTGTCCGCATTTTTGCGGCTCAGATGCGGAACCACTTCAATGGGGTTGCAAAAGATGTGGACAGCATTCCATGTGTTGTCCGCTTTCATGCGTCCGTTCCGCGGCGCCGCATAAAAATCAAAATAGAACATGTCCTATTTTTATCTGTAACACGGACAAGGATAGGACTGGTCTTTTCAGGGCCAGACCTTCCTTTCCGCAAAATTCGGAATGCACACAGTCGGTATTCATGTTTTTTGCGGACTGCAAAACATAGTACGGCCCTATGCATGAGGCCTAATCTGTGAAAAAACATGCATACAACACATGCATGTTTTCATCTAGATTTTAAAGGTGTTGCCCACTCCTTTACTAATGATGGCCTATCTTCAGGACAGGTCATCAATTTATGATCAGTGTGTGTCTGATGCCCCGCACCCCACCGATCAACTGGTTCAGAGCAACTCTGGCTCTGCAACTACACAGCTTCACTACTACTTCAATGCAGCACTGCAGTAACCAAGTCAGTCTACAACACAATGGATGGAGCTGATCAGCAGGGGTGCGAGGTGTCGGACCTCTCGCCAATTAAATATTGAGGATATCTGAGGATAAGCCATGAATAGTAAAGGGGGGGACATTATCTTACATTCCTCACTGTAGTTGGCACTACTGCATCCAATAAAAAAAAAAAGTGCAGTAGAACTGCATTAGCTCTGTTAAGTGTTAACTGGTCCTTATAGTAGTCATGGTATACTGAGGGATAGAGCTCCACGGCAAAACGGGTCATCTGTGGTTTTTCAGCCAAATCATGATTTTCCTCCGACCTGTGGGTAACGTTAGTACTTTCCTATGAGATAAGATATTTTGTCATTTACTACACACTGCAGTTATTTGCAAGCCTCAGTAATAATATTTTACCATTTAAACTTTTGTGCTACTTTTAACTTTTGTGCTACTGCTGCAATCTTGAGTAGTACTTTCATTTTCATTTGTAAATGTATTCATTTGAGTTGCAAAAGACACGGAAAATTATTCAACAAAATGTGGCATTGGAGACATGGTCTCAGGCTAGGTTCACACCTGTGACAAAATTCTGGTTTTCTGTTCTAGCATAGAAACAGAAAACTGGAATCACTGTATTCAGCATATGCTGGACACCGCCACCACTCGACGGATCTCACTGACTGTTATGAGTTCTGTTGGTATTCCGGTGTGGATGTCAAAGCACCACTACATGCAGGGGTATTTTGTTCTTTTTTTTTGCTGGAATCTGCTATGCAGGCTCATACTGGAACCTCTGCTGCAGATATTAACCTTGCCTTAAAGTCACCACTTTTTCTAGGCTTTTTTTATCGTTAGATATTTCTTAAATCGGACTCTGAAGAACATTTTTTGAGTCCGAAGTCCAGTGCAGAACCAGATAAAAGCAGGAGCAGGAGATAATTTACAGCATTGTGTTATATCACATCTTTGAAGGAGCAGTTCTGTAAGGCCCCCTGCACACGATCAGGATTGCGTGCGGATTTTCCGCGCGGATTTGCGTGCGGAAAATCCGCACCGTAGGTCATGTACATTGTATTCTATGAGAATTTGAAATTCTCAATGCACACGATGCAGATTTTTTCCGCGCGGATTTTGACCTGCGGTGCGGATTTTAAAATCCGCGACATGTCAATTAATTTTTTTTTTCCTGACCGGATTTTCTTAATTCACTTAGTGAAATCCGCATGCAGAAAATCTGCACTGAATCCGCACCAAATCCGCATGCAAATCCGCACCAATTAATGCGGATTGACCGCACGGATTTGCCTGTGAACACCTGCGGATTTCAGTGCGGATTCTCCGCACATGAATCCTGAACGTGTGCATGTAGCCTAAGGCTACTTTCAACAGAGTTGGCACTGCTGGATGCGGATTCCTATTTTAAAATGTTTTTAAATACACAGATGGCAATACCGAAGTCATTCACCAAAGTCTGACGCAACTTCGGTTGAGACAAAGTTTGCCTACAGGGAACACGAGACAAAGTTTGCCTACAGGGAACGCATACATTTAAATGCTTTACGTAAACAGCATTAACAAGAAAGTTTTTTTTTTAACTAAGCGACCTCTGATCTATGATCCAAAGCTCTATTCGCTCAAGCCTAATAATGAGGTCCGGCGGAGAAGCTGCAGTTTGTGTCCGGCCAATTCTACGCTTGTCTGCCAGAACAACTATACCGGAGTTTCACACTGGAGGTGTAAAACTAGCCTAAGAAGGAAGGGCAACAAGAGCGAGTGGGCCTATTTCAGATCTTTCTTACATCTCTGTGTGTGAGATGTTATGTCGTTAGTTGACTTCCCCCTCACCAATCTTCATAGGAGAAACTCTTTGATCTGCATACCAATCAGTAAGCAGTTATAGCTCAATGATTCATATTCACCACTGAATTTCTTTTTAACGGGATAGGGGGCTGTTTTTACACTACAAATTATAGCTACTTTATCTTTTGGGTGATTTTCTTTGCCTGTTGTGTTTTGATTCACATTTTAGGTAATTATCATCATGATGACCTTTGGAAGAAAATTAATTCCTTGATCATGTAAGAACTATGACTCTGTGCATTACTCTAAAAATGGATCATTGGAATTATTTTCCCCATGTTCTGCAATACATTTCAGTGTATTTTATTTTTTAAATTTTATTATCAATAGTAAAATACTGGATAGAATGATTGATTGAAAATGAAACTCTGATGCGGCCATCATTAGTACCAAGGCAGAACCTGCCTTCATTGAACACTATTGTTTGTCATTGATGTCCACATCAGAGTTCGCCAGCCGCCATCATTCCCAGGACCAACACCAGGAGCCATAATGGCTGTTCCTGTTTGGTATTCTAGGAGGGAATAATGACCAGCCTTCAGTATTTCCATTACTATATTTCACAGCTCTTTACAGACATTAGCATCACCCTGTCTAAAGTCAATCTAAGGTCCCTATCAGTATGTCCTTGGAGTGTGTGAGTACCCGGAGGAAAACCACGCAAACACGGGGAGTACATACAAATCCGTGCAGATGTTGTCCTTGGTCAGATTCGGACCTAGGACCCCAGCATCCAGCAGCTCCCTGGCTAGCTCCATCACCAGATGTTTCCCCCCCCCCCCCCCCCCCCCCCCATTGAGACTGTCTGGGACTGGGTGGGGTGATGGATTTCCCATGCACAGAAGCCAACAGCCACCTTGGCTGAACTACAGGTCTCGGTTGAAAGAGAGCTAGGAATTAGAAACCACGGGAGGATATCCAGCATCTACAGTATATGATGATAGATTCAGTGTGGCATCCTGGGGAGATGCCACCTAGTATTAATGTGAATCTGCCTCAACATGTACCCTTCTGCAGAACCCAAAATAAAGGTCACCTCACCTCTTGGCTGTGTGATCACTGACTAATCACTAATGGAAGTTTAGACTTAAGGGCCCTTTAGACGGGCCAAGACTCTCACAGATTATCGGCCCATGTAAAGGACCCTTAAGTCTAAACTACCATTGGTGTGATGATCGGATGGTGTTAATGTACCCAATAAATAAGCGAAACGCACGCGAAAATGATTGTTTACCAGCAGCAGATGGTGCTGTGTAATCACGATCTCATGACGGCAAACAACGAGTCAGTATGTGGAAGAGCAATGACATTAGCGATCCTTCCTCCCCATACTCTGGAGGAGATTGGTGCATGTAAATGCACCGGTCTCCTCCACCAGCGATCAGCGGGTTTTCGGAAAAGAACGCTTCCTTCCCGGCTATCTGCTGTAATATCATCCCGTATAAAGCGACCTTTACTCAACCTTGTCAATCTCGGCTCGTTCCCATCAATCAAAGCCCATTTCTCTTTGCCTGGCATCCACTGTATGTCCATATTCACTTGAGATCTGGGCATATGTCCTTTAGTAGGAAGGAATTATCGAGCCTCCATGGATGGTACTTAATGAGGCTCATTAGACCGCACTTCACATCAATGTGAAGTGCTGTCTAATGAGCCTCACTAAACATAAAATAAACCTATTTTTTCCTTATTTTTGCAGTATGATACTGCTCAAGATTTTGCTCATGTAGATAATTTCTATGTGTACTCTTCTTCTGCTATCCTTTGTAGCCTAATGTTCACATTTTTAGGGTCGGATCTACTAGAAGTCCCTTGCTAAAGCTTAGGCATTATAAAAAAAACATGCATAATTAATGATGGACTGTTAATTGTAGCACTTTTGGCATTCTGGTAACTAACAAGCAAGGTTCAGCTCTAATTGGGTGTGCATTGTTGTTCTGGCCAGATGATAGAGGAAATTAATGAATGCAGAGGTGCCGATAGGATGTGCTAATGACCTCTGAGGTGTCTTAGTTGAGCTGCACTGTATATAGGGCTTTGAAATGGAGAGAGACATGGTAGCAGAGCAATGCTAGCACAGATCAGCTTCAGGACCTACAGTATAGTACTGCCTAATGAGATGAAAAGTTCACCGAACACACAGTGAGCTTTTGTTATTGAGTCATCCTTTGTTCTTCTTCCTTTCTCTTTTATTGGAATATATAGAGAATACCCGACACATTCCTACAGGGGCATGGCTGCATTGTATAGATTATATGGCAGTAATTGTCTGCCTTCTCTGGTCACTGCAAAGTGACAATGTCATTATAAAATGTCATGTACAATCAATAAGGCTTCGTTTGAGAGGAATACACCTGAGCTTTCAAGGCAAGTAAGAGGATAACCCTTGTTTCAATGCCCTTAGACTGTCCTATATTCTTCTCATAGGTAACGTAGCCTGAATATTATGAGGCTTATACTGAACGCAACCTTTCTTTCAACTGTCGTAGATCTTGGGCTACATGATTGAGTATTCGGTGACAATTTGTAGTCCTCTGAAAGAAATAAAAATTACGGGGGACATTTATTAAAGAGGTTGTCTGGGTTCAGAGCTGAACCCAGACACAACCCGATCTGCACTCATTCAACATGAATGAGTGGAGCATCTGAGTTTTTTATGCTCCAATGCTCCCTTATGCCCTGCACTGAATCGCGCATTTGGACACTGCTAGGCACAGGCTTCCACCTAGCAGTGTTCCCCGTGACATCACTGACTCTAATGGCCACTTTTTATGCTGCCCTAGCCTATAAAAACAGCCTCCACCTAGCTTACCCATGGAGAGCCTGGTACATCACCGGATCTGCAGAAAAGGCCCTTGCCCTGCTCGGTTCAATGCAGGGCAAGGGGGACATCTGAGCATGAAAAGCTCCCATACTCCACTCATTTATGGTAAAAGAGTGCAGATCGGGTTGGGTCGGGTCACCTTTGATCCAGGACAACCTC
Organism: Bufo gargarizans; assembly: GCF_014858855.1. Lineage (NCBI taxonomy): Eukaryota > Metazoa > Chordata > Amphibia > Anura > Bufonidae > Bufo > Bufo gargarizans. The sequence goes on from NC_058090.1 coordinate 53,292,293, forward strand.
TTTAAGACCAGAATTTTCCATTCTGGTCTTAAAGTTCCTTTGCGCTGCCATAGAAAGCGCCAACGTTTTGTATAGGCGAATGCCTGTTTAGCAGGTTGTGCGACAGACTTAACTCTTTGCCAGCCATCTTGCTGTTGTAGATTTAAGCCATTTTCCAAGCCAAAAAACGGTGTCAAAAAATTATATATGAGCCAGGCCTGCTGGTCCGCCCTCTTGCCTGCCCATGTCACACCCACTTCTCTCGCCAGTGGCGGGAGCAGGGAAAAGTCGCAAATTTTACTGCACAAAAGCCATGCAACAAAATTTGCAACCTATTTCCACCTCAAAATTAACGTAAATAGAATACTAAATATCCTCCTACATGACTTAGGCTACTTTCAGACTGGCCTTTTGGTTTCCGTTTGTGAGATCCTTTCAGGGCTCTCACAAGCGGTCGAAAACGGATCGGTTTTGCCCTTAATGCATTCCGAATGGTTAAGGATCCGCTCAGAATGCCTCAGTTTGGATCCGTTCCACCTCCATTCCGCTTTGGGGGCGGACATCAAAACGCTGCTTTCAGCGTTTTGGTGTCCGTCTGACGACACTGAGCCAAACGGATCCGTCCTGACACATAATGTATGTAAGTCAATGGGGACGGATCCGTTTTCACTGACACAATCTGGAACAATAAAAAACGGATCTGTCCCCCCATTGACTTTCAATAGTGTTCAAGACGGATCAGTTTTGGCTATGTTAAGGATAATACAAACGGACCCGTTCTGAATGGATGCAGACGGTTGTATTATCTGAATAGATCCTTTTGTGCAGATCCATGAGGGATCCGCACCAAACGCGAGTGTGAAAGTAGCCTTAGGCCTCATGCACACGGCCGTTGTTATGGTCTGCATCCGAGCCGCAGTTTTGGCGGCTCAGATGCGGACCCATTCACTTCAGTGGGGCCGCAAAAGATGCAGACAGCACTCCGGCTTGACTTTGCTCCTCACACACATCAGTAGGCCTTCGGTGTCCATCACCCTGTCACTGGTTTACTGGTTGTCCCATACATTGACAGTTGTAAGTGGTTGTGGCTGATCTTAAAGCATGTCCACAACAACTGACACCAATGTCAGTAAGTTACTCTCTGCTCAGGCAAGATGGCTGCCCTCATTTTTATGTAAAGAAAATTTGTATTGTTGAATGAAAGAAATACAGTTGTTATAGTGTGTGTGTGTGTGTATATATATTTTTTTTTTTTATTTTTTTTTTTATTAAAATAAAATATGTGATACATTTAGGTGAACACAGGGGTGTTCAGTGAATTTACCCCTAAGTACTGCTGTACAGGCTCTGTCAGGTGCTGTATGTACAGAAATAACTTCCCTGCAGTGTTTTTAAAGGGTCACTAACTTTTAAAAAAACTTTGATATGTCATAGAGACATAGGCCCTGATCTATCATTCCTTCACTCCAGAATTCTGGCATCAAAAAGTCGCAAAATAGGGCTTTTGCAACTTTTTTGCAGTTGCTTACGCAAACATTTGCGACTTTTTACACTCACTTGCGCAAAATGTTGCGACTTTTTGCATTTGTACACCACTCACTCCAGTTTTGTAAAAAAAAAAAAAAGCGGGTATGGTCAGCTATGTTAATGAGTTTCACTCCAGATTTATCATTATGACTTTTTTTTTTTTTTAAAGTCGCAATCTCACACCAGGTGGAGGGTGGAGTAGGAAAACTGGAGGAGCTTCTCTAGACAGAAATGTTAGGTTTAAGGACAAGCCACATTTATCAACCTGTGACATGTGATAAATGTGCACCAATAGTGGTCCTTAGGACCTATTTTTGTCTTTTTTTCATATGCTATGGTATTTAAAACCTCACTTTTAATCTATTTATTAAAACTTCTTTGACAAAAATACTGTGACAAATTTAAAAATCCCCAGTGATTGCAGAGACTCTCCTTTGCTTTAGACCTTCCTGCTGTTTATTGTCCTTCACAGCAGAGGGTCTGCTAGTCCTTCACAGCTTCAGTCTTAGTGCTCCAGCTATTACCTGCGTTTCTACACGTCCTGTCCCGCTGTGGTAGCCGTATATTTACTCCTCTCAAGGAGTTCCCTCTCTGCTATTCACAGTTACTAAAATGACACACATATTTCCTTATTTTAGAAGCTTCCTGTAAATCCATCAATCACATATAGGAGAGGAAAGAATTTGAAAGAAACAATGGTACATGAAGAAACACCCTTGTCAGAACACATAAGAAAGTACCATAGAGGGAGCCCCCTCTGGATTAAATATATGGGGGATACAAAAAGTTAAGGCAAGGCCTAGACAAGGAGATATCGACAGGAAGCTACGACAGGAGGAGACAAAATGGATCTATCGACTAAAATTTCTTTCCCCAATAGGAATAAATGAGGGCTTCACATTCTCCTCATTGTTATAAAACATAACCACAGATAAAATACAAACATCCCTATATATATCTATCTATCTTGAGAATAAAGAATAGTGATATAGATTACTGGAATAAAGAAAAATAAATACTGATGATATAAGAGGAACCATCCTAAATGATATAAATGTAAAAATATAAATAAAAATGTATAGAATGTACAAGAACAGGTAAGAACCCCTCCGAGAAGATATCCGGGTCCTGCAATAAAGAGAAAAAGTAAATCAGAAAAGAGTAAAATAGGAAAAATTCTCGATAAATAATAAGAAAACAGGATCGTATAGTGCCACACACTGCGATGGTTAAAAAACGATAATAAAATATGCAACATAAATAGTCTAATCTTAAGTCGTTGCGCCTGCGCAGGACCATATTGGAGATAATAAGAAAAATGTCTAAGTCCTGGAACATGCGTAGTCCACTCCACATACCGAGGAGGAGCCGGAGAGACGCAGGCACATTGAACCGGGAAATAAACTTCTAAGTTGGTGCGCATGCGCTGAAGTTTTGTGAGGCATCGATATAGCTCAATTGAAATAATCTCTAAGTGGTTGTGCTTGCGCAGTCCCATAATAGAGGTAAGAGAAAGTTTTAAGTTCCGGAGCATGCGCAGTTCATGTAACATGCCGAAAAGGTGCCTGAGAGGTGAGTAGGAGGGGCGGCGGTGAACGGGGGGTGGTAACTATATGACACTGACCTATAAGAATAAGAGATGGGGTTGAAGGTGGCAACCTTTACACGGCTCAACCTATTGAAATGTAAAAGCCTAGAAAGAAAGAAGGATGGACATCGGAGGAAAGCTAGGATTGGCCATTTTTGGCCTCATGCACACGACCGTATTTTGTTTCCGTGTCCATTCAATTTTTTTTGCGGATAGGATGCGGACCCATTCATTTCAATGGGTCTGCAAAAAACGTGTGGTGTTCGCATCAGTATGTCCATTCCGTTGCTCCGCCCAAAAAATAGTGCATGTCCTATTTTTTTTCTAGTTTGCGTACAAGGATAGGCATTAATACAATGGATCTGCCAGAAAAACGGATCCGCAAAAAAAACAGATGACATACAGAACGTCATGCATTTTTTTTTGCGGACCACAAAACACATACAGTCGTGTGCATGTAGCCTAACAGACATCATGTGATACCGAATCTTTAAAGGATGGTTCCCGCCCCCAACACACATACCTGCACGATCCCCTGAAGACGCTGGTTCTCCAGCGAAAAAAGGGAGGCAGGAAATATGTGTGTGTGTCATTTTAGCAACAGTGAATAGCAGAGAGGGAACTCCTTGATTGGAGTAAATATACGGCTAGCACAGCGGGACAGGACGTGTAGAAACGCAGGTAATAGCTGGAGCACCAAGACTGAAGCTGTGAAGGACAATAAACAGCAGTAAGGTCTAAAGCAAAGGAGAGTCTCTGCAATCATTGGGGATTTTTAAATTTGTCACAGTATTTTTGTCAAAGAAGTTTTAATAAATAGATTAAAAGTGAAGTTTGAAATACCATACCATGAAAAAGAAGAAAATAGGAGGATCTATGATTCTATAATAACGGTGATGTGATAAATGTGGCATAAAGTACTCCAACACAGACTCAGGCAAAACTGACTTCAAATATTCTCCTCATGATAAATTCCCCCCATAAATCGCACCCTCTCTCCTCGCTGCACGAGGCAAGCTCCATAGAAGCCTATGGGTCCAGCTCAATTCTGTCCTTTGCAGCGAGTGTCAATGACATGTCAAAAGTTGTTGTTTTTTTTGTGACCCTTTAATGGAGAATGCCTCCTTATAATTGTACAGTTGGAGTCTGGTGGAGAATTCAACATTTTCTTTTCATTCAGACTCTTATGGAATTTATAGGATAAAGCCGCCATATGATATTGGAGGCACACGGGGGTCCAGTAGAGTCTACGTGGTGCTTTATGGCAGCCTTTTAGTGGTTCTGTACAAAGTAGAGTTGTAATACTGCAAGTACATGAACCCTGAGGATGACTCTCTAGAAACATTGATGGACAGGTAAAGAAATGTATTCCAGGTGAGTCTTATTGGCAGTTCCCTAAGATACATACCTGTTGCACAAGTGAATTGGCCCGCATCTGTGATACGGTGCGCACACGGCCGGTGCCCGTTTACTGCGGAATTGCTGTTTGCGGTCCACAATACAGGCACGGCTGGCATGAGTCCTTATGTTGTGGATTTGAACTTTTCACCTAATACTCGCTGTGTTGTTGGGAAGTACCGTATTTTTCGCCGTATAAGACGAACTTTTTCTCCCCCCCAAAATGGGGGGAAAATGACCCTGCGTCTTATACGGCGAATGCTGTCAGTTTTACATCGCAAGCTGCGATGTAAAGCGAGCGGGGACTCGGGGAGGGACTGGGAGGAGGAGCTGGGGCCGGCAATAGCGGCGGGGCGGTGCAGTCACTGTACTATAGCCCCGCACCGCCGCTCCGGTATACTAAGATAATATGTCATATTCAATTAATGGTTATTAAATATGCCGCATTATGCCTAATAGTACCTTAAATCCTAAGCGCTTCAGTAGTATGCAGGCCAGGCGGGCGGCAGCGTAACTCCCTGATGTCACGTGCCTGCGCCGCCTACTTTATGAATGAAGCAGGCGGCGCAGGCAAGTGACGTCAGTGAGTGACGCGCCGGCCGCCCGGCCTGCCGGCATTGTACTGAAGCGCTTAATATTTAAGGTACTATTAGGAATAAAGAGGCATATTTAATAACTATTTATTGAATAAGACATATTATATTAGTATACTGGAGCGGCGGGGGATCTGTGGATGGCACAGTTATGGGCTGGGAGGGTCTGTGGATGACACATGTATAACAGTGCCATCCACAGATCCCCCCCCCTGTAACAGTGCCAGCCACAGATCCCCCTGTAACAGTGCCAGCCACAGATCCCCCTGTAACAGTGCAAGCTACAGATCCCCCCCATAACAGTGTCCGTCATCCACAGATCCCCCCATAACAGTGTCCGTCATCCACAGATCCCCCCATAACAGTGTCCGTCATCCACAGATCCCCCCATAACAGTGTCCGTCATCCACAGATCCCCCCATAACAGTGTCCGTCATCCACAGATCCCCCCATAACAGTGTCCGTCATCCACAGATCCCCCCATAACAGTGTCCGTCATCCACAGATCCCCCCCATAACAGTGTCCGTCATCCACAGATCCCCCCATAACAGTGTCCGTCATCCACAGATCCCCAGTAATAGTGCCATCCACAGACCACCATTAGTTCCAAACACACAGCACACCTTTTGGTTAAAAATATATTTTTTCTTATTTTCCTCCCCAAAAACCTAGGTGCGTCTTATACGCCGGTGGGTCTTATACGGCGAAAAATACGGTAATAATTACATTATATTTATGACCATAATTAATAATTCTTAATTAACCATAAAAAAATAAAATTTATAAAATTTGTCATAAATTCTTAAAATCATGACCTGGTGAATTGTAGACAAACTAATCGATACAATTCACATCTGAGTCCGATTATTTCCTCAGATAAATAAGTTCTTTTGACGTGAGATGACGTTAATGATAAAACATGTAGTTCTGCATTATACAATAATACACAGGCATTATAAAAATATGCAGATTTATTGGTTACAAAGTTATAAACATATACAAGTAAATAAACACAATGAGACATGCAAATGAATATATATAGCATTGATATAAAGCATTACAAGCTTAACAATACATGTGAGTGGAAATAACTTATAACAAAGCTATTATTAGGTTAGGATATCAAAGTAGGAACATACCGTAAGTTATATATATTACCATTCTAAATACATTCGCCCCCCCCCCCCCCCAACCAACTAACTACACATCACATGACTTCAGGAATGGGCAGATTGTGTCAGTGAAGACGGATCCGTCCCCATTGACTTACATTGTGTGCCTGGACGGATCCATTTGGCTCAGTTTCATCAGACGAACACCAAACGCAATGGAGACGGAACTGATGCATTCTGAGCGGATCCTTTTCCATTCAGAATACATTAGAATGCAAACTGATCCGTTTTAGACAGCTTGTGAGATCCCTGAACGGATCTCAGAAACGGAAAGCCAAAACGCGAGTGTGAAAGTATCCTAAGCTGATGCTTATGCTAGGCACTTTAAATGCCTCGTGGCCATTTCCATAATCTTACTGTATAGATATTGTAGCTACAAGGGCATGAATAAGAAAGCCCTAATATGTTTATCTGAATATATTACATTATAAGGGACAGTACAGTGAACAGAATAACACGCTTATAGACCAACATGTCCAGCAAGCAACAAAGATTCTAGGAAGAAATGCTCCAGAGGTTATATTTAAGAGGACGGCATAAATTACCAGTGAAAAGACTCCGCATCAGTCTGTCTCTCCCCATCCTCCACAGTCACAGCGAAAGTAGAGCAGGCCAAGGATGCTCGGAGAGGCGAAACCTATCCTACCTCAGAGTCTTGGATGTGTATGTTGGATTAATATGCAGGATAGAATACAGCATTAGGGTTCATGCACAGAAATGTGTGTGTGTGTGTTTTTTTTTTTTTTTTTTGCCCTCAAAGGTGTACACAGCCTTTAAGCGTGTATGTCAGTAACTGAATGTCAGTAAGTTATTGTAAGTAAAATGCTAATTAACCCCTTATGGACTGGGCTCATTTTCACCTTAAGGACCAGGCCATTTTTTGCAAATCTGACCAGTGTCACTTTATGTGTGAATAACTTTAAAATGCTTTGACTTATCCAGGCTATTCTGAGATAGTTTTTTCGTCACATATTGTACTTCATGACGCTGGTAAAATGGAGTCAAAAAATTTCATTTTTATTTATAAAAAAAAAAAAACTAATTTACAAAAAATTTGGAAAAATTTGCAAATTTCCAAGTTTCTCCTCTAGGGGTACATCGGGGGGGGGGGGGGAAGTGTTTCAAATGGGACATGGTATCAAAAAAATATTCCAGCAAAAACTGCCTTCCAAAAACCATATGGCGTTCCTTTTTTTTCTGCGCCCTGCCATGTGGCCATACAGCAGTTTACAACCACATATGGGGCATTTCTGTAAACTACAGAATCAGGGCAATAAATATTGAGTTTTGTTTAGCTGTTAACCCTTGCTTTGTTATGGGAAAAATCTAAAATTTGCAAAAAAAATAGCTGTTTTGGCACAGTTTTTATTATTTACAATGTTTATCTGACAGATTAAATCATGTGCTATTTTTATAGAGCAGGTTCTTACGGACGCGGCAATACCTAATATGTATTCCTTTTTTATTTTATTTAGGTTTTACACAATCATATAATTTTTTAAACAAAAAAAAATCATGTTTTAGTGTCTCCACAGTCTGAGAGCCATAGTTTTTTGTTTTTGTTTTTAGGCGATTGTCTCAGGTTGGGTATCATTTTTGCAGGATTAGATGACTGTTAGGTTGGCACTATTTTGGGGTGCATATGACTTTTTTTACACCGTTTTTATTTAATGTTTTTTACAGTGTTCGGTCATGTGGTATTTTTATAGAGCAGGTTTTTACGGACATTACAATACCTAATATGTATACCTTTTTTTATTTATTTAGGTTTTACACAATAATATAATTTTTGAAACAAAAAATTCACACATCAGTGTTTTAGCACTGTCCGTGAATTCATGTTTTTAGCACTGATGCATGCTCTATTTTGTCCGTGTTTACAGATCCATCACGTTCATTATAGTCCGTGGGTCCGTGAAAACCTTGGATGCCATCTGTGTTGCATCCGTGTATCACGAATCATTAAAAAGAAATTCTTTAAAAATTACTTTTCCAGCTGTTCAGTGTCAGTGAAATGCGCATGCAAAACTGACAGCAAAAAATGGACACACGGATTATTATTATTATTATTTATTATTTAAGCGCCATTCATTCCATAGCGCTGTACATATGATAAGCGGTGCACATACATAACACAGACAATTGTACTAATCATAAACAAGACGAGTTATAAACTGGTACAGAAGGAGAGAGGGCCCTGCCCGTGAGGGCTTACAATCTACATGGTATGGGAGAAGGACACAGTAGGTGCGGGTTGAGTTGGTCATGGCGGTATAGAGGCAGCAGGGTCATTGGTTGTAGGCTTGTCTGAAGAGGTGGGTTTTCAGGTTTCTTTTGAAGGATTCCACTGTAGGTGAGAGTCTGATATGTTGGGGTAGCGAGTTCCAGAGTATGGGGGATGCACGGGAGAAATCTTGGAGTCGATTGTGGGAAGAGGCGATAAGAGGAGAGGAGAGAAGGAGGTCTTGTAAGGATCGGAGAGTGCGTGTGGGGATGTATTGGGAAAGTAGCTCAGAGATGTAGGGAGGGTACAGGTTATGGACGGCCTTGTATGTGTTTGTCAGTACTTTGAAGTGGATTTGTTGGGCAATGGGGAGCCAGTGAAGGGATTGGCAGAGGGGAGAGGCAGAGGAGTAATAAGGTGAGAGGTGGATTAGTCGGGCAGCGGAGTTGAGGATAGATTGGAGGGGTGCGAGGGTGCTAGATGGAAGGCCACAGAGGAGAATGTTGCAGTAGTCTAGGCGGGAGATAATGAGGACATGTACGAGCATTTTCGCAGATTCGAAGTTAAGGAAAGCACGGATGCGGGAGATGTTTTTGAGTTGGAGGCGGCAGGTGGTGGAAAGGGCTTGGATGTGCGGTCGGAAGGAAAGGGCAGAATCTAAGGTCACTCCAAGGCAGCGGGCTTTTTTGACTGGGGATAATGTGCAGCCATTGATTGTGATAGATAGGTCTGTTGGGGGGGTTGAACAAGATGGGGGAAAGATTATGAATTCTGTCTTATCCATGTTAAGTTTAAGAAAGCGAGAGGCGAAGAAGGATGATATAGAAGATAGACATTGTGGGATTCTTGATAGTAAGGTGGTGATGTCTGGACCAGAAAGGTAGATTTGTGTGTCATCAGCATAGGAGTGATACTGAAAGCCATGGGACTCTATGAGCTGTCCCAGGCCAAAAGTGTAGATTGAGAAGAGCAGGGGTCCTAGGACAGAGCCTTGCGGGACACCAACAGAGAGGGCATGAGACGAGGAGGTGGTGCGGGAGTGGGAGACGCTAAACGTCCGGTCTGTGAGGTATGATGTGATCCAGGAGAGAGCCAGGTCAGTGATGCCAAGAGATGAGAGAGTTTGCAACAGAAGGGTGTGGTCAACAGTGTCGAAGGCAGAGGACAGGTCAAGGAGAAGGAGGACAGAGTATTGTTTCTTGGTTTTGGCTGTCAGTAGGTCATTGGTGACTTTGGTAAGGGCAGTCTCGGTCGAGTGGTGGGTTCGGAAGCCAGATTGTAGGCGGTCAAAGAGGGAGCAAGAGGAGAGGTGGGAGGACAGTTCAGAATGGACATGTTGTTCAAGTAGCTTTGAGGCATACGGAAGAAGTGATATGGGGCGATAACTGGACAAGGAAGATGGGTCAAGTGAAGGCTTTTTGAGGATGGGTGTAATGGTAGCATGTTTAAAAGCAGAGGGGAAGACACCAGAGTTTAGTGATAGATTGAAGAGATGAGTTAGGACTGGGATAAACACTGGGGTGAGGTTAGGGATGAGGTGGGATGGGATCGGGTCAAGTGTACAGGTGGTGAGATGTGATCTTTCTTCTGTAATGGTGGAGAAGCAGGTTTTAGGGGGAGAGGACCGAGCAGTTGTGTAGAGGGTCTGTGGGGACTGTGTAGTAAAGCTTTCTCTGATGTGGACTATCTTTTGTTTGAAATATTTGGCAAAGTCCTCAGCTGAGAAGAGAGGAGAGGGTGGGGGCGCTGGGGGGCGGAGAAGGTAGTTAAAAGTGCTAAAAAGTTGTTTAGGGCTGTGTGACAGGGAAGATATGAGAGATGAGAAGTAGGCCTGTTTTGCATCAGCGAGTGCGGATTTGAATATGAGAAGGGATTGCTTGTATGCAGTGAGATGATCTATAGAAGGGGATTTTTTCCATCGTCGCTCAGCAGCCCTGGAAGCTTGTCTGAGTTTCTTGGTCAGGTTGGTGTGCCAGGGTTGTCTGTTGATTTTCCGGATTTTGTTATGTGTGAGGGGGGCAACAGTGTCCAGAGCTGTACTTATTGTGGTGTTGTATAGGGTGGTAGCAGCTTCTGGGTCTTGGAGGCAACAGATGGTAGAGAGTGGGAGAAGAGAGTCAGAAAGCAAGCGAAAGTCGAGATGTTTAAGGTTCCTGCGGGGGTGTGCTGGTGTGTGGACCGGGGAGGCTACAGAAGAGACCAGTGAAGAGAAGGTGAGTAGGTTGTGGTCGGATAGGGGGAGAGGCGAGTTAGAAAGGTTAGATAGGGAGCAAAAGCGGGTAAAGATCAGATCCAGAGTGTGACCATCTCTGTGGGTGGGAGCTGAGGACCACTGTGATAGGCCGAAGGAGGAAGAGAGCGACAGGAGTTGAGGCGGCCGAGTGGCAGGTGTCAATAGAGATGTTGAAGTCACCCATGATGATAGTGGGGATGTCGGCAGAAAGAAAGTGTAGTAGCCAGGTGTTGAAGTGGTCAAGAAAGATGGTGGCTGGGCCTGGAGGGCGGTAAATGACAGCTACTTGAAGGTTGGAGGGAGAGTAGATGCGAACAGAGTGTACTTCAAATGAGGTGAGCGTAATGGAGGGTGGCAGTGGAGTTGGGCTGTAGGAGCAGGTGTCTGATAGGAGAATACCAACTCCTCCACCATGTTTGCAGCCGGGGCGGGGGGTGTGAGTGAATTGAAATCCACTATAAGAGAGTGCAGCAGGGGAGGAGGTGTCTGAGGGTGTCAGCCATGTTTCTGTGAGACCCAGAAAGGAAAGGTTTTGAGAGAGAAACAGTTCGTGAATGTACGACAGTTTGTTACGGACAGAGCGTGCGTTCCATAATGCTCCTGCAAGAGGAGCCAAAGGGGCAGGGGTCAGAGGAATGGTAATTAGGTTTAAGGGGTTGCAGGAATTTGTAGAAAGAGATTTGTAGTGGGACATGGAGGTGATGGTGGGGATTTGCTGAGGGGGTCCTGGATTTGGAGAGATATCACCAGCAGTAAGGAGAAGCAGAGAAAGTGTTAATAGGTGAGAATAAGAGAGCGCATGAGGTGTCTGTGTGTGTTTTGGAAGGAAGTGTTTTATGTTTGCAAACAGGTTTGTGCAAGCTATCAGATGAGGAGGTAAGATGGAAGAAGAGATGAATAGTTCCTTGCTGGGTGAATGGATGTGGGGGTATTTCAGGAGGTTGTGGAAAAGTAGGAGGAGTAAGAGTAAAAATGTAAACATTGTTTGCATTGACTATGTCTAATTACCTGTGGTCCCCTTCTGGTCCAATTCTGGTATAATTCAGTCTGTGCACTTTAAAGAGTTGCACTTTAGAGATGTTGCATGTGGAAAGACCAAGGTCTGGAAGAGTCTGGATCTTAGATTTATACCACTCAGTGATCAATCAGGTGTGACCAAGAGGGGAGGGGGCTACATATGAACTAATCAAGGGAGGACCAGATACAGGGGTGAAATAGTGTAAACAAATACTCAATAAATCCAGCAGGAAAAGAGACATTAATAGTTCAATGCAGACATACCAGGATTTAGAAGGAGAGATGAGAGGGGTCCAACATGGATCCTTCACGGACATCTTCATGGATGCATCACTGACCACCTGCTCATGGATTTGAGCACGGACGTGTGAATGATGCTTTATTGTGGCAAAATGCTCAAACAGAGTAACCTCGAGGAAGCACTGAAGCATGTTAACATAATACGGCAATTCTCCTCAGGCTTTGTTTTAAACCTCCGTCAACTGTTTTTGTAGATTTGGCACAGCATGCAGCACTAATCTTCCTGTCAAAATGGCAGACATCATATTAGGACGAATGATGGATGACTATTACTTTTTAAATTCTGTGCAACCAAACATATGGGAAAACACAGCACCACATACCTATTACATCCAGTGATGTCCCCTCTGGTATACATGTTCTCTTTACTTATTTTCTCCATTTGGACCAGACCACCATGATGACTTTTTTCAGGCATATCTTGTCACAGCATATTTTGCCACATGAACATCTTTCCTACTTTTCTATTATCCTCCCACTTTTGGACCATCTTGCCATCCTCAATACTGTTCCTGCTGTGCTCCCCAATTCTATGCTGCTGAAACAGCCCCATTAAAAAAAACTAGTATCACAGAGATAGTGCCCCTTCAATAATTATTGACACTTAGTTCTCCCAAACATAATTGCCCCCAGCAAATAGTGTGCCTGACACTACTAATGCCATAAACTTAGTGTCCTCCATAAAATAATTGTGCTAAGCTGATACTGTGCTAGGTTTTCCCCACAGTAATGGTGCTCCCAAAAGCCCCACCGATAGTAATAATTCTCTCCTAGAGTGCCTTTGGCAGAAATAGTGCCCGTACAGTGGCCCAATAGTAATAGTGTTCTCCATGGTCCCCTAGTAGTAATGAAGTCTGCCATAATGCCTCCAAGTAGCAATAATTCTCCCTATAGTGCCCCCAATAATAGCAGAGCCCACCATAGGGTCCCCATGTCGTACTTTTATTCCGGCCGCCTCTCAGCATGTTTGCCGTACTGCGGCCAGAACTCCGTCCCGCCCCCATTATAGTCAATAGGGCTTCAGCGGCAGTCCGGGGGCACACGTGCACTAGCGGCAGCACAGATCCGACAGGCTGTTCACCCGCACAGGAGGTAAGTTACCTCACACACCTGTCTAATTATTGTAGCTGTAATATAGGCCATGACAATCACATCCAGTGAATATTGGCTGCATCTCTCATGAAGATCTTTTATCCATGAATGAGCATAATGTTCTCTTCAGGAGGCCGGCACCTGGCAGCAGCCAATTCCAGGAGCGCTGTCTGGCCAGAAATACAGATTTCCCAGGACGTTAGGAAGGAACTGACTGGAAATACACATTCACTTCCTCACCGACGTCTGCAGGAACTTCTGAGAGACTTGTGGTGATTCTGTGGTGATTCTGTGGTAAAATTCCTCAGAAACTGCTGCTCTACCTGAGAACACACCTGTAGGTGCGGCACCTGAGAGATCCTGTCAGGACACCCCCTGCAGCAGTAATCTCGGAACTGCCTGCTCCCGGTAACTGCATTTGATTTCAGACCGAATCCCGGCACAGGTAAGGGCTTACCTGTGCATCGCTGGACGGGTGAGTCTACCTTACTAAAGATGGCAGCCTGCATGTGTTCTGGCGAACACTGCGAACTGACCATCACTGCAGGCGACTGCCCCCTAAATGCCATCTGAAAACAGAGACTGAACTGTGCACATGATCCCTGCTGCAGGTGGCGTCCTGACTGGGGGCGGGGCTTCCCCTCATGTGAAGCTCCGCCCAGGATCTCTCAGGTGCCGCACATACAGGTGTGTTCTCAGGTGTGGAATTTTACCACAGAATTGCCACAAGTCTCTCAGAAGTTCCTGCAGACGTCGTGAGGAAGTGGATGTGCATTTCCAGTCAGTTCCTTCCTAATGTCCTGGGAAATCTGTATTTCTGGTCAGACTCCTGGAATTGCTGAGAGACTTTCCTGTGTAACTGTGGCTGAGAGACGTCTAACATGTATTATTACCACAGTCAGTATTCATTTATCAGGTAGGTCCTGTACAACTTACCTCTTGTCATATACCAGGGGTGGTCACTGCTGTCTGCGGACATTACACCCACCAGCTCCTGTGCTAAACCATCACCTGCATGGTGGAGGCCATTACTGGTCATATAGCTGAGACCTGCACCTCCATAATGTGACTGCAGCTGTGACCCCCCCCGATAATGTGACTGCAGCTATGACCCCCTGATAATATGTGACTGCAGCTGTGACCCCCCGATAATATGTGACTGCAGCTGTGACCCCCCCCCCCCGATAATATGTGACTGCAGCTGTGACCCCCCGATAATATGTGACTGCAGCTGTGACAGCCCAATAATATGTGACTGCAGCTGTGACACCTGCCCGCTGATATGTGACTGCAGCTGTGACCCCCTATAACATGTGACTGCAGCTGTGACACCCCGATAATATGTGACTGCAGCTGTGACCCCCCGATAATATGTGACTTCAGCTGTGACCCCCTGATAATATGTGACTGCAGCTGTGACCCCCCCATAAAATGTGACTGCATCTGTGACACCTGCCCCCTGATATGTGACTGCAGCTGTGACCCCCAATAATATGTGACTGCAGCTGTGACACCCCTATAACATGTGACTGCAGCTGTGACACCCCGATAATATGTGACTGCAGCTGTGACACCCCTATAACATGTGACTGCAGCTGTGACACCCCGATAATATGTGACTGCAGCTGTGACACCCTGATAATATGTGACTGCAGCTTTGACCCCACGATATTATGTGACTGCAGCTGTGACACCCCGATAATGTGACTGCAGCTGTGACACCCCGATAATATGTGACTGCAGCTGTGACACCCCGATAATATGTGACTGCAGCTTTGACTCCACTAGGGGTGCACCGAAATTTCGGCGGCCGAAAATGCACCTAATCTGTTTCTGCCGATATTTTTACATATCGGCCGGAAATAGAGGGGAGGGACTGGGAGGAGGAGCTGGGGGCCGGTGCGTTCACTGTGCTCCGGCCCCCAGCTCCAGTAGTTATAAAATGTGTGCAATTAATAAGGATTCTATTCATGAGGCCCCCTCTGCAGTAGAACATTCAATATAGCCACATCCTACTCACAGGGCTGTTATCTTAATGCTGGCCGGCCAGGCAGACGAGCGGCAGCGTCACGACTGACGTCACATGCCTGCGCCGCCTCCTTCATTCAGAAAGTAGGCCGGGCACATGACGTCAGTTGTGACGCTGCCGCTCCTCTGCCCGGCCGGCCAGCATTAAGATAACAGCCCTGTGAGTAGGATGTGGCTGTATTGAATGTTCTACTACAGAGGGGGCCTCATGAATAGAATCCTTATTAATTGTACAACATTTTATAACTACTGGAGCTGGGGGCCGGAGCACAGTGAACGCACCGGCCCCCAGCTCCTCCTCCCAGTCCCTCCCCGCTATTTTCTATTAATTGTACAATGGGGGGGGGGGTCTGTGGATGGCACTGTTACGGGGTGGGTGGGGGTCTGTGGATGGCACTGTTATGGGGTGGGTGGGGGTCTGTGGATGGCACTGTTATGAGGTGGGGGGGTCTGTGGATGGCACTGTTATGGGGTGGGTGGGGGTCTGTGGATGGCACTGTTATGAGGTGGGTGGGGGTCTGTGGATGGCACTGTTATGGGGTGGGTGGGGGTCTGTGGATGGCACTGTTATGGGGTGGGTGGGGGTCTGTGGATGGCACTGTTATGAGGTGGGGGGTCTGTGGATGGCACTGTTATGGGGTGGGGGGTCTTTTAAAAGTATTTGGGCAAAAAGGCAGTTTCGGTTTCGGTTTCGGTCTCGGTCAAGGGGTATCCTGAATTTTCGGTTTCGGTTTCGGACCAGAATTTTCATTTCGGTGCACCCCTAGACTCCACGATAATATGTGACTGCAGCTGTGACACCCCGATAATATGTGACTGCAGCTGTGACACCCCAATAATGTGACTGCAGCTGTGACACCCTAAAAGCTTAAATTTACTTTACATTATGATTATCAACATATTCCTTTTTTAGACACTTGGATGATTAAGGGAGAAGAGGGTAGACTCAAGCGATCTGTATACTAAAATCACAGATCGGAACAGTTTACTTACATATACCAGCAATCACCCTGTGTCTACAAAGAAATCCCTTCCTTATTCCCAATACCAGAGAATAACACGGATAGTGAGCGATCCCGTCATTCGTGAAACTAGAATAAATGAAATGACCACTAAATTCAGAGTAAGAGTATACCCTTTACATGTATTACAGGAACAAAAAGATAAAATGAATGTTTTTTTCAGTTACAAAAAACAGAAATAAAAACCAAAAATCCCGTATACCGTTTATAGTGAAATACTATCCATGGGTCAATAAAGTGAGGGCGGTCATCAATGAGCATTGGAGTATTGTCACTAAATCCTATCCACAGGTTGAGGAGTTCCAGAGCCCACCCATGATTTGCTAAAAAATAGCAGTGAATATCAGAGACACGATTATTCAGGCCTATATTGGGAGCAATATAGTGGAATTAAAACAGAGTGTTCTCTCCACCTCCGGAATAGGTACTTTTCCATGTTTAAGTTGTATTCATTGTTCCAGCGCCGTTAAGAGCACTCAGCTGACCCATCTACACACAGGAGAGCAAATACCAATACGTGGTTTCTTCACATGCGATAGTAAATTTGTCATTTACATCCTTAAATGTCCATGCGGCTTGTTGTATGTGGGTGAGACGTCCATCCGCATGAAGGATAGATTTTGTGAACACAAATCCTCTATTAGGAAAGCCAATTTATTATTACCTATACCTTACCATTTTCACCAAAAAAGACATAAAATTGCCCAACTATGTTTTCAGATTATTGAGAGTGTGTCACAGCCACGCCGTGGCGGTGACAGGACTAAAATGTTAATGAAACGTAAGGATTTTTGGATCCATCAGGTTCAAACTTTGGAGCCGATGGGTCTCAATGACACCCGGATAATATCTGACTGCAGCTGTGAGACCTGCACCCTGATAATATGTGACTGCAGCTGTGACACCCAGATAATGTGACTGCAGCTGTGACACCCCGATAATGTGACTGCAGCTGTGAGACCTGCACCCTGATAATTTGTGACTGCAGCTGTGACACCCAGATAATGTGACTGCAGCTGTGACACCCCGATAATGTGACTGCAGCTGTGAGACCTGCACCCTGATAATTTGTGACTGCAGCTGTGACACCCAGATAATGTGACTGCAGCTGTGACACCCCGATAATGTGACTGCAGCTGTGAGACCTGCACCCTGATAATATCTGACTGCAGCTGTGACACCCCGATAATGTGACTGCAGCTGTGAGACCTGCACCCTGATAATATGTGACTGCAGCTGTGACACCCAGATAATGTGACTGCAGCTGTGACACCCGGATAATATGCGACTGCAGATGACAGACAGTTGAGTCATTTTGGGACGTAGTGGTAGTACTGATGTTTATATTTCTTTTGTTGACTTTTATTTGTAAAATGAGGTAAGAAGGGGGGGTGGATTTTTAATGCTTGTGATTTTTTTTGGTTTTTAAAAAAAATTTATTCTATTTTTAACTGAATTTCTACTTGAACACATTATCATTAGATTGCTTATATCATAGATCTGTAATGGCTAACGTCTGGCACTCTAGCTGTGGTAAAACTACAACTCCCAAGATGTACACTTGCTTGGCTGTTCTCAGAGCTCCATAGAAATGAATGGAGCATGCTGGGATTCATAGCTTCACCACAGCTGGAGTGCCGGAGGTTAGCCATCACTGCCATAGACTATAATGGTATTCAATTGCAGTCTATGGAAAAATCTCTGTGTTTCTATTGAGTCCAGGCACGATTCAGGAGAAACTTTGCTATGGCAGGCCTGGGAACCGTTACAATGCTCCATGTCGGCCCTGGAATTGTGACAATGAAAAACAAACAAAAAAGTGTAGTGTAAATTTTATATTGTTGTAGTTTAGGTGATTAACATAAAACTAGTGAGTGATATTCTCAGAACTTTTATTATTTTTTGTAACAATGTCTGAGTGTACAGAGCCTTGCTCCGGAAATCATGTCATTAATGAAGATGTATGAGATCCTTATCAGAATAAGCTCCTGCCCCACAATACTATAGAAACTGACAGAATAATTATCTGTGTCCATTATTAGGCCTAGTAGAATAATTGTGTACTCTGCACACCTTGGATCCAGTGTGGGTGCCTGTGAGAGTGGTTTAGACAGTATAAGTTAAATCCACGGCACTCCAAGAGTTGATGCAAAAAAAGTAATCTCATTTAATTCTCAATAAACAGAATGCTGTTTAGTATACATCCAGTGCAAATAAATATACATATAGTATTTATGCCATAGGCCTGACGTGTAGAAGACAGATGTCCCTTCCTGGTGCGGGTATCGTTTAGATTATCCTGACACCTGGCATTTTCTCATCCATTATATGGTTTAGGAGGACAGGTTTCCCTCCCCCATTACATTGCTACTTGTAATACAGTTGGTCCCATTGCACAAGATTAGAAAGACAATGATTGCTTTTTTAGGCTTCCTTCACAGTTTGTTTTTTTGGGGCACTTTTATTTGGTAAAAAACACCTTTTTTTTCTTTACCATTTTTTTATATGCATCTGTGCATTAATTAGTCTTATTAAACCAAGCAAACAGCCTGTTAGCGTCGATAATGCTGAGTTAAATTATGTCCCAATTTTATAGAAATATATACATCATTTAGTATGCTAATTAGGTGTTCAGAGCAACGAGTGGTGGCCCTAGACCAGGGATCAGCAACCTTTGGCACTCCGGCTGCTGTTACACTAAAACTCCCAGCATGCACACCTAACTTGGCTGTTCTTGTAACTTCCACAGAAGTAAAAGTAGGATTCTGGGAGTTGTAGTTTCAGAACAGCTGGAGTTCCGGAGGTTGCTGATCCTTGCCCTTGACCACTGGTGCACCTCTGTACCACTGCCTTTCTCCCTTAGCCAATCCTTCCTCCCTTGAGTGACAGAGCCAAACATCCCCACTGTTTTCCTGCCTGGTCTGGCACATTTATCCCGGCACATTTATGGATGAATGCTCACATTGCAACAGGGAATGTACACATTTTTTTCATGATTTTTACATTTTTTTAAAATAAAGTTTAAATTTTTACCTTGCATATCAATGTATTAGGCTGGGTTCACACGGGTGTGACGGATTGGCTCAGGATGCGTTCAGGGTGCGTTCAGTGAAACTCGCACTATTTTGCAAGCAAGTTCAGTCAGTTTTGTCTGCAATTGCGTTTAGTTGTTCAGTTTTCTCCGTGCGGGTGCAATGCGTTTTGATGCGTTTTTCACGCGCGTGATAAAAAATTGAAGGTTTACATCTTTAGCAACCATCAGTGAAAAACGCATCGCACCTGCTTGCGGATGCAATGCGTTAACGCATCCCCATTTCTTCAGGGCCTGTCCTGCGTTACAAACACAGAATATAGAGCATGCTGCGATTTTAAAGCATTGCAGAAGTGATGCATGAAAAAAAAACGCTCATGTGCACAGCCCCATTGAAATGAATGGTGCCGGATTCAGTGCGGGTGCAATACGTTCACCTACCGCATTGCACCCGCGTGGAAATCTCGCCCGTGTGAACTCAGCCTTACAGCCTATCACTATAGCAATGGCAGGCAGTCTATTAGGCTGACCCTGCGTCACATACTGTCATGGTAGGCCTGGGGGCTTTATTTAGACCCCCGGCTGCCATAGCAAGGCATTGGCACCCTGCGATTGCTTTTGTGGGGGGACTCTAAATGTCTAGATGCTGAGGCTGCTACTGACGAATGCATCTAGGTGGGATGCAAAAGGCAGTATTGGAGGTATATCCAATACCGGCCATTACAGCAGAAGCCCAGCTTCAATCTGTGCCAGACTGCTGCGGTGTTCGTGTGCCCAATATTGCCTTTAACTATAGGGGTAGAGCTAATATCGATGTCTCAATTTAGTTAAAATCAAAATCATTTTTAACAAACATGGCGATTGATTCAGTTTGATTACTTGCCCAGCACCAGACCCAGTATCAGTCACTGTGATAAATCTGGCGAAATGTAATACTATCTAAGTTTATAGGGGGAGATTTATCCAGCGGATATATTAGGCACATCCTCTGGCACTCCGTGAGCTAGAATGAAATCTACAACAGCTTGGAGGAGCTGTAAATTTCTGTCTTCGCTTGCGCCTGAAAAAGGCACAAATAAAGATAAATGTGGTGGTCCAGCTGTCCCCGCCAACTCTCCCCCCCCCACTCCCTCAACTCGTCACTCCCCCATCACCCCTTCCCCCATCACTCAAGGGCGACACAGAAATGCCACTTCTGACAAAATTTGTCACAAATGGTGTTTAAAAAAACATGAGGTTTGCAACTTTTTTACGTCTTAAAGCTAGAGCTCCGTAATCTAGCGATGTGCGAGCTAGCGCATGCGCAGTGTTGTCATACTGTTCCTTCCCTGTGCTAGCATCAGCCTCAGGGAACGAACTGTGCATGCGCTAGCTCATGCATCGCTAGATTACGGAGCTCTAGATTTCTGACGTCGGGGAGCAAGGAGGAGATTCTGAGGATGCGGGGCGGTGCTGGGCTCCTTCACACTGGACTCATCTCAGGTTAATTTGCATATGTATGAAATCGTATTTTTTCCACAATTAAAGCACAGAGAACTATGGGGACTGGATATTGCGGATGTGCTAGCGGCCAGCTAGCAACCCATGTCCTCAGCTCTATACATTAAATCCCAGTGACAGGTTCCCTTTAACTACAGGCTTTATTAATATCATTGCCGCTTTCAAAAACCAGAAATGCAAATTCAATTCTCCCAGCACAATGGAGACAATGGCCCTAGTGATGTGTCTTATCTGGAGTTCTTTCAAGGCTTATAAGGGAGAACTGCTTCTTTCCACCTTGTGGAGGGGGACGCAGTTGTCTAATTCACCCTTAGTTTACTGTAGAAGTAGTAAATGTCAGCAGGCATGCATCGATCTCATTGAGCCATTTCAAAAAGATTAATATAGATGAAAATACAAGCCTGTGTGGTAGACATGTGTCTGAATCTAACAATAGTAATAGTCTATTATATGAATTGTATGTGGCGTTAAGTACATTCAACTTCATACCAGGGTAGGGTGGATATACAAACCATACAGTCTCGATAATGCTAAAAATATTTTTACTCTTAATGGATTTTTTATAGAAGCATACTGGACTATAAATTTACCGTCTTCAACCGGTGCCAGGCATCTGCGGTAAAGTTAGATAAAATTAAGGAAGCATGAACAGAAGCATAGATTTTCATAATGAGAACCTGGTTTTGCCTCTGTACAATATGCTTTCTAGTAAGACCACATTATTATACTTCTTGGCACCTATCTATAAGAAACAAGCCGCCATTCGCTGTGTACAAATATATCAATGGACATCACATATCGCTTTATTTCTAGGCCTATAAGCATGACAAGGGGACAACTACTACCTGTAGAGTAAATAAAGTTTCACCATCAGCGTAGTATACAAAGACTTACCTCCTAGACATAGAGACCCATTTCACGAGTCAAAGTCCAACTTTTTAACAAGTCTTTGAAAATAAATACCAAAAAGCAACAACCGGGAGTTAGGTAAAGCAATAAATCTTTATTACATAATTAAAATAAAATCACAATTAAAAAATTAGATCTGTGGTGGTACAAGAAATACATAAGGCACATAGCCAAAGCAGGGGATATCTGTGGATGGCAGATGGTTAATATTATAAAAAATTAGTAGATATCCAAGTCATACTCCTATACGGTGCAAGTGCAAGAAAAATATAATTCAATAACCAAGGGCTAAGTAAAAAACGCCCAGTGAGACCAGAGATCAATCCAGAAATGTGAATCATAAATATGAATCATAAATATAACATACCGACCACAAAACCCTGCGCTCATAAGCCAAAGCTAAGCTAAGCCTAGCTAAGCCAAATACCCATCTGCAGACAACTGTTTGGGGGTATTTGCCCCCTCATTAGTACGGAGTAGGATGATGTCTTACTGAGCAGGATGCCTTGGATGCAGCTTACAGGGCTGTTAGTTCTTTTTAACAAGACCAGCTGTATACAGAGTCTTAGTGGTAATGTTACATGGGAAAATAATATATAAGGAGGTATCCGCCAGAGAAGGAGTGCCATCTGGTTAGTGCCACCTTTTGGAAGTGGCTTTCTATGAGTCAAAGTCCGACCTTTTAACAAGCCTTGGGACATTTGGCTTGGCTGTTCCAAGACTTGTTAAAAATGTTTTGACTCATAGGGATCCACTTCCAAAGATGAATCTACAGTCGTGGCCAAAAGTTTTGAGAATTACATAAATATTGGAAATTGGAAAAGTTGCTGCTTAAGTTTTTAAAATAGCAATTTGCATATACTCCAGAATGTTATGAAGAGTGATCAGATGAATTGCATAGTCCTTCTTTGCCATGAAAATTAACTTAATCCCAAAAAGACCTTTCCACTGCATTTTATTGCTGTCATTAAAGGACCTGCTGAGATCATTTCAGTAATCGTCTTGTTAACTCAGGTGAGAATGTTGACAAGCACAAGGCTGGAGATCATTATGTCAGGCTGATTGGGTTAAAATGGCAGACTTGACTTGTTAAAAGGAGGGTGATGCTTGAAATCATTGTTCTTCCATTGTTAACCATGGTGACCTGCAAAGAAACGCGTGCAGCCATCATTGCGTTGCATAAAAATGGCTTCACAGGCAAGGATATTGTGGCGACCAAGATTGCATCAATCAACAATTTATAGGATCATCAAGAACTTCAAGGAAAGAGGTTCAATTCTTGTTAAGAAGGCTTCAAGGCGTCCAAGAAAGTCCAGCAAGCGCCAGGATCGTCTCCTAAAGAGGATTCAGCTGCGGGATCGGAGTGCCACCAGTGCAGAGCTTGCTCAGGAATGGCAGCAGGCAGGTGTGAGCGCATCTGCACGCACAGTGAGGCAAAGACTTTTGGAAGATGGCCTGGTGTCAAGAAGGGCAGCAAAGAAGCCACTTCTCTCCAAAACATCAGGGACAGATTGATCTTCTGCAGAAAATATGGTGAATGGACTGCTGAGGACTGGGGCAAAGTCATATACTCCGATGAAGCCTCTTTCCGATTGTTTGGGGCATCAGGAAATAGGCTTGTCCGGAGAAGAAAAGGTGAGCGCTACCAGCAGTCCTGTGTCATGCCAACAGTAAAGCATCCTGAGACCATTCATGTGTGGGGTTGCTTCTCATCCAAGGGAGTGGGCTCACTCACAATTTTGCCCAAAAACACAACCATGAATAAAGAATGGTACCAAAACACCCGCCAACAGCAACTTCCAACAATCCAACAACAGTTTGGTGAAGAACAATGCATTTTCCAGCATGATGGAGCACCGTGCCATAAGGCAAAAATGATAACTAAGTGGCTCAGGGACCAAAACATTGACATTTTGGGTCCATGGCCTGGAAACTCCCCAGAACTTAATCCCATTGAGAACTTGTGGTCAATCCTCAAGAGGCGGGTGGACAAACAAAAACGCACTAATTCTGACAAACTCCAAGAAGTGATTATGAAAGAATGGGTTGCTATCAGTCAGGAATTGGCCCAGAAGTTGATTGAGAGCATGCCCAGTCGAATTGCAGAGGTCCTGAAAAAGAAGGGACAACACTGCAAATACTGACTCTGCATAAATGTCATGTAATTGTCGATAAAAGCCTTTGAAACGTATAAAGTGCGTGTAATTATTTTTCACTACATCACAGAAACAACTGAAACAAAGATCTAAAAGCAGTTTAGCAGCAAACTTTGTGAAAACTAATATTTGTGTCATTCTCAAAACTTTTGGCCACGACTGTAGTGAGACTGTTCTCTTTCTCTGGATAGCTGGGGTACCTCTTTACATATTTTTTTGCAATGGAGCATTGCTACTAAGTCTACATACACAATTGATCTCCTTAAAATGGTTATCCCATGCTTAAGGTGAAAACAATGAACGTTGGACATTGTATAGTACATGACGATCTTTTTCTAACTATACCTTCTATAGATCCAGAGATCTCCCCATTCAATGTTCCAGTTGCTTCTAGATTTATTTTAGGATGGCAGCTCAGGGAGCGTTTCCTTTCTCAAGAGGCATGTCCTTCCTACTCCAGCTCTCTCCTTGTAACTGTCACAGCTTCTAGCAGTAGATATGTCTGGTGGCAGTTGAATGGTGGGAATGAGCATGTGTGACCACCTCAACTATATTACCTATGGAGAAATAAGGGACAGAATGAGCAGCAGGTGGCGCTATATAGATACATTGTATTGAGTAGCTCAATGGCTATAGTACATTTTTAATTGCATGCAATTTGAAAAGTATTCATATACAATATTTTTCATGCGGCCTCCTTTTAAGGATAGCCAGTACACCATCATCATTCAAAAAGGTTTAGTTTTTTTGTGAGGGCAATGAGACTATGGCATTCACAAGTGGCTGGGAGGCCTTTCTTGCAATTCCATTCACTGTGTAGTGGCCATGTGTACTCACTACAGCACTGCTCTCATTCAAGTGAAAGGGAGTAGCGCCACAATAACCAGGCATGACCCCTACACAATAGACAGCGATATGTAGTTTTGGTGCCAAAGCTTGTGAAAACAGCAGTTCAACAGGGGTGTCGGGAGTCGGGTCCCTGTCGATTTTGGTGTTGATGATTTCTCTCAAGGGTAGGTCATCAATAAGTAAGTCCTGGAAAAACCCTTTAAGGGTCTCTTTCACACAACATTTTATTTGTGCTGTTTTTCACACATTTTCCGTTCCCCAAAAAAAAATACCAAAAAAGTCATAGGAATGTGATGACAAAATGTCCTCTCTGATATATTTTGCAGCACCTCGCTTTACTGCATGTGGACAGCTATGTGTGGAGTTTCAGGGTGGATTTAGCTTCTGTTTTGATGGTCGGAGTATAGATCTCTTCTGCATTTCATGGTGTCGATAACACTTGTTTTACATTCGATAAATTCCTGATCCCAAGGACACCCCTGCTACTTTTATACATTTTATCTTTCCTACTGGTTATATTGACCAAGTGCATCAGAGAGAATGAAACATGTTGCTTTCCTCTTTCATCTGCTTCCTTTTAAATTCTGCAGGGGGAGACTGTTTAAGTAAGATATGGTTAAATGAGCATTGGAGAAGGTTGCTGTATGTTGCATAAAAGCCAGACAGATAATTACATGTTGGGCCTTCCCAAAGAGCCAGTCCTTCTGATTTTTTTCCTCCATCATTTTGCCGACATCCCATTTTTGTAAGTAGATTTCTTTGCACCTGAATGTCAGCAGAAGTAGCTGCCGGCTCTAATTCCGGCACATTTCTCTTTTTCAAAATAACCCACAACTTATGTGTTTATTCTGTCAATCCAAGGTTACGTTTCTAAGTGAAGGTTCATCTTTGGTCAACTTTCATTTCTGTGTTAGGAAATTGCATTGACACAACTCTCTATATATCTGTTAGCAGAATCATTGCCTTTATAACACTTCACAAGCACATTTTTGGATTTATGGCATTGTTGTCTTATTTGCAGAAGCCCCCTAATATAGTGTATATACCTAAAATTATAGGCGCCTGCTTACAGAAAGTGTCACAGCGAAGTCGCTGTCGGAGAGAACTGCATATATAGTAAATTTCAAGTGTTGGCTGGCTGAATGCTGTCAATTTTATAAATGAACCCATGTCTGCTGAAGGAAAAGCAAGGAGTGTGCAAAGAAATCGAGTCAACGCAGGAGCCCTAGATGGCAGAAAGCAAGGTTTACTCATATTTAAGGTGCTCCACACCATTGTTTGCCAGGTTACTTTAAGTATTTATTGGGGGGTTGGGAGGTTTTCTCCTGCAGGTTACTGCAGTGTTAGCTGTCTTTTCTTGTTGAGAGTAAGCCTAAATACGGAATCTAGAGATGGCCAGACAGGGGGTGGGGAAAAAGGGGAGGGTGCAACCGGAGTTGAACACCTCAATTTCCCCAATGTTAAAAAAAAGTAGAAAAGTCTAAGCAACTATTATTGACTAATATGCATGATCAGATTAGTCCCTCTAGGAAAAAAAAAGATGATACACCCCAGGAACCTAAGGGGGAATCCTTTAGTTCGGCAGAGAATGTTAATTTAAAAACACCTGGGGAGGATTTCCGGTATGGAGAGAGAGGTAGTAAAGAGGTGGAAGAAAAGAACCCCGATAAAGGGGAGCAGATGCCTAGTCTACAAGATATATTTCAAGAAATAAAGAACTGTAGTTTGGCAATAAAAGATCTCTCTCTCCAGACTGGAAATATTAAGGAGGTGGTTGGGCTTCTTAGAGCGGATTTACAAAAATATAAAGACAGGATGATAGAAGCAGAGAAAAGAATATCGGACTCGGAGGATCTCCTACAGATAATGTTTAAAGAGAAAAACACTCTAAAGGAACAGAACAAGGAACTAAAAAATAAAATACTAGATCTAGATAATTGTCACGGAAGGTGTACAGGAAACAAGACAATGCAAAATGAATATATGACTCACTGGATCCAAAACTAAGGAACAAAAGGGAGACCCCTGCATAAGACCTGGCACTCTCCCTGTCTGCTCAGCCTATGCGAAAATCCCAATGGTGGATGATCGCATATCCACGTACCTCGACTATATACCATCTGAACACCCTACAATAGTGAGGGAACACGACCACCGGCTCCCTACACTAGACACGGAGGGAGTCAGGGTCACCTGGGATCCAGCAAACAGAAAATCACAAATAAATGTACAGCACTTATCTTGTAGAAGGCTGGAAAATAGGAACAGCATGCACACACACTCCAGGAAGTTGTATAAGCCGCACACTAATGCATTATGGGGAGGAATTTAAAGGGATGCAATCAGTCCAACTACATGACAGCTGAGAGAGGCTAACGAGATGAGGAACTGAAATTCAAAACAAAGAAAACTCGAGGAGGAGGTTCTGAAAGGCTTCTGTCAGAGCTTCTCAGCTGTCTGGTTGTGACAGTACCCCTCCCTCTACGAGTGGACTCCGGACACTCAGAGCCCACCTTCTCAGGATGGGACCTATGGAAAGCCCTGATGAGACGAGTGGCCTTAATGTCCGTCACTGGGACCCACATCCTCTCCTCAGGACCATAACCCTCCTAATGAACGAGGTACTGGAGAGAACCGCGGACAAGACGAGAATCCACAATCCTAGAGACCTGAAATTCAAGATTCCCATCAACCATAATCGGAGGAGAAGGCAAAGGCGAGGGTACAATGGGTTGAACATAAGGTTTCAATAAGGACTTATGAAAAACATTATGGATCTTCCAAGTCTGAGGAAGATCAAGACGGTAGGCAACAGGATTGATGACAGACAGGATTTTGTAAGGCCCAATAAACCTAGGACCCAACTTCCAGGAGGGAACCTTCAATTTGATATTCTTGGTAGACAACCACACCAGATCACCAACATTCAGGTCCGGACCAGGCACACGTCTCTTATCTGCCACACGCTTATATCTCTCACTCATGCTCTTTAGATTATCCTGAATCTTTTGCCAAATAGAAGACAAAGACGAGGAGAATCTGTCCTCATCAGGTAAACCAGAAGACCCCTCTCCCGAGAAAGTCCCAAACTGCGGATGAAACCCATATACAGGTCCTTCTAAAAAAATTAGCATATTGTGATAAAGTTCATTATTTTCTGTAATGTACTGATAAACATTAGACTTTCATATATTTTAGATTCATTACACACAACTGAAGTAGTTCAAGCCTTTTATTGTTTTAATATTGATGATTTTGGCATACAGCTCATGAAAACCCAAATTTCCTATCTCAAAAAATTAGCATATTTCATCCGACCAATAAAAGAAAAGTGTTTTTAATACAAAAAAAGTCAACCTTCAAATAATTATGTTCAGTTATGCACTCAATACTTGGTCGGGAATCCTTCTGCAGAAATGACTGCTTCAATGCGGCGTGGCATGGAGGCAATCAGCCTGTGGCACTGCTGAGGTGTTATGGAGGCCCAGGATGCTTCGATAGCGGCCTTAAGCTCATCCAGAGTGTTGGGTCTTGCGTCTCTCAACTTTCTCTTCCCAATATCCCACAGATTCTCTATGGGGTTCAGGTTAGGAAGGTTGGCAGGCCAATTGAGCACAGTAATACCATGGTCAGTAAACCATTTACCAGTGGTTTTGGCACGGTGAGCAGGTGCCAGGTCGTGCTGAAAAATGAAATCTTCATCTCCATAAAGCTTTTCAGCAGATGGAAGCATGAAGTGCTCCAAAATCTCCTGATAGCTAGCTGCATTGACCCTGCCCTTGATAAAACACAGTGGACCAACACCAGCAGCTGACATGGCACCCCAGACCATCACTGACTGTGGGTACTTGACACTGGACTTCAGGCATTTTAGCATTTCCCTCTCCCCAGTCTTTCTCCAGACTCTGGCACCTTGATTTCTGAATGACATGCAAAATTTGCTTTCATCCGAAAAAAGTACTTTGGACCACTGAGCAACAGTCCAGTGCTGCTTCTCTGTAGCCCAGGTCAGGCGCTTCTGCCGCTGTTTCTGGTTCAAAAGTGGCTTGACCTGGGGAATGCGGCACCTGTAGCCCATTTCCTGCACACGCCTGTACACGGTGGCTCTGGATGTTTCTACTCCAGACTCAGTCCACTGCTTCCGCAAGTCCCCCAAGGTTTGGAATCGGTCCTTCTCCACAATCTTCCTCAGGGTCCGGTCACCTCTTCTCATTGTGCAGCGTTTTTTGCCACACTTTTTCCTTCCGACAGACTTCCCACTGAGGTGCCTTGATACAGCACTCTGGGAACAGCCTATTCCTTCCGAAATTTCTTTCTGTGTCTTACCCTCTTGCTTGAGGGTGTCAATGATGGCCTTCTGGACAGCAGTCAGGTCGGCAGTCTTACCCATGATTGCGGTTTTGAGTAATGAACCAGGCTGGGAGTTTTTAAAAGCCTCAGGAATCTTTTGCAGGTGTTTAGAGTTAATTAGTTGATTCAGATGATTAGGTTAATAGCTCGTTTAGAGAACCTTTTCATGATATGCTAATTTTTTTAGATAGGAATTTTGGGTTTTCATGAGCTGTATGCCAAAATCATCAATATTAAAACAATAAAAGGCTTGAACTACTTCAGTTGGTGTGTAATGAATCTAAAATATATGAAAGTCTAATGTTTATCAGTACATTACAGAAAATAATGAACTTTATCACAATATGCTAATTTTTGGAGAAGGACCTGTACACCAAAAAATGGTGACTTATCAGAGGACTCCTGACGACGGTTATTTAAAGCAAACTCAGCAAGGGACTAAAAAGAACACCAATCCTCCTGATTCTCTGCCACAAAACAGCACAGATATGTCTTCAGATTCTGATTGACGCGCTCTGTCTGGCCATTCGACTGCGGGTGGAAAGCAGAAGAGAATGACAACCGAACCCCCAAGCGAGAACAGAAAGCCTTCCAGAATCTGGAAACAAACTGCGTTCCCCTATCAGAGACTATGTCTGAAGGAATACCATGCAATTTGACAATGTGATCAATAAATGCCTGCGCCAGCGTCTTAGCATTGGGCAAACCAGGAAAAGGGATGAAATGCACCATTTTGCTAAAACGGTCCACCACCACCAGAATCACAGTCTTCCCCGAGGAACGAGGCAGGTCCGTTATGAAGTCCATGGACAGATGTGTCCAAGGACGGGAAGGAATGGGTAAGGGAAGGAGAGGACCTGATGGCCGTGAATGAGGGACTTTGGCACGAGCGCAAGTCTCGCAGGCTGCCACAAAACCCTCAACCGACTTACGAAGCGCAGGCCACCAGAATCTCCGAGCGATGAGATCCACTGTGGCTCT
Source organism: Bufo gargarizans (assembly GCF_014858855.1). Taxonomy (NCBI): domain Eukaryota; kingdom Metazoa; phylum Chordata; class Amphibia; order Anura; family Bufonidae; genus Bufo; species Bufo gargarizans. The sequence goes on from NC_058090.1 coordinate 53,322,243, forward strand.
TGCCCCCGGGTGCCCAGCAAGGACCGTATCGTGGTGTTCCTTAAAAATCTTGTGTCTTAAAGCGAGAGGCACAAACAACCTCCCAGGAGGACAAAGATCAGGAGCCTCTGACTGGGCTACCTGCACCTCTGCCTCCAATTCAGGATAAAGAGCAGAGACCACCACACCTTCAGCCAAAATGAGACCCGGGTCTTCAAAATTCCCACCTCCCGGAAAACAACGTGACAGGGCATCTGCCTTCACATTCTTAACCCCAGGGCGGAACGTGACAACAAAATTAAACCTTGAAAAGAACAAAGACCATCTGGCCTGTCTCGGGTTCAGACGCTTGGCTGACTCCAAGTAGGCCAGATTTTTATGGTCAGTAAACACGGTAATAGGGTGTCTGGCTCCCTCTAGCCAATGGCGCCATTCCTCAAACCCAACTTGATGGCCAACAATTGCCTATCTCCCACATCGTAATTTCTCTCTGCGGAGGAGAGTTTCTTCGAGAAAAAGGCACACGGTCGTCATTTGGCAGGAGAGGAACCCTGAGACAAAACCGCACCCACACCCACCTCAGAAGCATCAACCTAAACTATGAAGGGTAGAGAAATATCAGGTTGTACCAAGATGGGAGCGGAAGCAAAACTCTCCTTGATATTAGAAAAGGCCTTACGCGCCTCTACCGACCAGGAAGAAAAATCGCCCCCCTTTCTGGTCATATCAGTGAGTGGTTTAACAATAGAGGAATAATTCAAAATAAACTTCCTGTAATAATTGGCAAAGCCCAAAAAACGCATCAGCACCTTCTGATTCTCAGGAAGCTCCCACTCAAGCACAGCGCGGACCTTCTCGGGGTCCATGCGAAAACCAGAAGCGGAGAGAAGAAACCCCAGAAATTGAATTTCTGGAACCGCAAACACACATTTTTCCAGTTTCGCGTATAATTTATTCTCCCGCAGGATGAGCAAGACCTGATGTAAGTGTTCCTTATGAGTTTTGAAATCAGGAGAAAAAAATCTAAATGTCATCCAAATACACTAATACAAATTTTCCCATTAAATTATAAAAAATGCTGTTCACGAAATGCTGAAAAACGGCTGGGGCATTCATCAAACCAAAAGGCATAACCAAATTCTCAAAATGGCCCTCAGGGGTATTGAAGGCCGTCTTCCATTCGTCTCCTTCTCTGACCCTGACCAGGTTGTATGCCCCTCTTAGATCTAATTTGGAAAAGACTTTAGCCCCAACAATCTGGTTAAACAGGTCCGGGATCAAAGGAAGCGGATAAGGGTCACGAATAGTGATACTGTTCAGCTCCCTGAAATCCAGACAAGGTCTTAAAGAACCATCTTTTTTCTTAACAAAGAAAAAACCAGCGGCAACAGGTGACTTCGAGGGTCGTATGTGTCCTTTTCTCAGACTCTCTGAGATATAAGCACACATAGCGACCCTTTCAGGTTGGGAAAGATTGTATAAACGAGATTTAGGGAGCTTGGCGCCTGGGATGAGATTAATAGGGCAATTGTACTCCCTGTGCGGGGGCAAATCCTGAACTCCACTCTGAGAAGACATCCGAAAATTCAGAGAGAAAAGGTGGTACAGTCTTAGTAGAAACCTCAGAAACAGATGTCGTGAGCCAATTCTCTCTGCAAAAGTCACTCCTACCATTTATTTGACTCTCTTGCCAATCAATGGTGGGGTTATGTTTAGTGAGCCAGGGTAGCCCCAACACAAGAGGAGTAGGTAATCCGCTAAGGACGAAACATGACACATCCTCAACATGAGCATCACTCACAATTAAACGAATATTGTGAACTATGCCCTTTAATGATTTCTGAGAAAGTGGAGCGGAATCAATAGCAAAAACAGGAATATCCTTTCCCAAAGTGCACACCTGGAAACCATGAGTTATCGCAAAATGATTATCAATGAGATTGACAGCTGCTCCACTATCTACAAAAATCTCACAAAAAATGTTCTTGCTCTCTAGCGCCTCCCTGGCAGGCAGGACAAAACGGGAATTACAAGCAAACGGAAAACCTTCAATTTCCGCCTCAACCCTGCCAATAGTAACAGATGGAACATTTTTAAAAGATTTTTTCCTTTTTGTTTCTTTATTACTCCCAGAAAACTGCCTGAATCTCCCAGAGGGACAAACATTTGCCAAATGATTTATACCTCCACAACAAAAACAAACCTTCCCATGCAGGCTGAATCTTCTATTGTCAGAGGCAATCAACCCCAGCTGCATGGGCTCCTGCTCAGAAGGGGCTGACAGCGACTGAGACCCCTGCGCATAGAATGAGACCGCTGCACTGTCCTGGGACTGAGTATGACAGGAAGGAGAGATCTCTCCTCTCTCTCTAAGACGCCTGTCAATACGAACGGCCTGAGACATAGCACATTCCAAGGAGATAGGCCTCTCATAAAAGGCAAATGCATCTTTCAATCCCTCTGAAAGACCATGGCAAAATTGACTTCGGAGTGCAGCATCATTCCAACCAGTATCAGCTGCCCATCTCCGAAATTCTGAGCAGTATATCTCTGCGGATTGTTTACCCTGGCATAACAGACATAGTCTAGACTCAGCCAAAGCAACACGATCCGGATCATCATATATCTGACCCAGGGCTAAAAAGAAATCATCCACTGAACGGAGGGGCCCCCACCGGCAGCGAAAAGGCCCAGGACTGAGCGTTACCCCTGAGCAGCGATATAATGATCCCCACCCTCCGTTCCTCATCACCAGAGGAATGGGGAAGAAGGCGAAAATGGAGTTTGCAAGCCTCTCTGACACGCACAAAAAATTTTCACTACCCCCAAGAAGAATGTATCCGGGAGCGAGATCTTAGGCTCAGAACAAACTCCATGAACGCAAGCTGAACCGGTCACTAGAAACTGAGAAATAGTCTTACGGAGATCAGGTAACTCCAATGAAAGACCCTGGAAGCGTTTAGTCAAAAGTTAAACCGGATCCATGCTTGAGACGGTTTTGGCGGCTTATAATGTCACGGAAGGTGTACAGGAAACAAGACAATGCAAAATGAATATATGACTCACTGGATCCAAAACTAAGGAACAAAAGGGAGACCCCTGCATAAGACCTGGCACTCTCCCTGTCTGCTCAGCCTATGCGAAAATCCCAATGGTGGATGATCGCATATCCACGTACCTCGACTATATACCACCTGAACACCCTACAATAGTGAGGGGACACGACCACCGGCTCCCTACACTAGACACGGAGGGAGTCAGGGTCACCTGGGATCCAGCAAACAGAAAATAAATGTACAGCACTTATCTTGTAGAAGGCTGGAAAATAGGAACAGCATGCACACACACTCCAGGAAGTTGTATAAGCCGCACACTAATGCATTATGGGGAGGAATTTAAAGGGATGCAATCAGTCCAACTAAATGACAGCTGAGAGAGGCTAACGAGATGAGGAACTGAAATTCAAAACAAAGAAAACTCAAGGAGGAGGTTCTGAAAGGCTTCTGTCAGAGCTTCTCAGCTGTCTGGTTGTGACAATAATAGGTCCAGAAGGGCAAATCTGAGATGTTTGCGGATCCCAGAGGGGGCGGAAGGACGAGATCTTTGCTACTTTATACAAAATTGGCTGATGGAACAACTGGGCCAAGATATTTCAGTTCATAAAAATTTTGTGGAGCGGGCATATAGACTGGGAAGGTTGAAGTATTTAGGTACAGCAGTAATGCTATTTCCGGACTATGCAAGGGAGACGGTAAAGGAAAGAAGCTGTTTCATTGATGTAAAAAAAAAAAATGCGTTTAAATAATGTAAAGTACTCCATGATGTTTCCAGCTAAGCTACGAATAGAATGAATGAATAACTTGTATAGCGCAATTGCGAACTGAATCGCCTCAAGGCGCTTTTGCAGCCATTATCTGCCTATGCCTTCAGAAGAGGTGGGTCTTGAGCCTCTTCCTGAAGGCCAGATGGTTTTCTTCTGAGCAGATCTTCGTGGGTAGAGTGTTCCATAGCCGAGGTCCTTGGACTGCGAACCTTCATCCCTTTTGATTTGTAACAGGTCTTGGGGATATGGAGGAGGTTCTGGTTAGCTGACCGGAGGGAGTGACCTGGGGTGTAGTGCTTTATTTTGTTGCAGAGGTATTGGGGGGCTTTCCCTTGTGTACATTTGTGGGTGAGGCAGAGGGTCTTGAATGTGATCCGATCATTCACGGGTAGCCAATGAAGGGTCCTCAGGGACGGGGTGATAGATTCACAGTTTTTTTTTTCCCGTTTACAGTCTGGCGGCTGTGTTCTGGACGACTCGTAGAGGGCTAGGTAGAGGGCGTTTGCGTAGTCGAGTCGGGAATTGATGGTTGTTCCAACTACTGCTGCAGCGTTTCCTTCAGGGATGAAAGGGGTGGTGGGATCGGCTGACTACTGATCCTATTTGTGCATCCATTGTCAAAGATGACTCCGAGGCTTTTGGCTTTGGTGCTGGGAGTAATAGTTTGTCCGAGGATAGTGGGTGGCGTGCATGTCGTGCTATGATTCTTGTTTCGGTTTGCATGGAGGAAGAGGAGTTCTGTTTTGGAACTGTTGAGTTTGAGGGAGCTCTCGGTCATCCAATCGTCGATCAATGAGAGGCAGATTTCCAGGGCGTGATATTGGTCTTTTTTGTTGGTGATGCGTAGATAAAGTTGAGTGTCATCAGCGTAGGAGTGATAGAGCAGGTCCTGGTTGCTGATGATTTTGAAGAGTGGTCGGAGGTAGATGTTGAAGAGCACGGGCGACAGGGGTGATCCTTGAGGGACTCCGCATGTGATTTTACGTGCTTTTGAGAAGAAAGCTCCTAATTTCACTTTCTGGGATTGGTTCTCCAGGAAGGATGCGAACCAAGGTAGGTCCGAGTCTGCGACTCCGGCTACTTCTGTAAGACGAGTGAGCAGGCTTTGGTGATCTACTGTATCGAAAGCTGCGCTGAGGTCCAGCAGCACCAGGAGACATGATTCTCCTTCATCTGCTGCTTCGAGGGCATCATCCCAGATTTTGAGGAGCGCCATTTCTGTCCCGTGGCCAGGGCAGGAGCCAGATTGAAGTGGGTCCAAAAGATTGTGGGTGTCCAGATGGGGTTGTAGCTGTTGTACTACTGCTTTCTCGATAATCTTAGAGATGGTGTTGAGGCTTGTGACCGGTCTGCGGTAGTTTGGGTCTTTGGGGTCGTAATTGGGTTTCTTTAGAAGGGGTTTGATTATGCCTTGCTTAAGGGAGATCGGGACTATTCCTTCTTTAAATGACTGGTTTATGAGGTGTGTTATGGTGGGAGCCAGAATGTCGGTGCTTTCTTTCAGAAGTTTTGTGGGAATAATGTCATTTGGGCATGTGCTGTCTCTGATGATGTTTTTAGTGTTATCGATGGTGATTGGGACCAGAGTAAATCTCTGTGATTGTAGAATATTTGTGTGGTTTTTGTCTTCTTGCCTTACCCGGGTGGGGTTTCTTGCTATGTTCTGTTGAATTATTTCTCAAATGTTTGTGATTTTGTCAATAAAAAAGACGGCTAGCTCGTTGCAGAATTCTTGCTTTTCATTCTTGCAGTTTCATTTGCTGGAGGCTCTAGACAGGTAAGGTTCATAGTCTGAGCGACTAGTTTGAAGAGTTTGCAGAGGCGGTTTATGGCTTTTGAAATGGTGTTGGAGAAGTGTTCTTTTTTTTAGATGAAGATGGCTTTGTGGTATTTTTTGGTGAGTGATTTGTAGTTTGTGTGGTGTTCCGTTGTTTGGTTCCTTCTCCAGGCTCCTTCAGCTCTTCTGCTTTCTTGTTTCAGTGAAGTAAGGGAATCGTTGAACCAACCTGAATTGTTTTTACGGGTGGGTGCTCTACGTATTGGTGCGACTATGTCTGCTGTCTGTAGTAGTGCTGTGTTAAGAGTGTTAAGTGTGTCTTCAGTTGTGCAGTTTTGTGTTACTGCAGCTATTTTGTTGGATAGTGTGGTTTTGAAAAGTTGCGAGTATAATTTCTTCTGTGATCTTGTCCAGTATGTAGTTTTTAAGTGTGTTGGTTTTTGGCAAATGGTGTCAGTGGTTATTTTAAATTTAATGGCGTTGTGGTCCGTCTATGGCAGTGGCATATTATCTAGTGTGTTGATGTCGATGTTTTGTTTAAAGATGAGGTCGAGGATGTGGCCCGAAGCGTGTGTGGGAGCCCTTATCAATTGTTGCAGACCTAGTGTTTCCAGTTGACTGATGCAGGCGGTGGCGATGGGGTCCTGGGAAGAGTTGGCCCAGAGGTTGAAGTCCCCGAGAAGCAGGAGGTTTTTGTTTTTCAAGGTGAGTGTAGAAATGAATTCTGTGAAAAGTGTGAGGAAGTGTGTCTTTGGCCCCGGTGGTCTGTATCCACATAGTAATATGTGAGTAGTATCTTGGGGTGGTGTTTGAAGTTGAAGTATGAGTGTTTACATGAATGGCAGTATGCTCTGTAGAGTTGGTTTGGTGAGGATGAGATAGGACTTGTAGATCACCGCTAGGCCGCCTCCTCTTTGACCGACTCTGTGCTCAGTTAGAATGAAGTAGTTATTCGGCACTAGACTGGGAGAATAGAACTTGTTTTTTTGAGTCCGCAGGGGCAGTGGAAGAATGGATTACAGAAAACATAAAGAGCTGAGGTGTAACGGGCTGGAGAGGGGCAGGAAGGGGGTAATGCTAAGGAAGAGAGCCAGGGCTGGATTTCACTCTGGGTAATTTAGGGGGAGAGGGAGGGTTGGGGTGGGCAAGGGGTAATTCCTCAGCTCCTCCTGCTCCTCCTTCGTTGTCATCCGTGCCCCCCTCCCCCCGTTGGCATGTAATAATCTAGGCGATGGGTAGCCAATAACAATTGGTTTTCTATGAGAATAATCTCATGGAATATTAGGGGGTTGAGTAGGGGTGTAAAGAGGATGGCAGTGTTTGATGCAATACAATGGTCTCTCCCACTATAGTCTGTTTACAGGAGACACATTTGACAACCGAGACTATGGGAGGGATGAGTAGACCTTGGATGCAATGTTCCTTCCATTCAGTCTATTCATCATATGCAAGAGGGGTGAGTATACTACTAATACATCGAGATATAGACATTAAAATAGTAAGAACTGAGATATATAAAGAAGGTTGTTATGTCATTATGGATTGCATATTAGAAGGGAAAGCATGGGTAATAGTAAACGTTTATATACCGCCACCCTTTAAAACAGAGGTTTTACTTGAAATTCACAACTTTGCCCTTAATGCAGGGGATAAATCACTTTTGGTAATGGGAGATTTTAACAACGTAATGGATGGTGAATTAGATAGATGTAGATTAGGGAATATACACGGGAAATGTACGGGATTTAAATTAAAAAGTATCACAGAAGTATTGGGATAGATCGATATTTGGAGGGTAATGCACCCAAGGCTAAAGAAATATTCATGTTTTTCTAAAACGCACAGGAGTTTATCATGGATTGATTTAGTTTTCACTAACAATAAAGGTTCACTGGATATTGAACGGGTTAGGTATGGACAACGTTGGATTTCGGATCATAACCCTATTATTACAACCCTAAAAATTGTTAGGGGGGGGGAGGAAGAGGGATGAATATAAATATAGGTTGGATAAATATAATGGGTATACACGATAAGATTTTGAAAGCGATTAGGGAATATTTTGATATAAATGAGGGTTCAGCAGAAATTAATATGGTTTGGGACGCTGCAAAGGCTTTCATTAGAGGGATTATCATAAAATACACAGTAATTTATAAGAAAGGTATAAGGAGCAAAATACTGGAATTAGAACAAGAGGCGGAGAGGTATGAAAAAAAATATGTTAAAGACCCCACAGAGCAAAATTATAAAAAATGGATAGATAAAGCAACTAAAATGGAAGATGAATTGTTTTTGCTAGCAGAACAAAAAAATAAAACTATGTCAGGGATAATTATATCTATGCACATATACCCGGTAGAAAGCTAACTGCCCTCGTGGCAGCTCAAACACAAATATATATATATATATATATATATATATATATATATATATATATATATATACTGCTTACTAGATAAACGTGGGCAGAAAACTATGGAACGAATAGCTAAGTTAGATTTACTTAAGGAATATTTTAAGGATATATACATATAACATGGAGCAAATACAGCAGGTCCTGGATAAAACCATTTTTACCCCATTAACCTTGGAACAAAGGGAAGGTTTGGAACGCCCCCTTGACCCTACAGAAGTGGATAAGATATTATCAAGCATAACTAAAAACAAGACCCCAGGTTTAGATGGCATCCCATTTAAAATTTATGCTCAATATAGAGAAATACTGATCCCAAAATTGCTCAAAATGTGGACTGCCTCGAGGGAGATTGCCCACTCCTTGAGGGAAGCCCTAATTACACTTATCCTGAAACCTGGGAAGGATCCTATTTTTACGGACTCATACCGCCCTATTTCATTGATTAATACAAAATATTAGCACGGATTTTATCATCTAGACTTGGGGGATTGATGTCGATGCTAGTTCATGTTTATCAGTCGGGTTTCATGTCGACTAAAACTACAACTGGAAATATTATTAGATATTTTCTGAATATCCTATTGGAACCCACAAATAAGGAAGAGCGCATGATTTTAGCCATAGATGCCTCAACAGCGTTTGATACTATAGAGTGGCCCCTTCTAATGACAACATTGAAAAAAATGGGATTTGGGGATATATTTGTTTCTTGGATTAAGTTGCTATATACCAAAATCTCTGCAAGGGTGAATTTGAATGGAGAATACTCAGATAATATAGCGATTGGTAGGGGGGTTAGACAGGGATGCCCCCTCTCCCCCCTGCTATTCGCTGTAGTCATGGAACCCTTAGCGGATATGATTAGGCAAGACAAAGAAATCGTGGGTTTTAGGTTCGGATCCCATGAAGAAAATTAGCTTTATATGCAGATGATATTATGCTGTTTGTGGGCTCCCATGGATCACTTGCCAAGATCTTCCAGATATTCGACGATTATAGTATATATGCTGGATTAAATATTAATTGGTCTAAATCGGCCTATATCCCGATTGATCCCCTGAATAATTTAATACTAGGGTCATTTGAAATTAAGAGACCAGATGAACCCGTAAAATACTTTCGGATAACCCCCAATTCCAAGGATTATGTTCAGCTAAATGTGCTTCCTAAAATACAGGAAATTAAGAAGAAAAACAAGGTATGGAAAAAACTATGTTTCAATGGCAGGGCGCATCTCCCTAGTGAAAATGTGTATCTTACCTTCCTTGAATTATATTATGTGGAATGTGCCTGTATTAATTCCCAAAACAATAAAAAAAAATAGCTTCTCTGCTGGCGGATGTGATATGGCGAGGCAAAAAAACACGGATAAGGGCTCAAATACTGCATATTCGTGAGAGAGATGGTGGTTTGTCGGTCCTGAATCTGGAACTCTACTTTTTCTCTGGCCATACTAGAAACATGTTAATATGGAGTAACTCACAAAGATATAAGACTATGATAGCAGGGATCAATAAAAACTTGGACAAATGCAGTATCTTCCAATTGGTGGAGGCTGATATTTTGTCACAACAGCAAACCCCTAAAAAAACGATATTTGGCCTGTGGGCCAAAATCTGGAAAGAGGTAAGTGAACTGTGGCCACAGACCAGATTACATACAGACACCCTACTGTGGGATAATACTCAATTTATAGAATTAAAGTTAATTGAACAGGAAATCTGGTGGAAATATGGAATTTTTTGATTGGGTCAAATATGGAAGGAGGGAGATATTTCTACATACACTGACCTTAAAAATGAGTGTGGAATTGCAGAAAGGGACATGAGTTTCTTCTATCTACAATTGAAACTTGCCTTACGGGTGTTGTTGGGAAGGGATACACAAATTGTTACTTTCCCACGCCCCCTAGCTAATATTTCTAAACTAACAGTGGGGAAGAAACTGGTGTCCAGGATATATAAAAGCCTGTTACATCACAAATGGTATGATGTATTTAAGTTTCAACAGGAAGAGTTTTGGGAGAGGGTATTACAGGCCAAAAATGGGGTTTCAAGCAACTTCTCTCATAGGATCACCCAATTTAATATAATATACCGACTATATTACTCCCCCAAGAGTCTTATATAAATCACAGAAAAAAATGCACCAAATGGATATGCCACTGACTATACTAGCTAGTCATACAAGCAGATATTAAAAGCTGAGACTTTTGCCAATATATTCCTGTCAGGAACATATCGGATCCCATCATGCACCACATCATGGTCTCTTAGCATGGCAAGGGTCCTACCACTGTGCTAACTATGGTGTGAACACGGTCTGAAGGTGATCCACATCACAGCCAAGCTTCCACACAACCGCATAGCAGGACAACTAATGCAATGTGAACAAAGCAAGACTGTAAGCCACACCAATATCAGACCGTCTGATGGAGGTTACCAGGTGCAAAAGAATGTTTAAATGCCAGGTAAAGGCACATTCCATACATAAAAAAAAAAAATCACAGAAATATAGTGGCAAATATGGGGGAACTGCTCAAACCCCAAACACTGTAGCGTGTTTCTCATTGGGGGAGCAGTCCCACCGCATGTGGACCGCAGCAAACGACCATCCCCAGCAAAAATGGTGCATGATGGGCTCCGATATGTTCCTGACAGGAATATATTGGCAAAAGTCTCAGCTTTTAATATCTGCTTGTATGGCTAGCTAGTATAGTCAGTGGCATATCCGTTTGATGCATTTTTTTCTGTGATTTATATAATTATACAGGGTGGGCAATTTATATGGATACACCTTAATAAAATGGGAATGGTTGGTGATATTAACTTCCTGTTTGTGGCACATTAGTATATGTGAGGGGGGAAACTTTTTAAGATGGGTGGTGACCATGGCGGCCATTTTGATGTCGGCCATTTTGAATCCAACTTTTGTTTTTTCAATAGGAAGAGGGTCATGTGACACATCAAACTTATTGGGAATTTCACAAGAAAAACAATGGTGTGCTTGGTTTTAACGTAACTTTATTCTTTCATGAGTTATTTACAAGTTTCTGACCACTTATAAAATGTGTTGAATGTGCTGCCCATTGTGTTGGATTGTCAATGCAACCCTCTTCTCCCACTCTTCACACACTGATAGCAACACCGCAGGAGAAATGCTAGCACAGGCTTCCAGTATCCGTAGTTTCAGGTGCTGCACATCTCGTATCTTCACAGCAAATGAACACATTTTATAAGTGGTCAGAAACTTGTAAATAACTCATGAAAGAATAAAGTTACGTTAAAACCAAGCACACCATTGTTTTTCTTTCCAATAAGTTTGATGTGTCACATGACCCTCTTCCTATTGAAAAAACAAAAATGGCCGACTTCAAAATAGCTGCCATGGTCACCACCCATCTTGAAAAGTTTCCCCCCTCACATATACTAATGTGCCACAAACAGTAAGTTAATACCACCAACCATTCCCATTTTATTAAGGTGTATCCATATAAATGGCCCACCCTGTATTTTCATCCGCACAATGCTCCGTTTTGTGAAGGATGCCTTTGTGGTGCATGTGGACTGTGCCGGCATCCTCCATTGTACGCATTTTTTGCTGGGGATGGTTGTTTACTGCGGTCCACATGCGGTGGGACTGCTCCCCCAATGAGAAACACGCTACAGTGTTTGGGGTTTGAGCAGTTCCCCCATATTTGCCACTATATTTCTGTGATTTTGCCCCAAGAGTCTTACGAAATATTATAAATCTAAAGAATTTAGCTGTAAAAAATGTGGCCAGACAAGCGCGGATGATGTGCACATATTATGGACATGCATAAAGATTCAAGATTTTTGGCGGAAGGTAAATGAAAAAATAAAGGCATATCACGGGTTTAGTGTTCCTAGGGAGTTTGAATTATGTATTTTGGGGGTAATGGACAAGATGGATAACGCTAAACATCGAGTCATAGCCTCTAAACTCCTATTTCATGCTAGGAGATGCATTATTGAACATTGGGGAGATGGTGTGGTGCCTGCGGCCGGGAAATGAGAACACCTGACTAGGGTCTCGCTTGTCAGAGAAAAATTTCACCTGGTATCTACCCCCCAAAAAAATTTGATTTGTTTAATTATGGCAGAAGTGGTTAAAAAATTTAATGATTAGAAGACTTGATGAGGGATTTTATGGCTATGAATGGTGGCCAGAAGAATGAACATAGTAACATAGTACATAAGGCCGAAAAAAGACATTTGTCTATCCAGTTCGGCCTGTCATCCTGCAAGTTGATCCATAGGAAGGCAAAAAATAAAACTGTGAGGTAGAAGCCAATTTTTCCCACTTTAGGGTAATAAAAAATTCCTTCCCGATTCCAATCAGGCAATCAGAATAACTCCCTGAATCAACGACCCCTCTCTAGAAGCTATAGCCTGTAATATTATTACACTCCAGAAATACATCCAGGACCCTCTTGAATTCCTTTATTGTACTCACCATCACCAACTCCTCAGGCAGAGAGCTCCATAGTCTCACTGCTCTTACCGTAAAGAATCCTCTTCTATGTTTGTGTACAAACCTTCTTTGCTCCAGACGCAGAGGATGTCCCCTCGTCACAGTCACAGTCCTGGGGATAAATAGATGATGGGAGAGGTCTCTGTACTGCCCCTGATATATTTATACATAGTAATTAGATCTCCCCTAGGTCGTCTTTTTTCTAAAGTGAATAACCCTAATTTTGATAATCTTTCAGGGTACTGTAGTTGCCCCATTCCAGTTATTACTTTAGATGCCCTCCTCTGGACCCACTCCAGCTCTGCTATGTCTGCCTTGTTTACAGGAGCCCAGAACTGTACACAGTACTCCATGTGTGGTCTGACTAGCGATTTGTAAAGTGGTAGGACTATGTTCTTATCACGGGCATCTATGCCCCTTCTGATGCAACCCCATTATCTTATTGGCCTTGGCAGCAGCTGCCTGACACTGGTTTTTGCAGCTTAATTTGCTTATTAAATGTTTATTAAAATGCTTATTAATGTTTATTAAAATTCCTAGATTCTTTTCGATGTCAGTGTTACCGAGTGTTTTAACATTTAGCATGTACGGGTGACTTGCATTATTCCTTCCCATGAGCATAACTTTACTAGTTCATTATTATTGGGATGTTTCTAAAGCATAAAGGGTCTGGCCACTTTAAATGTATTTTAAAAGGGTTTTCCAATTGTTTAATATTGATGACCTTTTCTCAGGATAGGTCATCAGTATTTGATGAGGGGGTGTCTGGCTCCAGACGCCCCTGCCGATTAGCTGTTTGAAGAGCCTCCTTGCAGCTTAAAAAGCTCAGCATCTATTGGATAGCAGCTGTGCTTGGTATTGCAGCTCAGCCTATTCACTTAAATGGGACTGACTTGCACCTAGGACACGTGACCGATGAACGTGACATCACTGGACTAGTAAGAGACTACAGCACTCACAAAGCACTGCGATCCAGGGGCGTAGCTATAGGGGGTGCAGAGGTAGCAGTCGCTACCGGGCCCAGGAGCCTGAGGGGGCCCAAACACCTTTGTGCCACATAAGAAAACACCAGTTCTACGGAAAGTGCATGCTGGTCAAGTTACACCTCTGGCTGGAGATAAGGAGGTAGGTCAAGAATTCATCTTTTGCCATTACAATTTTTACCTCAGGCAGTATGAGAGCTATGTGCTTCCCTGGCCACAAAGCACAAAAGAGAGAAGGGGGCCCAAGCTGAAATCTTGCACAAGGGCCCATGAGCCTTTAGCTACGCCCCTGCTGCGATCTCTTCAAACAAATGATTGGTGGGGGTGCCAGGAGTCGGACCCCCAACTATCACATACTGATAACCTATCCTGAGAATAGGTCATCAATCTTAAACACTTTTTTTAAAATAGTTTGCAGGAAACTGGAGTATGTGCAAGTTACTAATATATTCTTATTAAAAGTACTGCGCTGATCAAGTTTGTCAACTATGCATGACTTCTTGGACAGTATGTAAAAATAAAATTTTTGCACTGTCCATATAGTGTAACTATCACATCACATTTTTAATGTGTAGGGACAGTGAGTGTAAGGCCTGTTTCACACTAGCGCTTGTACATCCAGCAGGCTGTTCCGACCGGCCCCATTAACTATCATTGGCGCACAGCAGTTCTCTGCATATTTGCTGGGTTGCAGCCAGACCTCCGTTGGTCCCCATTATAGTGAATGGGGCCAGACTGCAATGCCGGAATACAGACAGATCTGTCAGGCTGTTCCCTGCCAGAACAGCCTGCACGATGTACAAGCACTAGTGTGGAACTAGCCAAAGTGTTTTTGTAGTATACGTAATTGGGGAAATATGTTAATTATTATTATTATTAAAGCACCATTCATTCCATTGCGCTGTACGTATGATAATTGGTATACATACATAATATAGACAATTGCACTAAGCATGAACAAGACAAATTACTGGTACAGAAGGAGGGAGGGCCCTGACCGTGAGGGCTTACAATCTACATGGTATGGGAGAAGGACACAGTAGGAGAGGGTAAAGCCGGTCATGGTGGTATAGCGGCAGCAGGGTCACTGGTTGTAGGCTTGTCTGAAGAGGTGAGTTTTTAGGTTTCTTTTGAAGGATTCCACTGTAGGAGAGAGTCTGATATGTTGGGGTAGAGAGTTCCAGAGTACGGGGAATGCATGGGAGAAATCTTGGAGGCGGTTGTGGGAAGAGGTGATAAGAGGAGAGGAGAGAAGAAGGTCTTGTGAGGATTGGAGATTACGTGTGGGGATTTATCGGGAAAGTAGCTCAGAGATGTACGGAGGGAACAGGTTGTTGACTGGTTTATACACATTTTTTTTTTTTTTTTTTTAACTGAATTCGCTGGGCAATGGGGAGCCAGTAAAGGGATTGGCAGAGGAGTAACAGGGGAGAGGTGGATTAGTCGGGCAGCAGAGTTGAGGATAGTTTGGAGGTGTGCGAGAGTGCTAGATGGAAGGCCACAGAGGAGAATGTTGCAGTAGTCTAGGCGGGAGATGATGAGGGCATTATTGCAGGCTCATGGTTGAGAAATACGCTGATGTGGGAGATATTTTTGAGTTGAAGTTGGCAGGTGGTGGAAAGGGCTTGGATGTGCGGTCTGGAGGAGCGGGCAGAATCCAAGGTCACTCCAAGGCAGTAGACTTGGTTGACTGGGGAGAATATGCAGCCATTGATCGTGATAGATAGGTCTGTTCGGGGTTTGAGCAAGATGGGGGAAAGATGATAAATTCTGTTTTTGGAGAAGAGGACTGAGCAGTTGTGTAGAGGGTCTGTGGGGACTGTGCACTGAGGCTTTCTCTGATGTTGATAATCTTTTGTTTGAAGTATGTAGCAAAGTCCTCAGCTGAGATGAGAGGTGAGGGTGGTGGCGCTGGGGGACGGAGAAGACAGTTGAAAGTGTTAAAAAGTTGTTTAGGGTTATGGGACAGGGAAGATATGAGAGATGAGAATTAGGCCTGTTTTGCATCAGCGAGTGAGGATTTGAAAATGAGGAGGGATTGTTTATATGTGGTAAAGTGGTCCTTACAATGGGATTTTTTCCATAGCCGCTCAGCAGCTCTGGAAGCTTGTCTGAGTTTTTTGGTCAGGCTGGTGTGCCAGGGTTGTCTGTTGATTTGTCGGGTTTTGTTGTTTGTGACGGTGGCAGCATCTGCTTCCTGGAGGGAACAAATGGTAGAGAGTGGCAGAAGACAGTCAGAAAACTGTATGAAACGTCTTCCCTTAGCAATCCTCTAACTGAGGGTTGGTAAGGAGAATCTGTCTTCAGCAGCTACTGAATGATGAAGATGTCAGGTTAGGGTACTTTCACACTTGCGTTTTTTTTCTTTTCCGGCATAGAGTTCCGTCACAGAGGCTCTATACCGGAAAATAACTGATCAGGCATATCCCCATGCATTCTGAATGGAGAGTAATCCGTTCAGTTTGCATCAGGATGTCTTCAGTTCAGTCGTTTTGACTGATCAGGCAAAAGAGAAAACCGTAGCATGCTACGGTTTTATCTCCGACGAAAAAAACTGAAGACTTGCCTGAATGCCGGATCCGGCATTTTTTTCCATAGGAATGTATTAGTGCCGGATCCGGCATTCAAAATACCGGAATGCCGGATCCGTCTTTCCGGTCTGCGCATGCGCAGACCTTTAAAAAAAAAAAAAAATAAACGGATCCGTTTTGCCTGATGACACCGGAAAAACGGATCCGGTATTGCAATGCATTTTTCTGACTGATCAGGCATTTTTCTGACTGATCAGGATCCTGATCAGTCTGAAAAATGCCTGATCAGTCAGAAAAAATGACATCCGTTTGCATACAATTTGCCTGATCAGGCAGTCAGTTCAGGCAACGGAACTGCCTGCCGGAATCAAGCAACGCAAGTGTGAAAGTACCCTTACAGTATGATGCAGAGGCTTCTCAGCCTACCTTTGGTCTCCCTGTCCTAGATTCTGCTTCCTTACCCCAGCCCTTTCTCCCTGAATCTGTGATAGAGCTTACTAACACTAATGTTATATGCTTCTCTGCAGTTTATCTGCTGCTAGAGCTCCCCTCTACCTTCCCAGCATGTCTCAGGTTATCACTTATTAGGTAAGTTGGGGAGCAGGGCACAGTAAGTATATATAACCATAGTACACTTACTGTCAGCTCTAAACACTTTCTCTATGTTCTCAGTGTGTTTCTGGTTGGGGCTGGAAAGATACAGAGCGGGCATGTAGCGTTGACCGATGACAGTAGGCGTTCCTGTATACTTATTGTCAGCGGTGAACACTGCAACACCCTCTTCTCTCTATCTTTTCAGCTCCAACCAGAAACACCCTGGGAAGATAGAGAGGAATGATTCTGCTACCTGCCTCTGCATCATACAGTTAAGCTACTTTTACACGACCCTGTTCGTGAAGCGGTTCCGAGGGGTTTCGGGTCAGTGCCTCTGAACCACAAAAAGATAGAACATGTTCTATCTTTGGCTGTAACTTGCGGATCATGGACCCATTCAAGTCAATGGGTCCGCATGCCCAAGGGAGTGCACACAGCCAGGCCCTTTCATTGTGGACCCCTTTTTTCAGTCTACAGAATGGACACAGGACCCTTACGCTCGTGGGCATGAGCCCTAAGAAAGTGTTGTTCCTACAAATAAATAAATGATGATTACACACATTTTTTTTGTGGTTATGATCATTTTACAATTCCTTCGCAGTAAAGGCTTCTACTGCATGTGAGGTATAGATGTGTCGCTCAAGATCTTTATGATGCTTTATTCTGGTTTTCCAGTGACAGTCTGTAAATAATGTTGGCTGTCTATGATCTCTGGATATGTTCTCTATAAAAAATAAAAAATAAGGTTGGTAAACCTGGTGCTGGCTCTTACTTTGTGAAGTGCTGGACCCTGGTCAGGTAGAAAATTCTCATCGGACCGCTCAAAGCTCTAGTCTTGAAATGCCCGCCATCGGCTTCCACATACAGTTCTTACACTGGTTTCTCTTGTCACAGTGTTTCAGATGGAGAGGTCTGCTTACATGACTCTCGATTTCAAGACAAGAGCTTAGTTTTCTCTTGATCTATAAGTCGAATTTATGTGCAGTTGCGGGCATTGCCCATTGATTCTCATTCTAAAAAAAAAGTATAGGGGACACTTAAGACCGACGATTTAGACACCGGTCTTAGTCCCTCTGTGCTGTCGGTGGATGTGCCAAAGTTATGTGGAGGCGCAGGCCTCTACATAACTTTGACGCTTCCTCCAGCAGGCCATATGACTAAAATCTACGCTAGCTTAGATAAATGACTTAATATTACATTTATATCGGTAATAACCTGCTGGCCCGCCCTCTTTCCTGCCCAAGCCCCCTTTTCTCTGCACTTGGGGAAAGTGGCATGAGCGGCATAACGTTCCAGATTTTCCTGCAAAAAAAAACATTGCGACAAAATCTGCGACATTGATACGCTAAAAAGTGGTGAATAATTCCTAATAAATGTCCCCCTATATACATATCTTGTTATTTTTTTATTTAGTGGGACTATTGTATTGAGAAGGGTACAGTAGTTGACACTTTTCAGTCCAGTGGAAAAGAAGGTATGCTGATAGCCAGATGGATGCGAAAAGGACTTCCTTTTGTCTTCGTACTGGGCTATTATGGCTGTGAATACATTGTCGTGTAAAATCCACTCCTTGTAATTCTTTCCAGGAAACCAGTGTAAGACTTCTAAACCCCAGTTGAGTGCGCCAGTGAGAACTTTGGTGTGTGGAAGTAACCGCAGAGAGCAGCTATTTAGTGTTTTGTCATTTTAATGACGATTTGTTTCACTTTGACGCTGAAGATTCTTCTTCTGTCAATCTGTCACGAAGGCCGCATTAAATCCACTGTGATTTAATTTTGCACAATATAACATGCAGGCTGCTGAATATAATCTCTGCAGACTGTGAACTGCACATTTCTATTGCCAAGCTAAATAATCATATGCAAATGAGATAAACTGGCATAAAGCAATAACATATGCATAGGACATAAATACCCATAATGAAATGGGCTGCAGGAAGCTTTCCCATGGATGTGCAGGATAACTTTTTATCTTTTGTAAATAAATCAAAGTCCAATTTTCGCCTGTAATGTGATTGATGCCACAGCTGCACAAACAAGGAGCTGTTCAGTTAAATTTGCCAGATATACAGTAGACCACATCCACCATGAATATTGGACAATGGTGACTGTAATGTTCCTAACAAAGGTCACATTTAAAGAGACAATTCCATTAAATTTGTCTTTCACATATTAACACCTCTGAGACCTGCACCTTTCTCTATGGCGAAAGAGCGTGCTCGCCATTCACTTCTATGGGAGTTCTGAAAATAGCGAGCGCTCTGCTACTTTCAGAACCCACATAGAAGTCAATGGCAGGTGCCTGAACATCATAGAGATAGGTACGGGTTCCACCTCTATCTGATTAGTGATATGCCCCCAACATCTCAGATGAGATGACCTCGTTAAGTTCCTCTTTGTCTGGACTTTTAGTTTGGCAGTCTCGCTTAACTTTTGTGGTCACACCATCACTGCAACCAGAGAAAGCCCCCCTGTAGCAACTCGGTTACAACATCACATATTACACTGATCAGTGCAATGCTCTTGTTCTGGCATCTTTATCTAGGCCTATCAAGAGAACAATAGTGCTGTCATACGGTTATCGCAAATCTACACCTATTATTATCTTGATGATTATGCCCTGCTTGGGCTACGTGCGGAGGTCTGCCAGATTAGCAGCACGTGTCTAGTCTTTTGTTTTGTTTTGGACTCGAGCTAAATCCGCCTCCCTTCAGGTGCACTGGGTGGGGTCGTTGGTTTAAATTACACCCACTCCCAGTGTTCCGTGAGGGTTATAGCTTCTGTCTGGCTCTATGAAAGGAAGGAAGGATTAGCTTTTCCTGCTCAGAAAAGATAAGTTGGTTGTTTTCTTGTTTGCTGTCTAGGCTGTTAGAGAGACGCCTGTCACCTCCAGGTTCTGAGGGAGCAGGCTGGCTCTATTCCCATTCACCATCTTAGGGATTTTAGGGTATTATCAGCCCAGGCACGAGGACACGTTATTCCCATCTTAAGGTTCTGAACGTGGGCATAGCAGTATAGGGAGAGCTTGTAGGGATGTGTCAGGAGGTGACCCTGATCCCCAGCTTCTTGCCTAGATGCTTGTTTGTTTATTTTTCTGTGTATCTGATATCCTGTCCGCCAAAACCTAGACTGCCATTTCGCAGTAGCCTTGAGATGGAGTCAATTAATTCGTTGGTTGATCGTATGCAGGAATTAACTTGGGAGGTAGCTGACCTCCGCAATGCTGTTGCACTTTGTCAGAATTTTCTGCTTCATGGCTCCGCTGGTGGGAGTCAGTCCAACCTTGAACCTAAGGTTGCTCTTCCTGATCGGTTTTCAGGGGGTGTGGATGACTTTATCCGCTTTAAAGAGTCATGCAAGTTATATTTTCGGCACCGTCCATCTTCGGCAGGTGATGAAAGTCAGAGGGTTGGTATAATCATTTCTCTGCTTAAAGGGGACGCACAATCCTGGGCCTTTTCTCTGCCGCCCGGTTCTCTGGCCCTCCGGTTGGTGGAGGAATTTTTTCAACCCTTGGGATTCATTTATGATGACCCAGATCGGGTCTCGATGGCGGAATCTAAATTGCGTAATTTATCACAGGGTGAACATACTGCAGAGACTTACTGCGTTGAGTTTAGGAGATGGGCTACCGAGTCAGGGTGGAATGACCCCGCGTTACGTAGTCAGTTTTGTCAGGGGTTATCTGAGAGATTGAAAGATGCCCTTGCTTTTCATGAGTGCCCAGATACTTTGGAGAATGCAATGTCTTTGGCAGTACGGTTAGATAGACGTATTAGAGAGAGGTGTAAGGCTCCCTCTGCGCAAGGGATCCCTTCTGTGAGTGGTTTCGTCTCACCTGCTCCCCAGGGTGATATGACATGTAACTGGGGTAGGGGAGGAACCCATGCATCTGGGTCAGGTATCTTTCCGTTCTGGTTGTAGAAACTTTAGGAAATTGCATAAACTATGTTACTACTGTGGGAAAAGTGGTCATTTTATTTTTCCTTTTCCTTTTGTTAAACCGCATGTTGATGAGAAAGAGGAAAAAAAAAAACCTTCCTGACTCTTGGTAGCGTGAATGGTGTGGTGGAGCAAGCAGATATGCAAGCTCCCTGTAATACTCGGTTTCTTCTTCCAGCTATGGTGGCACTAGACTCAAGAATTTTTTGTTGTTGAAGTATTCATTGACTGTGGTGCTGGGGTAAACCTTATTGATTCTCTTTTTCTTCAAAGTCTGGGGCTAAGTACTTGCACTTTAGAAAGAGAGATTCCGGTTTTTGCAATTGATTCTTCCCCTCTTTCTCAAAGGAGTCTCACTCATATTGCTCATGGTATTCAGCTAAGGGTGGGTGATTCACATATTGAGATTATGTCTTGTTTTGTCATGAAGGATTTGCCCGCTCCAATAGTCTTAGGGTTACCATGGTTGAAAAAACATAACCCAATTATAGATTGGCAAGCAAGACAGATCATTGGTTGGAGTGAATTTTGTTTGGATAATTGTCTTGGCACATCTATCGCTGGTGTGTCTACTATGGCTCTACCTCAGTATCTCTCAGATTTTTCGGATGTCTTTTCGGAGGGTGGGGCTCAGGAATTGCCCCCTCATCGTGACTATGATTGTCCAGTTAACCACTTCAGCCCCGCTAGCTGAAACCCCCTTCATGACCAGAGCACTTTTTACACTTCGGCACTACACTACTTTCACCGTTTATCGCTCGGTCATGCAACTTACCACCCAAATGAATTTTACCTCCTTTTCTTCTCACTAATAGAGCTTTTATTTGGTGGTATTTCATTGCTGCTGACATTTTTACTTTTTTTGTTATTAATCGAAATGTAACGATTTTTCTGCAAAAAAATGAAATTTTTCACTATCAGCTGTAAAATTTTGCAAAAAAAACGACATCCATATATAAATTTTTCGCTAAATTTATAGTTCTACATGTCTTTGATAAAAAAAAAAATGTTTGGGCAAAAAAAAAAAATGGTTTGCGTAAAAGTTATAGCGTTTACAAACTACGGTACAAAAATGTGAATTTCCGCTTTTTGAAGCAGCTCTGACTTTCTGAGCACCTGTCATGTTTCCTGAGGTTCTACAATGCCCAAACAGTAGAAAAACCCCACAAATGACCCCATTTCGGAAAGTAGACACCCTAAGGTATTCGCTGATGGGCATAGTGAGTTCATAGAACTTTTTAATTTTTGTCACAAGTTAGTGGAAAATGATGATGATTTTTTATTTTTATTTTTTTCTTACAAAGTCTCATATTCCACTAACTTGCGACAAAAAAAAATGGCCTGCGAAATCCGAAAGGTGCACTTTGGAATATGTGCCCCTTTGCCCACCTAGGCTGCAAAAAAGTGTGACACATCTGGTATCGCCGTACTCAGGAGAAGTTGGGGAATGTGTTTTGGGGTGTCATTTTACATATACCCATGCTGCGTGAGAGAAATATCTTGGCAAAAGACAACTTTTCCAATTGTTTTATACAAAGTTGGCATTTGACCAAGATATTTTTCTCACCCAGCATGGGTATATGTAAAATGACACCCCAAAACACATTCCCCAACTTCTCCTGAGTAAGGCGATACCAGATGTGTCACACTTTTTTGCAGCCAAGGTGGGCAAAGGGGCACATATTCCAAAGTGCACCTTTCGGATTTCGCAGGCCATTTTTTACACATTTTGATTGCAAAGTACTTCTCACACATATGGGCCCCTAAATTGCCAGGGCAGTATAACTACCCCACAAGTGACCCCATTTTGGAAAGAAGACACCCCAAGGTATTCCGTGAGGGGCATGGCGAGTTCCTAGAATTTTTTATTTTTTGTCGCAAGTTAGTGGAATATGAGACTTTGTAAGGAAAAAAGAAAAAAAAAGAAAAATCATAATTTTCCGCTAACTTGTGACAAAAAATAAAAAATTCGAGGAACTCGCCATGCCCCTCACGGAATACCTTGGGGTGTCTTCTTTCAAAAATGGGGTCACTTGTGGCGTAGTTATACTGCCCTGGCAATTTAGGGGCCCAAATGTGTAAGAAGTACCTTGCAATCAAAATCTGTAAAAAATGGCCTGTGAAATCCGAAAGGTGCTCTTTGGAATATGTGCCCCTTTGCCCACCTTGGCAGCAAAAAAGTGTGACACATCTGGTATCGCCGTACTCAGGAGAAGTTGGGGAATGTGTTTTGGGGTGTCATTTTACATATACCCATGCTGGGTGAGAGAAATATCTTGGCAAAAGATAACTTTTCCCATTTTTTTATACAAAGTTGGCATTTGACCAAGATATTTTTCTCACCCAGCATGGGTATATGTAAAATGACACCCCAAAACACATTCCCCAACTTCTCCTGAGTACGGCGATACCACATGTGTGACACTTTTTTGCAGCCTAGATGCGCAAAGGTGCCCAAATTTCTTTTAGGAGGGCATTTTTAGACATTTGGATCCCAGACTTCTCACACTTTCGGGCCCCTAAAAAGCCAGGGCAGTATAAATACCCCACATGTGACCCCATTTTGGAAAGAAGACACCCCAAGGTATCCAATGAGGGGCATGGTGAGTTCATAGAATTTTTTATTTTTTTTTGCATAAGTTAGCGGAAATTGATTTTTTTTGTTTTTTTCTCACAAAGTCTCACTTTCCGCTAACTTAGGACAAAAATTTCAATCTTTCATGGACTCAATATGCCCCTCACGGAATACCTTGGGGTGTCTTCTTTCCGAAATGGGGTCACATGTGGGGTATTTATACTGCCCTGGCTTTTTAGGGGCCCTAAAGCGTGAGAAGAAGTCTGGAATATAAATGTCTAAAAATGTTTACGCATTTGGATTCCGTGAGGGGTAGGGTGAGTTCATGTGAGATTTTATTTTTTGACACAAGTTAGTGGAATATGAGACTTTGTAAGAAAAAAACAAAAACAAACAAAAAATTTCCGCTAACTTGGGCCAAAAAAATGTCTGAATGGAGCCTTACGGGGGGGGTGGTGATCAATGACAGGGGGGTGATCAATGACAGGGGGGTGATCACCCATATACACTCCCTGATCACCCCCTGTCATTGATCACCCCCCTGGTAAGGCTCCATTCAGACGTCCGTATGATTTTTACAGATCCATTGATCGGATCCGCAAAACACATGCGGACGTCTGAATGGAGCCTTACAGGGGGGTGATCAATGACAGGGGGTGATCAGGGAGTGTATATGGGTGATCACCCCCCTGTCATTGATCACCCCCCCTGTAAGGCTCCATTCAGACGTCCGTATGATTTTTACGGATCCATGGATCGGATCCGCAAAACACATGCAGACGTCTGAATGGAGCCTTACAGGGGGGTGATCAATGACAGGGGGTGATCAGGGTGATCACCCCCCTGTCACTGATCACCCCCCCTGTAAGGCTCCATTCAGACGTCCGTATGATTTTTACGGATGCATGGATACATGGATCGGATCCGCAAAACACATGCGGACGTCTGAATGGAGCCTTACAGGGGGGTGATCAATGACAGGGGGTGATCAGGGTGATCACCCCCCTGTCACTGATCACCCCCCCTGTAAGGCTCCATTCAGACGTCCGTATGATTTTTACGGATCCATGGATATATGGATCGGATCCGCAAAACACATGCGGACGTCTGAATGGAGCCTTACAGGGGGGTGATCAATGACAGGGGGTGATCAGGGTGATCACCCCCCTGTCACTGATCACCCCCCCTGTAAGGCTCCATTCAGACGTCCGTATGATTTTTACGGATCCATGGATACATGGATCGGATCCGCAAAACACATGCGGACGTCTGAATGGAGCCTTACAGGGGGGTGATCAATGACAGGGGGTGATCAGGGTGATCACCCCCCTGTCACTGATCACCCCCCCTGTAAGGCTCCATTCAGACGTCCGTATGATTTTTACGGATCCATGGATACATGGATCGGATCCGCAAAACACATGCGGACGTATGAATGGAGCCTTACAGGGGGGGTGATCAATGACAGAGGGGTGATCACCCATATAGACTCCCTGATCACCCCCCTGTAAGGCTCCATTCAGACGTCCGTATGATTTTTTACGGATCCACGGGTACATGGATCGGATCCGCAAAACACATGCGGACGTCTGAATGGAGCCTTACAGGGGGGTGATCAATGACAGGGGGGTGATCAGGGAGTCTATATGGGGTGATCAACCCCCTGTCATTGATCACCCCCCTGTAAGGCTCCATTCAGACGTCCGCATGTGTTTTGCGGATCCGATCCATGTATCAGTGGATCCGTAAAAATCATGCGGACGTCTGAATGGAGCCTTACAGGGGGGTGATCAATGACAGAGGGGTGATCAATGACAGGGAAGTGATCAGGAAGTCTATATGCGTGATCACCCCCTTGTCATTGATCATCCCCCTGTAAGGCTCCATTCAGAGGTCCGCATGTGTTTTGCGGATCCGATCCATGTATCAGTGGATCCGTAAAAATCATGCGGACGTCTGAATGGAGCCTTACAGGGGGGTGATCAATGACAGAGGGGTGATCAATGACAGGGAAGTGATCAGGAAGTCTATATGCGTGATCACCCCGTTGTCATTGATCACCCCCCTGTAAGGCTCCATTCAGACGTCCGTATGCGTTTTGCGGATCCGATCCATGTATCCGTGGATCCGTAAAAATCATACGGACGTCTGAATGGATCCTTACAGGGGGGTGATCAATGACAGGGGGGTGATCAATGACAGGGGGGTGATTAGGGAGTCTATATGGGGTGATCAGTGGTTCATAAAGGGTTAATAAGTGACAGGGGGAGGTGTAGTGTAGTGTGGTGTTTGGTGCGACTGTACTGAGCTGCCTGTGTCCTCTGGTGGTCGATCCTAACAAAAGGGACCACCAGAGGACCAGGTAGCAGGTATATTAGACGCTGTTATCAAAACAGCGTCTAATATACCTGTTAGGGGTTAAAAAAATCAGATCTCCAGCCTGCCAGCGAGCGATCGCTGCTGGCAGGCTGGAGATCCACTCGCTTACCTTCCGTTCCTGTGGAAATCCCGGCCCTCGCGAGATGACGCATATATGCGTGACTCTGCGCAGGGCTGCCACCTCCGTACCGCAGATCTGCGTTAGGCGGTCCGGAGGTGGTTAATCTCACTCCAGGGGCTAAGTTGCCAAAGTCTCGGCTTTACAATCTTTCTCAACCCGAAAGAGAGGTCATGCGGAAGTTTATTGCCGAGAGTTTGGCAAAAGGTCATATTAGGCCATCTAAGTCTCCGGTGGCAGTAGGTTTATTCTTTGTAAAGAAAAAGGATGGATCGCTGAGACCTTGTCTGGATTTCCGGGAATTGAACCATATTACGGTCCATGATCCGTATCCCCTTCCTTTGATCTCCGACCTTTTTGATCATATTGTTGGAGCCAAGGTGTTCTTCAAGTTGGATTTAAGAGGGGCCTACAATCTGATCAGAATCAAGGAAGGGGATGAGTGGAAAACGGCCTTCAACGCGCACAAAGGTCATTTCGAGAATCTGGTTATGCCTTTTGGGTTGAAGAACGCGCCAGCAGTATTTCATTGATTCGTCAATTACATTTTCCATCATTTTGTGGGGAGGTTCGTGGTAGTTTACTTGGATAACATTTTGATTTACTCTCCTGATCTCCTGATCTGAAGATCCATCAGGATCACATGAGACAGGTTTTGACGATCCTTCGGGAGAATAAATTATATGCCAAATTAGAAAAATGTGTATTTTGTGCAGGAGCTTCCGTTTCTGGGATATCTGCTTTCTGACTGGTTTTGTATGGACCCCGAAAAGGTCCGGGCGGTTCTGGAATGGGACCGACCAGAGAATCAGAAAGCTTTGATGCGGTTTTTGGGGTTTACTAATTATTATAGAAAATGTATTTAGAACTATTTTACCATTGTAAGACCTCTGACCGATATGACTAAGAAGGGCGCCGACGTCTCTGTCTGGTCGGATGAGGCATTGCAGGCCTTTTTGACTATTAAGGAATGTTTTGCGTCTGCTCCCATTCTGGTGCAACCCGACGTGTCTCAGCCATTCGTGGTGGAGGTTGATTCATCAGAAGTGGGGGTTGGAGCAGTGCTGTCGCAAGGTTCATCTCCTGGCAAATGGGTTCCGTGTGCTTTTTTTCCAAGAAGCGCTCGGTCGCCGAGAGGAACTGTGATGTAGGAGATAGAGAATTGCTGCCCATTAAATTCGCCTTTGAGAAATGGCGTCACTGGTTGGAGGGGGCGTCTTATCCCGTTACAGTATATACGGATCATAAGAATTTGGCTTACCTGCAATCTGCCAAGCTTCTGAACCCTACAAATGCCAGATGGTCACTGTTTTTTTACCAGGTTCAATTTTGTGGTTACTTTTCGCCCGGGGGTTAAAAACGTCAAGGCAGATGCGTTGTCTCGCAGTTTTCCTGGGGGATGTGATTCAAAGGATCCTGCTCCAATTTTGGCTGATGGGGTGGTGGTCTCCGCTCTGTACCCCTAATTGAAGATGGAGGTGTTGGGAGCCCAGGAGGGGGCTCCTGGTTCTCGTCCCCAGGGAGGTTGTTTGTTCCTGAAGGACTGCGATACAAGGTATTCAAGGAACATCACGATACTGTCCTTGCTGGACATCCTGGCAGTAAGTCCACCTTTGACCTGGTGGCCTGGGTTACGTAAGAGCATTGAGGATTACGTGGCAGCATGTGAAACCTGTGCGCGGTCAAAGTTTGCTCATACTTGACCTGCTGGTTCACTTCTTCCTTTGTGTATTCCGTCTCGTCCTTGGACGCACTTGTCTATGGACTTCATTACGGATCTGCGGAGTTCCTCCGGGAAAAAAGTAATTTTGGTGGTTGTTGACCGTTTTAGTAAAATGGCTCACTTTATATCGTTAGCTAATCTGCCCAATGCCAAGACTCTTGCGCAGATTTTTGTTGATAATCTAGTGAAATTGCATGGCATTCCTTCGGATGTGGTTTCTGATAGGGGCATGCAGTTTGTCTCCAGGTTTTGGAGGGCGTTCTGTTCTCGACTTGGTATTCAACTTTCGTTCTCTTCGGCTTTTCATCTGCAGTTGATTGGGCAGACAGAGCGTACTAATCAAAACCTGGAGACCTACATGAGGTGCTTTGTGGCTGAGAATCAGGAGGACTGGTCCTCATTCTTGTCCCTAGCACAGTTTGCTTTGAATAACCGTAGGCAGGAGTCCACGGGTAAGTCGCCATTTTTTGGCGCATACAGTTTTCATCCTCAGTTTGGTACCTTTTCTGGTACTAGTTCCTCTGGGATTTCTTCTGCCTTGTCTTCTATCTGGCGGAGGATCCAAGTGAATTTAGAGAGGATGGGTGAGAGGTATAAGCGAATGGCTGACAAGAGACGTGTGACTGGTCTGGACCTGTGTGGGTGATCTGGTGTGGTTGTCCACTAAAAATATTAAATTGAGAGTGCCATCTTGGAAACTGGGTCCAAGATTTACTGGACCGTACAAAATATCTGCGGTTGTCAATCCAGTAGCGTTTCGGCTGGATCTTCCGCAGACTTGGAGGATCCATGATGTGTTCCACAGGTCTTTACTGAAAAAATATGTGAAAACGGTTTAACCATCGCCATTGCCTTCTCCTCCTGTTCTGGTTGATGGAAATTTAGAGTTCGAGAACTCCAGGGTTCTTGGCTCTAGAATTCTTCGGGGTTCCCTTCAGTACCTGGTACACTGGAGGGGATACGGCCCTAAGGAAAGAATGTGGGTTCCGGCGCTGGATGTCAGTGCCAGCCGACTGGTGAGGGCTTTTCACAGTACCCACCCGGAAAAGGTTGATCCGGGGTGTCCGGAGGTCACCCGTAGAGGGGGGGGACTGTCATGCCCTGCTCGGGCTACATGCGGAGGTCTGCCAGATTAGCAGCATGTGTCTAGTCTTTTGTTTTGGAGTCGGGCCAGATCCGCCTCCCTTCAAGTGCACTGGGTAGGGTCGTTGGTTTAAATGACACCCACTCCCAGTGTTCCGTGTGGGTTATAGCTTCTGTCTGGCTCTGTGGAAGGAAGGAAGGATTGGCTTTTCCTGCTCAGAAAAGATAAGTTGTTTGTTGTTTTCTTGTTGTTTGCTGCTAGGCTGTTAGAGAGATGCCTGTCCCCTCCAGGTTCTGAGGGAGCAGGCTGGCTCTATTCCCCTTCACCATCTTAGGGATTTTAGGGTATTATCAGCCCAGGCACGAGGACACGTTATTCCCACCTTAAGGGTCTGAACACGGGCATAGCAGTATAGGGAGAGCTGGTAGGGATGTGTCAGGAGGTGACGCTGATCCCCAGATTCTTGCCTAGATACTTGTTTGTTTATTTTTCTGTGTATCTGATATCCTGTCCGCCGTGACACACACCTAACGCCAGCAATAAACTGACCATAGATTATCATTCTACAAGGGAGTACCCAGAATAGTTTTCTCGAGGCGGGATGTCTTTAGTACAAGCTTCTACCGCTAGGTGAATGTCCACTGAACCCTTTTGAGTCAGTATGCTAGCTGACATTGTTGGGGAAGGTTGTGTTTGGCTCCAGTGATTTTATATATATTTTTCTATATTGTTCTAATCATACTGACCTGGAGAATGAAGGGCACAGGTCAGTTTTACTGTATAGGGAATGTTGTAAAAACAAAACCCATAAAACTGTGGCGGAATAGTGTGTTTTCCGATTCCAACCCTTTTGGATTTTTTTCCAGCTTCCCACTACATTGTATGCAATAGTAAATTATGCCATTAAAAAGTACCTTGTTAAAAAGTAACGTCCCGCAAAAAACAAGCCCTCATACGGCTATGTGAATGGAAAAATAAAAGAAAA
The DNA here is from genome assembly GCF_014858855.1 of Bufo gargarizans. Lineage (NCBI taxonomy): Eukaryota > Metazoa > Chordata > Amphibia > Anura > Bufonidae > Bufo > Bufo gargarizans. The sequence goes on from NC_058090.1 coordinate 53,351,648, forward strand.
GACTTTGAAGGTAATTGTTTTGCTGATGTTTGTGAGGTGAAACAAAAAGCGTCAGAAGTACTAAAAGGCAGGAACAATGATAAGTAAAAAAAATTGTTTTGAGCAGCGGAAAAAACGTTTACAGAAATGTATGGCTTCAAATGGAGAGTAAGTAGTTTGAAGAAGACTGAAGTTTCAAAATGTACAAATAAGGACTATTTTTTATTAATACATTTCTGTTTCTCTGGGTTCCCCTTTGTATATAAAAAGTATTGTCTGTTCTGACTTCTACAGAATGGCATTTTTAATGGCATAGTACTTCTATGAATACAGAGTTATAAAAAATACGGTACCCCTTTTTGATGGAAGTGTCCCTTTAAATAAAGGATGGGAAATACATACAAATAGGTATTTAACCACTTAAGGACCACAGGTTTATACCCCCCTAGTGACCAGGCCCTTTTTTACAAATCGGCACTCCACAACTTTAGCGGTTTATTGCTCGGTCATGCAACTTACCACCCAAATGAATTTTACCTCCTTTTCTTCTCACTAATAGAGCTTTCATTTGGTGGTATTTAATTGCTGCTGACAATTTAACTTTTTTTGTTATTAATCGAAATAAATTTCACTTTCAGTTGTAAATTGTTTAAAGAAAAAACGACATCCATATATAATTTTTTTCTCTAAATTTATTGTTCTACATGTCTTTGATAAAAAAAAAATGTTTGGGTAAAAAAAAAAATGGTTTGGGTAAGAGCTATAGCATTTACAAACTATGGTACAAAAATGTGAATTTCCGCTTTTTGAAGCAGCTCTGACTTTCTGAGCACCTGTCATGTTTCCTGAGGTTCTACAATGCCCAGACAGTAGAAAAACCCCACAAATAACCCCATTTCTGAAAGTAGACACCCTAAGGTATTCGCTGATGGGCATAGTGAGTTCATGGAAGTTTTTATTTTTTTGTCACAAGTTAGCGGAATATGAGACTTTGTAAGAAAAAATAAAAATAAAAAATCATCATTTTCCGCTAACTTGGGACAAAAAATAAAAAATTCTAGGAACTCGCCATGCCCCTCACGGAATACCTTGGGGTGTCTTCTTTCCAAAATGGGGTCACTTGTGGGGTAGTTATACTGCCCTGGCAATTTAGGGGCCCTAATGTGTGGGAAGTAGTTTGAAATCAAAATGTGTAAAAAATGACCTGTGAAATCCTAAAGGTGCACTTTGGAATGTGGGCCCCTTTGCCCACCTAGGCTGCAAAAAAGTGTCACACATCTGGTATCTCCGTACTCAGGAGAAGTAGGGCAATGTGTTTTGGAGTGTCATTTTACATATACCCATGCTGGGTGAGAGAAATATCTCGGCAAAACACAACTTTTCCCATTTTTTTTATACAAAGTTGGCATTTGACCAAGATATTTATCGCACCCAGCATCGGTATATGTAAAATGACACCCCAAAACACATTGCCCAACTTCTCCTGAGCTCGGCGATACCAGATGTGTGCCACTTTTTTGCAGCCTAGATGCGCAAAGGGGCCCAAATTCCTTTGACACAAGTTATATGTGTTTTGCGGATCCGATCCATGTATCCGTGGATCCGTAAAAAACATATGGACGTCTGAATGGAGCCTTACAGGGGGGTGATCAATGACAGGGGGGTGATCAGGGAGTCTATATGGGGTGATCACCCCCCTGTCATTGATCACCCCCCTGTAAGGCTCCATTCAGACGTCCGTATGTGTTTTGCGGATCCGATCCATGTATCCGTGGATACGTAAAAAACATATGGCCGTCTGAATGGAGCCTTACAGGGGGGTGATCAATGACAGGGGGGTGATCAGGGAGTCTATATGGGGTGATCACCCCCCTGTCATTGATCACCCCCCTGTAAGGCTCCATTCAGACGTCCGTATGTGTTTTGCGGATCCGATCCATGGATTCGTGGATCCGCAAAACACATACGGACCTCTGAATGGAGCCAGCCTTACAAAGGGGTGATCAATGACAGGGGGGTGATCAGGGAGTCTATATGGGGTGATCACCCCCCTGTCATTGATCACCCCCCTGTAAGGCTCCATTCAGACGTCCGTATGTGTTTTGCGGATCCGATCCATGGATTCGTGGATCCGCAAAACACATACGGACCTCTGAATGGAGCCAGCCTTACAAAGGGGTGATCAATGACAGGGGGGTGATCAGGGAGCCTATATGGGGTGATCACCCCCCTGTCATTGATCACCCCCCTGTAAGGCTCCATTCAAACGTCCGTATGTGTTTTGCAGATCCGATCCATGTATCCGTGGATCCGTAAAAAAAACATATGGACGTCTGAATGGAGCCTTACAGGGGGGTGATCAATGACAGGGGGGTGATCAGGGAGTCTATATGTGGTGATCAGGGGTTAATAAGGGGTTAATAAGTGACAGGGGGGGGTGTAGTGTTGGTGGTGTTTGGTGCTACTTATTACTGAGCTGCCTGTGTCCTCTGGTGGTCGATCCAAGCAAAAGGGACCACCAGAGGACCAGGTAGCAGGTATATTAGACGCTGTTATCAAAACAGCGTCTAATATACCTGTTAGGGGTTAAAAAATCACATCTCCAGCCTGCCAGCGAACGATCGCTGCTGGCAGGCTGAAGATCCACTCGCTTACCTTCCGATCATGTGAACGCTCGCGCCTGTGTGCGCGCGTTCACAGGAAATCTCGGCTCACGCGAGATGACGCCTATTGGCATTAGTGTGACCTGGGAGCGCCACAGCAATGACGCCTTTCGGCGTTAGCGTGGCAGCATGTGGTTAATTCAGTCTAATCTGAAAAAAAACAGTAATGAATGGATTAAATGCTCTTTGCATAGTAAACATCAGCCGTCTCTTTCCAGTATATTATCATGTTTTTCCACAATCATTTGCTGCATAAAAAAACACTTTACACAAATAACAGCAAAACAGCCTCACTTAAAGTTTTGAGTCAGACTCAATTAGCGCAGCACACTTTGCAAGTCTGTGGGCGTCTTTATCTAGGTCTATTGAAAACTATAGAGCTGTCATACTGTCATCCTAATTCTACCCCTACTATTATAAAGGGGATCACTCTTCAGATAAACTGACAATGGATTACATATCTATATACAAGGTCTTATCATTGAGCTGACAGCTACAAAAGAGCTGTATTTTTTATTTTATTTTTCCACTATAGTACTGCTATGAAATGTAAGAGAAAAACAGCCAAAAATGTAAAAAAAAAAAAAAAAAAACGTTTTCTATGAATACTGAGTTAAAATCCCTTTCTGATGGAAGTGTCCCTTTTTATTCTTCTAGTTCCATACTTTGAAATGGAAATATTTTCGTCTTTTAAAGATCTATTTATTTCTGTTGTGTGCTATAGGCATAGAACTACCCTCTAAAGCAAATTTACTGTTCATTTCTGTAAATCCGAGCTGTGCCTCCTCTATAGCTGGTGGCAGAAAGGTAAAGTGTGCTAGATATCTGTTATAATGGCCCTGCACTCAGGTCTCATGATAACATTTATAGATCTTGACATGTCATTCATATTCTGCATTGCAAGGTAGAAAACAAAAGCATGAATGTCATGGTTATGAAGGTGATGATTTGTCTTATATAGTTTAAGTTTGAAGGAGGCTGCATTGGGAAACACGGACCAGAGCTCATTACTGGAGACTCTGGAGTGGATTTATCGATCTTATGTGTAAGGCTGGCCTAAGCTAATTGTGGGTGTAGGGCAGTCTAACTAATGTGAGGGCTCAAACACATTACCAGCACATTTGGTGTGCCAAAGCCCTAGAGAATAAAGTAACTGGACAGTACAATTTCTTGTGCCACAGGGGTCCAGTCATCCATTTCTTTCTCAGAAAAGGTGTAGAATCACTAATATAGTTTTATTTTAGCCCATGTAACTGCAGCAGTCTGCTTGTCTGTATGTCTCTCATTCAGCTCCTGCTCACTCCTCACCTCTCCCCTCTCCATAGACTTGCATTGATATGTGTAACTTTTTGAGAATGAAAACTAATCGACTATTTAAGTTTACCCTTACCTGACAGACATTGATCAGTGGCCTCGGTTTGCTGTACCATTCAGTGATCTTTCTTTATATGAGGGTCTTATGGTGGTGAGTTTATTTCAATACTGCTCAGAGACTTAATAATAAACATGACTCTGCACGAGAAGAGCTGTCAGCTTGTAGACACAGAGCTTTGAGACTGCAGGGCACTGTAATGAAGCCTGACATGTTAAAATGTTGAAGACTAGAAGTGTATAGTCATAAATTCTCCTCCAGTGTCTGCGTTTTCTTTGCTTAACAAAAGAGATCTATGACTTGTCCTTATTTGACCATCCCTGTCCCTTTATTTAACTCTACTCCCTAAATTGTATTCACTACCTTGAGAGACAGTTTCTTTGGTGCTGATTTTAAAGCATTTCTCCTCTAAATCGGCTCTAAAAAAGACCTGAAAACAGTCTCCCATTCATTTGAAGGAGAAGCAGCACACGTGTAAAAAAAAAAAAGCAGCGTGACTTATTTTGGGGCAGAATCAGCACTGAATCTACCATTGAAATGAATAGGAAGCAGAAAAAACGGCTCCATCTAAGTACATGTGTTTTTTGTGCGTTTTCCGCACATTTTTTGGAGTAGTTACATAGTAACATAGTACATAAGGCCGAAAAAAGACATTTGTCCATCCAGTTCGGCCTGTCATCCTGCAAGTTGCTCCAGAGGAAGGCAAAAAAAAAAACTGGGAGGTAGAAGCCAATTTTCCCCACTTTAGGGGAATAAAAAATTCCTTCCCGACTCCAATCAGGCAATCAGAATAACTCCCTGGATCAATGACCCCTCTCTAGTAGCTATAGCCTGTAATATTATTACACTCCAGAAATACATCCAGGCCCCTCTTGAATTCCTTAACCCTGGGTTCACACCTGAGCGTTCCTCAAACGCGCGTTTTACGCGCGTTTTTGTAGCGCGTTTTTATGCGCGTTTTTTGTAATAGTAAACGCGCGTTTGACGCGCGTTTGTGTCATTGACTGCAGTGTCCTTTATTGTACTCACCATCACCACCTCCTCAGGCAGAGAGTTCCATAGTCTCACTGCTCTTACCGTAAAGAATCCTCTTCTATGTTTGAGTACAAACCTTCTTTCCTCCAGACGCAGAGGATGTCCCCTCGTCACAGTCACCGTCCTGGGGATAAATAGATGATCGGATAGATCTCTGTACTGACCCCTGATATATTTATACATAGTAATTAGATCTCCCCTCAGTCGTCTTTTTTTCTAAAGTGAATAACCCTAATTTTGATCATCTTTCAGGGTACTGTATTTGCCCCATTCCAGTTATTACATAAGATGCCCTCCTCTGGACCCTCTCCAGCTCTGCTATGTCTGCCTTGTTTACAGGAGCCCAGAACTGTACACAGTACTCCATGTGTGGTCTGACTAGCGATTTGTAAAGTGGTAGGACTATGTTCTTATCACGGGCATCTATGCCCCTTTTGATGCAACCTATTATCTTATTGGCCTTGGCAGCAGCTGCCTGACACACAGTTTTTTGCAGCTTAGTTTGCTGTTTATTAAAATTCCTAGATCCTTTTCCATGTCAGTGTTACCGAGTGTTTTACCATTTAATAAGTACGGGTGACTTGCATTTTTCCTTCCCATGTGCATAACTTTACATTTGTCAGTGTTAAACCTCATCTGCAACTTATCTGCCCAAGCCTCCAATCTATCCAGATCCCTCAAAAGCAGCCATTGGTTAAAAAGTCACACAAAAAAAAACTAATAAAAAACCGCACGTAAAAACATGCGGATTCCACACTGATTTTAATTTTTTTTGCATGGTTTTCTAAATCAGTTGTGTGAACTGGCCCTTAGCTTTCTGATATTAATATTTATTTAGCATATGAGGTTTGTGAGATCTGTGGTATTTTTGTCTTATATAGGAAGTAAATTTGAAATGAGATCAGAGAAGAGGTGCTCAAATACCTCCAATAACTGTCCACTATTCTACTACTGCTTCTTTATACACATGCATGTTCATCTTGACACCCTTCGGCAGTGCTTTATCTCCCCGAGGAACAAAAGGGGGTGCTTAAATTTAACATGCCAAATGCTTCTTTTTACCCTGAAAGTGTCTGTTGTGACAGAGTTTGGAGGCCTCATACACATAAGACAGACAACCAGTCCTTCGGTGGGTTTGGCCTACCTTGCCACCGCATTTACTATTTCTTTCTCAATATTTATGGCATACCCACAGGAGGAGAGCTCCACACCTATCTCAGGAAAGGGGGACCGCCCTTTCCTCTTGTGACCACTGTGAATGGAGAGCTGAACGCACACATTCAAGTCTCTCCATTTACTTCTATGGGAGTTTGGAAAAATGCTTACTCGGCTGAGATGGGGATTGGAGGACTTCTGTTATTGAGATAAATGTGGGACCTGCACTAATAGGACATTTCTGACCTATCCTGTGGGTAGGATAGAAGTAAACCTTTAATATGCCCAGTGCTTTTGGTTTATATACTAAATAGATTTGATGATGATGTAAGTACAGGGCAAAACAGAGCTGCGATCAGATAGGAACTGACGGGAGCCATGGTCAGCATGGGAGATGGGGCTGACACACAGACTGTGTTTCCCGGACTGAGCACAGTAATGTGAATCGGATCTAAATGTGCAAAACTGTGAATAAATTGGTCATTCACACATCATTTGTTCTAAAGCTTGTGCTGTACATAATATTTAGTTGCGTTACCATTGTGATAAAGCATATTTCTATTCGGGGGTCATGCCTTCTTATGACAACTGTAAGAATTCTGACCGTTTCAGAAATTTTTGCAGTTGCCAAACAATGGTTTCCTCCATAGGGAGAAAGTAAGGATGCACGACAGCGGCTTTACAATCACCGCGGAGCATTAGTCTAATGTCCCCTGACGGCTAGTGTGATGGATCTGTGATACCGTATCTAGAAATATGTATTACCATAGAGGAATATGGAAGTATGCTTGTGGAATGTGCTATTTCGTGACAATACAGAAATCTTATCTCTCATCTTCTAGAGAAGAATACCTCTTTAAATGCATAACTTTGGGGCAATTTTTTTATTATTGCATTGTACTTATTTTGAGCTAAAAATAGTTTTTTCAGTTGGTCTTTATAAAAAATATGGAATCCTTTTTTTGTGTACATAGCTTAGATGCTCTAGTAGCAGCCTGTGGATTTTCTGTCTTTTCTGTCATCTGAGGAGCAGATGGACTCCTTATCTGTGCTCTCACATTTTAAACACTCATTAAAGCTCATCCTTCTTTTACTGATGAGAATGTGGATTAAATAGGTGTTTGACATGTTAGTAGTTTAGATATAAGGGTTATTAGATGGCCAGCACAAAGTGAAAGTACTAATCACACAGCTAGAAAAACTGTTAACCATTTGTGTTCTGCCTCCTAGAGTGAGTCTGCCCAGAGACATTAGGCAGCCAGCAAAAGCACACAATGTCCACTAGCCAGGCGTCATCATACAGGACCAGGTCATGAGCAAGCTGCTCTAGCAAGTCCTCAATAAGAGAAAGCGCTGCTCTTGCCTGTGCAGAAGCTGAGGCTGCAAAAGTAAGGTCTTCCTTTGCTGCACAAGAGATGCAACTAAGGCCTCATGCACACGACCGTTGTATCATTCCGTGTCCGTTGTTCCGTTTTTCGTGATTTTCTGCGGACCCATTGACTTTCAATGGGTCAGTTGAAAACTCGGCTAATGCACCGTTTGTCATCTGTGTCCGTGATCCGTGGTTCCAGTCCGTCAAAAAAATATAACCTGTCCTATTTGTTTCACAGAAAACGGTTCGCAGACCCATTCAAGTCAATAGGACGGTGAAAAAACGCGGAGGCACACAAGATTGTTGTCCGCGTCCGTTTTTTTCTTATCATTTGCATGGAAAACTTGACTTAGACTTTTTTTTTTACTTTTCCTCATGTCTGGTGATCCTCCAAAAATAAAGGAAGACACACGGAAACAAAAACTGAAACGGATCACGGAACAACGAAACCCCATTTTGCGGAACGGAACAACAATGGTCGTGTGCATGAGGCCTAAAGCTAAGGCAAGCAGATCAAGAAACGGAAAGAGCATGCGTGCAAGCAACAATGGAAAAGGAGAGAGTACACATGCAAGCGTCACTGGAAGAAGAGAGAGTATGCCTGCAAGCGTCACCGGAAGAAGAGAAAGTATGCCACCAAGCGTTACTGGAAGAAGAGGGAGCACGCCTGAAAGAAGAGAGAGTACGCCGTCAAGCGTCAATGGAAAAGGAGAGAGTTCTTCTGCAAGTGTCACTGGAAAACCTCGCGGCCGAGAAAAAAGCCCCAGTCGCAAAAGCAGAGTTCCTAGAAGCCTTGGAGTTCTCTGAATCTGAGAAACGCAGCCAAATACTTGGGCCAGACCTGGATCAACAAGACCCAGCACAGCACGTCTCAGAATATGTCCATCAGCATCCCAAGACAGGTGACAACTGTGATCCAGTATATCAACCAGCTTATACAGAGTGTCAAAGATCCGACCTTGAACCACAGTACCTTAAGCAGGACGGTATGCGACAACACAATGCTAACCACAACTACAGCCTTACTGTAATGGTCACGTACACTACACTACACACAGTGGGGAGGATAGCGACCACTGCGCTCCACCCTCACCCCTGGCCCTGCCTACTTGCCTCGCAAGTCCTAATGACAGCTGGAGGGCAGTCCCTAGCTTAGAATATGTCCTAGACAAGACAAATAACGGATAGTGAACGGACTGGGTCAATACCAAAAGAGCAACGAAGTACAAAAGGAGTAAGAAGAGAATAGTCAGGAGAAGCCGGGATTAAATACCATGAGAGTAATAAGGTACCACATGAGTCCGCAGAGAATCGTCAAGTGGAAGCGGGGGAGTCAGAATACCAGGAGAGCAGCGGAGTACAGGAGGAGCAGCAGAGGATCGTCGGGCAACACAGGAACAGGTAAGTATGCCCGGTAACAAAATCGCAAATGAACCTAGTTAACAGGCAACATGTGGTTAGCAGGCTGCCTGTTAAATACTGACTAGCTGGGGTCATGTGACGTGGCCAGCGCCACATGACTCACGCTAGTGAATACAGACCTCCCCTGGTTGCCGGGGGAACTGAGGACGCCGGCCCCGCGGAGGAGACGTGCGTGGCCGGTCTGTCCCGCCCCCTATCACCTAGGAGACGAGGACGCTGTGCGCGTCCTTGCTCCTGCACAGAGGCGGGACGCCGACGGCGCTGAGGAGAGCGAGCGCCTCGTCGGCATTGCGTGACACTTACAGAACAAAAGCTACAACCTTCGCTTCGACTTAGGCCTCATGCACACGACCGTTGTTTGGGTCCGCATCCGAGCCGCCGTTTTGGCGGGTCCAATGCAGACCCATTCACTTCAATGGTGCCGCAAAAGATGCGGACAGCACTCCGTGTGCTGTCCGCATCCGTGGCTCCGTTCCACCGGAAGGCAACATGGGCGGCTTCTGTTTTTTGCGGATCCGCGGATTGTAGGTATTTGATTATAATATAACTCATTATATACAATCATTAACTATTAAAACGTACCTTAGATTTATTCACTTACTGGTGTGACAGATTAGGTTAGCCTCATAATATACACACAAAGATGCTAATAAGCGGATTTGAGTCCAGCGAGACGTCTAACAGTTTTCTTCTATTCAGCGCAGTAGCCGCTCCCCTATTCACTTGTGCAGAAGCTCGAAATCCCGTGCATGCGCGCTGTCTGATCAGTGTAATGACGCACATTCATAGCTGAAAGTAAACTGGGCATGCGTCGGCTCATCCTCACTTCCAGTGGACCAGTATAAGTATATGTCATTTCATATTATTAAAACACATGTAGTGTTCTGCGCTCGCCAATAGTCAATTAAAGCCACTTGACTATGGTATATAGGTCATTATGATATTGTGTCCCATTATACTTGGTGAGATCTGCTGACAGTTTTCTGTATTGATGATATGGCTGCAATCCAGTCTTATTTATTCACCCAAAGATATAGAGAGCCAAAATAAAAAAAAATCAGAAACTGCCCCTCCAACATGTTTAATTGCTGATGCTGCGTCCTCTGGGGCATTGGGGATGGGGTACCGGGACCGCTTGTCTTATGAGGTTTGCCTTGGTGCCTTGGAGGTGTGTTGGCAACATGCACTCGGCTTTGGCTATCGTCTATATCCATGATTTACAGATCTCCCCCCAAAAACCCTACTTCTATTCCTACCATCTAAGAACCCATGTGAAGGGGTTGAAGTATTTTGCAGTTCAAGTTCAGTGCAATATTCTAACCCAGAATTTTGGACTGTTTTGCCAAACATATTTGAGCAGGATGAAATTACCCCTCCTGCAGCTGTCTTTTGGGGAACATCTGACAGGGATCCAAGTGTTGGGAAACGCTCTGTGGCCGGATGTTCCTCTAAAATCTCACAGGATAGGAGCAGAAAAGTGATGTTCCATTTTGTCAGCAATCCTAACTTGCTCCAGGAAAATGACAGCAGTAACCAAATTCGTTCTCATGGACTAGTTTTTATAATTATCTCCCAGTATGCAGTGTTCTCTACTGGACCCAATACTTCCTCTATGACCTAGGGTGAGGATTAATATGAATGATTTCTGCCCTGCAAGTCCTTGTTTATTATCATATAGCACCTTCTATTCCTCTTCCTCTTTGCAACTGCATTGCTGATGAGATGTAGCATAAAGCTGGTCATTTATGAGCAGAAGATTGTCATTTGCAGGCTTGTCGGGGTGGACACCCACCAGATATTGTATGTTTATTATTTTCCTGTTCTTTGCCAAGACATTAATTTTGACGCACTGGCTTAAATCGAATGCTCCAAGGCTTGATTTGCGTAAAGTGTTTTTTATGCAGCAAATGATTGTGGAAAGACATGATAACATACTGGAAAGAGCCGGCTGATGTTTACTATAAAGAAGCTTGGAAGCATTTAATCCATTCATTTCCCCTTTTCAGATAAGATTAGACTGAATTACATACTTGTGTGTGGGACTTTAGGTTCATGGGTATTCCTATCTCAGGCTAGTTGTATGATTGTATATGTATTTATTAGTGTAATAATTGAGTCGCTACTGGGGGTCTCTCTCTGGTCACAGTGAATATTCTACCTGAAAAAGTTAAAGGGGTTATCCAACCCTTATAATGCCCCCCCAAACCACTTTAAGGCCTTTTTCACACTGCCGACACAGCGGTATTTGGCGGTTTCTCTGCATATTTGCATATTATAGTTCATGAGGCTGGACACCTTTCCAGCAGCATCAGACTATGCCGCATCCTGACGGATCAGTAAACACTAGTGTGCATCTAGCCTTAGACTGCAAGTCAAAGAGGAAGTTAAAAAGCGAGGACAGGAAGTAGTAATTATACCCAGAAATCCATCCACCCGCCAAATAAAAGATAGAGATTGTTGATATGCAATATTTTTTATTTGGAAGTATCCCTTTTAAATATATATACATGTAGAGTGACTACCTTCTGGTTGAACCAGTAAAAATATAAAGCTGTCCTTTTAGGCCTCTTGCACAGGATCTGCAAAAAACGGAACAGAACAGCTGGCCCCTAATAGCACAGTTACTATACTTGTCCATAATGCGGACAATAATAGGACATGTTCTATTTTTTGGGGGAACGGAAATATGGAAACGGAATGCACACGGAGTACCTTCCATTTTTTCTTTTTTTTTGCGGACCCACTGAAATGAATTGTTCCGTATACGGTCTGCAAAAAACGGGACGGACACGGAAAGAAAATACATTTGTGTGCAAGAGGCCTTACCCCGCATTTCAAAAGTTGCATCTCACTTGAAAGTGAATGTCTATTCTTGAACTCGCTGAAAAAATCTGCTGCTTGATTTTATATATTTTTTTAAATATATTTATTTCACTTTGAGCTCCAACTTTCTGAGTTAATAATCCCCTTTTATAGATATTATAGGGAATGTGTCATCAGAAAATTACTTATTATTTAAATCACATTTTTTATGTTAAACATATTTGTTTTAGAATTTTTGGTGAGTTAAAAAAAAATGTAAATGTCACTATATTTGGATTTTTTTTGCTATAATCCTGCAATTCTCACACTGGCCACTAGGGCTAATAATAGGTTATGATTTCTTGTTCTGTACAAATAACTTTTCAGTATCCATTATCAACAAAGGAAGAATTACAATAACAAGTACCGTATTTTTCGCCCTATAAGATGCACCTAGGTTTTTGAGGAGGAAAATGAGAAAAAATTCATTTTTAACCAAAAGGTGTGCTTTTGGTGGGTTTGAACTAATGGCAATCTGTGCATGACACTATTATGCAGGTTCTGTGGATGATGCACTGGTATGGGGTGGGGGATTTGTGGATGGCACTGTTATGTGGGGGATCTGTGGATGGCACTGTTATGGAGGGGTCTGTGGATGGCATTATGAGGGGGGGGGATCTGTGGATGGCATTATGATGGGGGGATCTGTGGATGGCACTGTTATGTGGTGGTGGATCTGTGGATGACACTGTTATGGGGGGAGCTGTGGATGGCATTATGATAGGGGGGTCATCCACAGATCCCCCCCCCCATAACAGTCCCATCCACAGATCCCCATCATAATGCCATCCACAGATTCCTAGGGAGGGGCTGTAGTAGGCAGGGAGAGCGGCGGGCCGTGCAAGCACTGTACTCTGGCCCCGCCGCTCAGCATGTACTGTATTATACGTAGTGTTAATCATCATACGGTATCTAAACTAAATAATGATGCGCTCCCCATGTGTACCGTACTTACCGGTACACATGTCACGCTCCTGTAATAAGCACTAGCAGCTAGCAGGCAGGCCGGGCGGCCGTAACTCACGGAGGTCACGTGCCTGCTCCGCCTGCTTCATTCATAAAGTAGGCGGAGCAGGCACGTAACCTCTGTGAGTTACGGCCACCCACCCTGCCTGCTAGCTGCTAGTGCTTACTACAGGAGCGTGACATGTGTACCGGTAAGTACGGTACACATGGGGAGCGCATCATTATTCAGTTTAGATATGATGATTAACACTACGTATAATACAGTACATACTGAGCGGCGGGGCCAGAGTACAGTGCTTGCACGGCCCCGCCGCTCTCCCCGCCTACTACAGCCCCTCCTCACTAATACAGTGCAGTCTGCATCTTATGGGGCAAAAAATACGGTAACTACCCTTGTATACATAACACAGGATGTATCATTTACAATAGGTGATTGTCACGACCATGTTTATGGCCGTGACTCCTTGGGAGCCGCATACAGTTGCCCGCGGTTTGGTTTGTTGTGTCAACCGCAGCTGGGGGCACTTTGCTGTCTGCCTCAGGTGCGGTTGCCGCGGACAACAGGTATGTGTGCGGTTGCCTTGGAGTTGTGTGCGTGTATGTATGCACTTTGAATGTCTGCTGTGCACTCTGTTTTATGTTTGGTGTGCACTCTGACATTTTCCTTTCACTGTAGCTGCCCGTGGCAACGTTAGGTTTAAATGTACATGTGGTGGCAGTGTCTCTGCCTTTTGGCCGGCTCCCAGGACACGTTTGCCACACATGTCGTTGTCATCGGTAACAGCTGCAGTGAGTATCTGTGTATTTCCCTTTATGTGCTCTCACTACACTTCCTGGTGTTGGAAGGGTTAATTCCCTTCTGTGTGTGTGATCACTGGGTGTGCCTGTGTGGGTGTGATTACTTGGGCCTATAAAGCCTCAGTGTTTATCTCCAGTCTGAGGGGTACTTCAGCCATGGCTAGCTGGAGTAGCCTCCTGTGTTATATCACCTGCCAGTGGGGGCCACCCTTGTGGTCATAAGTTTAAGTTTATGTGATGTTCTGTTGATGTTTTCCTTTTGTTATTTGGTGCAGCTATGGATCTGGGTTCCTGTGTGTGGATCTGTGTGTGCTGTGTTTATTTGTATTGTGTGGACATCAGCTTGCCAGCACAGGGATCCAGTCAGCAAGGCTGTGGCATGTGGCTGGAACTAGTGCAGTTCACCTGCCATATCCATAGATCTGTTTGTGTTCCCCTCTTCCTTGCAGCTTGGCCAGTGAGACCCCTGTTCCTCCGTATCCAGAAGGAACAGGTCGTCTTACCCTACTCCTAGTTCAGGGATCGGTCGGAGGGTGAGTAGGGATCCGAGGTTCCTGAGCATGGGCCCTCCTACCTTCAAGGTCGGCCCATGCAGCTAGGAGTTAGGGTCGGATTAGGGATGCGTTAGGACGTGACCTGCTCCCTAATTCTGTCGTCCTGGCCGAGCAGCCATTAACATCTTCTGGCATCGCACGGCTGAGGGTTTTCCCCATCCTCAGCCGTGACAGTGATATCACAGCTTATCTACTCCCTCCTGCCTCTGCACATGTCACACAGCTAGCCTAGTAAATGCTCCTATATAAGTCAATGAGGTCCTATCCATTGTGTCTATGGCCCATGTAGCTGCTTCCAAATGTTAGGAAGTCTTAAAATATTTTAAGCCTAGTGGCCAGGGTGAAAATTGCAGGATTACATACGTTTAAAAAAAATATATAGTGACATGGGGAAAAAACAAAAATTCTCCCCAAAAAATATTTAACATCGAAAGGTAATTTTAAACAATAGGTCATTTTCTGATGAAACACTCCCTTTAAATGGCTAAAATTTTATCAACTCTAGGGAGGAGTTCACAACATACTTTTACACATTGATGCAATCCTGGAGTATGCCGTCACTTTCTTAGCTTCCCCTACAGTGGGCTGACTATAAAGTGGTCCCTCAAGTTAAAATATCAAGTGGTCCCAAGGCCACTATTATACATTGAAAAAAAATTTAACTTTAGACTAGAACTGTATAAAAAACATGTAATCTCAAAATAAGAAAAAAAAAAAAAGTGAAGATTAAAGAAAAATAATTCGATGACCAACACTGATAAAGAAAGTCCTAACATATACAAGTCCGATATAGCTGCTGGAAGCAGTAAATGACTTAAAGGGGTTGGCCACTTTCTGGCTACTGTTGATCAATGTGTTTGTAAGATAACTATGTGACACTAATACAGTCTTTGTAGATATTTTGCACTATGTCCTTTAATTCATAAGGTATTCTCCCTATTTGGCCAAGTCTTTTGTGCTGCCCACACAGAGGTCCTGTCTATAAAACGGCTACTGATGGGGAGTCATGTAACCAGACAAATCACTCAGTCTCCTCTGGTAAAATACATTGCACTAGACTCTCAATATTGCAAGTGATCATGGCAGATGTATTTGTGTGGAGAAGGCTGAGTAATGTGTCTGGAGTTATTTTGTCTTGAAGGAGATCGCTGCATGTAAATGCTTCCTCCTTGACAATCGCTTGCTACATCGAGCCATGTAAAGGGGCTTATAGAATAGGCCATTAGTCTTATATTCTGGAAAATTCTTCTGATTATTACATTCATTTTAGAGGAATTCTTGGTTTTATTATAAAGACCCACCCATCACTGAGTATTCTGTCATATCTGATAATCTGGCAACTCCGTGATACCAATAATTTTTTGGGTGGGTTGTAGACAAATATCGTTATTCATTCATAAGAATAAATAAGTGGGTCACCAGCTTGTCATACTACGATGTATTTAAGATTTAATACTACCAATCTTTAGGCAAATTCTTAGAAAAATGTATTATTTTGTTACATTTTACTGTTTTGAGATCTGCTGATGTTTTAAACATCCTAAATATATATTTTTTATTCTATCTTCTAGGGGACTCCTTCACTCAGTTCCGATTTGCTGATGAAAAGGACTGGGCTGCTGAGAATCTGAGTATTAAACAGGTAAGTCCCTTGTCTGTGTGTATCAGAAGTGATGCTATGTACACAGGACTCGTCTCTGTTCTATACTAGTGCCTCCTCGCAGGTGCGGCTACCGTCTGCTCATATTGCTGGCAGGGGCTCTTGTTTTTGACCAGCCATGCCCATTATGGCACACCATCACAATGAAAATGAACACCATTACCCATTTAATTAAATCAGCATTTATTGGTCAGTCTATATCAAAATTATCATTCTGAGACTCTATTCCGAGACTATTAATGAAGAGAAGAAATATGTTATATTACAAATAATGTCAGAATTTAATTGGGTATGTCACTATTATTATCTTCATTTTTTATTATTCATATCACAATATACCACTGATTTAACCTGACACCAGATTCACAAGACACATTAGATTATATACTAGGATGAAAAATACCCATTCCCTTCACGTCACCAATGTCACTGACACTTTACCATTATTTGTTATTCACTCTATTGAAACATACACAACTGATAGATTAAATAGAGATGATGTTTTATGTAATATTGTGCAGTAATGTTTGTATTAAAGTCAAAACATCGATACTCTGAAGCCCTCAGGACAATTTATATAATGTTCTTGATGTGATCAGAAATAATTCTGACCTATTTTAATAGAAAGCAACTTCACCCCTAATTTACCCCCATGGTCTGATGAAAGGAGAACATCAGGCATAAACGCAACACTTTATGAAAAAAAAATCGCATGAGAAACGCATACCAACCACAAACATGCAACTCCGGTGATTCCAGATCAGGTTTTGCGTTTTTCCTGGAGAAAGGTATAAAATGAATCAAATAAAGTTGGGAATTGACCACTGAGGAAGGGGAAAGAGATCCCCGAAACGCGTTTGCTTTTCACAATCATATTCCCAACGGATATTCTGGCTAGAAGCCTATGTGCCAACATCCCAATAGAAGAATTGGAGCGCTCCAAAAGAATAGAGATCTAAAAAACTAAGATCGCAATGCCGGCTACCTAAACTCGGGCATCGCAAGTCCACATCTTACGAGCACCACCTAAGGTCGCGTGACAAACTCGAGATCTCGGCATATTGATTGAGAGACAGCGGCAGCGCACGAGTAAGGTGAGACGCCGAGAAATTTAAGCCACGGACGTAGAAAGTATACCGCGAGTAAAACCTGACTTTTCTCCTTACGGCCACATCACAACAATATAACATCGGACAGGTACCTGTGATTTATACTAAGTGAACCAGTCCAAACATACAGTGAAGAGACTGGGACAGGTGTAAGAAATACACGAATTATAGATGCTGTACTGTATATTGGGTTGATCTGCCCAGAACTGTGTTTTACCAACCTTTCATCAACCCTTTGTATGGGGATTTTTATTACCATTTTTATTACTTTTTCTTACCCTCCTCTTACTTTTGACATCAACATTGGACTTTTTTTTCCCTTTTTCCCTTTTTTTATTTATTTTTATTTTTCCACCAGTTATTTTATATTAAGGACATTTGCTGCAGCTACTACATGGGTTCTTATATTTAGTATGCTATATTTTAAGATCAGTTTTATCTTGTGTTACCAAATAAACCATTGTGTATTATATTAGATATAATTACGTTTTCATTCACACGTGGGAGTGCCAGTCTCAAACCATATTTTGAATACCTTCTATCAAAATTATCATTACCTAACAAATGTTTGCTCGCCTCATGGTACCTCGCAAGCTGCTAGAATGTGGGGGGCTGCAACCTTTAAACATCTAAACCTCTAACCTTCGTAATGATCCTCACATTTCCTCTATATAATTTTCATATCTTGAAGCTTAAAGGGGTTGTTTACCCCTGGGGGCCTTTCGAGCTGGACCTGGAAGCAGCCACTAGGTTCCGTCCTTGGCCCCCTGGCTCCACTACAGCTCTCGGGTCCCCTGTGTAAACATGTCACCCACGTCAAACTGGATTTTAACATGTGGAGCTGTGGGTGAGAAGGAGCCGGAATCTATCGGCGGAGATCAAGTAAGTCTGATTCCCCCCCACTGGTCCGGCTATGCTGGGGGTCTGCCTAAAAAGCCTCCAGGGGTTAACACCACCTTTAAGGCCATATGTAGTTCCTTATATCATCTGATATGTGGTAGGTGGTAACATTTTCTCTTGACATATGTTATTATCTAACCAAGAACTTTGATGTAGGGACTGAAATGTCTGAGTTTCACCATGTAATGCCTCATATCCTCTAAGGTGAAGCTGCCGGTTGGTTGTGGGAGGCAGTGGACAATTATTGATTATCTAACCGCTATCATGCTGAACTTTAAGGACCAAGGGTGGTAAAACCTTGGTCACCAGGAGAGTTTGTCATACCCCTGGATCCTTCATCCTTCAGATTTTATTTTGAAACATTATTTTTTATTTTTTGTGACTGAAAGTAAAGTAAAATGAAGGTTCCCTGCTTTATTTAAGAGTGTGCAGTATTGGTAGTTTCCCATGCATGTCACTATGTAATGTTACCATTGAAAGAGAAGGCAGAGCTTGTACAAGTGCTACGTTCTCTTCAAACAGGTGATCAGGCACCCCCGCCAATCTGATATTGATGACCTATTCTGAGAATAGACCATCAATATAAAAAAAGCAGAAAACCCATTTAAAGGGGTATTCCAAATATAGAAAGTTATCCCTTATTCACAGCATAGGGGATAGCTATTAGATTGGCTGTTGTACTTGGCTATCTCCAGAACTACCACATAAACGAATGGAGCAGCCGCACGCTTACCCGGCTGGCCGCGCTCCGATTATTTCGAGGGGCCCCTGTTCTCGTGATCAGTGGGGGTCCCCGCGATCTAATAAATCATCCCCTATCCTGTGGATATGGAATAACGTTCCATAATTGGAATGCCCATTAAGGATGATTCCACATCTTGATTACTGTACTCTAATTCTCACAGACCGCTTGGAAGAGAGTGAATTGCGGAGCCTTCTAAAGCTTTCCTGTGAACTATAATGTAGCAAGAAGCCAGGTGTGTTCGGAGCTGTGTGCCAGGAGATAAGACCATATGACAGCCAAGTGGCAGGGATTCAAGTGATGGTTAGAGAAATTAGATGTGATCTGTAATCTGCAATCATTAGCCGCCGCTCTGCTGACTTTGGTGGCTTGTGTTACGGAGTTCCAGGAATGTCCATGTCTTGCTGTAGAAGTGGCTGCAGATAAGCAGCTGCATGTATCATGAGCTTTAATTCTCACCCGAGACACGGTGAACTTTAAAAGCGCAGCTGAGGGACAGTTAGCTGTCGCCTTTAATCCCAGAGGTTCTGTCTGCATTACTTAGCATTTCACTTCATGATGCAGCTGCATACTAATAGGATGCCGGTGATCATTTCAGAAATGCGGAAGGTTGATGGGCAGCTCTCTGTGACTGTACTATGCCGAGGCGGGGCTCTCTGTATAAATATTAATATATGGATTTGGTTAGACTGTGGACATATTCATTAGACGGGTATTGCTTTCAAATGCTGTAGTTTTTTCTGCTTCTCAGTTATACTCATTAGAGATGAGCGAATTTCATATTTTGAAATTCATTCACACTTTGTAAAAGGTGAATTGCCTGATGGATTCTGTTACCACGGACCATAACGCAATTCTATGACGGAATGCATAGCGGAATGCCTTTAGAGGCATTCCGCTATTCATTCCGTCATAATAGAAGTCTATGGCCTGCATTACTGATCCGTCCCGTTTCCGTTATGCAGGGGAGCCCTCAGGGGAGACAGTTTGGATGACGTTTTGATGTTTGTGTGCAGTTTTTTTTTTCCCTCCACATAGCATTGTGCATCTTGCTAAAAAGTTGCACTTTTGTCTCATTTGTCCATAGAACATCGTCCCAGAAGCATTGTAGAACATTGTGATGATATGAGGCGGCAGTTTTAGGGTAATCTTAACAGGATATATATACAATCTACAAAAAATGGCCTGGTGTTAAAGGGAAGTGCTCAACCCCATGTGTAGTTGTGCATCTATACCCAGGGGAGCAGATCCTGCACTTGTGGCCTGTTGCTAATGGCGATCCCCAGAAAAAATTGCATACAGTGGAGGATGCCCGCAGCGAACCACAAGTACCACAAAAAGACATCCTACACAAGATAGAAAAATGTGTGGATGTAAATAGCTATATGAAATAAACATTAATAAGAAAGGTGCACTACTGTGGATGCAAACAACCAAATCTGACTAAACCCTCAAACGGGTGTTAAAATTGAGAATTTAGCCAATATACCCTTATATTAAGGACATATCTGAGCCCGAGTACCGCGCCAAGATATCTTAAGTAGCTCGGGACCTAACGCTAACCTACCTGTGCCGTATGGGCAATACCAGCAGCCAGTGGGCAAATTACAGGAACGTAAGGTCTGACTCACCAACTCCAACTCCCAGTTACCTCCAGCATGCAGCCATGCTTGCAATGGGAGGAGGGAGGAGGCTGTAAGTCCCACCCAAGACTGACTGATAACGTCCAGGCCTCACAGGTGCACCTGAATGTTGCATTTTTCTATCTTGTGTAGGATGTCTTTTTGTGGTACTTGTGGTCCGGTGCAGGCATCCTCCACTGTATGCATTTTTGCTGGGGATCGCCATTAGCAACAGGCCACAAGTGCAGGATCTGCTCCCCTGGGTATAGATGCACAACTGCACATGGGGTTGAGCACTTCCTGCCTTTTAACACCACACCATTTTTTTTAGTTTGTATATAGATATGCTTGGAGGTATATAAACTCCAAATTTAATTTTGTGCCTGATTCTCATCCACAGGCAACATTTAGGTGCACCTGTGAGGCCTGGGCCTTATCAGTCAGTCTTGGGTGGCACTCACAGCCTCCTCCCATTGCAAGCATAGCTGCATGCTAGAGGTAACTGGGAGTTTGCTGTCAGTCTGACCTTACGCTCCTGTAATTTGCCCACTGGCTCCTGGTATTGCCCATATGGCACAGGTAGGTTAGCGTTAGGTCCCAAGCTACTTAAGATACCTTGGCGCGGTGCTCGGGCTCAGATATGTCCTTTAATATAAGGCTAAATTCTAAATTTTAACGCCCGTTTGAGGGTTTAGTCAGATTTGGCTGTTTGCATCCACAGTAGTGCACCTTTATTATTAATGTTAATAGGATAAATACAATTAGGAAGATAGAGTAGCAATAGTCCTTTTTTTTTTTTTTTTTTTTTTTTCATTTGTAGATCCTTTGTTTAACAATGGATTGGTATACATGCATCTCTAATTTTTCTCAATGCATGGTTCACAGTAAGCGATCTTTCTTTAGAAGAACAGATTTGTCAGTAACCAGGCTTTGTGTGCCTTTTTTTCCCTTTTAGACAGCTTCTAACAAGTTTAAAATGTATAGAATATAATTATACTTTTCCTAAAAAGCTGCATATCAATCTTGGCTCCTCAGTTTCTTTAACATGCTGCTTGCAGGTCGGACTCCATTTTCGACATGACATTTGAGTTTTAATACTTTTTTTAAGCGGTTTCTGACAAATAACCACATGTATCTGGGGTGATAAAACATTGGCATCTGAATTGTATTCTGATTTCCTTCATAGATGAACAGAAAAACTTAAGTGACAGGGAACAAACGAAATAAACCGGAGTTACTTTATATCCAATAGAATGTCTTCAATAAAGCCAATAACATACATAAGAATTAGTCCTACTAGGAATAGATTGTCTCTTACATTATTAATGCCTCAATATTAAATCCTTGCTCTGCTGTTTGTAAAGAAATATGCGTCATTATGGGAAGCAAATCCTTTGTAATAGGAAAATTCTGAATGGGGAATAAAGACCAAACAATCAACATTTATGTTGGCTTGTTTACACAGATTATACATGGAGGCAGCCAATATTCAGATTTTATGGCTGCAAACCTCTTGAGTATGTTCACGCCTGTAAAGTCGGTAATGTAAAAGTAATTTGAAAAGATAACAAAACAATAATGAAGAATTCAAAATTAGGGAACAACTTGGATATTAAAGGGTTTTTCCCATCTCAGACAATGGGGGCATATCGCTAGGATATGCCCCCATTGTCTGATAGGTGCAACTCTGGGACCCTTACATACACAGAGAATGGAGCCCCAAAAGTTTTGGAGGGCACACTATGCATGCGCAGCACCCTCCATTCATTTCTATGGGGCTGCCAAAAATAGGCAAGCGCTGGCCCCATAGAAATGAATGGGAGCGGTGGCTGCGCAAGCGCGGTGCACTCCCATTTACTACTATGGGGAGAGCGCTTGGTGGTGGCCGGACCTGGGGTCCTCTGGGCCAGCGCCTTCCCCGCTCCGTTCTTGGTGTATGTTGATGAATAAATGACAGAAAATTATGTTAAAATTTGTGTCTCCCTTGCCACTCCTGTTGGGACACTTCCTGGGTGAAGTGGTGAAAGGGTGAAAACCAGAGGTCAAATATGCATTACAAAAACTGAAGAGCGTCTGTGCTTTTCATGTCCCACTTCTTTGTTGATCACCATATAACTTGTGTGACTCCTTTTCTAAGCCAAGCACCCTCAGTTATTAATATCGTTATTATTCATTTTTACCTTGAAAATGTATCTTTCCTGTTAAATTAAAAATGTTCATATGCAATCAGGAGATGTACTTGTACTCTTGGGTTGACATATACTAATGAGGAGAGAAGGGTAAAACTTTTCCTTGATATACAGCTCAGTGAAAACACGAAGGAGAAAAACTGTAAGTAAATAAATGTAAGATCCAACGAGAACCTGAGCTCAAATATTACTATATTAATACGGACATTGTAACGAATCTGATCCACTCGTTTATATCAGACTGTATACCATGGGACCGTTGTTGTGAAAATATGTACATTCACGTGTGACATCCAATTTCATTGAAAAGCTACAATTATGATATATTCTGTAAATCACTGCATTGTGGGAACATCTCGATAACCCCTGTGCTGAGAATTAAATGCTTTACGAAATTGTCACAGATCAGAGGGGTCCGTGTTGGTCCGCCGCACATCACTCCCTGTAGTCGAGGGTAAAATGTTTCTATGACAACAGTCATGCTTTACACTTCTCACTCAGCAAATGAAGCAAACAGGTGCGTCTGAAACCTGGAGGCGCCGTATGGACTTCTCCAGTCAGGAGGGGTTTTTCTGAAAAACTAAACTTGTAAATAAAGAAGACAAAAGTAAAAAGGGGACAGGATCGCTAATCATCCTGTTGCATATCACAATATTACATTTCTTACTTTACCCTGCCATGCATATTTCATGCCAAAAATGGGATCAGATTATTCAGTGGAGGACAGGCTTGGTAGCCAAAAGGCGTTATGACTCACACGACCAGATTCGTTTTTTGCGGACCACAAATTGCGGATCTGCAAAATACGGATACCTGTCATGTGTATTCCTCATTTTGCGGATCGGAGCATCCTTCCCTGTGATAGAAATGCCTATTCTTGTCCGCAAAATGGACAGAAATAGGACACAGAAATAGGTCCTATATTTTTGGGAAACAGAAGTGCAAAATGTGGACAGCACACTGTGTGCTGTCTGCATCTTTTGCGGCTCCATTGAAATGAATAGTTCGGCATTCAATCCGCAAAATTACGGAACGGATGGTGACAGAAAAATACTGTTGTGTGACTGGGCCCTAATAGATCCCCCACCACTATGAGTATGAATACCTTTAAGGCAGCCACATACAATCAATAGCTGTCGGCCAACAGCTATCTGCTGCCAAACCCCTTTTCTCAGTCTTCTAAATGCATCCCTTTATAGTAAATAGTAGCAATTTGTGAGCAATTATTTATACAATTAGCTATCAGGTATAGCAAAAATTAAGGCATTTTGCACATGACCATATGTATTTTGCGGCTCGCAATCCCCAGATCCGGACTTTTCTGGTATTTATTCACCAACAACAGGTAGGTAGAGTTGAGCGAACACCTGGATGTTCGGGTTCGAGAAGTTCGGCCGAACTTCCCGGAAATGTTCGGGATCCGAACCCGACCCGAACTTCGTCCCGAACCCGAACCCCATTGAAGTCAATGGGGACCCGAACTTTTCGGCACTAAAAAGGCTGTAAAACAGCCCAGGAAAGGGCTAGAGGGCTGCAAAAGGCAGCAAAATGTAGTTAAATCCCCTGCAAACAAATGTGGATAGGGAAATGAATTAAAATTAAAATAAAATAATTAAAAATTACCAATATCAATTGGAGAGAGGTCCCATAGCAGAGAATCAGGCTTCATGTCACCCACCACTGGAACAGGCCACTGTCAGATATTTAGACCCCGGCACCCAGACAGAAGAGAGAGGTCCCATAACTGAAATTCAGGCTTCATGTCAGCAGAGAATCAGGCTTCACGTCAGCCAACACTGGAACAGTCCATTGTCATATATTTAGGCCCCGGCACTCAGACAGAGGAGAGAGGTCCCATAACAGAGATTCAGGCTTCATGTCAGCAGAGAATCAGTCTTCATGTCATAGCAGAGAATCAGGCTTCACGTCAGCCAAAACTGGAACAGTCCATTGTCATATATTTAGGCCCCGGCACCCAGACAGAGGAGAGAGGTCCCATAACAGAGATTCAGGCTTCATGTCAGCAGAGAATCAGTCTTCATGTCATAGCAGAGAATCAGGCTTCACGTCAGCCAAAACTGGAACAGTCCATTGTCATATATTTAGGCCCTGGCACCCAGACAGAGGAGAGTGGTCCCATAACAGAGATTGAGGCTTCATGTCAGCAGAGAATCAGTCTTCATGTCATAGCAGAGAATCAGGCTTCACGTCATCCAAAACTGGAACAGTCCATTGTCATATATTTAGGCCCCGGCACCCAGACAGAGGAGAGAGAGGTCCCAGCACCTCCAAGGCATAAAAGGCTAGCTCTGGCCACGTGGACAATTTTGAGACCCAGAAGTTGAATGGGGCCGAAGCATCAGTCAGTACGTGGAGGGGTGTGCACACGTACTGTTCCACCATGTTAGTGAAATGTTGCCTCCTGCTAACACGTTGCGTATCAGGTGGTGGTGCAGTTAGCTGTGGCGTGTTGACAAAACTTTTCCACATCTCTGCCATGCTAACCCTGCCCTCAGAGGAGCTGGCCGTGACACA
Organism: Bufo gargarizans; assembly: GCF_014858855.1. NCBI lineage: Eukaryota > Metazoa > Chordata > Amphibia > Anura > Bufonidae > Bufo > Bufo gargarizans. The sequence goes on from NC_058090.1 coordinate 53,376,583, forward strand.
GCTGGGTTGGCGACCTCTTGCTCCTCCTCTACCTTCGCCTTGGGCTTCCACTTGTTCCCCTGTGACATTTGGGAATGCTCTCAGTAGCGCGTCTACCAATGTGCGCTTGTACTCGCGCATCTTCCTATCACGCTCCAGTGCAGATAGTAAGGTGGGCACATTGTCTTTGTACCATGGATCCAGCAGGGTGGCAACCCAGTAGTCCGCACACGTTAAAATGTGGGCAACTCTGCTGTCGTTGCGCAGGCACTGCAGCATGTAGTCGCTCATGTGTGCCAGGCTGCCCAGAGGTAAGGACAAGCTGTCCTCTGTGGGAGGCGTATCGTCATCGTCCTGCGTTTCCCCCAGCCACACACCAGTGATGGGCCCGAGCTGCGTTGGGTGCCACCCCGCTGTAAACATGCTTCATCCTCATCCTCCTCCACCTCCTCCTCATCTTTGTCCTCCAGTAGTGGGCCCTGGCTGGCCACATTTGTACCTGGCCTCTGTTGTTGCAAAAAACCTCCCTCTGAGTCACTTCTAAGAGACTGGCCTGAAAGTGCTAAAAATGACCCCTCTTCCTCCTCCTCCTCCTCCTCCTCCTCCTCCTGGGCCACCTCCTCTTCCATCATCGCCCTAAGTGTTTTCTCAAGGAGACATAGAAGTGGTATTGTAACGCTGATAACGGCGTCATCGCCACTGGCCATGTTGGTGGAGTACTCGAAACAGCGCAACAGGGCACACAGGTCTCGCATGGAGGCCCAGTCATTGGTGGTGAAGTGGTGCTGTTTCGCAGTGCGACTGACCCATGCGTGCTGCAGCTGAAACTCCACTATGGCCTGCTGCTGCTCGCACAGTCTGTCCACATGTGCAAGGTGGAGTTCCACCTGGTGGGTACGTCGCATATGAGGCGGTGAGCGGGAAGGCCGAAGTTACGCTGTAGCGCAGACAGGCGAGCAGCGGCAGGATGTGAACGCCGGAAGCGCGAACTTCTGCACCACCAAATTCAGCACATGCGCCAGGCAAGGGATGTGCGTCAAACCGGATAGTCCCAGAGCTGCAACGAGATTTCGCCCATTATCGCACACCACCAGGCCGGGCTTGAGGCTCACTGGCAGCAACCACTCGTCGGTCTGTTGTTCTATACCCCGCCACAACTCCTGTGCGGTGTGGGGCCTGTCCCCCAAACATATGAGTTTCAGAATGGCCTGCTGACGTTTACCCCGGGCTGTGCTGAAGTTGGTGGTGAAGGTGTGTGGCTGACTGGATGAGCAGGTGGAAGAAGAGGAGGAGGAAGCCGAGTAGGAGGAGGGGGCAACAGGAGGCAAAGAATGTTGCCCTGCGATCCTTGGCGGCGGAAGGACGTGCGCCAAACAGCTCTCCGCCTGGGGCCCAGCCGCCACTACAGTTACCCAGTGTGCAGTTAGGGAGATATAGCGTCCCTGGCCGTGCTTACTGGTCCACGTATCTGTGGTTAGGTGGACCTTGCTACAGATGGCGTTGCGCAGTGCACACTTGATTTTATCGGATACTTGGTTGTGCAGGGAAGGCACGGCTCTCTTGGAGAAGTAGTGGCGGCTGGGAACAACATACTGTGGGACAGCAAGCGACATGAGCTGTTTGAAGCTGTCTGTGTCCACCAGCCTGAATGACAGCATTTCATAGGCCAGTAGTTTAGAAATGCTGGCATTCAGGGCCAGGGATCGAGGGTGGCTAGGTGGGAATTTACGCTTTCTCTCAAATGTTTGTGAGATGGAGAGCTGAACGCTGCCGTGTGACATGGTTGAGATGCTTGGTGACGGAGGTGGTGGTGGTGTTGGTGGTACATCCGATGTTTGCTGGGTGGCAGGTGCCAACGTTCCTCCAGAGGCGGAGGAAGAGGCCGACGCGGCAGCAGCAGAAGAGGTAGCAGGGGGAGCCTGAGTGAGTTCCTTGTTTTTAAGGTGTTTACTCCACTGCAGTTCATGCTTTGCATGCAGGTGCCTGGTCATGCAGGTTGTGCTAAGGTTCAGAACATTAATGCCTCACTTCAGGCTCTGATGGCACAGCGTGCAAACCACTCGGGTCTTGTCGTCAGCACATTGTTTGAAGAAGTGCCATGCCAGGGAACTCCTTGAAGCTGCTTTGGGGTGCTCGGTCCCAGATGGCGGCGGTCAGTAGCAGGCGGAGTCTCTTGGCAGCGGGTGTTCTGCTTTTGCCCACTGCTCCCTCTTTTGCTACGCTGTTGGCTCGGTCTCACCACTGCCTCCGAACTGTGAAAGTCAGTGGCACGACCTTCATTCCATGTGGGGTCTAGGACCTCATCGTCCCCTGCATCGTCTTCCACCCAGTCTTCCTCCCTAACCTCCTGTTCAGTCTGCACACTGCAGAAAGAAGCAGCAGTTGGCACCTGTGTTTCGTCATCATCAGAGACATGCTGAGGTGGTATTCCCATGTCCTCATCATCAGGAAACATAAGTGGTTGTGCGTCAGTGCATTCTATGTCTTCCACCACTGGGGAAGGGCTAGGTGGATGCCCTTGGGAAACCCTGCCAGCAGAGTCTTCAAACAGCATAAGAGACTGCTGCATAACTTGAGGCTCAGACAGTTTCCCTGATATGCATGGGGGTGATGTGACAGACTGATGGGCTTGGTTTTCAGGCGCCATCTGTGCGCTTTCTGCAGAAGACTGGGTGGGAGATAATGTAAACGTGCTGGATCCACTGTCGGCCACCCAATTGACTAATGCCTGTACCTGCTAAGGCCTTACCATCCTTAGAACAGCATTGGGCCCCACCAAATATCGCTGTAAATTCTGGCGGCTACTGGGACCTGAGGTAGTTGGTACACTAAGACGTGTGGCTGTGGCAGAACGGCCACGTCCTCTCCCAGCACCAGAGGGTCCACTAACACCACCACGACCATGTCCGCGTCCCTTACTAGATGTTTTCCTCATTGTTACCGTTCACCACAATAAGAAAAAAAGTTATTTGGCCCAATGTATTGAATTCAAATTCAGGCCTTTTTTTACAGACACCTAACACTATCTGGCTATCTATTTAGGTACCATATTACACTAATACAGGCACAGCAGTAACGACAGATTTAGCTGAATATAAATTGTAGGCCTAGTATTTAGGCGCTGGATGACAGGTATACGTTTACGGACAGAATTAGACTTGGAAATGCATGGTAGCGTGTGAAGCTATTGTGGAGGACCCTGTCAGCACCTTCAATCTAATATACCCTTTTATGGATAGATTTAAAGTAGGCCTGATACAGCAGAAACCACTAATTTAGGGAATTGCTAAGTTGGGAATTGTATTTCAACCCAGAACAAAAACTGTGCTTTGACGGACACAAAGTAACTTGACCAGCAACAGCAATAACCACAGATTTAGCTGAATATAAATTGTAGGCCTATTATTTAGGCGCTGGGTGACAGGTATACATTTGCGGACAGAATTAAACTTGGAAATGCACGGTAGCGTGTGAAGTTATTGAAGATGACACTATCCGCACCTTCAATCTAATATACCCTTTTATGGATCGATTTAAACTTGGCCTGATAAAGCAGAAACCACTGATTTAGGGAATTGCTAAGTTGGGAATTGTATTTCAACTCAGAACAAAAACTGTGCTTTGGCGGACACTAAATGAATTGACCAGCCTCAGCAATAAACACAGATTTAGCTAAATATAAATTTTAGGCCTATTATTTAGGCGCTGGATGACAGGTATACGTTTACGGACAGAATTAGACTTGGAAATGCACGGTTACGTGTGAAGTTATTGAGGATGACCCTATCCGCACCTTCAATCTAATATACCCTTTTATGGATAGATTTAAAGTTGGCCTGATACAGCAGAAACCACAGATTTAGGGAATTGCTAAGTTGGGAATTGTATTTCAACCCAGAACAAAAACTGTGCTTTGGCGGACACTAAATGAATTGACCAGCCTCAGCAATAAACACAGAATCAGCTGAATATAAATTTTAGGCCTATTATTTAGGCGCTGGATGACAGGTATATGTTTACGGACAGAATTAGACTTGGAAATGCACGGTAGCGTGTGAAGTTATTGAGGATGACACTATCCGCACCTTCAATCTAATATACCCTTTTATGGATAGATTTAAACTTGGCCTGATACAGCAGAAACCACTGATTTAGGGAATTGCTAAGTTGGGAATTGTATTTCAACCCAGAACAAAAATATATCTTTTGCCAGACAGCAGACAGTATTACAATTGGCTAGCCACAGCTGAAACACCAGATTTAGGGTACTGCTATTTTGGCAATTGTATTTCACCCCTCAATAAAATAGCAAGCACAGCCAAGCCCCTGATGTAGGATATATCAAAAAAATAACCACACTATTGATGGTTAAATGGACTTGGTGGCAGCTTGTGCTGGCGCACCACAAAACACAAAATGGCAGCCGATCAACCCAGAAAAAAAGTGACTGAAAAACGCTCTGGGCAGCCTAAAAACAGTAAGCAATTAAATAGCAGCAGTTCAATGATCCACAGCTGTAGATCGATCACTGAATTAAGTGTTTTTGATGAGTTAATCACTGCCTAATCTCGCCCTAACAGCAGCAGCTGCAACCATTGCCTACACCAGGGGCGTTGCTAGGGTCTGAAGACATCCGGGGCACAAGCCCACGTGAAACCACGCCCCCATCCCATGAAGCCACGCCCCATCCCATGAAGCCACTCCCTCATCGCCATCAAAAGGGTGAGGGGCCTTCACAGTGGTCATAATAACCCCTTTCAGTAGTCCCCCCTTCAGTGAATGGGGGACTGCTGAATGGGGTTAATAACTACAGTGAAAGGCCTAGCCATCTGGGCAACCCCACAGATCCCCCTCCCCATAACAGTGCCATCCACAGACCCCCTCCCCATAACAGTGCCATCCACAGATCCCCCTCCCCATAACGGTGCCATCCACAGATCCCCCTCCCCATAACGGTGCCATCCACAGACCCCCCTCCCCATGACGGTGCCATCCACAGATCCCCCTCCCCATAACGGTGCCATCCACAGATCCCCCTCCCCATAACGGTGCCATCCACAGATCCCCCTCCCCATAACGGTGCCATCCACAGATCCCCCTCCCCATAACGGTGCCATCCATAGATCCCCCTCCCCATAACGGTGCCATCCACAGATCCCCCTCCCCATAACGGTGCCATCCACAGATCCCCCTCCCCATAACGGTGCTATCCACAGATCCCCCTCCCCATAACGGTGCCATCCACAGATCCCCCCTCCCCATAACAGTGTCATCCACAGATCCCCCTCCCCATAACGGTGCTATCCACAGATCCCCCCTCCCCATAACGGTGCTATCCATAGATCCCCCCTCCCCATAATGGTGCCATCCACAGATCCCCCCTCCCCATAAAGGTGCCATCCACAGATCCCCCCTCCCCATAACGGTGCCATCCACAGATCCCCCCTCCCCATAACGGTGCCATCCACAGATCTCCCCTCCCCATAACGGTGCCATCCACAGATCTCCCTCCCCATAACGGTGCCATCCACAGATCCCCCTCCCCATAACGGTGCCATCCACAGATCCCCCCTCCCCATAACGGTGCCATCCACAGATCCCCCCTCCCCATAAAGGTGCCATCCACAGATCCCCCCTCCCCATAAAGGTGCCACCCACAGATCCCCCCTCCCCATAACTGTGCCATCCACAGATCCCCCAGCCCTCCCCATAACTGTGCCATCCAAAGATCCCCCAGCCCTCCCCATAACTGTGCCATCCACCACAGATCCCCCTCCACTCACAGGAGTGTACAACTGCTCATAGTGATAGTGACCTAGTCTTACCCAGTCAGAGAGTCTCTCTCTAGTTTTATTCAGCTAGTCAGCTCCAGCCTCCAGGCAGTGCGGGCGGTGCTCCCTCACTGACGTCACGCGCCTGCGCCGCCTAGTGGGAGGAGCAGACGCCTGACGTCAGTGAGCAAGCGCAGCCCCGCGCTGCCTGCTGTTACCGGAGGCAGAGCTGCAGTAGGAATCGCCGAGATGAGCGGCCGGCTGCAGAATCTGGGGATGATTTTTCAAGTTAAGTCTGCACTCTGCAGGCACAGGGCAGGCGGATTAGGACATGAGCGGCAGGGCCGGTGTAGCGCAGGAGAGTCAGAGCGCTGGTCGGCCCTGCCAGTGCACTGCCAGCAATACATTCGGGCACTGGTCAAAACATCCGGGGCTGAAGCCCCGAATGTTTTGACCTAACGACGCCCCTGGCCTACACTGATCAGAGCAGAGTGACGGGCCGTGCTACGTGACTCCAGCTTAAATAGAGGCTGGGTCACATGCTGCACTGGCCAATCACAGCCATGCCAATAGTAGGCATGGCTGTGATGGCCTCTTGGGGCAAGTAGTATGACGCTTGTTGATTGGCTGCTTTGCAGCCTTTCAAAAAGCGACGAACACCGAACCCGGACTTTTACGAAAATGTTCGGGTCCGTGTCACGGACACCCCAAAATTCGGTACGAACCCGAACTATACAGTTCGGGTTCGCTCATCCCTACAGGTAGGCAAACTAACATATAAATCTACCCTCCGTACCCAGGAAGGAGAGGAAGAAGGGAAAAAAACATGAAATAAATAACAAATTTGCTCCAGGAGGGGTCCCAATCTGTTTATATAACTTATTGAGGGACAATTCTCAATAATGGCGAGTTTTGCGGCAGAAAAATACTCTTTTTAATGCTAAAAATCTAAATACGACATTTTATCAGCCGTCCCAAAGCAGCAGAATGTGCAACTTTTAGAGGTTGATTTGCGACATTTTAATGACAAAATTGCGACGTTTGCCTCATACTCGTGACGTGATGACGTCAGAATATGATGTCTGTTTGCTCTGAACTGCTGACAGGAAGGTAATGAGCTGATCTCGTCTCTTCTTCTACATCTATTTCAAATGTATCTGTGTTTTGGGAACGCACATACAGTTGGTTAGACAAGTGCTATGCTGATTTTTAAACTTTAAAATCTATACCACTATTTATATTTTAACATAGTTGTTTTTTCTGTTCGGACATGTGACTTTTTGACTAAAAGTTGCATCTTTCTGGTGTGCAGTGTGACTTTTTACTACCACATAAGTAGGTTTATTCTTCCGCTACAGTTTGTTCCTTTTAAGCCAAACATAAGTTGATAAATGGGGTGTAATGTACGCCAATTTGATTGCCCTGCCCATCCTAATTTTCCTTTTATTGGATAATAATAAGGTAAAGCTACAGCCCAATAGACATATGAAGGCTTACAGCAATAGGTACTGTATGGAATTTGGAGCAGTTCTAACCGGCATATTAGACGGGCAGATTTTCTGCCCTATAATAGATAACGAGCATTCCTATAAATAATCTGGCTGTCTAAGGACTCATGCACACAACTGTATGTATTTTGCGGTCCACAAAAGAGGGATCTGCATAAAAATAAAGGATGACATCCGTGTGATGTCGGTGTTGCATCCATATTTTTGTGGATCCATTGTAACAATGCCTGTCCTTGTCCGCAAAACATACAAGATCAGGACATGTTCTATTTTCTTTTTTTGGCGGAACGGACATGCAGACGTGGGGAAAGGAAATGCACATGAAGTAATTTCCGTTTATTTTTCAAGACCCATTGAAAGGAATGGTTCTGTATACGGGTCTGTAAAAAAAACGGAATGGAAGTGGAAGAAAAATACTTTGTGTGCATGAACCCGAATACTGCCTCCGATTGCCCAGTGAACGAGCAATGAAGCTCATTCATCGGGCAATTCAGATCTTACAGCATGCTGAAAGATCTGGATTTGCCGGCGGCAGATTGTACTGTGTAATAACAATCTACCACTGGCACACCACTGTCCTGCATGGAGACGAGCGATGACATAGCGATTGCTCCACCCCATGCTGCGGAGGACATTGCTGCATGTAATAGAATACTTCCCTCCTGACAATCGCCTGCAGAATCGGGGTGTTTAACACCCCCTTAAGTCTCATATACCGGTATATAATTACCTGGAAATATCTTCAGTTTAGGACAATATAAAGAAAAATAAGCTTTACATTTTTAAGAACTCTAGTAAAAACACTCTAGAATAATGATTGTGATATCCTTTATTACCGAAGGAGACACATTTTCAATCCGTTTCTTTGCACAAATCCATGAATTTTCATATAGTGTTCCATTTTTGTTTTTATTTACCTTCAGGAATGAAGAATTGGGCCTCTTTCAAACGATCGTCGCGTGTGAGGGCCGAATAGGAAGCGAGTGCATCGCGTAAAAATGTGCAATTTTTCTGCGTGAGTGCAAAGCGTTTAAATGCGTTTTGCACGCGTGTGAGAAAAATTGGCATGTTTGGTACCCAGACCCGAACCCGGACTTCTTCACAGAAGTTCGGGTTTGGGATCAGTGTTGTGTAAATTTTATTATTTTCCCTTAAAACATGGTTTTAAGGGAAAATAATAGCATTCTTAATACAGAATGCTTAGTAAAATGTTTATTGAGGGGTTAAAAATAATAAACAAATTTAACTCACCCCATCCACTTGGTCTTGTAGCGGATCTATTCTTCTTTCTTCAGGACCTGGCTAAAGGACCTTTGATGACATCACTGCACTCATCACATGGTCCATCAGCATAGTGATGGACCATGTGATGAGCGCAGTGAGTCATCAAAGGTCCTTTACCCAGGTCCTGAAGAAAGAAGAGGAGATCCGCTATGCGACCAAGTCGATAGGAGGAGTTAAAATTTGTTTATTATTTTTTAACCCCTCCATCCCTAATTTACTAAGCATTCTGTATTAAGAATACTATTATTTTCCCTTATAACCATGTGATAAGGGAAAATAATAAAGATCGGGTCCCCATCCCGGTTGTCTCCTTAGAAACCATGCGTGAAAATCGCACCGCATCCGCACTTGCTTGTGGATGCTTGCGATTTTCACGCAGCCCCATTCCCATGGGGCCTGCATTGTGTGAAAAACACACAATATAGAGGATGCACAAATGATGCGTGAAAATCACCGCTCATGTACACAGCCTCATAGAAATGAATGGGTCCGGATTCAGAGCGGGTGCAATGCGTTCACCTCATGCATTGCACCTGCGCTTGTGAAAGAGGCCTTACTGACTGCGTCTCACTAAGGAGTTTCCATAAACTGTAGCGATAGCCTCCCTAATATTAAAATGTTAACTATCAGGGCTAAGGCTTGTGAGGATAAAATAGCGGTCTATGGTTAAGACCCTGTTTACTGATTGTCAAGACTAATTTCAAATATTTATATGAAGTCTAAATTCGTCTTTATCTCCCCAGAAGATTGTAGGCCTTCTCTATTATAAAGTTACATAAAATAGACCTTTTTTTTTTTTTTTTTTTTTTATAATAAAATCTAAATAGTTTATGGCACTCTGACAAGCCGGGATTACCCCAAAGTGGTGTATACATATTATAAAGTTCAGTATCAAAAAAGGATTTAAACGTCTGCCAAATCTTGTGTATCATATCAAACATGGGAAGATCTTTAACCCTTTCATGACTACGTTATGTAAAAACATGGCAGGTTGGAGAGGGCTACTTTGCAAATCTGCTGTATATTTGTAATCTTTCTTTCTCCCACAATGACTGGGTTCCTGCAGGGTTGGGGGAGGGATGACTGTAACTAACAGCCACTGGTCCCGATGCCGGGTGGACAATGGTGCCACGCACATGATGTTACTCCGTAAGTGACTGAAAGACATGTTGTACAGTGCAGGAGAAGCGGCCTGGGGGCACCGGTAGTGCCTGACAGTCAGTGTTGAACACATGGCTGATGTGTGGAGCAGGCACAGTGGCTCATCACGCACATTATGTCACTCCGTCAGGGGTAACTTGGGTGTGGCCAACAGAAACAGTGGCAGTTAATTAGTCACTATATGCCTGTAAAGGAAAAGAAGAAACAGATTGCTTAATCAAAGGTTAGCCGGCCCCATAGTAGAAGTTGGAATCTTCATTATGGAAGCTGCTGAACCCGGAGTCTGGCTGCCGCCATTAGAGTCCAGGTGGATGCAGTGGCCATGCAGGGCGAGTCCGGCAGCGCCACAGTGAAGGCCCCATGTTGCCTGAAGTGGCAATTGACAGCGTGGCCTGGCGAGCTAGCTAGGCCTCAGGCTTCTAAGACTGAAGCCTGTGAGGCAGTATAATGTCACAGGAGGTTGTAATCATGTCATCGTGAATGCCTTCTCTGGGACACGGGCAACTTAGTCTGTGGCCTGCGTCCCAGATGGCAACGTGAAGTGGGAGTGAGAGGAGTACTTTTTGTTTTGTTTTTTCCTGGCACTACTCAGGACAGTAAGGAGTGAGGGGGGATTATAAATACTAGGGACACTATAGGGGAGCATTATAATACAGGAGACAATACTGGGGGACATTATAAATATTGAGTGCACTACAGGTGGCAGTTAAAATACTGGGGCCTTAAATACTGGTGTAAATTTTGGGGGTATTATACATACTAGGGGCACTTCTGGAGGGCATTAAACATATTATAGGTACTATAGGAGTCTTATAAATACTGGGTGCACCGCAAGAAGGTTATAAATACTGGTGGTACAACTGGGGACATTTTAAATATTGTCACAAAGAAATAGAGTGACTGTGAATTGGCTGGACCAACCCTGTATTCCCCAGTGCTCCATTTCTGTATACAGACTGTTTGCCAGTCAATTATTAAGCTACATTATAAATTCTGGGTGCACTACAGGGGGCATTATAAATACTGGGTACACTACAGCGGACATTATAAATATTGGTGGCACTATAGGGGTTCTATTATAAATACTGGGTGCAATACAGGGGCAGGCATTAGAAATACCGGGGGCACTACAGGAGGCATTCTAAATAACGGGGGCGCTACAGGAGGCATAGGGAACTATAGCGGGCATTATTAATACTGGGAACACTACAAGGGGCCATTATAAATACTGGTGGCCCTACAGGGTTACATTATAAATAGTGGAGGCACTACCAGGGCATTATAAATACTGGTGGCACTGCAAGGGGGTGTTTATATATACTGGTGGCACTACATGGGCCCATTATAAATGCACATGAAAATACTGCTCTGTTAACATATCCTGTTAATAAAATGAACAGCTAGAATAAAAAGTTTATCCCAAAAATGAAACTACCAATGGAAGGTACAGTGTTTGGAAATCTGAGGAGACTATGGGGACTTTCCAGAGTTTCCAACAAAAGATGTTGGCCCATTGTCATTACCACCAAACAAAGTCAGGGTTGTGTTACCCTCTCCACACAATGAGGTATCTCCATGTGTTTATCATTCTATGTAGTACAATCTTAACAGTCAGTCACCCTAATGAATTTCTCTGTTTCTTAAGTTTTATTTATTCAGCTCCCCATGTGATTTATTATATATTTACATATTAACAGAATTTCCAAGCTGTGTCGAAAGCTGCCTCGGTGCTCCCATTAACATATCATTAATCAGACAGGAGCACAAACAGAAAATGTTTCCATTTGCACCATTTATTTGCATTTACATGCCAAACAGAGATAATGTTTTTCTGCTCTGTTGGGTTGTGATGTTGAGCATTTGCGGAGCGGAGGCTAGCAGCGAGTTGAGAGGTGAGCCATGATGCTGTGGACCAAGGGAGAATCATTAGCACACAGTCTCTGAGGTGCTGATCAGAGCCACTGCAGCGTGCCTGTACTGTTTGCGACCAGTGAGGTTGAAAGATTTGTATTGTAAGTAGGGTATGGCTCCGTATTGTGGTAATTGCATTGTGTAGATATAATAAGACCTGAACAAATGAAATCAGTAGTCAAGTGTCTGATGAAATTTCACCTGCTTGATTAGTCAGATATCCATAGTGAGAACTCATCACAAATGTCTTATTCTTTCTGTTCTTAAATGTATTTTTATGGGTGATTTTCTATAGATTTAGCTTCATCATAAAGGTACAGAATGCAGTCTAGCAGTGAGTTCAAGCATTAGATGATAGCCAGCTGTTGTCATTTTCCATTTTTCTTAGTGCATATTAAAGAGAATGGGGGGAATTTATCATGAGGGGAATATTTAAAGTCAGTTTTGCTTGAGTCTGCGTTGGCGTACTTTATGAAACATTTATAAAATGTCACACAATGTTTGATAAATTTGTCTTATCCGTAAACCTAACACTTTTGTCTAGAAAAGCTCCTCCAGTTTTCCTATTCCACCCTCCTACTTTAAGTGAGATTAAAGCTTTTTTTGCAACTTAAAAAAAAAAGTCTCAATCCTAAATCAGGGGGGGAAACGAATTAACATATCTTGCCATACCCATTTTTAAAAACTGGAGAGAGTGGTGTAAAAATGCAAAATGTCACAAAAGCCCTATTTTGCTACTTTTTGAAGTGAAAATTCTGGAGTGAAGGCATGATAAATCAGGGCCAATATACTTTAACTTGTATGTCCATTGAAAAGAACGTGATATGTTTATGTACATTACAGTGAAAAAAAATAACATATATATATATATATATATGTTATTTTTTTCACTGTCTTGGCTGACATAAATAAGAGTTAATGGACTACCTCTCCTATCGTATCTTATTAAATTCCAGATGATATTACTCTGCGGCCCTTGTCACAAACTACACAGCAAAGCTGGAAAGTGACCTGTGAAAGGCAAGAAATGTTATCCTATTGTGTAAACTCTAGTGGTCGGTGTGAAAAAAACATAAACCGCTATGTGATTTCCTGATAATACATCCCCCTTAAAGTGTAACTGTCATATTTTTTTTATTTGCTAGTTTATTAGAGCTAGGCATGTATACCTGAGTTAGTCTGTTAATGATTGCCAAAAGATCTGTAATTACCTTATAATAACAGTTTTTATTAATGTCCTCTGTTCCTTTCCACTGCTCCCTTAAAAGACTATGTTGCTATTGCTCATCTGTCTCCAGCTAGGAAGACGGAGGGGCGGTCCTTCACACTGCATGCCTGCATTAGACTTCAGAGTGAGGAGGCGTGGCTACAGCAAGTGTGTATGTGAAGTGAGGAAAAGCAGTTGTGGCCTCAGAGAACTGGCAGAGGAGCCACCTTGAGAAGGTCCTCATTAGAGACGGATCCGTTTTGCAGCCCATAGACTTCTATTACGACGGAATGAATAACGGAATGCCTCTAAAGGCATTCCGTTATGCATTCCATCATAGAATTGCGTTATAGTCCGTGGTAACGGAATACATAACACAATTCACCTTTTACCAACAAACAAAGTGTGAACGAATTTCATAAGCGGACATTCGCTCATCTCTAGTCCTCATATTGTAAATGTTTAAACAGCCGTAACTAAGAGAAAAACTCAAGGAAAACAGTGGTAAGTGAAGAAACTAAACATTGCTTTATGCATAATGCTGCTGCAGAAGTAACATATGCTAAAATAGATTTTTGGATGAAAACATGACAGTAACACTTTAACAATTATCCATGGAGATATTCTGAATAATACTGTACTGTATGAAAGGAGGGACTGCTGTGTGTAAACTATTAAATATCCACAGGCACGAGGGCCCCATGCTGTAGGAAGGTCTCCAGGACTGATGTTTGCATGAACACAGTACTTTTCTATTTGGATTTATTTTTTAGATATCATCATTTTTTTCAATATTTTTTTATAGGTATTGATATTTACATACTTTTTATATATATATTTAGGAATTATTTATATTGTTTCATATGAATTGTCTCTAGGTTTAAGCAGTCTGTTCCCATTAAATTATACCAGACAATTATATTTCCTGTCATTCTTGCCCTGTACACGTGGTGATCCAGTATACTTTATTGCAAGCTACTAATTACATATTTTTTGATTTTCTTGGGGTACAGAAAAATACCAGAGCTCCCACAGGTACAACCACTGACATTATTTTATGATAAGCGGCCCGCTGTTTTCTAATTATTTATATTACCTTGCCATTGGTTTGCCCCTGAGGGAGACCACAGACGCCAAGCAAATTTTCCATAAAATAGTTTTAGTACCTTAAAAGATTTATGAACAGTTTTTTTTTTCAAACTTCTTCCCTTTTAACTTACAGATTTTTACAGATGTTAGACAGATTTTTAATTAATCTGCTTGTTGTCTAGAATGGAAACATACATGTTACGCCAAGAGGCTGAAAACATATAGACCTAATAAACATAGCAATCCGCTGTGAGCTAAGCAACCAGCACCCATGTAGCAAATACCGAGAACAGTAGTAGGATTTGTGCCACTGCTTTGTTTGGCTCGCATAGGATAGCCTAGACTTGATACAATTGTAGTATGTAAGAAGAATTAGGGATCCTCATGGACATCATGTAAAAATTTAAAAAACTGCTAAGAAAATTGAAAAACGTATATTGCAAAGTTTTGCAAAGAGAAAATGATTGCACCCGGCGAAGAGGGTGCTCCACCCTCGAAACACATATTTTTGGGATCTCAATAAAGAGTTTTAATACTGTTAGGCCGAATGCACACGGGCATGTTCCGCGGCCGAGAGTGGTCCGTGGTATGCCGGGCTGGATTCCTGTTCAGAGCAGGAGCGCACGGCGTCATTGGTTGCTATGACGCCGTGCACTTTATGTCGCTGCTGCACTACAGTAATACACTATACGAGTGTATTACTGTAGTGCAGCGGCGGCATGAAGCGCACGGCGTCATAGCAACCAATGACGCCGTGCGCTCCTGCTCTGAACTGGAATCCAGCCCGGCATACCACGGACCACTCTCGGCTGCGGAACACGCCCGTGTGCATTCGGCCTTAAACTAATGGATTTTAAAATTGGCAGAATTTTTTCCATCGACAGCAAAAAGATCTACTACTTCTACTTACCTGATATGACAAAGTTGTATAGATTCACATATACGCTAATTAATTCCTTATTCACTATATTTACATAAGACTAGAAAACCTCTTTAAATGTAATCTATCAACATGATTTTGGACCGTTATACATACATGAGTAGTACTGCAGACGAGGAGTCCAGATCACAATTTTTATTTTCCTATTGCCCCTGTTCCCCCGCTGTTAGTATTTAAGAAATTTGGGTGACAGATTCCCTTTAAGAAACTACTCTAAGTCAATATCTGTTATATTCTAATTAAGGAATGAACGGTTTTTCCTCTGCCCTTTCCAATAGGATACCTACTATTCAGTAATGAATCCAACATGAAGCAGGAAACTGCGTGACCCAAGAGAAAATCTGACTGACTCACCAACTTATAGGAAATGTTCTAAAAATATGTTTTTTCCTCTCCCTGGAACGTAAATATCAACTGTAGGATGGCTTAGGCTTAGTTCACACGAACGTGTGTGATCTGTGGCCGTATTGCGGCCCGCAAATCGCGGGTCGCAATACACGGCCACAGTTCCGTGTGCATTCCGATTCACGGATGCGGACCCATTCACTTCAATGGGTCCGCAAATCCGGAATAGCGGAACGGCCGCACGGGACGGGACCCCTCGGAAGCACTACGGAGTGCTTCCGTGGGGTTTACGTCCCGTACCTCCGTTCCGCAAAAAGATAGAACATGTCCTATCTTTTAGCGGAACGGGCGGATCGCGGACCCATTAAAGTGAATGGGTCCGCGATCCGATGCTGCTGACCTACGGCCGGCGATCGTGCACGAGCACGGGTCACACACGTTCGTGTGAACTCGGCCTTAGGCTTATACATGTGTCCAGTAAAATCACATATTGGGCAGGTTGTAGAATTCTCTAGGTTGACAGTGCATGAACATCATCTTCCAGGTATAGCAAACCAAAAGGGAAAAACTCCCAGATTGTTTAGGAGAAGTGAAAGAAGTATCTTACAAGTCTTTTTCCAATTATTATCATTATACTCAGAAAAGAAAACCCTTTTTTAAAGATAAGCCTGCCCAGCGATGAACCGTTATTGCTATACATTTTGATCTATGCCAGAGAAATCGTCACCACAGGGCTTACCCACCGAGAGGTGTGGTCGCCCCTTTCGGGGCTGGTGCTCTGCCAGAGCTGCTATTACATACTGTAATATCTCCCTTCTGGCTCATGGAAGAGGGTTCCATGAATACAGACCAAACGGTTCCTGTGTTATTGCATTCCTGCTGGGGATATGCTGTGACACTGCTGCACAGGAGCAGGTTAAATTATCACAGTGTATATTTTTGCAGAAAAAAAAGTTTCCAAAAACCCTTTTAAATGTTTCCCCTTGAATCACTCCAGTGTAGCTGTTGCGGTAATTGTCCTACTGGAAGGTGAACCTCCGTCCCAATCTCAAATCTCTGGCAGGGTAAATCAGGCTTTTCAACAATTGCCATTCAACTTAACATCAATCCCAGTTTTCCAGGCCCTGCTGATGAAAAGTATCCCCACAGCACGATGCTACTGCCACCACCATGCTTCATTGTGGGAATGGTGTTCTTGGGGTGACGGGATTTTTTTGGGATTTGCACCTCACATAGCATTTTATGATATCCAGAAAGTTCAGTTTTAGGCCTGAGGCACACGACTGTATTATTTTTCAACATTTTTTGCGGATTGTATGCAGACCCAGGCTTTTCAATGGAGCCACAAAAATGTGGAAAACACACAGTGCTAATTTAGAGGTCAGTTATTCTTTATTGTATCTCTTTTTTATTTTTATTAGTTTTAGCTTTATTTCATCATTTTGTCATGTAAAGTGACCACAGCCCCATGATTTGTTGAGTTGGCAGGAATTAGACCCTAAATAATCTGATATTGAGAATAGGCTACTATTGTAAGTCCTGGAAAATCCCCTTTAGGTTATGGCCACATGTGAGAGGGTCTTCTGTGGATTTCCAGCATCAGAAAATCCATTTTCACAGCAGAAAAATCTGCAACAAATGTGGAAAGCTGCACATTTGCTGTGATTTTTCATGGTCTCTTTTGAAAAAGTGTAAAAATCTGCTGCAGAAATCTACAACATAAATGAATTAGCTGCGGAATTAAAAGCCACATCGAATGTCAAGTTATGGCAGGTTTTGTGACCGAAAGTTTTTGCAGAGTGGTGACGAGATTTGTTAAAATATCATCGACTTTGCTGCTACTGCAAATCCTGCTGGAAAATCCACAGCATATATTCCATGTACAATTTACAGCTGAATTTTGCCTTGTACGACTGCAATGTCCTTTCGGCCCAGGACTTACTGCTAGCATTTTACATACATATTGTTTGCAGTATTGCACATGATAATTCTTCATCTTATATGTATGTTTGAGAAAAGTGAATGCTGCAGAATCTAATGAACATTTTACCAATGAAAACTATTATTTTGACAATTTCTTTAAAGAAAAAAGTCACAGTTAGGAGTATAAGAAGTTTGAATATGTTAGATTTATTATATTTCGTTTAGTCATAATTGGTTTACAACAAAGAAATGGACTTTAATAGTCGGGTACAGCCCACGTTTAGACACCTCCTTGTCCTATGTAGGGCAGTTCTGGTGTTTGTGGCGACCCTCAAGGCTCTGTCCTAGGACCCCTGCTCTTCTCGATCTATGAGGGGTGTTTAATAAGTCTACCCCAACATGTTCTGTTAGTGTTAGAGAGCTGAGCTTGTCTGGCTGAGACATGTTTGGCCATGCAACACACACAGTCAGCCGGAAAGATCATTGCAGCAGTTTTTTCGGATACAGAAGGCATTTTATTACTAGAATTCATGCCACACAAGACAACAGTTACTTCAACAATGAAGGCATTACGTGAGACAATTAAATAGAAACGCTGTGGATGTTGTCGGCAGGTGTGTTGCTGCTTCACGACAATGTACCAGCTCACAAGTCTTGCAAATCACAAGCTGTTATCAGGGAATTCGGCTTCATGGAGCTTAACCATCCACAATCCAGCCTTGGCTCCCAGTGATTACTTTCTCTTTCGAAACCTGATGAAATTTCTGCATAGGCAACGATTTCCTTATGATAATTCAGTCAAAGAAGTGGTAACAGGGTTACTGAAGGAGCCATAAATCTCCTTTTATTCTGAGGGCATCCGATCACTGGAGGCAAAGTGGCAAAAGTGTGTTGAAGTCAAAGGGGGTTACATTAAAAAGTATTAAGTTCAATGTTCTCATATTCAGTTAGATACGGTAACCTATTGAACGTACACCTTTGGCCTGGGACAGCTCATAGTCTCATGGTTTTCAGTAGAGATGACCGAATTTCCACTTATGAAATTCGTTCACACTTCTTTGGTGGTAAAATGTGAAATGCGTTATGGATTCCGTTACCACAGACCATAACGCAATTCTATGACGAAATGCATAACGGAATGGCTTTGGAGGCATCCCGTTAATCATTGTCATAATAGACGTCTATGGGCTGCCAAACTGATCCTTCCCGTTTCCGTTATACAGGAGAGGACTCCCCTCTAAAGGCATTCTGTTATAGAATTGCGTTATGGTCCGTGGTAATGGAATCCAGAACACAATTCACATTTTACCACCAAACGAAGTGTGAAAGAATTTCAAAATATAAAATTCGTTCATCTCTAGTTTTCAGTATCACTTCTATGCTGATGACACAACAATTTGACTGTCTAGATATCACCTCCATACTACCCAGAATCCCTCCATCTGCTATATTCTCCTTCCTATCCTCTCTCACTTTTAAAACGTATAATGGATTAGGGTACTTTCACACTAGTGTTTTTCTTTTCCGACATTGAATTCTGTCCAAGGGGCTCTATACCGGAAAAGAACTGATCAGTTTTACCCTAATGCATTCTGAATTCCTGAATGGAGAGCAATCCGTTCAGGATGTCTTCAGTTCAGTCTTTTTGACTTTTCAGGACGGAGATAATACCGCAGCATGCTGCGGTTTTATCTCCGTCCAAAATTCCGGAACACTTCCCAGAATTCCGGATTCAGCATTTTTTCCCATTGATATTCATTAATGCAGAGTGTTCCGGCAAAACAGATCCGGCATTGCGGTTTGCGCATGCTCCAGCATTTCAATGCATTTGTCATACGGATCTGTCTGACAAATGCCATCAGTTTGCATGCGTTTTAACGGATCCGGCAGGCAGTTCCAGCAACGGAACTGGCTGCCGGAATCCTCTGCCGCAAGTGTGAGAGTACCCTAAAACTGAATTTATCATCTTTCCCCCATCTCACTCCCCAGCAGACCTATGGCTTCACATTCTTCCCGTTCAAACAAGTCTGCTGCCTTGGAGTAACCTTTGATTCTGCTCTGTCCTTCAGACCACACTTCCAAGCCATATCAACCTCCTGCCACCTCAAACCTTAAAATATGATGTCCCTTCCTCTTCCCTTTATCTCCTCCTTGCCTTTTCCCCTTCTATCCCCCGCCTACTTTTGCCCTCTGGATATAACTTAGGTTAATGCATCTCTACCATGTATGCGCAATTACCCCATGTGATTGGATCAAATGCTGACTGAATAATAATATGCAACAAATTGCTATTCTTGGGAGACAAGAATGGACTATCATATCAGGAACACCTGAGACTCGAGGACTGCTTTCATACAACATTTCAATAAAAACATTATAAATTAAAAATATCTGAGCTGCATATTTCTCAACCTGGAGTCTGCAAAAATTATTGTACATGCCCTCATCATCTTCCGCCTAATCTGTGGCCTTCCATCTAGTATCCTTGCACCTCCACAATCTATTCTCAACTCTGCCACCCAACTAATCCACCTCTCCCCCCATTACTCCTCTGCCTCTCCCTTTTGCCAATCTCGTCACCGGCTCCCCATTGCCCATTCACTTTAAAATACTCACAAATACATATAAGTCCGTCCACAATCTGTCCCCTCCGTACATCTCTGAACTGCTTTCCTGATACATCCCCACTTGTAATCTCCGATCCTCACAAGACCTCCTTCTCTCCTCTTATCACCTCTTCCCACAATCACCTCCAAGATTTCTCCTGTGCATCCCCCACACTCTGGAACTCGCTACCCAAACATATCAGACTCTCACCAACAGTGGAAACCTACAAAACAAACCTGACAAGCCTACACTTACCCTGCTACCAGTATACCATTTGTATGACCAGCTTTTTCCTCTCCTGTATGCTTCCCCTATACCTTGTAGATTGTCAGCCTTCGTGGGCAGGGTCCTCTTTCCTTCTGTATCAGTTTGTAACTCATCTTATTGTGCTTGTTTTGCATTATGTATGTATGTATACCCCTTTTCATATGTACAGCGTCATAGAATTAATAGTGCTTTAATAATACTAATCACGATTTATTGGAAGATAGAAGACAGCACCAGCAGACTACCATTATCTTCTGAGCTTATTCCAATGATTATGATTATCTCCAATGATTTATGATTCTTTCTGACAATAGATGCCACTTTTAGGTTTCTGTTCCTACCATTCATTTTACTTTAGTGCTGGGACTGTTTTTTTAAGTATTGGTCGATGCCTCAACTGCTGGACCTCCATCAGTGTAACTAATATCTTCTTGACATGTTTGCTCGCTTATACATCGTGAGTTAAAGTGTTACTTTATCACTGCCCCTACACTCGCTGTTTCAGTACCTCACATTGCGCTGTACAGGAACTTTGGAAACAGTGTAGCAGAGTAAGGCCTCATGCACACGACCGTTGTTTGGGTCCGCATCCGAGCCGCCCTTTTGCAGCTCGGATGCGGACCCATTCATTTTAATGGGGTCGCAAAAGATGCGGATAGCACTCCGTGGCTCCTTTCCGCGGCCCCGTTAAAAAAATATAACATGTCCTATTCTTGTCCGCGCTTTGCGGACAAGAATAGGCATTTATATTGCCGGCTTCCGTTCCGAAAATTGCGGAAGGCAACATGGGCGTCTTCCGTTTTTTGCGGATCCGCAGTTTGTGGACCGCAAAAAACGGCACGGCCGTATGCATGAGGCCTAAGTTATGATGTTTCCGACTTAGGGAAACAGCATAGCTTGCTGTGCTACACTGTTTCCGTAGTTCCTGTGCGCCATAATGGGAACAACATAAACGGTGAGCTCTGGCGACCTGGACTGTTTCCCGGCCGGTGGTCAGGACTGTGTCTCATCTTGCCTTATTAGCAGCAAGATGAGACCTCTTTAAGTTTATGGCATAATTAGAGCATCGTGGATTTCCAGACATAATATTTTCTAGCACTGACTAGTCGTGCACACCCGCAGATCTGCGTAACTGCTGCCGTTGTCTTCTCCATACAGGACTCGTCTGTTTATTTGGATTCCCAGTCTTTGGTGAGAGCCCTGCAAACGCTGCCTCTTCATCTGAGACTGAATGTGGAAGCTGATCTTGTTCAGGTAATTCCTACTCTATTCTGAGTACAGGTAACAAGATATTCATCAATGTGCAATCATCTATGAGATTAGATTATGGCAGATTTTATTCATCTTCTAATAATCAATTCATGAGCTCCCAGCAGCCCCAGACGCTTAATTGAAGAAAATTCTGTGTTATTTGATTTTAATAAAAGCATTTTTATTAACACATCTTATGAGAAGCTTGAGGCTGTGTGATAGATGAGGTGTTATCTTCAAATCTTACAATTTTATTACAGCTGGTTTTAGCCCACTTGCCACTGCATTGGATTGTCCGCATGTCATTTCCATGTCATTGTCATTTGAATATCTTGGCACGCTTTCCATCCAACCAATGAAATCAAAAGAGCAGATAGATAACCTGTCCATTTGTATGATCATATTAGTGAGGAGTTGGATTGTATTACTGTGTCATATGTTAAGGGAAAAAAAACTTTAAGAAACAGCGTTACTTTTGCCCATGAGTTGTGTCTGGTACTGAAGCTGAACCCCATTCAACTCCTTTAAAGGGGGTGTCCAGCTTTGGGGACTTTTAAACAGACCCCTGCAGCATGTAGTACCTGTTGAAAAACTCATACTCATTCCAGCACCCTTCAGTCATCTTCCAGTGCTGTAAACTTCCAGACAGGCATGGTCACATGCACCTCAGCGGTGACATGCCCCCCGAGCTACATGTCACATGAAGGAAGCCAGTGAGCTGGAACCGAGTGGCAGAGAACAAGTGAGTATGAGGTTTATCAACAGATAGAACATGCTGTAGGGATCTGTTCAAAAGGAAAAATATCTGTTTAAAGGGATTCTCTGAGAAGAATTAAGAAAATGAAAATACTTAAATAATACTTTATTATAAATATATTCCCAAATACCGGTCATTAGTTATAATGACTCGTTTTGTCTGGGGAGCAATCATTAGGATAAATAAAATGGCCACCGTCCTATTAGTACACACAGAACCTGTCCTAATCACACAGGAGGATAAGTTACTTCACAACGCTGAGCTAAAGAGCTGTCTCATCCTCCTCTCTGCTCTGCTTGTCAGAGATTATGATCTTGAATACAGCTGATAAGATCTTCAGCTGAATCTCGATTGGAGTTCATGAGAAGACATGAAGTACAGAGGGGAGGTGGGGATGTGGCTAATGAGCAGCAGCTCTTGTATACATTTTTTATTACCACAGTCTGTTCTGTCTATCCTCTCTCTACTGCATGTCTCCTCATGAACTCCATTTCCTCATCTTATCATGATTATTATCCCTGACAAGTAGGAGAGGAGGATGAGGCAGCTCTTTAGCTCAGTGTTGTAAAAAGGATTGAGCGAATCGTGCTTCGGATCATAGATCCAAATTCGGTTAGTTAAAAAACTTTGTTTGTCATGCTGTTTACGTGTACAGCAGTTAAATGTATGTGTTCTTTGTAGGAAAACTTCATCTTGGCAGAAGTTGCGCGAGACTTTGGTAAATGACTTCGGTATTCCTTTCTGCGTATTTAAAAACATTTTAAAATTGGAATTTGAAGTCAGCTCCAGTACCGAGGTACTCACCACCACCGAAGCCGACTGTGGATTCCTATTTTAACATGTTTTTAAATTTGCAGATAGGAATACCGAACTCATTTATTCAAGTCTCGTGCAACTTCAGCCGAGGCGAAGTTTTCCTACACGGGACACGTACTTTTTAGGACGGGGTTTTGTGTGTACTAATAGGAACGCGGCCATTGTATTTCTCCTGATGATTGCTCCCCAGATAAAACGAGCGATTATAACTAATGAAAGGTGTTTGGGAGTATATTTTTATAATAACATAAGTTAGTTTAATTCATGGAGAACTCCTTTAAAGACATGCACAAAAGACCTCTTTCAGGGCCCGTTTAGGAGCCAGCAAAGCCATATGAATGAAGCTTCGCTGCCTTGCTGCACACAGCCAAGGGATAAAAGTGGTGCCATTTTTTTATTTATTTTTTATGAAACACTCCTGTTTTTCTAATCTCATTCAACCCCTTTAAGAATCAGAATTAAAGGGGTTGTGCAGCCAGTAATATTGCCAATTTCAGCCAGTTGTGAGCAGTGTAATTACAAGTATGGCATCCCCATTCACTTTTATGGGATGGCTCTGTAGTATTCACTAGAACAGTCGGAACCGTCCCATGAAGTGAATGGGGACCCGATACTTGTAATTACACTGCTCACCACTGCAATTGCTGCAGCAAGCAGGTAAACAGAACCTAGAAGGGAGCGCTCAAACATCTGGAGGAAGGGGGGTGGGTGTTGGAAGTCAGACCCTGCTGATCTGATATTATCCTGAGGATAGGTCATCAATGGTAAAAGAAAAAAAATAAATAAAAAGAGGACAACCCCTTTAAATCTGTATGACTGTACTAAGTGTGAGTTTATTAAAAGTGACCCAGAAAGAAAATAAACTATTTACTTACTCTGCCTTCCACTTCTATCAAACAGGTCCATTTAATCTAGCTAATGGTCCAGTCACACATCCGCGAGTGTTTTGTGGTCCACAAAATACAGACACCGGCCATGTGCGTACCACATTTTGTGGACCGCACTATGATAGAAATGCCTATTCTTGTCCATGGCTGCGGACAAAAATAGGACATGCTCTATCGTTTTTGTGGGGCCGTGGAACAGAACTACGGATGTGGACAGCACACACTGTGCTGTCTGCATCTTTTGCAGCCCCATTGAAATGAATGTGTGCACACCCATTGTGCAAAATTGCGGAATGGATGCGGACCCATTCATGCGGACGTGTGAATGGACCCTTTAAGGGGTTGTCTCATCACAGACAATGGGGGCATATCGCCAGGATATGACCAAAAAGTGAAAGTTTGATTTATGATTATTATTCTGCCCCATTACTTTTTGTCCCTTAACAAGTGGGAGGCACATATGCAAAATGTTGTAATTCCTACACCGTTCACCTGATTTGGATGTAAATACCCTCAAATTAAAGCTGACAGTCTGCAGTTAAAGCACATCTTGTTCGTTTTATTTCAAATCCATTGTGGTGGTGTATAGAGCCAAAAATGTTACAATTGTGTTGATGTCCCAATATTTATGGACCTGACTGTATAAGAAATAGATTATTTTTGCAACTCTCTTTGTGTTTGCAGATAGAAATAGGTGATCCTGTCATTTGGACTAATTAAATGATGTTGAGGCAGTGACAGTGGAATGAATTGACTACTGAATAATTAATGGCATAATTGAACAAATGCACAATTTTATCTTTTCTGTAGGAAAATCTGCCACAGGAACTTCCTCCTCTCAAATCAAAGGTCATATCAAACATGCCAGCATTCACTGGCCAGAACGCAAGTGGCACTTTTTTGGTTTCAGATCAAGATGCAGCTTCCCAACCAGAGACCAAGACTTCTTCAGACCCTTCTCCTGCGGCCCATGACGAGGAGCTTGATTTCCTGCTAAGCTTGGAAGCCCCCATCACAGCAGAAGCTGCCGCATATCCCGATGGGAGCAGAGAGCCTGACCAGCAGCCACCCTGTGATGAACGCGGTAAGGGTTCAGTGTACACAGGGGCACACATTCACTTTTATGTCTTTCAGACATGTCAGTTGCTGGGTAACAAAATCAAGAATGTCATCAATGTGTAAATCACATTTGAGATAGAGGGTCCCGTTGTATACCTGACAGCAGTAACCAGTTTGTGTCCTGGTAGATATAAAAGACCTTGCCCACAGCTAATAGGCTCCTAGGATTTACCTATCTTTATCTGTCTTGTGCCCAGTCGAGATTTATATGTTCTTTTGTATTGAAGGCAGCTTCTGCTGTCAGACAGTATGCTGCGTGTCCCATTAAACAAGGCTGGATCTTAACAGCTGCCAGATCTGTCCCTGTTATATAGAAATCTCCCGCTGCATCCCCACATGCATGATTGATGAGCCACTTTCAATGTGGATTATTCAGAGTGTAGTTGTATGCCACATTAACCACTAAAGCAGTGCCAAGACAATATGTGTAAGATGGTCTGTTTACCCAGGCTGGAAGTGTCTCTCCGAGGGATGGGAACCTGTGATATCAGTGAATTTACTTCCTGAAACCTTTTAATTGACAATTACTGGATCCCAATCTGTTTTCATCATTTAGTCTTAGTCGTTATATAAGGGTCAGTAAACAATATCGTAATCACTTGAGTGAGAAAATAGTAAGGACTGTACATGTGGGCGGTTATTCCAGCTACTTCTCCAGGCTGATATTTGTCTGAGATGACATCTCATGTAGGTAGCAGCTGATGAGTCACACATAAAAGCCAAGGGCAGCAATAGACAAAAAGGTTTTATGGGCCCAGGGCTGTGCACATTCCATTATCACTGGTATTCTAGAAAAAATATATACTTCTTCATTGATTGATCCACCACCGTTCACATTATGTCATCCCGATTGTCTGAGGTATATGCTCCTAGATGTTCATGGCTTCTGTAATGTAGAAAAGTGCTCAGATATTTGTCTGTGTGTAAAAGTGGCAAAATATTAGACTTTTCTCTCCTTTTACAACTATGTTTCAGCAACCTCTCCCATGAAAGCTGAAGCTTGTGTACCTGCTGAGGAGAAGACCAAAGCTATAACTTCTGAGGATCTGGAGGACTGGCTGGACAGTATGATCTCCTAGTCTCGTCTTATACTTACAAAGATGTGGTTAATATAAAATAAAGATGCATTGTTACTGGGAGCCATGTTACTTTTGTTACTCTGTGAAGTTGACCAAACATGAGGAATATAAACAGTTGAGGATTAAAAAATGTATATGGTTATATTTTAGGGATTGAATCACAGACCTAGTGTAAGAAGGATGTCTAGCAGTGTGTGTGTGTGTGGGGGGTGGCAGTGTGTCTTAAAAGGAACCTGTAACCGGTATTTTGTGTACAGAGCCGAGGACATGGGCTGCTAGATGGCCGCTAGCACATCCGCAATACCCAGTCCCCATAGCTCTGTGTGCTTTTATTGTGTAAAAAAAAAAACTATTTGATACATATGCAAATTAACCCGAGATGAGTCCCTGACAGGTTCCCTTTAAGCAAATACTAATGAGCGCTTCCATTATTATTATCAGTATGCAGGAGGCACGGTGAGCAGGGAGTGTAGCTCTGGCTGTACTCACCGCTCCCTGGTCTTCTTCCAGGCACCATGCTGTGTATGGATTGCATATAGTGTCAAAACATAGTGCATGTCTGCATACACTATGACCTGAGGCCGTGCAATGTCAGGTGACAATGCATCGTGGTGCTAGCAGGAGACCACGGAGTGGTGAGTGCGGGAAGAATGCGCTGGATCTACAGAGTGGCGGAGCTGTCTGAAGAAGTAGAGGTAAGTTACTTTATTTATTTTACGGTCTGATCTGGGCTCTGATGAAGATTAGGGTGTGTGATCTGAGATCTGATAAAGATTGGGGGTTTGATTAGGGGGACTGATTTGAGGTCTGATTAAGGTGGGGGAATAATTGGGTGTCTGATCTGAGGTCTGAAAGATTTGGGGTCTGATTTGAGGCCTGATAAAGATTAAGGGGCTGATGAAGATTGGGGGGTTTGATGAAGATTAGGGGCTGACTTGGGGTGAGATGAAAATTGGAGGTTAGATTGTGTGCTCTGATCTTAGGTCTGTTAAAAATTGGGGGTCTGGTCTGGGCTCAGATGAAGATTTGAGGTCTGATCTGAGGTCTGATTAAGATTGGGTAGCTGACTTGGGGGGATCAGATGAAAATTGGGGGTCTGACTGGGGGAACTGATCTGAGTACTGATAAAGATGGGGTTCTGATTGGGGGGAATGATCTGTGGTCTGATAAAGATTTGAGGACTGATTTGGGGATCAGATGAAGATAAAAGGTTTGATTGGGGTCTCATCTGAGGTTTGATGAAGATTGGGAGTCTGATTAGGGGGACTGATCTGAGGTCTGATAAAGGATGGAGATCTGATAGAGATTGGGTGGCTGCTTTAGGGATCAGAGGAATATTTTTTTTGGGGGGGGGGGGGGGGGGCTGATCTGAGGCCTGATAAAGATTGGGGTCAGATGAAGATTATGGGTTTGATTGGGGGTCTAATCTGAGGTCTGAAAAAGGTCTGGCCTGATGAAAAATATTAATTTTTGTATTTCGACCTACGTCTTCAACAGTTTGGGGATTACATTTTAAAGGGCTTCTCCAGGATTTTCATATTGATAGCCTATCCTCAGGATAGCTCATCAATATGAGATCATCAGGAGTCCAACTCCCTGCACCCCACCAATCGGTTGTTTGATGAAGCTTATCAAGCACAGTGCCATCCATTGATCCATTGAAGGACAGCTGTTCTTGGTATTGCAGATCAGCCTCATTCACTTGAATGGAACTGAGCTGTGCCTAGGCCAACTATTCAATAAATATATACTCTGTAAGCGCTGTATTATTTCTCGCTCATATGATGTTATACACTAGAGATAGCCTGCCTACATTCAATGTGCTGTTCATAGTGCGCCCTGCGCTGATGAATAGCAGGAAAAGTGTAAGGCATATTGGTACACCATAGACTTTTGCCAGGGTGCGGGTACCCACAGAGAGGGCTACCTCTGGCACCTGTGCGATAGGTTCACCATCACTGTCCTAGTGTATGCCACTTGTGCCTGACACTAAAAATCACTGAATGTTGTAACCACAGCCTATGTTCACAAATCAAGGTCATGTATCCAATGTTCTCTATCAAATATACAGGTAGTGGAAATGTTATTTGGTGTGTTTCCCCTTGATATTTCGGCATGGAGAATCGTGCGTCTGCACAGTAAGACAAACAGTTCAGCCGGTTTATCATTTATTTATTGCGATGGGCACTTTATTGAATTTGAAGAAAAATGCATAAAGTTAGCAGCTTCACTACAGCACTTACCAATGACCAGAAAGCAGTGCTTTGAATTTGGCATAAGATTTCCATTTAAGAGAATATAATTTAAGATACATTCCAGTTTCTTCAAATAACAGCAAACTGTCATTGAAAGAAAAACTAAATAGCAACTGAATGCAGTTTCTCATTTCGTACAGTAAAACAAAGAACAGCACAACTTTTGATCTAATCCTAGCATGGAAAGAATATCTTGCATAGCTACGTCTACAGACGGTTAAGGCACTTCATCGATTAAGTTCAGGGTCGAAAAAGTGTTAAGAATTTACTTTTCCCCTACTAACTTTACCTTCAACTGCCTGAAGTTTCACAAAATAAAGCTAAATACTTTTACCTTTCATAGACTAGACTATCTTACAAAAGTAAACGTAAAGCTCTGAGCACCAGATGTACCCAGAAGCTCACCTGTATCACCAAAGGCTAAGATGGTTTCAACCTGTTTATGTCCAGTTGAATTCTTTCAGGCTCCAGAACACAAACATTCCCCGAAACACAGCGCAGCAAACTGACTTGGTGTCTGTGACTAGCATCAGATTTGTGACATAATCAAAAGCCTCAATATCAAAGTTGAAAAAATCCCCCCCCCAAAAAACGAATTAAAACTGCATGCTTCTCCAGACACAATGTCCCATTCTACAGAACTAATGCGTCTGTCAGGTTGTGTGGGGTCAAGCTCTGAATTTCACTGCTGCAGAGAGAACCGAGCAGTTGCTGTGAAGATAATTATTGTGCACTAGATGTGTATCAGTTAGCCCTTTTATTCTCGGGCAGCCAGATGTGTGGCATTTCAGTAAAAAAATGTTTGCCCATTAGTGTGAAAATCAAGAGATGCTGGGATGGTTGCAATCAGGCTGAATACCGTTGGTTGAGTTGTAAACTTCTTGAATGTAAGTGCTATCTGCTAGATTCTATATAACATTGACTTTTATTTTCATTACATTTTTTAGTAACTCAACAAATGCACTATGGCTGATTGAGCGTTTATTGATGTACTGTGGTGGTTATTACCTTTTAGTTCTAGATATCTGGTATATCATTGCACATTTGCTATAGACCTGTGTTTGTTGTATGAGTCATTGGTTTTAAGGAAATGACATGAATCCAAATGAATAGATTGAGGTCTTGGTTGGGCAGAGCTGGTCTTCAAGTAAATGTGTCCCACTGGGTGATTTTTGTTCCAGGTTCGGTACATGCCCAGTGAATCTGGCTCATGGGTTAATGCCAGGCTTTTATCCAAGCTGGTCTTCATATTGCTTGCGGAAACAGTCACCAGCTGGGAAGAAGTCCCAACACCTCTCTTGATACATCTTCCAGACATAAGATTCCTACAGTAGACATAAACAAACAGAAATCTCATACAGGATTGTGAACTTTATGTTCTCTGCTGCACAATTGGGAGATTTATCAATGTTTTTACGCCACTATTGTGAAATAAAAAGTTCCAGATTATGATGCATGCCGTATTTGCGCCATAACTTGCAACTTTTTTTTTTTAGAAAAGGGTGCAGCTTAGCAGCTCCTAGGTGGTGTAATTTCAGTTTTTTTTAGCGTTTAGAAAGACAGAAGATGTGACAAATATATTGAGGCCTATGCCTCTTAAGGCAGCCATACACATTCAATACCTGTTGTCGGAAAGATTCTTTGGCCAACAGCTCTGTCTTCAGTTACACGCTCATGTGTATTCAATGGGGAGAGGGGAGAAAGCTGCTGCCATACACCAGCTTACCTCTTTGGAGAACAAAAGGAATGGGCAAAAATATTCACTTCACCCGATCCTTCTTCTCTCTCGACATCATCTGTTGAGGGAGCGTTGGGAGCTCCCCTGACACATTGGCTAAGCAACACACATATGTGTTTGGGGGCTTTTAGTATATCTGTTGCATCTTACTTCAATGCACCTTTAACTAAGACTGCCAAAGGAAACGCCAGTCTTAGTAAATCTCCCACTATCTCATCTTATGTTCTCATCCGCTATTCCACACTGGTAAATTAAGAATAATTCATGCTTTAAGTGTCTATGCTAGAAAATGGCAGAAGTGAGGTTCTGGTTCTATGCAGGTGGGACATGTATTGCACCATTTTGTGATGATTTTCAGAAGGGATAGGTTTTACTTTCCAGAAGTCTTGGGAGAGATGTATGAAAAACAAGTCATCATGATTTGGAACTTATTTCTCATTACTTGTGGAGTGAATGCATAGAATAATCTTCATACAAGAACCTCCTGTCTGCTTGGGTAAGTAACCATCATTTCTGGTATTGTTATTTTTAAGAAATCCTCACACATTCTCATTTTACGTGAAGCCTTTTTAGTAAGTGAATGCCCAAGTGTTAAACTGATACAAGTCTACTCTACTGCTACTCTTACATGCATGTTAATCCAATTCAGGATGCAAAAAGTGCCTTGTATTATGGATGCTGTTATATACAAATGTGAAATCTCTGTGGTCTTATTGTCTTTGAAATGATGGGACAAAAGCTTTGAGTTGTAATTGCAGGGCTGCCACCTCATCACATTAGCCCACTACACTTATCTGAGGCAAGAGTAAGAAGTCTGGAGAAGCTTCAAAAGTTGATGATGGACATTGGTATAATATGTTTGAAGAGCATGCAATTCCTATTTTACAAGTGCAGTGATCCCTTCAAGATACAATAGCCTCAGGATACAATATTTTGAATATGCGATGGTCTTTTCTGACCCATTGTAAGTTGAAACTAGACTCAACATACAATGTCTCAGACTCAGATCCAACCAATCAAGGCCACTTCTCTGGTAAAATAGCAGTATTATTTGCCAGTTATCAGCTATCCCTGACTGTTAGTCCCCTTTCACACAAGCGAGACGTAGTAGTACGTCATGGTGATCGCACGGGCATCAGAGTGGTCCGCGTGCGATCACTGCAGGGGCCCGGCAGTCCCTAGTAGCCAGGCCCATGCTGTATCCGCCGGCATCGCTGTAAAAGCAGATGCCGGCGGATTACCCCTTCTATGCCGCGGTCCGCGCTGACCGCGACATAGAAGGGGTTTGTGTCGGGTGAGTGAGCGCATCGAGTCCCCTCGCTGCTGTGGCGGGGACTCGATGTGTCAGAAGGCAGCCCGATGCCGTGCAGAGGCTGCCCAATGTCTTGCTGGGCATCAGGACCTATGGGTGTCGAGGAGATCCAGCCTCAGGCTTGGTCTCCTAGGCAACATGTTAGTGTATGACTCCGTGTCATACGGAATTGTGTTATGGTCCGTGGTAATGGAATCCATTATGCAATTCTGCTTTTACCACCAAACGAAGCGTGAACTAATTCCATAACATGAAATCCGCTCATCTCTACTGTTATCTAAGCGGTCTCTTCTGACATTTGTGCATTTTCTCATCACATATACTACCTAAGAGCTGAGTACATGAGCTTTTTATCTGCAGAGTTCAATACTTTATTCAGGTGACCTGAAAAGTCATTCTTATAACTAGGTTAATACTTAAAACTAGGTGGTCTCAATTTACCCTTTGGAACAGATAATGCTGTGCCTCCCCTGGAGGCTGACTTTCTTCTCATACGTAAGAGCTGAAATGCTAGCTTATAAATAATTGAATGTACTTTGTCCAAGTGAAAAGCATTTGGAGTTACTCATTTTTACACTAAAGTGAATGTTTGTGTGGAATATGCTATACAGGGTTATTAGGAGACTACTTGGTTTCTTATTCATGATGGTATCCCCTAACAGCCACCTATTGGTTATGTAGTACAAATAGTGCAGCCAGTCAGATGCCATGTGTCAGTGCAGGTTCCGGAGAAGAAAGACATGCACAACTTTGCTCTCGTAACCAAATATTGGTTTTAGTTATCCATATTTACCAAGAATGTCTCATCAAAATGTTAAAGGTGTATTCGTGTAGTGTGGATAGGGGATAACTTTTGCCAACCAGACAATGACGTGCCTAGGGTGTTTGCCCCCAATACTTTAAAAAAAATTGTATCCCCTAACAGTAGTATTGCCTACATTGTACAACCTTAACAGTAGTTTTGTCCAGATATGTGCCCCCATTACGGTAGTTATGCCCACACTGTGTCCCCTAACAGTATTTATGCCCTCACTGTACAACTTTCACAGTAGTTATGCCCACATTGTGCCCCCTCACAGTAGTTATGCACTGTGTGCCCCCTTCACAGTTGTAATGCCTTCTGTGCCCCTTCAGAGTAGTTATGCCCTCACTGTGCCCCCATAACAGTAGTAATGCCCTCTGTGCCACTTCACAGTAGTAATGCCCATTGTGCCCTCTTCACAGTAATAATACCCACTCAGTGCCACATAAGTAATGCCCACCCCCTTCACAGGAGTAATTCTCTGTGCCCCCTTCACATTAGTAATGCCCTCTGTGCCCCCTTCATAGTAGTAATGGCCATTGTGCCCCCTTCACAGTAATAATGCCCATTGTATCCCATTTATAGTAGTATTGCCCATTGTGCCCCCTCCATAGTAGAAATGCCCTCTGTGCCCCCTGTGTTTAAAAACAAACAAACACAGTGCCTACTCACCTTATCCCGTTCCTGAAGCTCACATCCCTCTCTCCCCTGCAGGCACAGGTCGCTCTGCAGCACTGTGTGGGCAGAGCTTAGGCAGATTCCAAGGCTCTGGCTCCCCCCTCACATCTCAGCAGCACGATCTGTGCCTGCAGGCTGAATGGTGGAGAGGGAGAAGTCTCCCTGCTTCATCATTCAGTGCGTGAGAGAAGGTGTGCGTGGAGTTGAGTGGCAGGACTGCAGCTCCCCTTGAAGTTTCCTGTTAAAGCCATGGAGATTGCTGCAGCAAATTTCAGTTTTCCTGGGCGGTCTTGCATGGTTTCCAATAGCATTAAATAAAGGGAGAAAAGAAGAAATAAATTGCACATCCACTGCTAATGCTATGATCTCATCCCTGCATTTCTGCAGGAGACGGCACTAAATAGCGCATGCTAAATGAGGCATTAGTGTACATTTTGATCAAAAGGCATAAGCCCACTCACCACTCATAAAAATGATCCATTTATATTTAAATCCCAAACCCTGCAGTATACATAATGTCCCGCTTATTGGCCTCCAGCATTATTAAGGTGCCCAGCAGTGGCTCCCAGCAGTAATAATATCCCGCAAAAATAATGCCCCCGCCAAGGTTGCCTCTATGAGTGGGTCCTAACCTAACATTGGCGTAGCGCTGCCGGCGACCACCGATGCTGCCGCGCCATCCCGGCCGGCGGTGGGACCCAGCAGCCAAACAGCACCCCTGCTGCCTGACCATGCCAAACCTAGCTCTGGGCCCCACCAACCAGCCAGAAAAACAGCACAGTGGCCCCCGTACAGCACCGCACCATGTGAACAGTTGTCAAAGCTCACCTATTTGCAGTGGATGTGCGATTCATTTCTTCTTTTCTCCCTTTATCTAATGTATAGAGATTCTGTCCCTGGATCTGCACTCCTTCCATAAGCCAAGTGATTTTAATTAGCCTAGTATTCTGCAGTAGGGGTTAAATTAGCCTATCATGCTCTCAGTTGGAGTTCCTGTGAGCTTCAGAGGAGGTGAGCTTTGACAACTGTTCACATGGTGCGGTGTTTTTCTGGCTGGTTGGTGGGGCCCAGAGCTAGGTTTGGCATGGTCAGGCAGCAGGGGTGCTGTTTGGCTGCTGGGTCCCACCGCCGGCTGGGATGGCGCGGCAGCGTCTGAGGTCGCCGGGCAGCGCCGCGCCAATGTTAGGTTAGGACCCATTCATAGAGGCAACCTTGGCGTGGTGAGTGGGCTTATGCCTTTTGATCAAAATGTACACTAATGCCTCATTTAGCATGTAGCATAGAGGTGGTACACATGCGCTATTCAGTGCTGTCTCCTGCAGGAATGCAGGGATGAGATCATAGCATTAGCAGTGGATGTGCGATTCATTTCTTCTTTTCTCCCTTTATGTATTGTTTTCAATAGCTCCTACTTAGGCCTCATGCACGCGGCCGTTGCCAGCTGTGGCACGTATTGCGGCCTGCAAACAGCGGGTCCACAATATGCAGGCATAGACTATGTGCTCACCACACCACGGATGCGGACCCATTTGCTTGAGTGGGTCTGGATCCGTTGCGGCAGCAGCACGGATAGTGCCCGTGCATTGGGGACTGCAAATTGCCATTGCACGGAACGGCCGAGCAATGGCCGTGTGCATGAGGCCTTAAGGTGATTGCGCACTAAGGGTACTTTCACACTTGCGTTGCTTGATTCCGGCAGGCAGTTCCGTTGCCTGAACTGACTGCCTGATCAGGCAAACTGTATGCAAACGGATGTCATTTTTTCTGACTGATCAGGCATTTTTCAGACTGATCAGGATCCTGATCAGTCAGAAAAATGCATTGCAATACCGGATCCGTTTTTCCGGTGTCATCAGGCAAAACGGATCCGTTTTTTTTTTTTTTTTTTCATTTTTAAAGGACGGATCCGGCATTCCGGTATTTTGAATGCCGGATCCGGCACTAATACGTTCCTATGGAAAAAAATGCCGGATCCGGCATTCAGGCAAGTCTTCAGTTTTTTTCGCCGGAGATAAAACCGTAGCATGCTACGGTTTTCTCTTTTGCCTGATCAGTCAAAACGACTGAACTGAAGACATCCTGATGCAAACTGAACGGATTACTCTCCATTCAGAATGCATGGGGATATGCCTGATCAGTTCTTTTCCGGTATAGAGCCCCTGTGACGGAACTCTATGCCGGAAAAGAAAAACGCAAGTGTGAAAGTACCCTAAGGCTACATTCACACAATGAAAAACTGACACCCTGTCACTTTTTTCGTGGACATTTTTCAACCATTTTGCATCCATTTTCTGGCTGTTAAAAAAAAAATATATAAAAATGATCCATTTATATTTAAATCCCAAACCCTGCAGTATACATAATGTCCCGCTTATTGGCCTCCAGCATTATTAAGGTGCCCAGCAGTGGCTCCCAGCAGTAATAATATCCCGCAAAAATAATGCCCCCGAGAATTAATAATGTGCGGGGTTATGCAAAAAAAAATTACTCACCTCATCCATTTGCACGGGCAGAGACAGTTGCTCCTCTCTTGATACTGAAGGACCTTTGCTCCCAGCTTGAGGACATCACCATGCTCTCCCAGCGCGCTTCAGCATCAAGAGAAGAGTAACTGCCTCTGCAAGTGGATGAGTAATTTTTTATTTTAACCTCTAAAAGTCCATTTTACACTACTGTACCCCTTTTTAATGGCCATTAGTGGGGTGCATTCCTGTCTAACAGCCTTTAAAAACAGTCTCATTGATTTCAATGGGGTCTATCCGGCCATTAAATCGGCCAAATGTAGGACATGTCCTAATTTTTGATGGCCGCCATTCACTGGCCGTAAAAAAAACTGCTTTCCGAATAGCCCCATTGACTTCAGTTTGTTGTAAAAATGGTCGTGTCTATGTAGCCTTATGTCTATTTTCTAAAAACACTGGTTTGGCTTTTTTTAAGGAAAAAAATGCAGTGGCCAAAATTTCCAATAGTAAATTCTAACGTGTCCACAAAGACTACTTTTTTGCAGTGGTATTTTAAGATGGGTTTTTCGTGTTTTGTAGTCCCATTCGTTTTTTAAATCACAGCATGCTCTGGGTGTGATGTTCTTCAGGCATTTCCCCCTAAACTTTTCTATAGGAAAATAAAATGTCTGGAAGAATTGCAACTAAAACACGTTGTGACTACAACACGCCGCCCCCCAAGAAATGCTTGAATTTCATACCAAAGAATGCCCAAAACCACTTAATATCAAGTCTAATAATAGGGTTATGGTATATTTCGTAAAGGATTTATTGTAGGAACCAAAGATAGGAATTCCTTCCTTCATTTTGACTTTTCCTTAGGAAGAAACTTATAAAGTTCCTTCTTCAGTTCATTCTCAAATCCCAGTTTTGAGAATTTGCTGGTCATAAAAATGTGAAGAGGTGCTGCAGATGACCCCTTACCATGCACTTAGATACTGTAGACAGGTTTATGACTGCTACACAACACAAACAGGTGAGCACTTAGACACCCAATTCACCTTATTAGCCCCTTTTTTTATTGCGGTACTCCTCTGGTCCCATATATAATCCATATGTTCATGCTGGGGAATTGCCAGCTTTATACCTCCATTGGATAGAGCATCTTTTGCTATTTATATGTATTTGGCTTGGTTTTGTCATATCATGTGGCTGTACCTCTGCCGTGATACGTTTGTGTGATTAAATAAATAAATACATTGCATGCATCTTCTCTAAAAGAGTCACCTACCTGTCCAGTGTGTTCTGTCTCATCCTTATTAATGATATACATAAGGAAGAACCTGGAAGAAGCACAGAGACCATCACATGAAATACAAAGAGAAGATATGGATTTATGCTAGTTACCACGTTTAAGCAAAATATGGTGAGAGCTTTTCATAAACCCTGTTTAGTAAACTGATGAAAATTACGGAAAGATACTTGGTCCTTTGAATTGTGTTTAGAAGGTAACGACTGCAGGATTGGTCTGTTTTTTCTAATTTTGGCTTCTTATTAGAATGCTTGGAAAAGTGTAAAATGTTTGCAGGAGACGAGTTCTGCCAAGCTGACTATTAGGATGGGTAAAGCAATCATTCCCGTAGGTGAGAAGACATGGCAGTAGATGAGCAGTTGCTGGAAACAATAAAGCGTCTTTTCTGTACCCAGACTGATATGTTTGGCGGCAGATGACAGGAGTGGTGACAGCTCATGCCCCTTAGAGAAAGACTTTTGGGCTATTAGCACTTCATGAATGTATCCAGCAGCAGCACAAAGTAAGAAAATAAGCC
Source organism: Bufo gargarizans (assembly GCF_014858855.1). Classification (NCBI taxonomy): domain Eukaryota; kingdom Metazoa; phylum Chordata; class Amphibia; order Anura; family Bufonidae; genus Bufo; species Bufo gargarizans. The sequence goes on from NC_058090.1 coordinate 53,413,539, forward strand.
TCCAGGAGACACTTGTAGGTATCCTGTAGGAATTAACATCTGACACCTGTAGCCACACATCTTCTCTTTGAAAAGGTCAGAGTGGATGAAATGCTTAGAGGACATTTACATTCTTTTCATCTATGATCTGCACCTGACTTCATCTCCGCCACCTCCTCCTCTCTCTCTCCTTCCCTTCATTGGTTTATAGCGTGTGATAGAAGGATATTATATTTAATTATTGCTAAACTGAAGTTTTTCTAAGGGTGAACATGGGGGGTAACCAGAGGTCAGCTCATCCTCTGCTCCTGCCATGACCAGGTGCTGCTGTATGGCAGTGTCCCTGGCAGATGAGTACTGTAACAGTTTATTAATGCACTGTCACACATTGCACTTTTTTGTTCTTTTGCTGTAAATAGCAGCAAAAATTTGTATGGCGATTTTCCTCATTGATTTTTAGGGTAGAAAAGGATAATCTACAGATCTAGCCAAGCTGAGTTGCATCAATTATTATAACAGTCTAAAGATGACACAGTGTCATACATGAAGTTTTAATATACAACAAATACTGTACTATACGGTATACTTACAGATAGTTAGCCAGGTTGTGTTCTTGTAAAGTATGTGTTTCAAAGCCATGCGGCGTTGTATCAAAGTAATCATTTCCAATCCCACAAATGAAGCATTTTGTCTGAATAGAGAGGAATAGTACATGATGAGAGGCAGGATGTCACAGCACTGTCTATCCTGTACACGTCATATTTTGGAGTAAGAGTATCTCATACCTCCATATCTTCTCTGACTTGTTCTTGTTGATCTCTCAGTTCTCCAAAAGCATCAATGATCAAACCTGTTCCAGAACAGAAAACAGTTTGGACATTTCATATCCACTATGTTATACAGTTGGTGGTACTGTGGTTGTGATTTTACATTTCATTGTGAATCACATTCTGTAGTAGTGTGGGTACTGTCACGGGTAGTGACAAAAACTGTATGTGGGTTTGATGCGATTGCAGTTTTTACAGGTGAAACAAATGTATTACATGTTTTTGACCAGTAAAAGCCGCAGCTAACCACAGAATATGTGCATCCTGTTTCTTTTTTCCCATTTTGATGTGGTTTCCACCACTGTGTGTCAGTATACCCTTCCTCTGGCACCATCTAACTTATTAAGTGGTAGCTGGCCTTTTGATGAATAGAGGCTGCCAATTAATCGTGTAGCTGGACGACAGCTGAAATGCATAGTGTCCTAGAAAAATGAACTTACGTACCTTGAATAATGGCAAGGAGAATGACAATAACAAAGAAGAAGAAGGTGATGTCAAACACAATGCGATACATCTCATAAGGGTCACCGGCAGGGTCCTCAATCTCATCTCCAATGCCACCTCCAGCTCTCACCCCCACATACATGTGGAACAGATAACACTGAAAGAGGACCATGCTATAATTAGTCTAGTTTCCAATATCATTCAGCACAAAGCACCCATCTGGGAGGATTACACAGTATCTTCTTCTAAAGGGTAATGTCATACAAGTCATTTGCCATAAATGCTTCTTAATTGCATTGTTAATCACTAATGCACTGACCGAAAAGTAATGAACTGAGAGCCCTGTCACACTTTATAGAAAGAGTAGTTCAAATTCTACACTGATTAGAGGGAATTTATTATTGGCCGTGCACCAGAATTGTGGTGGGAAAGTAGAGCTTTATGTCATGCTCTGCACCTTGACCGCACTTACTAGAATTTGCGTCAGAAACTGGTGTAGATCATAACATATATGCATGCCACTGCATAGCTGGCATAGCTTTGCTTTTCTGGCACACACCCCTTTAATAAATTAGTTGGATCTTACGCCATTATGCTTTGGATTAAGACCAGCATATGAAACCAAAGTCTTACTAAATTCTGTACCATCTACACCTTGCAACTTACACATTCATACAGTGGTCCACATGTACTATTGTGGCGGTGCCTGAATTCTGGCTTATTGTGCTCCAGAATTGGGTCAACTATTAAAATTAAAATTTTAGATGCTTCATTCAAGGGGTGTGTGTGGCTAAGGCAACTTTCACACTAGCGTTTCTGTTTTCCGGTATTAAGATCCGTCATAGGGTCTCAATACCGGGAAAAAAACGCTTCAGTTTTGTCCCCATTCATTGTCAATGGGGACAAAACGTAACTAAATAGAACGGAATGCTCCAAAATGCATTCCATTCCGTTTGGATGTATTCCCATACCGGAGAGCAAACTCACAAATGCATTGCAAGAACGGATCCGTCTCTCCGCTTGTCATGCGGACTGACAGATCCGTCTTGTATCTTTTTTCACATTTTTACCAGTCTGTGCATGCGCAGACTGGAAGGACGGATCCGGCATTCCGGTATACATTCCTATGGGGAAAAATACCAGATCAGGCATTCCGGCAAGTCTTCAGTTTTTTTTGCCGGAGATAAAACAGTAGCATGCTACGGTTTTTATCTTTTGACTGATCAGTCAAAATGACTGAACTGAAGACATCCTGAACGGATTACTCTCCATTCAGAATGCATGGGGATAAAACGGATCACTTCTTTTCCGGTATAGAGCGCCTAGGCACTGATGGCCAGTTCGCCATGTTCGCCCGCGAACACATGCGGGCTGCCATCTTAACTCACAAGTCCGGCGATGCACAGGTAAGTCCTTACCTGTGCCTGTGCTGGGAGCTGGTCTGAAACAAATGTGGTCACGGGAGCAGGCAGTTCCGAGAACAGCCGCCGGGGGCCTTCATTAGGCTGTTCTCAGAACTGCCTGCTCCCGGTGACCGCATTTGTTTCAGACCGGCACAAGGACAGGTAAGGACGTGCCTGTGCATCGCCGGACTTGTGAGTTATGATGGCAGCGCGCATGTGTTCGCGGGCGAACTGGCCATCACTGCCCCTAGGACGGAACTCTATGCCGGAAAAGAAAAATGCTAGTGTGAAAGTACCCTAACAGAAGCGTTTTTGCTGATCCCTGCCGGATCCAGCAAAAACACTAGTAGCCTTAGCATGAAGGAATTTATGTCTTGAGCTGTGACAATGTGTACCTAAATTGTGCCAACATTTTATCACAAATTTCTGTCCCAAAGTAAGTCAACCAGTAGGTGGTATAGACTTAGTAGCATAGCTGTACACTTCTGTCTAATTCGGCATGAGCCAATCTTTAAACTGCTGAAGTTTTGTGTCCGCTAATCATTATTGTATTGCTTCGTTCACATCACCGTTCAGCCTTTCTGTTCTCCTCAGTTTAGGAGCAGGAGAACGGAAAGGACGGAGAAGGCACATAACTGAGCCAAACAGAGCCCTTAGGACCCCATAGACTATAATGGGGCCAGTTATGTTTCCGCTCAGAAGATGATTTTAAAGTGGAGACAAAAGTTGTGCATGCAGAACTTTTGTCTCCGCTCCAAAATCATCATCTGAGCAGAAACAACAGACTCCATTCTAGTCTATGTCCTAAGGGCTCAGATTTGCTCAGTTATGTTTCGAATCCATCCTTTCCGTTCTCTTGCTCCTAAACGGGGCAGGAGAATGGAAAGGCTGAACGGTGATGCGAACAAATCCTCAGATGTATGTTGTAATTTGAGAATCTTAAAGTGACTGCAATTGACTAAAGGTTAAAAATCCTACACAGATTAATTTCTAAATATGTTTTTACACCAGTGAGCACTATGTTTTTGTGATTTAAACTCACAAGTGGGCACCATTTGTAAAGAATGGATTTCCACTGATTTCCATGGTCTGTCTGCAGTCACCACTAGAAAGGGCTCAGGTGCTTATTGCATACTGTCAACAGTATTAGGCATTAATCTAACTTTGGCAAATTTGCTGGAAATGGCACTATAGTGAACATATTAATATACTGTTATAAGGGTATCTGTGACATTGTCCTACATTGTGTAGTACAGCCAGCTGCAATGTATATACAGTATTCCTATCCTGTTCCAAAATGATTTCTGATAGAGGGGCAATATGACTATACTTGCACATCAGTAGCTTCCATTGAAAAAATAATGCGCAGGACATTGGTGGATGGGTCTAGTCATATACCCCTCCGTCAGCAGCCATGTTGGGACAGGATAGTGTTTTGTACATGGGAGCCGGCCGTGCTGCACAATTGATTATAGTGCTGTTTCCAGTACATCTGGAGTGGTCAACTCCTGTACTACAGGGAGCTTCATAGTTAAACAGTATGCAGTAAGCTCCCCCTAGTGGCAGCTCCTTCCAATCGAAAAATCTTCTTTTAACGCTGTTGATGCAAGGGATTTCATGCTCTGTATCATCATAAAGCTCTGACTACTATAAAGATATATTAAAAACTACATGAGCACCTACATTTCAACATAGAAACAGCAGCATATGAAAAGGTAGCAGTTCACACTACAATTAAAGGCGTACAGGAGCTAAAGTGCTGCAGTAGACCTTAAATTATTTGTGCTATGGAATTAATGGAGTACATGTGCATTTCAGTGTTATGCTAAGGTTTCCTGTGCCCTCTTCTATTCCCCTCGTAGGATTTGCCGCTTGCGCGTACCGTCATCATATCATCACACTTCATATCCGGATCATCTTCATCCTCACTCTTGTTGTAAAACTTTCGGAAAAAGTTGAAAGCCACAACCGTGTAAAGATAGACAACAACCGCCAGGAGACCAACAGTTAACACCAACTGAGGGAGGGAAAAACAATTGTTATTTATTGTTATATGACTTGATGATATAATGGTTTGTTATCTGCATTCACAGAGGTCCTCCTATAATCAGGATCCTATCTACTTTTAGAGCCAGGTCTACATCTGCAGTAATGAAATCAATGGATGCACTACAATTACATTGAGGTCCTTTCAGAGGAGAACAGCTGATTGTGGGGCTCCCAGCAGTGGGACCTTTATGATTAGCTCGATTCTAAGTTGCAAACTGAAAAAGAGTTATTTAAAGCGGTTGTTTCACTTCAGCAAATGGCATTTATTATATGTAGAGAAAGGTACAAGGCACTTAATATTAAGGAAAATTGTCACAGTGAGGGTGGAGATGCGTGCAGCCCTGAACTCAACCCGCACCTCTGTCCCTGCCTACTTGCACGGCCCTATAGGGGATAATGAGATCCGCACACCCTATTGGGTAATGGGTGCCCACGGAGGACGAAGGATCGTCACGTAGTACAATGAAGAAATTCGTGGCACACCAGAGTTGATTTGATGCAATTTAATTATTGGTTGATGTTCTACATCATTTCATATATTCATATATACATATAATCGATACATCCGGATAGGAGCAAATTAAACTTGTATAGCATGTCCCAACGTTTCGGCCATATGTCTGGCCTTTGTCAAGGGATCTATAAGAAATTATATAAATTGGAATCATTTGTAAGTTCATATAAATAAAATGAGGGTCATGAAAAAATAGTAGAAAAATCAATTAAGGGTCCAGTATATGTCAAAGCGAAAACAAAGCAAGTTAAAAGAAAGACAATTCCAAGAGTATCATCATTGCAGCAAGACACAGTGAGGCATTGACGGACAGCATATATGGGGTAGCATTAGTGGCGCCATATATCAGCATGATAAATATAAGTCAGTGGAAACCACTGAGTTATAAATAAAGTGTTATCATATACAGACGTGGACAAAATTGTTGGTACCCTTTGGTCAATGAAAGAAAAAGTCACAATGGTCACAGAAATAACTTTAATCTGACAAAAGTAATAATAAATTAAAATTCTATAAATGTTAACCAATGAAAGTCAGACATTGTTTTTCAACCATGCTTCAACAGAATTATGTAAAAAAATAAACTCATGAAACAGGCATGGACAAAAATGATGGTACCCCTAACTTAATATTTTGTTGCGCAACCTTTTGAGGCAATCACTGCAATCAAACGCTTCCTGTAACTGTCAATGAGACATCTGCACCTCTCAGCAGGTATTTTGGCCCACTCCTCATGAGCAAACTGCTCCAGTTGTGTCCGGTTTGAAGGGTGCCTTTTCCAGACTGCATGTTTCAGCTCCTTCCAAAGATGCTCAATAGGATTGAGGTCAGGGCTCATAGAAGGCCACTTTAGAATAGTCCAATTTTTTCCTCTTAGCCATTCTTGGGTGTTTTTAGCGGTGTGTTTTGGGTCATTGTCCTGTTGCAAGACCCATGACCTGCGACTGAGACCAAGCTTTCTGACACTGGCTAGTACATTTCTCTCTAGAATTCCTTGATAGTCTTGAGATTTCATTGTACCCTGCACAGATTCAAGACACCCTGTGCCAGACGCAGCAAAGCAGCCCCAGAACATAACAGAGCCTCCTCCATGTTTCACAGTAGGGACAGTGTTCTTTTCTTGATATGCTTCATTTTTTCGTCTGTGAACATACAGCTGATGTGCCTTGGCAAAAACTTCGATTTTTGTCTCATCTGTCCACAGGACATTCTCCCAGAAGCTTTGTGGCTTGTCAACATGTAGTTTGGCATATTCCAGTCTTGCTTTTTTATGATTCGTTTTCAACAATGGTGTCCTCCTTGGTCGTCTCCCATGTAGTCCACTTTGGCTCAAACAACGACGGATGGTGCGATCTGACACTGATGTTCCTTGAGCATGAAGTTCACCTTGAATCTCTTTAGAAGTCTTTCTAGGCTCTTTTGTTACCATTCGGATTATCCGTCTCTTAGATTTGTCATCAATTTTCCTCCTGCGGCCACGTCCAGGGAGGTTGGCTACAGTCCCATGGATCTTAAACTTATGAGTAATATGTGCAACTGTACTCACAGGAACATCTAGTTGCTTGGAGATGGTCTTATAGCCTTTACCTTTAACATGCTTGTCTATAATTTTCTTTCTGATCTCTTGAGACAGCTCTTTCCTTTGCTTCCTCTGGTCCATGTCGAGTGTGGTACACACCATATCACCAAACAACACAGTGATTACCTGGAGCCATATATATAGGCCCAATGGCTGATTACAAGGTTGTAGACACCTGTGATGCTAATTAGTGGACACACCTTGAATTAACATGTCCCTTTGGTCACATTATGTTCTGTGTTTTCTAGGGGTACCATCATTTTTGTCCATGCCTGTTTCATGAGTTTATTTTTTTACATAATTCTGTTGAAGCATGGTTGAAAAACAATGTCTGACTTTCATTGGTTAACATTTATAGAATTTTAATTTATTATTACTTTTGTCAGATTAAAGTTATTTCTGTGACCATTGTGACTTTTTCTTTCATTGACCAAAGGGTACCAACAATTTTGTCCACGTCTGTAGATCAAGAAGTCTGGCTATGAGCCCCCTAATATGATGTCCATAGATGCCTATTGTTATGTACAGGCCTAATAAATAATCTATAAAGGAAGAGGGAAGAGACCAGTGATTACCTGAAGTTATTAGCTGTGGTGACCTCGACCGAATGTGAACGCTGTGAGGCGCGCGCTGGGATTTATAGAGGAGGCTAGAATGTGCTATCTAGATGGTGGCTGCGTGCGTCCGCGATGACGTCACGCCGCTGGCGCATGCGCAATGGTCTATGTCAGATAAATGAGGGCATATATGTTGCCCTTACTGTGGAAATCATTTGATGGAACCTGCGATGTATGAATAGCTCTATTTTAGTGTGTGGCTATGTAAAGGGCACTGCTGGTTCACTATTGTTATATGTTCTAATTGATATGTGTAGTTCTAAAGACCAAAAGCATCACACAGAAAGAAATCACATTGATGAAATATGGATAACATCATATTATAATAGTCACAGGTGATAGTATATAGTAATAATAATGTATAATGTTAATATATAATGATTACAGGGTTATATGGATGAGGGGGGAAAAAGGGGTAGGGAAAGGGGGATAAATGGGGTAGAGGGAGGGAGGGAAAAAGGAAAGGAAAAGGAAGGGGGAGGGGGGGAGGTTGGGGGGGGGGGTTTCTCACCCATATGGTCTAGATCTAAACTCCAATTTTATCGAATCTGTGAGGAGAAACATATAATGATCATTGTTAGGCCTCATGCACACGACAGTTTTTTTTCACGGTCCGCAAAAACGGGGTCCGTGATCCGTGACCGTTTTTTCGTCCGTGGGTCTTCCTTGATTTTTGGAGGATCCACGGACATGAAAAAAAAGTCGTTTTGGCGTCCGCCTGGCCGTGCGGAGCCAAACGGATCCGTCCTGAATTACAATGCAAGTCAATGGGGACGGATCCGTTTGACGTTGACACAATATGGTGCAATTGCAAACGGATCCGTCCCCATTGACTTTCAATGTAAAGTCAGGAGTCCCTTTACTTTCACACTTGTGTTCATATAATGCAGACGGTGGCTCCGTTCAGAGCGGATCCGTCTGCATTATATTGTTAAAACATTTCTAAGTGTGAAAATAGCCTCAGACGGATCCGTCCAGACTTTACATTGAAAGTCAATGGGGGACGGATCCGTTTGAAAATTGAGCCACAGTGTGTCATCTTCAAACGGATCCGTCCCCATTGACTTACATTATAAGTCTGGACGGATCCGCTTGCCTCCGCACGGCCAGGCGGACACCCGAACATAACTTGAAGCGTCCCCATCACCATGGGAACGCCTCTACGTTAGAATATACTGTCGGATATGAGCTACATCGTGAAACTCATTTCCGACTGTATATTCTAACACAGAGGCGTTCCCATGGTGATGGGGACGCTTCAGGTTAGAATATACTGAAAAACTGTGTACATGACTGCCCCCTGCTGCCTGGCAGCACCCGATCTCTTACAGGGGGCCGTGATCAGCACAATTAACTCCTCAGGTGCCGCACCTGAAGGGGTTAATTGTACTATCATATCCCCCTGTAAGAGATCAGGGCTGCCAGGCAGCAGGGGGCAGACCCCCCCCCTTCCTCCCTAGTTTGAATATCGTTGGTGGCACAGTGTGCGCCCACCATCGGGCCCCCCCCTTCCTCCCTCTATTGTTATAAATCGTTGGTGGCACAGTGTGCGCCCCACATCGCCCCCCCCCCTCCCTCCCTCTATTGTAATAAATCGTTGGTGGCACAGTGTGCGCCCCACATCGCCCCCCCCCTCCCTCCCTCTATTGTAATAAATCGTTGGTGGCACAGTGTGCGCCCACCATCGCCCCCCCTTCCTCCCTCTATAGTTAAAAATCGTTGGTGGCACAGTGTACGCCCACCATCGGCCCCCCCTCTCTCTATAGTAGTAACAACCATTGGTGGCAGTGTGCGGCCTCCCATTCCCCCCCCCCCCCATCATTGGTGGCAGCGGAGTTCCGATCGGAGTCCCAGTTTAATCGCTGGGGTTCCGATCGGTAACCATGGCAACCAGGAAGCTACTGCATCCCTGGTTGCCATGGTTACTTAGCAATAGTACAATTGTAGAAGATTCATACTTACCTGCTTGCTGCTGCGATGTCTGTGACCGGCCGGGAGCTCCACCTACTGGTAAGTGAAAGGTCTGTGCGGCGCATTGCTAAAGAACTGTCACTTACCAGTAGGAGGAGCTCCCGGCCGGTCACAGACATCGCAGCAGCAAGCAGGTAAGTATGAATCTTCTACTGTTGTACTATTGCTAAGTAACCATGGCAACCAGGGCTGCAGTAGCTTCCTGGTTGCCATGGTTACCGATCGGAGCCCCAGCGATTAAACTGGGACTCCGATCGGAACTCCGCTGCCACCAATGATGGGGGGGGGGAGGGGAAATGGGCGGCCGCACACTGCCACCAATGGTTGATCTTCGGATCCGTCTGTATGAAAGCAACCTACGGACACGGATGCCAATCTTGTGTGCATCCGTGTTCTTTCACGGACCCATTGACTTGAATGGGTCCGTGAACCGTTGTCCGTCAAAAAAATAGGACAGGTCTTATTTTTTTGACGGACAGGATACACGGATCACGGCCTCGGCTGCAAAACTGTGCATTTTCCGATTTTTCCACGGTCCGCGAAAAAAAACGGAAAACGGCACAACGGCCACGGATGCACACAACGGTCGTGTGCATGAGGCCTTAATGAGATAGACAAATGAGGTACAACAATAATACCATAGAGTCCATTATATATTAAAGAAGAAATCGCATTCCCGGTTTAATCCTTTGGGGCTCAATGTGTCCAGGCGATGGATCCAGTATGATTCCCGTTGTTTTAGCAATTGTATCTGGTTTCCACCCCTCCGTGGGGTTTTTATCTGTTCTAATACCTGGAATCTCAAAGATGAGATCTGGTGGTTCCGTTCCTTGAAATGGGCAGGGATTGGTAAAAGTAGTTGGTTGGTTCTTATGGTAGATTTGTGTTTCGAGATCCTATCTCTGATATGCTGGGTGGTTTCACCCACATAACATAGTCCGCATGGGCATTTGATAAGATACACCACATTAGTTGGAAACACAGTGACACACCCACATTCGGGCAAACGCTACACAATTAACGACTTTTTTACATGCGACTCCACTAATGTGGTGTATCTTATCAAATGCCCATGCGGACTATGTTATGTGGGTGAAACCACCCAGCATATCAGAGATAGGATCTCGAAACACAAATCCACCATAAGAACCAACCAACTACTTTTACCAATCCCTGCCCATTTCAAGGAACGGAACCACCAGATCTCATCTTTGAGATTCCAGGTATTAGAACAGATAAAAACCCCACTGAGGGGTGGAAACCAGATACAATTGCTAAAACAACGGGAATCATACTGGATCCATCGCCTGGACACATTGAGCCCCAAAGGATTAAACCGGGAATGCGATTTCTTCTTTAATATATAATGGACTCTATGGTATTATTGTTGTACCTCATTTGTCTATTTCATTAACAATGATCATTATATGTTTCTCCTCACAGATTCGATAAAATTGGAGTTTAGATCTAGACCATATGGGTGAGAAACCCCCCCCTCCCCCCTTCCTTTTCCTTTCCTTTTTCCCTCCCTCCCTCTACCCCATTTATCCCCCTTTCCCTACCCCTTTTTCCCCCCTCATCCATATAACCCTGTAATCATTATATATTAACATTATACATTATTATTACTATATACTATCACCTGTGACTATTATAATATGATGTTATCCATATTTCATCAATGTGATTTCTTTCTGTGTGATGCTTTTGGTCTTTAGAACTACACATATCAATTAGAACATATAACAATAGTGAACCAGCAGTGCCCTTTACATAGCCACACACTAAAATAGAGCTATTCATACATCGCAGGTTCCATCAAATGATTTCCACAGTAAGGGCAACATATATGCCCTCATTTATCTGACATAGACCATTGCGCATGCGCCAGCGGCGTGACGTCATCGCGGACGCACGCAGCCACCATCTAGATAGCACATTCTAGCCTCCTCTATAAATCCCAGCGCGCGCCTCACAGCGTTCACATCCGGTCGAGGTCACCACAGCTAATAACTTGAGGTAATCACTGGTCTCTTCCCTCTTCCTTTATAGATTATTTATTAGGCCTGTACATAACAATAGGCATCTATGGACATCATATTAGGGGGCTCATAGCCAGACTTCTTGATCTATATGATAACACTTTATTTATAACTCAGTGGTTTCCACTGACTTATATTTATCATGCTGATATATGGCGCCACTAATGCTACCCCATATATGCTGTCCGTCAATGCCTCACTGTGTCTTGCTGCAATTATGATACTCTTGGAATTGTCTTTCTTTTAACTTGCTTTGTTTTCGCTTTGACATATACTGGACCCTTAATTGATTTTTCTACTATTTTTTCATGACCCTCATTTTATTTATATGAACTTACAAATGATTCCAATTTATATAATTTCTTATAGATCCCTTGACAAAGGCCAGACATATGGCCGAAACGTTGGGACATGCTATACAAGTTTAATTTGCTCCTATCCGGATGTATCGATTATATGTATATATGAATATATGAAATGATGTAGAACATCAACCAATAATTAAATTGCATCAAATCAACTCTGGTGTGCCACGAATTTCTTCATTGTACTTGCACGGCCCGTCCTAACCGACAGCGTACAACTGGGCGGCAGTCCCTAGCTTGTGTATGTGCAGGGGCCTAAAGAACAATAAAAGGAGTGACAGGCAGGCACACAAACACTGAAGGAGTAACCCAGAGGCGGAAGATAACGGCACTAAGGGAAGAAACAAAGCAAGGTCGATACGAACCGGGTCAGAAGCCAAGAAGTCACGTCAGTACAAGGGGGAAATACCAAGTCGAGGTCAAAAACAGAAGTCCATAGTACATAGAACTCTAGTGAGGGTAAATAGACCAATCACAGGCAACTTGTGGCCTGCAGGTTACCTGTTTAAATACCCCTGGCAGATGAGCCACGTGACTCATGTCCTGCCCCTCACTATTCCCGAGCGCCGATTCATTGGTATCGGCCCTCAGTTCTCTTCCTGCTCGTTGCCCAGAGGATGGAGGACGCCGGCCACGTTGAGGAAGCGTGCGCGGCCAGGTCCTCCCCACCCCACTGTTACCATGGAGACCAGGCCGCGTCCTCGCTCCTCACCAGCGGGATGCCGGCGGCGCTGCATGAAGAATGCTTGTCGCCGGCTCCCCCTTACAAAAATGTACATCTGTACATGTACAATAAAGTGCTGTATCCCTAGGAACTCTCCTTATTCTCTCATGCGCCCTGCCTAAAAAAATGAAATGGAACTTCCTGCACACCCTGACACAGGGATAGATACCACCTTCAATAGGATAGCTAGTCGCCCATCATCAATTAATCTACTATTATCTATATCACAATGGCAAATAAGACATTAATATTAAACCATAGTGTTAACAGACTTGCCGTACCCCTGTGTTATCAGTTATGAAGTATGAAAATGTATTCCCCAAGGGTGATATTTTTCCCATGAGGTATAGAACAATGTATACCCCAAAAATTATATCAGTCCCAACGCTTTTCCCTGTGACTTAAAGGTCACAATTCATCAGGGGACTTAAAAAAAAAAAAATCACCGTATGTTTGGCTATAGGATGTTACACCTTCCCATCATCTATGTACATACAGTATCACCTAAAAGAGATGCAAAGTAATATTTAATATAGTGATAAGATATAAACACTAGTGTTGATGGAGCACCAAAGTGCTCGGGTGCTCTGGCCGAACACATTGGGATGCTCGGGTGCTCTACTGAGCACCCGAGTATAATGGAAGTCAATGGGAGAACCCGAGCATTAAACCAGGCACCTCCTGCTCTGAAAAGGGGAGGGTGCCTGGTTCATAGGAAAAGGTCAGAAAATGATGGAAACACCACCAAAATGGATCGGGAACAGCATAGGGAGGATGTCTGGATGCATCTTGGACTCCCAGGTCGCTGCTGGGAAAGATTTTGTCCGAGTAGTACGCCACTTTTACAGACTGACAATAATACGCACCAAACCGAAGATAAAATAGATTTTAGAGGAAAAATTGTTAGGAAACATTCTTTCCTGTATACGAAAATTACAAGGAAGAGGCACTCCGATACAACCTGTATATCACATAAAGGAGGGCCTCATTCACATTGTGGTACAATTGTTCAGGTAGTGGGATTCCTACACTCATAAAGCCTATGCACTAAGTGAAAGGGCTGCCAAAAATTACAATCAACCAGCACTCCAATACATCCATTCGGATGTCTGCCCTATCAACTTTCGATGCCGTTTTCAGCCCAAACCATGTAGACCATGGGTAACAGGGGAATCATGGTTCGATTCCGGAGAGGGAGAATGAGAAACAGCTATGGCTACCGCATCCAAGCAAGGCAGCATGCGCGCAAATTAGCTATTAGGTATAATTAGATGAGAACCAGCAGGTGAGCTGAACCCTGTAAAAGATTTTAGGTGCGGGCCTGCTGGTGAGCTGACCCTGTAAAAAAAATATATGCAAGGGCCTGCTAGCAAGCTGACCCTGTAAAAGATTTTAGGTGCGCACCTGCTGGTGATCTGACCCTCTAAAACATTATATGCAAGGGCGTGCAGGTGAGCTGACCCTCTAAAAAATGATATGCAAGGCCTGCTGGTGAGCTGATCCTGTAAAACATTATATGCGAGGGCCTGCTGGTGAGTTGACCCTCTAAAAAGATTATATGCGAGGGCCTGCTGGTGAGCTGACCCTGTAAAACATTATTTGCGATGGCATTATATGTGACGAATAAGCATGTGTTGATATGATGGAAGAGGAGAAGGAGGATGAGAAAAGGAAGATTCAACCATCTACCCTTGTTTGTGGTGGAAGAGGTGCATGGAAATACAGTGTATTCAGTACATTATAAACAACAGATTTAAAGTGCTTTTATGCTTATCAGCTTTCCTCTGGTGGAGTCGAGAAGTCACGGTCAATCCAGGCCTTGTTCATTTTTATAAGAGTCAACCTTTCATTTCAGTTGACAGGTGGATACGCTTATCTGTTATAATGCCATTAGCAGCACGAAATACCCGTTCAGACAAAACGCTGGCGGCAGGGCAGGCCAGCACCTCCAAGGCGTAGAGCTCCAGTTCGTGCCACGTGTCCTGTTAGGACACCCAGTAGTTGTAAAGCACTGAGGGATCATTGAGGATGCTGACACGGTCTGCTATGTACTCCACCATCTTCCAAAATGTTTCCCTCCTTGTGACACTAGGCCGCGCATCAGGGTAAGGGTGCTGGCAGGCTGTCATTAAACTGTCCCAGGCTTTGGAGCTCGTTGCCCTGCCTCTGTTGGAACTGCTGTGTGTTCCCCTTGTCTCCCCCTCCTTGGTTCCGCCAAGGAACTACGGACTCTGCCGCCAGCATTGTCAGATGGAAATTTTTGGAGCAATTTTTCAACAAGGATCTTATGGTAATTAGACCATTTTGATCATCCTGTCCATCAATGAGGAATGAGAGATGAGAAGTTCGCTTTGTAGCGGGAGTCGAGAAGGGTGAACAACCAGTAATCTGTGTTGTCTAAAGTGCGTATAACGCGCGGGTCGCAGGAAAGGCAGCCTAACATGAAGTCAGCCATGTGTGCCAGAGTACCAACAGGCAAGACTTCGCTGTTGTCATCAGGAAGATCACTCTCAATCTTCTCATCCTCTTCTGCCCACCCACGCTGAACAGATGGAATTAAACTTCCATGGGTACTACCCTCTTTAGCGGAGGCAACCGTCTCCTGCTCCTCCACCTCCTCCTTGTGAATAGCGGAAGCTGACTGTAAAGGCGATGACCATGTTGCAGCTGGTATTCCACTACTGTCCTCTGCTGCTCACAAAGCTTGGCCAACATGTGGAACGTCGAGTTCCAGTGCGTGCTCACGTTGCAAAACAGCCAGTGAGCTGGCAATTTCAAGTTGCCAGACCGTCTCAAGCTGTCGATGACTTGTGGAAATGTGCAGACGCAGCGCACCTTCACCAGTAGCTTAGGCAAATTGGGGTAGGTTTTGAGAAACTGCTGAACCACAAGGTTTAGGGTCCATTCACACGTCCGCAAAATGGATACGCATCCGTTCCGCAATTTTGCGGAACGGGTGCAGACCCATTCATTTTCAATAGGGCCGGAATGTGCTGTCCGCATCCACATTTGCGGATCCGCACTTCCGCATCCGTGCTTCCGTTTCCGCAAAAAAATAGAACATGTCCTATTCTTGTCCGCAATTGCGGACAAGAACAGGCATATTCTATTAGTGCCGGCAATGTGCGGTCCGCAAAATGCGGAACGCACATTGCCGCTTTCCGTGTTTTGCGGATCCGTGTATCCGCAAAACACATTGCGGACGTGTGAATGGAGCCTTAACACGTGGGCTAGGCATGGGATGTGTGTGAGCTTGCCGAGCTCCAAAGCCGCCACCTAGTTACGGCCATTATCAGACACAACCATGCCTGGTTGTAGGTTGAGTGGCGAGAGCGGCGGTGTGCTGTTTGTCCCCTAAGCATATCAGCTTCAGCTTGGCCTGTTGCCGCTTCCGGCTAACGACTGATGACTGACTGGTGCTGCACGCGGATAAGGGCTCGTTTACACGAACATGTGCTGCCCGTTGCCGTATTGCGGATCCGCAATACACGGGCACTGTTCCATGTGCATTCCGCATCACGGATGCAGACCCATTCACTTCAGTGGGTCTGCAAATCCGGAGATACGGAACGGAAGCACCACGGAAACACTACGGAGTGCTTTCTGGGGTTCCGTTCCGTGCCTCTGCACTGCAAAAAGATAGAACATGCTCTATCTTTTTCAGAACAGAGGGATTGCGGACCCATTTAAGTGAATGGGTCCACGATCCCCATGCGGCTGGGCCACGGTCGTTGCCCGTGCATTGCAGACTGCACATGTAACAGGCCTATCTTAATATGAGTATTAAAGGTTAAGTTTTAATGTTACCCCTTTGCAGTTTATGACTATTGCTTGAAAGCAAGCCATAAAATGTCCCATTTGCAGTTTGCCACAAGCCATGTAGGGGACACAGCAAATATGTGAAAGATGGTGGTGGCAGGTTTATGCTGTGGGGGTGCTTTTTTTCCAGCAGAGACAGTGGGGCTGGTCAGAGTTGATGGGAAGATGGTTGGAGCTAAATGCAAGGCAATCCTGGAGGAAAATCTGGTAGAGTCTGCAGCAGGACAACGACCCTAAAGATACAGCCAGAGCTACAATGGAATGGTTTAGATCAAAGCATACTCATGTGTTAGAATGGTCCAAAGTCCTGACCTAAATTCCTTTGAAAATCTGTGACAAGACTTAAAAATTGCTATTCATGAATGCTCTCAATCAAATCTGACTGAGCTTGAGCTATTTTGCAAAGAAGAATAGGCAAAAATGTCAGTCTTTAGTCTACTTTCACACTTGTGTTTTAGCTTTCCATTTGTGAGATCCGTTCAGGGATCTCACAAGCGGTCCAAAACGGATCAGTTTGCATTGTAATGTATTCTGAATGGAAAAGGATCCGCTCAAAATGCATCAGTTCCGTCTCCATTCCGCTTTGGAGATGGACATCAAAACGCTGCTTGCAGTGTTTTGGTGTCCGTCTGATGAAACTGAGCCAAACAGATCCGTTCTGGCACACAGTGTAAGTCAATGGGGACGGATCAGTTTTTACTGGCACAATAGAAAACGGATCCGTCCTGGCACACAATGTAAGTGAATGGGGACGGATCAGTTTTCACTGACACAATCTGGCACAATAGAAAACGGATCCGTCCTCCATTGACTTTCAGTAGTGTTCAAGACTGATCCGTCTTGGCTATGTTAAAGATAATACAAAGGGATCCGTTCTAAACGGATGCAGATGGCTGTATTATCTGAACGGATCCATCCATAATGGATCCGCGCAAAACGCAAGTGTGAAAGTAGCCTTAGATGTGCAAAGCTGGTAGAGACATACCCCAAAAGACTTGCAGCTGTAATTGCAGTGAAAGGTGGTCCTACAAAGTATTCTGAGGGCTGAATACAAGCCACAGTTTCCAGATTTGTATTTATGGTTCCAGAGTTGACCCCGAGGGCGGCCAACCCCTAGGACTGTATACTGTGTACTTTAGATTTGGGTTACGATTGTATAATTGTCATTATAGCCGAGGTTTTAGTGATGTTGGTCCTGTGACTTGATAGTTATTTTCACTACTGCACTCTATCAGAACCGCTGACTGTTCATTAGTCGGACTTTCTAAAATAACTAGATAGTTGTTTCAGGATTTTTTCACCCAGCCATTTTTTTTTCCCTAAAGAAGAATGGCCTAAAAATAATTCTACATATACCTGCTGGGTATGTGTATGATGAGAACCAGTACCCCTCTGATCTAAAATATCCTGAAAACGTAATTAAAAGTAAACTTATATTTAAACAGAATTGATCTGGAGAACTGGCCCTTTAAGCTGATACCAGTAATATGCCGGGCTCCCTCATCCAGCAGGTAAGAATTAATAGTGCATGCTGTGAGTGTTTAAAGCAGCAGCTTGGTTTTAATAATTCATGAGAGAGCTACAACAAACATCAGTGACTGGAAGCGGCCAGAGGATGCAAGGGGGACAGAGGGGCTCGTCATATTCCAGGAGGGAGGGCAGGTGAAATTCAGGGGGCTATCAGTTCTCTGCTAAGGTTACAAGCTATGGAATCGAGCCGACTGCTCTGCAAAGTCTGTAGTAATTTTTGCATTCCCTCTTCTAACAGCAGAGCTCTCGACAGGACCCCAGTACAAGTCACTGCAATAATTACTCACCGATCTGGTGCCATTATCACAAACACTTTACGCGTTTTACGACTATCCATTTACAACTGGTCAGCATAGTATAGTGTAGATAGGCTTGACTGCTTTAAGTGCCCGTGCCAAAATTTGAGCTGTGAAATGAGCAGCTCTTAATTCAGCTGTCTGCGGCCAGGCAGTGCTCTCTGTGCCATGAGTAATGTGAGTGTATTAGTGGATTCAATGAGTCATACACTATACATGCCACTGCTGCAGTCCGGGCCTTCATCTTTTTTTAATCGCACACTCTATTTTAAAAACTGCAATCAAAGTAATCTGTTTCATACTATAAAATGAATTGCCCATCTACAGTTTTTTTTTAAAGTGGAAGAGCAGGCGGACGCAGGGCAGGCTTACTTGTTTTCCATTGTGGGTCACCGATGACAGAATTGTCCGCAGTGTCTTGAAGCCCATTGCAATATCCAGGAGGTGAGCGGCAAAGAAAAAATTGTTATAATGTCCAAGAATTGACATCGTAGTGTACCAAGCGAGGTAAAGGAAGGACTAAAGGAGACAAGAGAGTCAGGTTTAGGTTACATTATGTTCATCCAGTGCACAACTCCCATCATACAGTAGAATGAATGAAGATACATACGTTGTCAGTAAATACCACTCCAAGCTTCCAGATGTGATACTTCATATCGATGGAACTCAACCTGAAGATAAAAACCAATACATTACTAATAGGTTTTGTATTGTTTGTAGATGTAAGTAGGAGGTTGGAAAATGGACAGCTTTTGCAGTTTGGGTACAACATGTAGAACATGTCCTATACTTGATTGGAAAATGCAGACCATGGATCTATTGAAGTCACTAGTTCTGCAAAAAATGCGATATCTGTATTTTGCAGACCGCAAAATACGTATGGCCGTGTGCATAAGCCTTATGTGTACAACAGTTTAGACCTCATACACATGGTTGTTTCACGGCTCCATGTTGCAGGGTATCAGTAGAAGTGTATGGAGCCATCACCTCTGCATGTCTCCAATCTCATGAGGCTTTTCATTCCCTCACAAACACATACAAGAGAAACTGTGGAATTTCCTTTCCACCCTGTGCTACTCAATATCTCCATTAGAGAGATATGTAGTGGCAGACAGAGTCCTCCTGACATGGTAGAACAGAGGTCTGCTATCTGTAAGGTCTTAGGGGAAGATTTATCAGAACTGGTGTAAAAGAAAACTGGCTTAGGCTACTTTCACACTAGGGTTTGGGTGTCCGCTTGTGAGCTCCTTTTTAGCGGCCCCAAACGCTTCCGTCCAGCCCTAATGCATTCTGAGTGGACGCGGATCTGCTCAGAATGCATCAGTCTGGCAGCGTTCAACCTCCGCTCCGCTCAGCAGGCGGACACCTGAACGCTGCTTGCAGCGTTCGGGTGTCCGCCTGGCCGTGCGGAGGCGTGCGGATCCGTCCAGACTTACAATGTAAGTCAATGGGGACGGATCCGTTTGAAGATGACACACTATGGCTCAATCTTCAAACGGATCCGTCCCCCGTTGACTTTCAATGTAAAAGTCTGGACGGATCCGTCTGAGGCTACTTTCACACTTAGAATTTTTTTTACAATATAATGCAGACGGATCCGTTCTGAACGCTAGTGTGAAAGTAGCCTTAGTTGTCCATTGCAACTAATCAGATTCCACCTTTCATTTTTCAAAGGAGCCCCGAAAAATGAAAGATGGGATCTGATTGGTTGATATAGGCAACTAAGCCAGATTTATTTTACCCTAGTTTTGATAAATCTCCCCCTAAGACCTTACAGATACCAGAGCATATGCATGCTACAGAAGACAGATAAAACAAAGTGATTAAAAAACAATTAAAAAAATATTATCTCGTAATACAGCGACTTTTAATATTGATAACTTATCCACAGAAAAGGTCATCTACATATCTGCTTATTGACCTCCTTGCTTTAGGCTGTGCTGCTAAAATAATGGTAGTTTAAATATTACATGTTACAAAACACTAGTGATTCAGATATTTAGTGCCTGGAGCATTTTTTTTTTTACAGGTTTTCATAATTAGGAGTTTTTCTTGATGTCTCGAATCATTATGATCACTGCAGGAGACAGGAAAAAAATAAAAGCCCCGCTCACTTCAACAGATGAAAAGTTCACTTTTAAATAATATGGAGATTTCTTTCCAGAATGTCACCTCAAGGTCAACATTATGCAAACCGTTTAAATGTGTCTGATCCCAAGGCTAATGACTATATGTAAATTAGCGGCATGTGTACATTGTAAGCTGGATGGACTCTGACAGCAGCCGGTAAGTTGAGGAGCTACCGTCACCAGCGCCACTGCCTTGAACTAATGACTAATAAAGATTTGTGTGTCAGATGAGCTACAAGCAATGACAAACAACACAATACAATTAACAGGAGCTGTGACGCGTTTATGGAGCTTGTGCTGGAAAATGGATTCTTCAGGTAAAGATTCTCTAGTACAGAGCTCACCATGATACAAGGGATCCCTCTTCTATTTTGGTCTTTTCCACTGGGCTGAAGTCCAAGGCATTTTTGTCAAGTCCCAGGAGTTCAGCAATTCTGTCAGCTCCATATAAGTCTCCATATTTATTGATAACCTAAATCAAAAAGACATCATATAAATCTACACTGAAAACGGTAGCAAAGAATTGTGTGTATGTGCAATAGGTGGCTTTGGCTTGAAGCTGAATGTGTAACTTTCCCCATAAAGGTCATCCTACCGACCACATTTGAGAGTGGGACAAGAATCTAGTGGTCTGTGGAGGGCACGTGTAACACAGCCCTCCGCACTGATGCAATGGATAATCTGTGAATCTGAGGGCTCCCTGTAAGGAAAGACTAGGGTGGTGGGATCTTTAGCTGATGATTTCCTACAGAGTTTGAGACACGGTTGCCAAATGTCCAGAATTTCCTGAACAGTCTGTAAAATACTTTTTTTTCCTGTGTGCATGAAAAAATAGACATAACCATGATTATTATATATATTTTTTTTAGGGTAGTGGTACTTGAGCAAGTTATTCTGGAGATAATTATTATTATTTTACAGTTTCCAGCATATGTTGGTAATGAGTTCTTATATGGCGCTAGACCTGTTATTTATAATCTTTATCATTCATTATGATTTTCCAATTTGTCCATAAAAAAATCATAGCTGTCCATGATTTTTTGATGAACTGTGTAAGAAAAAAGAACTGTGGTTGACAACCCTGGTTTGAGGGGAATGACCCCCCCCCCTCCCCCCCTGCTTTTAAATGCTATGGCACAAAACCTTGTTATTGCATTTGAGATATAAAAAACATATTTTCTTGTTTTTCCTTATTAAACATGTTGCTCCACTTGTCTTCTGCAGCCTGTGTATATTCTCATACACTGTTCAGTCTGAAATCTATCAGACAGGATCTCTGATGGTTTATTTGGTTGGTTGTAGATTTGCGTTCAGAAGAGTAGAGAGAGGGGCAACAGCCATTAGAGAGCTCGTCTGACAGATTTGATTAAGAACAGAACTAAACAACTTTCAATTAGTGTTGAGCGAACTTCTGTTTTCAAGTTTGGCGTACAAGGTTCGGATATCTAAGAATTCTGTTATGGATTTTTGCTGCCACGGATCATAACTTATGGTCCGTGGTAGCGGAATCCATAACTGAATTCTTAGATAACCCGATCTGTGTACACCGAACTTGAAAACAGAAGGTCGCTCATCTCTACTTGCAATATATGAGAAGACATGCATGTTTCAAAAGACAAAGCAAAGTGTTTAAAATGAACCAATTAAAAAAAATATTGTTATCCCGTAATACAGCGACTGCAAAAATAAAAATGGCCCTTTGCACATACTCTTTAAAGGGGTTGCCCGGGTTCAGAGCTGAACCCTGACATATCCCCATTTTCACCCAGGCAGTCCCTCTGACTAAATTGCGCAGGTCAAAGGTATTTTCTGGAGTTCCGGTGCCGAACCGGGCTCTCCTTAGAGCTGCCAGGCGGAGGCTTCCGCCCAGCAGTGAACCTGGTGACGTTACCGACACTGATGGGCAGGCTTTAGCATTGCCCTAGCCTGTAAAACGGCTAGGGCAGCGCTAAAGCTCGCCCATCAGAGCCGGTGACGTCACCAAACACACTGCTGGGTGGAAGCCTCTGCCCGGCACTGTGTTATTGTAAATAAAAGAGCCCGTGCCCTACACGAACCATCAGGGGGGCTGCCTGGGTGACATTATCGGTATGTCCGGGTTCAGCTCTGAACCCGGAGAACTCCTTTAACTTCCAAATATAAGTAGACATATTTTTATTATTTTTTGTCAAAACTTTTAATAGTTTTGCTCTTTAGGGCTTGTTCAGTGTATGACATAATATGGTGTGTATGGAAGTAAATTACAAGTTATTTTACAAAGGAAAACCGAGCAAGAGTAGAAAGCAGGGAATCTGGAGAAGAACAATTAAAACATAATATATTTCATTTACCAGTGCACAAGTGAAGCCCTAAGTGAGATGAAAGCTTATTAAGGATGTTGGCGGGCATTATCAGCTTAAAGACGGTACACAGAAAAACTCCAGGGATTTACAGAAGAGCAGTTACAGCAAAGACGACACTATGCAAAGCAAACATGCAGCTAAATGACAAAGGAAGAGAGTGGACGTGAAAAGCTTCATGCCAGCTCTCAGCAGAAAGCTCTAATTATAGATATTAATTTCAGTGACACAGGAGAATTTATATTTATAACTGGTAAATGATTTCTAGTAAAGTCCCTTTAAAAACATCAACAGGAATGTTCTAAGGCAGGGTCATAGTAAAAAGTCACAGCTTCCATTCATAATGGAGCTGCAGCAGATCCCAACATATCCTGATGGATCCCACTGACTTCTAGTCGGAGGTTTCTGGGATTTCTGATGAAAGAGTGCCCCTCCAGGCTGCACTATTCCTGCCATATGAATAGCCTAATAAATCTGGTTTTGCTGTGAAAAGTCACAGCATTTGTAACATCTGGCTGCTGCTGATAAACCCATGCAAAGAAAAACAACACAAAAATGCAAACTTTTTTTGGAATAAAATATTTAACACAGACTGGCTTATGCTGTCCTATTTAAGGGAGGCATATTATAGTTACAGGTTTTGCAGGGTTATTATACCAAATGGCATAAATATAACATGTGCTGTTCAGCTAAAGCGGAATACTGCAGTCTCAGTTGTGTCTGCTGTATCCACAAGTCCAGAGCTCCCCCACCGCTCCTCCTTTATTGATGGACAGATGCTATATACATAGAGGTATACAATGGGGTATTAAGGTTGTGAGAAGTTATAACCTATCCACAGGAAAGACTATAACTATTAGATCAGTGGGGGTCCTACTGCTGGAACACTCACCAATCAAGATAATGGGGACCCCATACCAGTTGGAGCCTCCTCAAATTGATGGAGTGGGAGCTCAGGCATGTGCACTGCTGCTCCAATTATCTCTATGGGAGTTACAGAGACTCTCACAGAGATGAATGGAGTGGAAGTGCGCATTCCCATCCGTTCCACTTTGGGGGGCCCTGAGGGGTATGGGGCCCACGTACTTGTGACTCCTCTCCTACTTGTCAGGGGTCATGATCCTGAATACAGATTATAAGAACTTTATAGGATGGTGGCCATTTTGTTTCTTCTAATCATTGCTCCCTGGACAAAACAAGCCATTATAACTAATGAAAGGTATTTAGGAATATATTAATAATAAAGTCATATTTAAGTATTTTCATTTTCCTAATTCCCAGAGAACCCCTTTAAGGACCAGTCCATTTTTTGCAAATTTGACATGTGTCATTGTATGTAGTGATAACTTTAAAACACTTTTACTTTACTCCAAGCCATTCTGAGATTGTTTTCTCGTCACACATTGTACTTCATATTGTACTTCATGACAGTGGTAAATTTAAGTCAAAATATTTAATTTTTATTCACATTTTTCAAAAATTCTATTTCTCTGCTTTAAAAACAGATAGTGATACCTCCTAAAATAGATACTACTTTACATTTCCTATATGTCTACTTCATGTTTGGATTATTTTGTAGATTACATTTTCTTTTTTTCTGGGACTTTAGAAGGCTTAGAAGTTTAGAAGCAAATCTTAATTGTTTTTAAAAAAATTCCAAAACCCAATTTTTAAGGACTGGTTCAGGTCTGAAGTCACTTTGTGGGGTTTACATAATAGAAACCACCCATAAATGGCCAATTTTTATAAACTACATCCCTTTAAGGTATTCAAAACTGATTTTACAAACTTTGTTAACCCTTTAGGTGTTCCACAAGAATTAAAGGAAATGTAAATGAAATTTCAGAATTTCACTTTTTGGCAGATTTTCCATTTTAATTTTTTTTTTTCAGTAATAAAGCAAGGGTTAATCAAAGGAAAGGAACACCATATGGTTTTTGGAAGGCAAATTTCACTGGGATACATTTAAGTTGCCATGTCATATTTGAAGACCCCTTGATGCACCCCTAGAGTAGAAACTTCATAAAAAACACCCCATTTTGGAAACTACGGGATAAAGTGTCTGTTTTATTGATACTGTTTTAGGGTACATATGATTTTTGGTTGCTCTATATTACACTTTTTGTGAGGCAGGATAACAAAAAATAGATGTTTTGGCACTGTTATTATTTTTTGTTTTTTTTACAATGTTCATCTGACAGGTTAGGCTATTTTTATAGAGCAGGTTGTTACAGACGCAACAATTCCAAATATGACATTTTTGTTTGTTTCAGTTTTATATAATAAAGCATTTTTGAAACAAAATAAATCATGTTTTAGTGTTTCCATAGTCTGAGAGCCATAGTGGTTGTTATTTTTTGGGTGATTGTTTTAGGTAGGGGCTCATTTTTTGCGGGATGAGATGACTGTTTGATTGGTACATGACTGGGGTGTGTATGACTTTTTAATCGCTTGGTATTACACTTTTTGTGATGTAAGGTGCCAAATAATAGCTTTTTTGACACAGGTTTTAATATTTTTTACGGTGTTCACCTGAGGGGTTAGGTTATCTGATGTTTTAATAGACCTGGTTGTTACGGACACGGCTGTATCGAATACTTAAATTTTTTTATTTTTTTCGCTTTTAACACAATAAAATAATTTTTGAAACAATAAAAATCATGTTTTAGTGTCTCCATATTCTGAGAGGCATAGTTTTTAAAAAAAAATTGCTGGATTTTTTTTCTGTACAGGCTCATTTTTTGTGGGATGAGGTGACGGTTTAATTTGTACTATTCTGGAGGGCATATGCCTTTTTGATTGCTTGATGTTGGCACTTTTTGTGATGTAAGGTGACAAAAAAAGATTGTTTTAGCACAGTTTTTATTTAATTTTTTCTTCGGGTGAGGGGGTGGATCATGTGATGTTTTTATAGAGCCGGTCGTTACGGACTCAGAAATACCCAATATGTCTGGTTTTCTTCTTTTTTTTTTACTTGAAACTTTATTTTATTTTTTATGAAAAATACTTATTTTTTTGTACCACTCTGGGACTTTAACTTCTGGGGTCTGATCCCCTCTGCAATGCATTACAATACGACCTGTATTGTAATGCATTGGCTGTGTTTGTCCATTACGTGAACTGGGGGCCCATGTGCCATTTTTAAATGGTGTGTTGGTCAAAGGGGTTGTGTCATATTAGAGATTAGTGGCATCATTAGGAGATGTCATCAAAGTTGGATAGTTGCTGGTCCCACCTTTGAGACCAGCACCTAACTCCAAAACGGGCTCCCGAAGGTGAAGCATGTTCGGTGTACTCTCTAATCATTTCTGTTGGAGTCCTGAAAATAGTAAAATGAGCAGGCTCGGCTATTTTCGAAAGTTCCGTAGAAATGACTTGAAAGCGCACCGCACAAGTCCATAAACTTATAGAAATTAATGGAGAGTGGCCACGCGTGTGCATTCGCTTTCCACTTACTTTGGGTCCCGTTCTGGGTATAAGTGCAGACCCGTACCTATCTGACATTGTCAAATCCTAGTGATATGCCACCAATCTGTAAGATGGAACATACCCTTTTAAAGGAAACCTGTCATCAACTTTATGCTGATCTCACTGAGGGCAGCATAAATTAGTGACAGAAATGCTGATGTCAGCGGTGTGTTACGCATGAGCTAAAAATAAGAGGTTGCTGAGAACCAGCATCATAATCATTGCAGCCCAGGCCCTGAGAAGAGTCCTG
Organism: Bufo gargarizans; assembly: GCF_014858855.1. Lineage (NCBI taxonomy): Eukaryota > Metazoa > Chordata > Amphibia > Anura > Bufonidae > Bufo > Bufo gargarizans. The sequence continues at coordinate 53,439,884 of NC_058090.1, forward strand.
GTAATTCATATCTCCTGCTCTCTCCCCATCTGCTGATGATTGGCAGTTCTCTCCTAGAGAGAAAGTAGGCCCAGTCTGCAATGATTGTGATGTTGGTTCTTGGCAACCACTTAGTTTTAAATTATAAATGACAGACCGCTGAAATCTACTCACCTGTCTCTACTTTATTCTGCAGTTAGTATGGGTAGCATAAAGTTGATGACAGGTTCCCTTTAAACATGTGCATTGCTGTTTCATTCAAAGTCTACAGGAATGGCAAAAATTGCCGAGCACATCACTTTGCTGTATCCAGCAGTCCAATATAATTTGAATGCATATCTCCTAACGTGAATGCATATGTCTCCTATACACAGGTTATAAATCGTCATTCTGAGACAATCTAAATAGGACAGCATATTCTTGTAACTGGTTATAAACCATTATGCAAATGTCTTTTCAATGCTTATGGCCTGAAATAGCAGTTCTTCTATAGATTATAAATGTGAAGACACTTCTGTGCACATTCCCCTTCTACAGCCCCCATCTTAGTGAGTACAACATATTAACCGGCATTCATAATGTTCATTTCCCGTCTTGTTATAGCCAAAGGTTGTAACACTGAGGTGCAGATTGCAGGCGGCGTTTCGTACAGTAAATTCACCTAGTGCTCAGCTGGGACTTAGCATCTCTTCCATAAGACTTAATATCCATGGAAACTTAGCTACTGGATGTTGCACTCAGATTAAAATGTGGAATTGCTCAGACAACTGAAAGCAGAAAATAAGCCTGCATGCCTGAAATCCGGCAAGTGCCTCATCTAAGCCCCGGCACAATGCATATAGTGTGAGGTTTATGGCTGCTTTGAGTAACGGTATGCAGTACTTAGAAGAATAAAAGCATAGACAAGCAACAATACAGTGAGATAGTGTTTGCATATTAGCATCCAGGTATTTACATGTGGGATATTATACTTGGTACTGTACACCCATGATAACCTAATGAGGAGCATTATGGATTCCCCCCAGCACATGTACACCCATGATTCACAGCTTACCTTCCTCTTAACAAATTTATCCCAGTAATTATTAGGAAAAGACCTAGAAACAGAGTAATAAAATGTCACATTATTCACGCCACCTGCAGCACAGAATCATGATGAAATCACAACATAGACCCGTGTAATGTGCATTTACATGACAGACGCCTCAGCGACAGCTGCACTACTGAAAGTCATCACAATCAGCAAATATGCCAGCTGCATATACAGCACATATGCATCCAAACGTGCATTTTCACCAATCCTACAGATTATATATAAGATGTGCACATTTTCATCTACTAGCTGTGTGTGTGAAATATATCTTTGTCTCATATAAACCCTCTCTCTGCAGGCTGCCCGTTAAAAGGTAAAGGGCTAAAGAACATAATCACTCCTTAGTGACCAAGCAGTTTTATTTTATTTTTCATCGTGGCCTTCCAAGAGATTTAACTTGAAATTTTTCGGTCTACAGAGATGTATGTAATTTTTGCATGACAACTTGTATCTTTCATTGTTACCATTCTGGGCTACATAATTTTTTTATTTGCATTTTATTCATTTTATTGTTGTGGAGAATAAGCAAAAAGCAGCATTTTTAGCATTGTTTTTCCCCCTGCATTCACAGTATGGGATAATTCAGATGGACGATAACTGTCCAGTGCAGTTCGTTACGGATGCAGTGATTCCAAATATGTGGAGGGGATTATATATTTTAAATTTTTTTCCATTGAAAAGCTGGTGCCCATTGAGCAACAGAACATGGGCGTTTGCGACTGCATAACCCAAATTCAAAATACCATCAACAGCCCTGTATCGACTTAAACGTAAAAAAAGAACCATGTGCACATCGTCGTGTTTTTTTCTGCAGCTGATTTCAAAAATGCTTAAAGGCACACTGTCACCTGGATTTTACTTACTGAGCTAATAACATGACCACATCAGTCTCCACAATTTACATTAAAATATACTAGTATTACTGCCCTGTGTCTTTTATTTTGTCTATAAAATTGGTTTTGTTAATATGCAAAGTACCTCAATAAGGAGCCCAAGGGGACGTCCCTCCGGCAGTTGGAGCCCAGCCACGCCCATTACTTTGGAGCCCAGCACTGCCCCACTGCTATTCACTCCTCTTCGCTGACATCATGTTTGTGCAGCGCCCATAATCCCGCGCATTCTCCCTGGATAGGAAGAGTGGAGCGGTGTGACTTGCCGGATGGACGGAGGAGCAGGAGCGGCGAAGCTGGCGCATGCGCAATGACTTCTGTGAGGCCAATGCCACACGGGGCGGGCGCTGACATGTATATCCAGGGCACATGCGCGGGATTATGGGCGCTGCACAAACATGACGTTGACGAAGAGGAGTGAATAAATTAGCAGTGGGGTGGTGCTGGGCTCCGAAGCAATGGGCGCAGCTGGTCTCCAACTGCCAGAGGGACGTCCTCTTGGGCTCCTTATTGAGGTACTTTGCATATTAATAAAACCGATTTTATAGACAAAGTAAAAGACACAGGGCAGTAATACTAGTATACTTTAATGTAAATCGTGAAGTAAGTAAAATCCAGGTGACAGTGTCCCTTTAAGAAATGGCAGATTTGATTGTGGTTTCCATAGAAGTCAATGAAAAGAAGAGTAAAATACATCGAAGAGCAGGAGGCTGTTTTCAGTTGCTAATTACACTGCTGATCTACCACTAATCTTTCTGCTGCTTTTCAGTCATCAGGACATAGCCTCAAATAGACAGGGACTCTTGGTGAAAAACCACTGTAAAACACTTGGTAAAATAGATTTTATACAGTATATAAGGAGTTTTACTAGAGGACCCTTTAGAGACAATTTTTTAAAATAAATTTACACAAAATACACTAATAAAGTATATTACAAACTTTTTAAAGATCACTGTCCCTGAAATTTAACCCCTCTCGGAAAACCTCTACTCTTGCCTCAAAGTTGCTTAATTTGCATCTTTTTTATCTGCCAACCATATGTTCTGGCAAAGATTTAACACCGGTTACACTGTTTTAGGGAGTCCGTCAGATACCCTAATGAATAATTATTTGATACTGCTGTTTGCCTGGTAAAGGTCCAATGCACTGAGACCAATGCACAGTGTGAAGAAGAAGCGGTGGGAGACTCTTCCTAGTTCGGAGAAGAGATCTCCTACTCAGATTTCTGGTGACTCTATGGTGCACCTTATTGCTATCCTTCTCCTAATGTGACAGAAAATAAAATGTAACTTATAAAAACATGGATAGTACAGGTGTATCAGTGTGGAATCTGTCCTTTAAAGGGTCACTAACTTTTCACCAAACTTTTGACATGTCAAAAGAGACATTGCAAAAGTTTGGATCGGTTGTTGGTCTCAGTGCCAAGATCCCCACCAATCCCTAGTTGGGGAGAGAAGCACATATATCCTCACTGTACAAGACAGTCTCCTTAAAAGTCTAGCATGGGCCCATGTCGATTATGTCCTCAGCAGCGAGGTGAGAGAGCACAATATGCGATCAAGGGATCGTGGGGGTCTCAGCACTCAGACACCCACAGATCTAAACTTTCAAAATGTCTTTATGACATATCAAAAGTTTTGTGAAAAGATAGTCACTCTTTATATTATAAGTAGGGATGAGCGAATTGACTTCGGATGGAACATCCAAAGCCTATTCGCATAAAACTTCGTTCTAATACTGCACGGAGCATGAGCTCCGTACAGTATTAGAATGTATTGCTCCGATGAGCCAAAGTTATTGCTTTGCGAAGTCTCGTGAGACTTCGGGTAATAACTTTATAAATTATTATAAATTTGCACTGTAAAAAAACATTTCCCGAAGTGGTACCTCACGAGACTTTGCGAAGCAATAACGTCGGCTCATCGGAGCCAATACATTCTAATACTGTACGGAGCTCCTACTCCGTACAGTATTAGAACAAATTTTTATGCGAATCTACTTCGAATGTTTCATCTGAAGTCGATTCACTCATCCCTAATTATAAGCAAGTTTTGGAGAACTTTAAATCTATTTGTTGCAGTGTGAAGCCAGCGCTATAAGGCAGTGGTTTAATGTATCTTCCCACTCACCAGCTGAGAAATTTCTTCTTCTAAGGCCTCATGCACACGGCCGTTGTTTGGGTCCGCATCCGAGCCGCCGTTTTGGGGACTCTGATGCGGACCCATTCATTTCAATGGAGCCGCAAAAGATGCGAACAGCACTCCGTGTGCTGTCCGCATCCGTGGCTCCGTTCCGCGGCACCGCAAAAAAAATATAACATGTCCTATTCTTGTCCACGATTTGCGGACAAGAATAGGCATTTATATTGCCGCCGCCCGTTCCGTTCTGCAAATTGCGGAAGGCAACATGGGCGCCTTCCATTTTTTGAGGACCCGCGGTTTGCGGACCGCAAAAAACGGCACGGTCGTGTGCATGTAGCCTAAAGCCGCTTTCATACAGTGTTTGGTCAGTGATTTCCACAGATGTAAGGTACAATGGAAAGATTTGCACCTGTTCTGTTTTTTTTTTTAACCTACACCTAGTTTTGTTTTAAAAATCACAGAAATAACTGATCAAACACTGACTGTGTGAAAGCGGCCTTGAGAAATCTGTCCATCAAAAAAGGTGGAGCTGCCTACATGTTATGCCTCTCAGAGATAGTTTAATCATTCCAACACATGGCTTTGTTCTCCAGAACTACAGCACGTTTACACATAATTGACAGACAGATGAAATCGGCGTCTCAGTCACTACTTGATTCTGCCATTAGAGAGGGCAGCATAAAGGGACTGATAGGCTACCTTAAATATGTTTACCTGCAGTTGTGATATCAAAGTAGAACTACTTGTATTGACAGAATTCTACATCTGTAGACACCACAGAGAATAGATCAGAAGAATAAAAGCTGGATTTCTTACGGAGTATTTATAACAAGACGATCCCACTGCCCTTTGATGTCATCATCTGAGGGTTGCTCTGTAATATACAGACCGTCAAACTCCACATTGCGAGCAATTTCCTTCTCTCGTTTAAATACCACAAGAGGAACCTTTGGGGAGAGAACAGACAAATTAAAATCCAGGTACCTGCATTATCAATTCACACCTTTCAAGAGAACCAGATAGGTATGAATACATAGGTCTATCACTATAGTGACTTTGCTGCATTTCATTCCTGTATTCCCTAGAGGAATAAAGAGGTTTTGATTGCAAATGAATCCCAAAGAAAATGTCTTTGTTATGTATATGCTGGTATTCAAACATTAATAATCATCTCTGTCCTTCAGGTTTGCAGGAAGAATCCTTTCTCTATAGGGATTAAGTTTGTGTAGGAGCCACAGATTGTAACGTTGAACATTATCAGCCTCTTTTACGTATATGAGAAAAAGGAGCCATCATGTTGAGGGTGCACACTCGAGGAAACAATCTGCAGAATTAACCTTCACTATCTAACCCTTATATGGCCTAATTGTCGTCCAGCCTTATCAGAGTATATATGTGATAAAAATATTTCCTATCTTTGATAAGGAGACCATGAAGAACAATGACAATAATATATTGCACTAGGTGTCTCAGTCGTGCAGAAAATAGACTATAAGTACTATGTGAGATAATTGTGGCAGAGAAGAAGCAAATATGAACTGCTGGTGGTTACAGGGGCAGACATACCATAGCGGCCTTCCGGACATGTTGCCTCACCACCATTATAGAAAGAAAATAACAGCTCTTCCTACCATGTAATAGATTACACTTTGGTAATGATCTCTGTGGCTCACAATTCTTGCTCGACTGTGATCCAGCTTAGAAATTGAAGAACGTGAGTTCTAACATGCTCACCCTGTTTAAACAAATTGGTGGATAGGAAGAGGCCACCATGTGGTCTTCCCTGGGTGACACTTTAACTATCATACAGCACTTTTGCCCTATACATATACATGGATAAAATTGATAGTGTGAATAGGCTGCATCACTGACATTTGCTTGCTACAGACATCTACGTCCTGAAGGCTAACCTTCTGTTTCTTCGTATGAAAAATAGTAAGGTGCATGGATTGCAAATGAGAAATTTGTATCACTTAGTAAGTGAATTGCTACTAGAATTCAAGAAGAGCACAAACCATGATATTCTAGTCTCAAACTTATTGTTGTTAAAGGGGTTTTATCATCTTGGACATTGGTGGCATATTGCTAGGATATGTCACATTATGTCATATCCCAGAAGTGAGACCCACACCAATCTCCAGACAGGCCCCCAAAAGTGAAGGAGAGTGCATTGCATGAACGGTGTGCTCTACATTTATTTCTATAGGAGTTTGCACTTTTTGGAAGTCCCACAAAAATAATTGGAGAGTGCACCATGCAAGCACGATCACCTCTCCATTCACTTCTATGGGACACAGGGGAGCAAGAGCTTGGTTATTTTTGGAACTTCCATCGAAATGAATGCAGGGTGGCTGCACCTGCATGGCTGCCCTCCATTCACTTTGGGGGTCCTGTTCTGGAGATAGGAGTGAGTCCCAGAGGTGGGATGCGCATGTATAGGACATTGGTGGTATAGGCTAATGATATGCCACCAATGTCTGAGGTGAGACAACCCCTTTAAATCATTAACCTAGCAGGTAATAAAGTAGTATTTTTTATGTTCTTTAATGGTGAAAGATAATCCTCTACAGACTATAATCCTCTAGCCATACATTTCTAAAGAACGGGTGATGGTTCAAGAGAAAAGCTATTGTATGAATAGAAACAGATTTCTTCCATTGCATAGTGAAACAAGATTTTTGTCATCCACTCAGAATGCTGCGCACCTTAAGACAGTAGTATCCAATAACACACAGGAAAGAGATGATGGTGTGAATAATAGCCAAGATGCGTAATGTTGGAGCCATATAGCCTGTGTTTTCTTGCAGGACAAAATAAACAGCTCCCTCTTCTGTGTCTTCCTCATCTTCTTGGTACGTGTTCCATATGTTGGAATCATGATCAGGGTCTTCAGTTGAGGGTTCCTCTGTGACCTAAGAATTTTTTTTTATGAAGTACAGTAGCTTTTAATAGACATACATCCATTATTAAACTAATCCATACTGTGGTCCTCCTATGTAAGTGCTATACATCAAGACTAATAAAACATTCACATTGTTTACATTGCCAACAACCTAACGAGGCGAAATAAGAGTTTCTTGTACTAACATTTCCTGAGACGTTCATCTATTAACTATGAATCTCGGATGAGGTCAGTACGAAGAAAGTACAGAAACTACAAATACATTTTGTCTTTTCACTGTTTAACCTTCCTACCACATAGACGGCAGCAGAGCGACATAATGAGGAGCTTGTGGGCTGACTGAGGCACAAGAAAGCGAAGCAGAGCTGCAGTGTGAGACTGACGATGAAAGCTAGTCTTGAGAAGAGAGACAGAGTCGGTCTTCAAAGAAAGACTTCCTCATAAGAGGACAATAGATCCAGCAATGGAAGAAAAGAATCTATTTGTAAAGTACTTTGACTAAAGAAGACCACTCTGATAAAGAACACAAAATGGTATCATACTGAAAGCATTACCTTGTAGAACAATAGAATAAAGTTAATGGCAAATGCCACAAACAGAGCTAGGAATCGGAGATTGTAGAAATTTCTGGCCAGGTAATTCTGAAAAGAAGAGAAGAAAAGAAAAATAAATATTAAAGCATTTTTGTGTCTTAGATCTATATTTAGGTATAAAGAATATGCTTGACTGTAGTCTCTCTGGGGAGATCTGTTCATTTTCCACTTCAGTTTAAACCTTTAAATGATTATCAATTGTAAAAATTTCATTTCTAGCTTCATCTTAGCCAAGTAACTTTTTCTTCTCTCAAGAGGCAAAAAAGGGTAATTTAAAAGAAGATGGATCATTTCTGAAACACTGTGACATTGCACAAGTAGGGCAAAGCATAGTGAATATACGACTTAGCAAGTCTGTCATGCATGGAATGTAAAGAAAAAAAATGGGTCACTGTGCCTATATTCTGGATAGATATATTCTGGATATATTGCCTTCTGGATAGCCCCAGGCTCATCCTTTAAAACTTTCCTAAGGCCCCCTTCACATGGGCGTCGCGGATGAGGGCCGGATGCGTTCAGGGTGCATTACTGGAAACCCACGCGACTAGGCACGCAATTGCAGTCAGTTTTGTCTGCGATTGTGTTCTGATGTTCAGTTCTTTTCTGCGCGAGTGCAATGCATTTTGCACGTGCGTGAGAAAAAACTGAATGTGGTACCCGAACCCGGACTTCTTCACTGAAGTTTGGGATCGGTGTTCTGTAGATTTTATTATTTCCCATTATAACATGGTTATAATGGAAAGTAATAGCATTCTTTAATACAGAATGCCAAGTATAATTGAGGGTTAAAAATGTATGAAAACATAACTCACCTTATCTACTTGTTTGCGCAGCCGGCATAGTCTTTTTTTCTTCTTCTTTTAGGACCTGCAAAAGGACCTTTGACGTAATCGCGCTCACCACGTGGTGAGCGTGGTGACGTCAGCGCAGGTCCTGCTGAACAAAGATAAGGACCTTTTGCAGGTCCTTAAAGAAGAAGAAAGAAGACAATGCCGGCTGCGCGATTAAATGGATGAGGCGAGTTATTTTTATTTATTTATTAACCCCTCAAGGCACATTTTACTAAGCATTCTGTATTAACAATATTATCAGGGAAAATAATACAGTGAATAGACTTTAATGGGGTCTGGGGTTGCTCATCCCTATCATCTCCTAGCAACCATGCGTGAAAATCGCACCGCATCCGCACTTGCTTGCGGATGCTTGCGATTTTCATGCAGCCCCATTCATTTCTATGGGGCCTGCGTTGCCTATAAAATGCAGAATATAGAACATGCTGCAATTTTCACGCAACGCACAAGTGATGCGTGAAAATCACTGCTCATGTGCACAGCCCCATAGAAGTGAATGAGTCCGGATTTAGTGCAGGTGCAATGCGTTCACCTCACACAGTGCACCCGTGCAGAATTCTCACCTGTGTGAAGGGGCCTTAGTCTTCATCTATTTAATGACACCCACTTAGTTTTCCTTTAATATAAAGCATCACCTTATCCTTTATACTATTTAAAACCATGTTGAAATACTGTATATTCTTTCTATACTGTAGTTTTATATTCTGATAAAAAATGGACCATCTTCTTTACATGACAGTGGGGCAGCCATCTTGCCTGAGCTATGGCCAGCTGTTCACAGATTTGCTTTACAGCTGGCACATGTACATATGAACAAATTAAAGAATTACTTTTTGACTTCTACGGGAGAGTGTTGTGGACATGCTTTATGACCTATGTAAAGCCTGCCATGCACCCCCCACCCCCAAAAAGTCTCTCTTTCATTTACCATGATTTCTATACTCCTAAGAAAGCAGCTGGTGTGTTCAAAGTAAGTGCTCATTGCAAGGGCTATATACCATCCAGGGGCGGAAGTACCACTGAAGCGACAGCTATGGGGCATGAGCTTTGCCTGCCAGTACACACACACCAGGCCTGGGCCATAATAGATGACAAACACACCTGCCGGATGTTCTGTCTGTAATCCATTGTGGCCTGGGCCTCATTTCCCGGTCAGTGCTCTCCTCAGCAGCAGGCACTCTGCAGTGATATTATCGCACCTGCTGGGCTGAATAGGAGAGTGCACAGGCCAAGGGATCGTTCTCCTGCCTGTGTGGTCTACTGCTCAGCTCAGCAAGTTTAATGACGCCACCACATTTCGTTTGCTCATGGGGAGAGCTTGAGGTGCTCTGTTCATCAGGGGAATGGAGCTCGGTGAGTGTTACCTTTTTTTATTTTGTTAGCACTTCAGGGCTTTCACTACTGTAAGGGAGGCCTTAAGGGAGGCAGCGCAACTGTAAGAGGCACAAAAAGGCCAGCACTACTATAAGGGGGGTACTATGGGGGCATAACTACTGTGTTGGGGCACTAAGGGGCAATTCTACTATGTGGGTCACTAAGACAGCATTCTACTGTGTCAAGACTAAGGGAACATTATTACTGTGTGGGGCACTAAGGGGGCATTTAAGGGAGCATTCCAACTGTGAGAGTGGGTGGAGAATTGTATGGCGAGTGTTGGTGGTCTTGACTTTTCTATGAGGCCCAGCCTTTTCTAGTTAGAAGCCTCACAAGACTATAGTATTCAAATGATAAAGGGACTGATCAGGGGACCAGGAAAAGGCACATGGTACCCTCGAATAACGATGTAAGCCACAGTTGGTTACTGTGCATTTTTCTCTACAGTCATGGCTCCTTCATACATGACCATGCTGCTCCCTCCCTTTGTCCTGCTCTGTATATTAGCTGTCAAAACATCTACAGTACCAGCCACGTTAAAGACTCACGCGTCCATATAAGACTCACCCATGAGCATTACGCTAACAAAGGTGAAAGACTGAAACAAGCTTATAAGGAAGACAAGCTTTCTCAGCAAGAGAAGAGTCTGGAGACTTAATATCATGATCTACTGGTCCCTGCTCTGAGGTCTTTCAGCAGATTTCAATCTATCCAGTTCTGCTCTGAAATCTAATATGTATACTTACTAGTGTTGAGTGAAAAAATGGCGGTAAAAAAAAATAAAATCTCATACATTTGCATGCAAAGAGGCTGTCGCGGACATCTTAATTGCAGAAACCAAGATTTTGCGCAGTTTCTTCAAGATGGCTGCAAGAGCCTCTCTGCCCGCAAATGGATAAGGTGAGTATTTCATAATTTTTTTACCCTGATTAAACCCTAAATTGTAGCTTCAGATGCCGTGATCAGTGATGAACGCGGCATCTGAGGGGTTCAATGACGGGAGCAGAGCGTTAGCCGTTCCCTGTCATTGTACCTGCTATATACAAAGGAATGCGCTTCATGACAAATAATTAGTCACAAATTGAATTTGTTTGAGAAATTCTGTGAAGCAGCCGAATCAAATTTTTCATAACTTCGCTCAACTCTAATACTTACTTTTATGTCCAACTTTTTAAATATTTCCCATTCTGAAACTCAAAGGGACACTACCATAATTTTTTTTTATCACATATTAACAGTATTAATTAATATTTTATTTTTATTTTTTACAAAAAACAGGTGGTTGATTTTCAGGACATACATTTTTGAAGTCACACCATTCCTGTCTAGGCTTTTTAACTTCCTTCTTTGTGTAGAGTTTTAGCACGGCAGGCAGTCTTTCTTGACTTTTTTTATGAGGCCAGTCACTGTGGGCAGATAGAACCTCCCGTAGAGCATCAAGCATTAGGATTTGGTGCGCAACACAAAAAATGTTTACGACATGTCTGCAACTTACTGTCACACATTGACACAGGCAAGTCATAGGTGAATTGCGTGTCACTTGCGATTTACATTAAGCCAATGGATCAAAAGTCATGTGTGACGTGAAACACTAAATCAGACATGTCTGGATTTTTTGTGACTATCGTGTTGCATTGTGACACCATTGACAAACATTACGTGAAGTGTCATTGAGTGGCTGAACCCTTACACTGATATAGATGCCAACAGAAGAGCATTGCACTTATCCAGGCTTATCAAGAGAACAATACAGCTATCATACTGTCAGCACCACAACAGGTTGTGTTATTGCAGCTTTTCTCCCATTTACCACACTGGCCTGGAGCTGAAATACCAGAACCAACCCACGGACAGATGTGCCTCTGTTTTTGAGGGTAAGCGGCCCTGTTTTTCAATCCTGGACAACTCTAACACCCAGCTCCATTCCTCATACGTCACTGTATACAATTGTGTTCAAAATAATAGCAGTGTGTTTAAAAAAAGTGAATAAAACTCAAAATCCTTCTAATAGCTTTTATTTCCATACACACAAACGCATTGGCACACAAACGCATTGGGAACACTACACATTCTATTCCAAATCAAAACATGTAGAAAAATATGTCAAATTTGTGTTGTTCCTCTAAAAAATTTCTAAGAATAGTGATTAGACTGTTCAAAAAAAATAGCAGTGTTTGTATTTCTCTTTACAAACTCAAACATTCACTATATAAACTGAAAAATGTTTGAAGATTTTGCTTTCCTTTGAATCACTTTACTAATATTTAGTTGTATAACCGCTGTTTCTGAGAACTGCTGGACATCTGTGTTACATGGAGTCAACCATCTTCTGGCCCCTGTGAACAGGTATTCCAGCCCAGGATGATTGGGCTACATTCCACAGTTCTTCTGTATTTCTTGGTTTTGCCTCAGAAACTGCATTTTTGATGTCACCCCACAAGTTTTCTATTGGATTATGATCCGGGGATTGGGCTGGCCACTCCATAACATCTTGTTGGTCTGGAACCAAGATGGTGCACGTTTGGTGTGTTTGGGGTCGTTGTCTTGTTGGAACACCCATTTCAAGGGCATTTCCTTCTTCAGCATAAGGCCTCTTTCACACTACCGTTTTTTTTTCCGTTTTGAGGTCCGTTTTTTGCGTTCCGTATACGGTCCGTATACGGAACCATTCATTTCAATGGTTCCGCAAAAAAAACGGAATGTGTTCCGTATGCATTCCGTTTCCGTATTTCCGTTTTTCCGTTCCGTTGAAAGATAGAACATGTCCTATATTTGGCCGCAAATCACGGTCCGTGGCTCCATTCAAGTCAATGGGTCCGCAAAAAAAACGGAACACATACGGAAATGCATCCGTATGTCTTCCGTTTCCGTTCCGTTTTTTCTGAACCATCTATTGAAAATGTTATGCCCAGCCCAATTTTTTCTATGTAATTACTGTATACTGTATATGCCATACGGAAAAACGGAACGGAACGGAAACGGAACCACAACGGAAGCAAAAAAACAGAACAACAGATCTGTGAAAAACGGACCGCAAAACACTGAAATGGACATACTGTAGTGTGAAAGAGGCCTAAGGCAGCATGAACTCTTCAAGTATTCTGACTAATCCATGATCCCTGGTATGCGATAAATAGGCCCAACACCGTAGTATGAGAAACAACCCCATATCATGATGCTAGCGCCACCATGCTTCAGTGTCTTCACAGTGTACTGTGGCTTGAATTCAGTGTTTGGGGGTCATCTGACAAACTGTCTCCGGCCACTAGACCCAAAAAGAACAATCTTCCTTTCATCAGTCCACAAAATGTCTCTTTAGGCCAGTCAATGTGCTCTTTAGCAAATTGTAACCTCTTCAGCACATGTCTTTTTTTCAACAGTGGGACTTTGCGGGGGCTTCTTGCAGATAGCTTGGCTTCACATAGGCGTCCTTGCCATTTTGTCTATTTTTCTATCCATTCGAATGGTAGTTTCTCGCTTTCTTCCATGTCTTTCTTGTTTTGGTTTCCATTTTAAAGCATTTGCGATCATTTTAGCTGAGCAGCCTATCATTTTCTGTAATTCTTTATGTTTTCCCCTCTCCAATCAACTTTTTAATCAAGGTACGCTGTTCTTCTGAACAATGTCTGGAACGACCCATTTTGCTCAGAATTTCAGAGAGAAAATTGCACTGTAACCAGCAGGTACAACATTTGCTCCCTTCCTTCCTTAAATAAGGCCAATAATTGCCACCTGTTTTTCAAAGAATGAATGACCTCACTCATTAAACTCCACACTGCTATTATTTTGAACATGCCCCTTTCAATAAGTGATTGAATTACACAGATGCAGCAGCATGCATGTCATGACTGTTGGGTCTGTTGGATTTCTATTACTCTACTACACCTGCTAGTAAATTATTTGCCATGTAGAAATACAATTTCTACCAAAAACAGTGATTGATCGGGTTAGTGATGTCTGAGTGCTATTATTTTAAACAGAACTGTATATGTCAAATACAAATTGATTAGAGCAACACTACAGAAAATGTATCAAAACAAGTGCAACAGAAAATTAGAGTAGCTGCCTTTTGAGAACCATCTCTCACTTTTCAGAAGACCTTTTGAACATGAAAGGAGCACTCTGATGGGTTTCTATGGGCGGCTACTGTTCTTTAAGTCTGCAACACTTTAAATCAATATACCTATATTTTTATCATTGAAAGTAAGAGCACTTACCAGCATTTTGGTCTGATAAATCTCCAGTCCTGCCAAGAAATTAGCCATAAATGCTTCAGGCTCCTCTTTCTTCTGGCCTCGTCTCCTCCTCCTCTTTGGCCCCTCTTTACTTTCCAAAAATTCAGACTGTTCTTCAGCTTTAGCTTTATCCTTTTTTTCACCATCTTCCATGCTAAAAACGACCAATGACTCTTCTTAGTAAATGACTGACATAGTCTCATTTTCTATCTAACATGCTGTTAGTGTGGCCCCTTTCATAACCCCCAAAATGATGATGACATGCCTGGGGCAGTGAGGCACAATACTGCAACACACAGAATGGAAACCATAATCTATTACGCTAGAAATCTATGAGATAAACCATTGTTATACTTACCAAAAATGGTGCCTACTTGCAATATTTAAAAGGGCTGTGTCACTTCAGCAAATAGCATTCATTATGTTGATAAAGTTAATACAAGGCACTTACTAATGTATTGTGATTGTCCATATTGCCTCCTTTGTTGACTTGATTCATTTTTCTATCACAGTATACACCACTTGTAATCCAGCAATGGTGGTTATGCTTGCACCCGCTTAAAAATAGCACAAGCCTATGTGCGCTCCCATGGTCCCGGCCATCAGAAAGGCTGGTGCTTTTTACTATAGTGTGCAACCACGGCCACCGCTGATAGATTGCAGGGTGGTCGTAACAGCCGAAATGAGCAGTGTATAATGTGATTGAAGAATGAATCCAGCCAGCAAAGGAGGCAATATGGACAATCACAATACATTAGTAAGTCCCTTGTATTAACTACATGATAAATGCTGAAGTGACCAAACCCCTTTATCTCCTTTGCCTCCAAGAAATTGCTATTGCCCAGGAATTATTACAGTGCTAGTTATGGGACTCCTAAACATTACTGGCTACAGGGCCCCCATACATTACTGGTTACAGGACCCCCACACAGTACGGGTTACAGGACACCATACAGTACTGGTTTATAAAACCCCCCCCCCCCGTACAGTACAGGCTACAAGACCCCTAAACATTACTGGCTACAGGACCCCCCACGGACATTTGACCACCCTAGTTCCATTGGTTACAGGACCCTATTAAGTACTGGTTACTAGTGATGAGCGGCAGGGGCAATATTCGAATTTGCGATATTTAGCTAAATATTTTTTTTGAATATTAGTCATATATTCAAATTCACGTTTGCATTTGCGAATTCTTGATTGCGAAATCGGCAATGTAATATTTGCGTAATGTGTACATAATACAGGTGTGGGTCACTTTTGCTACATTTTTCAAGCTGCTAGAAGTTTCCTGAGACTGGAGAAAATGGTTGGTACAGTGGAACAGGAAAATTGGCAGATAGATGCCCCAATATATTCACGATTGCACTAATCGGCACCAATGATGCGAATATTTTGGCTCAATACGTGAAACTTGACATTTTAGCAGGTCTGACTACATATTACTGATTAGTGCACTAAGTATTGTTGTGACATGACAGCACTATGTCTGTAGCGTATACAGACGTGGACAAAATTGTTGGTACCCTTTGGTCAATGAAAGAAAAAGTCACAATGGTCACAGAAATAACTTTAATCTGACAAAAGTAATAATAAATTAAAATTCTATAAATGTTAACCAATGAAAGTCAGACATTGTTTTTCAACCATGCTTCAACAGAATTATGTAAAAAAATAAACTCATGAAACAGGCATGGACAAAAATGATGGTACCCCTAGAAAACACAGAACATAATGTGACCAAAGGGACATGTTAATTCAAGGTGTGTCCACTAATTAGCATCACAGGTGTCTACAACCTTGTAATCAGCCATTGGGCCTATATATATGGCTCCAGGTAATCACTGTGTTGTTTGGTGATATGGTGTGTACCACACTCGACATGGACCAGAGGAAGCAAAGGAAAGAGCTGTCTCAAGAGATCAGAAAGAAAATTATAGACAAGCATGTTAAAGGTAAAGGCTATAAGACCATCTCCAAGCAACTAGATGTTCCTGTGAGTACAGTTGCACATATTATTCATAAGTTTAAGATCCATGGGACTGTAGCCAACCTCCCTGGACGTGGCCGCAGGAGGAAAATTGATGACAAATCTAAGAGACGGATAATCCGAATGGTAACAAAAGAGCCTAGAAAGACTTCTAAAGAGATTCAAGGTGAACTTCATGCTCAAGGAACATCAGTGTCAGATCGCACCATCCGTCGTTGTTTGAGCCAAAGTGGACTACATGGGAGACGACCAAGGAGGACACCATTGTTGAAAACGAATCATAAAAAAGCAAGACTGGAATATGCCAAACTACATGTTGACAAGCCACAAAGCTTCTGGGAGAATGTCCTGTGGACAGATGAGACAAAAATCGAAGTTTTTGCCAAGGCACATCAGCTGTATGTTCACAGACGAAAAAATGAAGCATATCAAGAAAAGAACACTGTCCCTACTGTGAAACATGGAGGAGGCTCTGTTATGTTCTGGGGCTGCTTTGCTGCGTCTGGCACAGGGTGTCTTGAATCTGTGCAGGGTACAATGAAATCTCAAGACTATCAAGGAATTCTAGAGAGAAATGTACTAGCCAGTGTCAGAAAGCTTGGTCTCAGTCGCAGGTCATGGGTCTTGCAACAGGACAATGACCCAAAACACACCGCTAAAAACACCCAAGAATGGCTAAGAGGAAAAAATTGGACTATTCTAAAGTGGCCTTCTATGAGCCCTGACCTCAATCCTATTGAGCATCTTTGGAAGGAGCTGAAACATGCAGTCTGGAAAAGGCACCCTTCAAACCGGACACAACTGGAGCAGTTTGCTCATGAGGAGTGGGCCAAAATACCTGCTGAGAGGTGCAGATGTCTCATTGACAGTTACAGGAAGCGTTTGATTGCAGTGATTGCCTCAAAAGGTTGCGCAACAAAATATTAAGTTAGGGGTACCATCATTTTTGTCCATGCCTGTTTCATGAGTTTATTTTTTTACATAATTCTGTTGAAGCATGGTTGAAAAACAATGTCTGACTTTCATTGGTTAACATTTATAGAATTTTAATTTATTATTACTTTTGTCAGATTAAAGTTATTTCTGTGACCATTGTGACTTTTTCTTTCATTGACCAAAGGGTACCAACAATTTTGTCCACGTCTGTATGTATGAACAGCAGAACCTATCAGCTACACTATATCAGGATAAAACCTACGCGGACTATCTCCCACTAACTGTATTATATATATATTTGTGTGAGGCGCTTACGGTAGTACAGTGAAGAACCCTAGGAAATCAGGGAATAAGCGTAGTCGGTTGTGGTGTGCCGAAACCGAGGATGAGGTAGGCCTGAGAAAGAAGAGGGCCCACCCAAGGATAGAGATATGGAAGAAATGAGTTGTAAATGAGTGGAGTGGTGGGAGGGTCAAAGCTCAGACCTCGGACGGTGCAGGAGCCAGGTAAAGGGGGTGCCCTAAATAGGCTGGAGGCGGACCTCAGCCCCTCCCACAAATCCAGGCAAACTGCCTTCACACTTGTGTGAGGCGCTTACGGTAGTACAGTGAAGAACCCTAGGAAATCAGGGAATAAGCGTAGTCGGTTGTGGTGTGCCGAAACCGAGGATGAGGTAGGCCTGAGAAAGAAGAGGGCAAAAATGAAATAACCAGTTATTGTAGTCAAATATACATGAATAGCTCAACCCGACATGTTTTGGAAAGTATCTCTTAACTCTTGTGTTGGATTGGGAATGTATCGCGAGTAAGCGGATGACTTCCAGCGCCCCAATTCCCGATGACATGAGTAGGGGCGTTGGCACTGGAGGCCGTGGATGCGGCTCCAAAGCGAAAGGAGTGCCCTGAGTAGTTGGCTGCGTGAGGCCCAGTTGTGTGAGGGATGACCTGACAAGGGTCATGAAGGTGGTGGTGGTGAGTACCGAACCATGTAGTGAAGTAGCGGTTGAGAGGGTAGAACTTGTGACGTTGTCTGTAAGCATCCAGAACCCTGACTGGACACCATCTGTTGTGCGTGGGGTGATATGAAATGTTGACGGGTAAGTGCTGACTACTCTTGGAGTGAGGTAAGGTCAGGACGTAATGATCCATGTGTTTTGCCAAGTGGGAGACAAGAAGACAAGGTGTGGCTTGGGTCGTGTAGGTTGTAGTGAATTCCCCGGGCCTCAGGAACCGTAAAAGGCCAAGTGAATTTCTGTTTTGAGGATGGAGTTGGTATCTGCTTCAGAAGGCTTGGCGTCTAGTAATTCAGATAATGCCTCGAAAATATGATTGTTAACGGGTCGCCTCTGGGCAGGACGTGCGGGTTCCGCTTCCGAATACCTCTGAGTATGGTTTTGATCTGGTGAGAGGCCACGCAACTGATGTTATTAGGGTGTAAGATTTGCATGTGGTGTAAAATGCCAGTGAGATGGAGATGGCGTTGTATGACATTTGAGTTTAAGGTGGCAAAAAGAAGTAACCCCAGAAGAGAAGACATGACAAAAGTGGGCGTGATGTTGTGCCCCAGGAGGAATCTGACAACCTAGAAATTAAAAGTCAGAGAAAATGATAACGTGAGAGAGACTCTAATGGCGCAAGCCATGCGTGCGAGTCACCACAAGATAATGTATTGCAAGCCACAGATGACCGAGCCATGCGAGCGGGTCTGAAGGCAGAAAAGACATGGAACCTGCTGGTTGTGGGACCACGCAGCCGGCCTCGACTGGCGGAGTTATGTGTGTGGAATTTGAATGGGGAAGCGATACGTGAGACTCTGATGGCAGAGCCATATGTGTGAAAGTTGACAGAGAAGCCATGCGTGAGAGACTCTAATGGCGGAGCCATGCGTGAGAGACTCTAATGGCGGGGTTGTGTGTGTGAAATTAAATACGGAGAAGCCATGCGTGAGAGACTCTAATGGCGGAGCCATGCGTGAGAGACTCTAATGGCGGGGTCGTGTGTGTAAAATAATATGGAGAAGCCATGCGTGAGAGACTCTAATGGCGAAGCCATGCGTGAGAGACTCTAATGGCGGGGTCGTGTGTGTGAAATTAATACGGAGAAGCCATGCGTGAGAGACTCTAATGGCGGAGCCATGCGTGAGAGACTCTAATGGCGGGGTCATGTGTATGAGATATATGCGGAGAAGCCATGCGTGAGACTCTAATGGCGGAGCCATATGTATGACCATTGATGCGGAGAAGCCATGCGTGAGAGACGCTAATGGCGGAGCCATTCGTGTAAAAAATAATACGGGGAAGCCATGCGTGAGAGGCTCTAATGGCGGGGTCATGTGTGTGAAATTAATACGGAGAAGCCATGCGTGAGATTTTATGGCGGAGCCATGCGTGAGAGACTAATGGCGGAGCCATATGTGTAAAATGCGGAGAAGCCATGCGTGAGAGACTCTAATGGCAGGGCCGTGCGTGAGAGATTCTACTGGCGAAGCCATATGTGTGACACCAAACGGAGAAGCCATGCGTGAGACTAATGGCAGAGTCATATGTGTAAACTAACACGGCAAAGTGATGCGTGAGAGACTCTAATGGCGGAGTTATGTATGTAACACTGAACGGAGAAACCATGCGTGAGACTAATGCGGAGTCATGTGTGTGACACTAACCGGAGAAGCCATACGTGAGAAAACTCTAATGGCGGAGTCATATGTGAGAGACTCTAAATGGCGGAGTTATTCTGTGAAACCAACGGCGAAGTGATGCGAGAGAGTCTCTAATGGCGGAGTTATTGTGTGAAACCAACGGCGAAGTGATGCGTGAGACTCTAATGGCGGAGTTACAAGTGTGACCTAAACGACGAAGTAATGCATGAGAGTCTATAATGGCGGAGAAATGTGTGTGAAACTAAACGGCGAAGTAATGCGTGAGAGTCTGTAATGGCGGAGAATTGTGTGTAAACTAAAACGGCGAAGTAATGCGTGAGAGTCTGTAATGGCGGAGAATTGTGTGTAACCTAAAACGGCGAAGTAATGCGTGAGAGTCTGTGATGGCGGAGAAATGTGTGTGAACTAACCGGCGAAGTAATGCGTGAGAGTCTGTAATGGCGGAGAAATGTGTGTGAAACTAAACGGCGAAGTAATGCGTGAGAGTCTGTAATGGCGGAGAATTGTGTGTAACTAAAACGGCGAAGTAATGCGTGAGAGTCTGTAATGGCGGAGAATTGTGTGTAACTAAAACGGCGAAGTAATGCGTGAGAGTCTGTAATGGTGGAAAATTGTGTGTAACCTAAAACGGCGAAGTAATGCGTGAGAGTCTGTAATGGTGGAGAAATGTGTGTGAACTAACCGGCGAAGTAATGCGTGAGAGTCTGTAATGGCGGAGAATTGTGTGTAACCTAAAACGGCGAAGAAATGCGTGAGAGTCTGTAATGGTGGAGAAATGTGTGTGAAACTAAACGGCGAAGTAATGCGTGGGAGTCTGTAATGGCGGAGAATTGTGTGTAACCTAAAACGGCGAAGTAATGCGTGAGAGTCTGTAATGGCGGAGAAATGTGTGTGAAACTAACCGGCGAAGTAATGCGTGAGGGACTCTAATGGCGGAGTTATGTGTGAAACACTGAAACGGAGAAGCCATGTGTGAGACTAATGGCGGATTTGTATGTGAAACACTAAAATGGAGAAAGCCATGCGCGAGAGACTCTGATGGCGGAGCCAGGCGTGAGACTCAAATAGCGGGGTCGTATGTATGCAACTGAACCGGAGAAACCATGCGTGGGAGACTAATGGTGGAGTCGTGGGTGCGTGCTAAACCGGAGAAGACACGCGTGGGAGACCAAATGGCGGAGTGCTGTGAGTGAAACTAAAACGGAGAAGTCATGCGTGGGCGACTAATGGCAGAAATAAAAAAATTTTAAATTTTTTTTTTTTTTTTTTATTTATTCATTTTTTATTTATTTATTTATTTATTTTTTGGACCATGGAGCACGAGGGTGATGTGGCGGTTTTTTTTTTTTTTTTTTTTTCCTTCATATGGCGGGTTTATTTATTTATTTTTTTATTTTTTATATGGCGTTTTTTTTTTTTTTTTTTTTTTTCCATATGGCGTTTTTTTTTTTTTTTTTTCATATGGCGTTTTTTTTTTTTTTTTTTTTCATATGGCGGGTTTCTTTGGTGATTGTGTGATGCGTTTTGAATGGTGTGGATTTTTATTGTGGTGCGAAATGAGCCCCCGTGACGTGGAGGAAGGTGTGATACGCAGAACTTTTTTTTTTTTTTTTTTTGCCAGGACTATATGGCGGGTTTCTCTTCTATGACCCTGAGGGAAAAATTTTTTTTTTTTTTTTTTTGGGACTACATGGCGGGTTTCCTCCCTATGATACTATGGAGCTTTAATTACATAATTTTTATTTTTCCTTTATCGGGGTACGCGGGTGATGTGGCGGGTTTTATAATGAAGGGGGCTGTGGCCTGGTGTGGTGGGGGTGTAATGTGATGGGGAACAGTCTGAGCCCCTCCTGGGTTGCGCCGCCTGTGGGAGGGGGGCAGTGGCTGCAGCCTGGGGCAGAGTATTACGGCTGGACCGGGGCCGAGCAGACCTGTGGCGGCCCCCTCCCCACACACCAGCCGCACCAGCGGACGGCCGTCGGGATACCGCGCACGCGCCGACGCGCATGCGCAGTACCCCGGCCGCGCGTGCGCAGACCAGGGACCGGGACGCGGGCGGCCGCCATCGGCAGCGCGGCAGGAGAAGCAGCGGGACGGGCCGGTGCAGCGGTGGGGAGAACGGGGAAGTCCGTAGCAGCAGCGCTGAATGTGGAGGGGGAGAATGTGTGGTGTTGCTGGAACGATCCAACCTGTGGGCAAGTGTGAGTGTTTGTGAACATGCCGCTGTGATGAACGAGGGGAGGCATGATGTGAAATGAGTAGGAATGGGGGGGGGGGAGAGTTGAGCCCAGGAGACAACCTGCCTGCTTGCTGCAGGGGTACAGACCGGAGTGGTGGTGTGGTGTGACCAATCTTCATGTGAACAAGCCTGCTAGACATGAAATGATGGTGACTTGTGACGAAAATTGTGACCTGAATGTGTGTGAGAGAGATGTTGGTGAGGAGGGGAAACGGCGTTGGTGGCCGCCATGGGAACCTGGTACACGTGCTGGTGGTGCTAGGAGTGGGGATGCGGTGTGGTACGCGTGCATGCATGACCGGAAATGGAGGCAGACATGAAAACCGTGACTTGGAGTGAAACTGTGACATGGTTGAAATGAAAATAGTGAAATGAATTGAGCTAGTACCGAGGGCAACCGTGAGGCCCTGTGCTGTACCGCAGACATGAAATGATAGTGACTTGTAACGAGAATTTGTGACATGAGTGCAAAGTTTGGTGAAATGAAATGAGCCGGTACAGGGGGCAACCGTGAGGCCCCAGCTGTACCGTATGGATGACTCATAGTATACCGGGCAAACGTGACCCACAGTGAACCGAGTAACGCAAAACTTCCAAGACTCAGCAACTCGCAGGTAACTCTCCAGTAACTCCACCAGCGACTTCCTCCTTCAAAGCTCAGACCTCGGACGGTGCAGGAGCCAGGTAAAGGGGGTGCCCTAAATAGGCTGGAGGCGGACCTCAGCCCCTCCCACAAATCCAGGCAAACTGCCTTCACACATATATATAAGCTATCTAACTATCTATCTAATGTAATAAGTGGAAAGCACAGAGCACAGCAATGTCACTGCTCTCTCTCTCTCAGAACTCCATAAAACTGCAGAAAATGGCTGCTGGGGAGGTTCTTATATAGTAAGGGGTAGGCAACTTTCCTATTGGTTGCTAGGGATGTTGCTAAGCTCAGATAAAGACATTGCAGCCTTCTCATTGGCCCACAAGCAAGAAGCAGGGAGGGATCATGGGTTCAGGGGAAAGAAAATCTAGAATATTCGAAAATACGAATATATATAACTATATTCTAAATATTCATGAATTCTCGAAGTGCCGATATTCGCAATTAATATTTGTGATTCTAATATTCACGCCCAACACTACTTGTTACAAAACCCCTGGACATTATAGGGTACAAGACCCCCAAACATTACTGGTTACAGGAGACCCCCCACAGACATTTGACCACCCTAGTTGCATCTGAGATGGATGTCCTACTTCCTGGTGCTTTCTTCTGCTCCACACAAAGCTCTTCCCCTCATATCACATATCATCACAGGTCCTTTCCCACATCTTTGTCTCTGCTGAGCTCCACCCTCTCCTGCACTGATTACATGATGGTGACATCATCACAGATCCTTCAGCTTATTCAGTGCAGCAGATACAGAGCAGATCCTGGTCTGTAGTCACTACTCTTGTTTCCTCAGTCAGTCTGTGGCTGGAGCTTGCACTCAGACATTGCAATGCTGCTGTCTAAGTGCACAGAGCCACAGAAAAGGAGGACTTCCAGGTGTCCGTCCAGACATCGCACCGGATCGAGGACTGAGAGCCAGGTGTGTCTCCCTTCACCACCAATACATGAAATATTACATGCGGGAACACGCGTGATTTTTCCACGCGAGTGCAAAACATTGTAATGTGTTTTGCACTTGCGTGAGAAAAATTGCGCATGTTTGGTACCCAAACCCGAACTTCTTCACAGAAGTTTGGGCTTGGGATCCGTGTTCTGTAGATTGTATTATTTTCCCTTATAACATGGTTATAAGGGAAAATAATAGCATTCTGAATACAGAATGCATAGTAAAATAGCGCTGGAGGGGTTAAAAATAATTTAACTCGCCTTAATCGCGCAGCCGGCATCTCCTTCTGTCTTCATCTTAGCTGTGTGCAGTAACAGGACCTGTGGTGACGTCACTCCGGTCATCACATGATCTTTTACCATGGTGATGGACTATGTGATGTCCGGAGTGACGTCACCACAGGTCCTATTACTGTACACAGCTAAGATGAAGACAGAAGGAGATGCCGACTGTGCGATCAAGTGGATTAAAGTGAGTTAAATATATTTTTAACCCCTCCAGCGCTATTTTACTATGCATTCTGTATTCAAAATGCTATTATTTTCCCATATAACCATGTTATAAGGGAAAATAATAATGATCGGGTCTCCTAGCAACCGTGCGTGAAAATCGCACCGCATCCGCACTTGCTTGCGGATGCTTGCGATTTTCACGCAACCCCATTCATTTCTATGGGGCCTGCGTTACGTGAAAAACGCAGAAAATAGAGCATGCTGCGATTTTCACGCAATGCACAAGTGATGTGTGAAAATCACCGCTCATGTGAACAGCCCCATAGAAATGAATGGGTCGGGATTCAGTGCGGGTGCAATGCATTCAACTCGCGCATCGCATCCGCGCGGAATACTCGCCTGTGTGAAAGGGGCCTTACTGTTACACCTAGAGGCTCTGCTCTCTCTGCAACTGCCGTGCCGTCTGCATTGACTGGACCAGGTGTGCCTGGCTCACAGATTCCTTCTGCTGCCAAGTGCACATGCAACAGGTCAGCCAGTGTCATAGGTACAAATCTGCTGATAGATGTCCTTTAAAAGGGGAACTCTGCCTTAGATTAACATTGGCTTTATAGTCAGCATGTACAAGGAGTACTATCTATGTACTACATTGCAATTCTTGCAGTTACAGTATTTTCCAGTTTACTGTCACTTAGTGCAGTGTTTTTGGGAAGCCGTCAAAAAGCTGGCCTTGGTAGGTCTTTTGATTGCTATGGGAACCACTGAGCAATTTTTATTCATGAAGGGCACTTACCCTAAATGACTACCCAAATGAATGAAAGAAAAACTCCACGGCACTTCCAAAGAAAACGTGCGTATATTATTCCACCAGATGCGACGTTTCGGTCCTCTCAATTGAACCTGTCTCAAACAATAACAATAATGGTGCATAATGCAGGTATAAATACCACCCACATGGTGACAAGACAATTAAGATAATAGACTAATAAAGTGCAATAGTGCTCACAACATTGTATAATAATTCATTCATGAGGAAATACTCCTCTTACAATAATATAGTGAATTCATCCATAAATTACATTATAAATATGTAAAAGATAAAAAAAAGTATCAAAATCGATAATGACACATGATTGATAAAGTGCAAACATTTGTGACATACCATATGTGCTAAATTATAAACCTGATTAATGGATGGAGGGATTGTACCTGGCCAGCATGGAGTCATGACTGTAACCTGGGGTCTCCATGTCCAGACTGCGCATGTGAAAAAGTGACCACATCACCGAGGAGGGATCACATGCTCCAACTAAGTCACATGACCGGAGCATGTTATCCCTCCTCGGTGATGCGGTCACTTGCTCACATGCGCAGTCTGGACATGGAGACGCCAAGTTACAGTCATGACTCCATGCTGGCCAGGTACAATCCCTCCATCGTCCATTCATTAGGGCTCTTTCACAGTTGCGTTGTCCGGATCCGTCGTGTACTCCATTTGCCGGAATTACACGCCGGATCCGGAAAAACGCAAGTGAACTGAAAGCATTTGAAGACGGATCTTCAAAATGCGTTCAGTGTTACTATGGCAGCCAGGATGCTATTAAAGTCCTGGTTGCCATAATAGTAGTGGGGAGCGTGGGAGCAGTATACTTACCGTCCGTGCGGCTCCCGGGGCGCTCCAGAATCACGTCATCCATGCGCGTGGGGCGCCCTGACGTCACTCTGAAGCGCCCCGGGAGCCGCACGGACGGTAAGTATACTGCTCCCCACTACACTTTACCATGGCTGCCAGGACTTAAGCGTCCTGGCAGCCATGGAAACCATTCCGAAAAAGCTAAACGTCGGATCCGGTAATGCGCCGAAACGACGTTTAGCTTAAGGCCGGATCCGGATTAATGCCTTTCAATGGGCATTAATTCCGGATCCGGCCTTGCGGCAAGTGTTCAGGATTTTTGGCCGGAGCAAAAAACGCAGCATGCTGCGGTATTTTCTCTGGCCAAAAAACGTTCCGGTCCTGAACTGAAGACATCCTTCAGAATGCATGGGGATAATCCTGATCAGGATTCTTCCGGCATAGAGCCCCGACGACAGAACTCTATGCTGGAACAGAACAACGCAAGTGTGAAAGAGCCCTTAAACAGGTTTATAATTTAGCACATATGGTATGTCACAAATGTTTGCACTTTATCAATCATGTGTCATTATGACTCATTATCGATTTTGATACTTTTTTTGGATATTTTTTACATATTTATGATGTCATTTATGGATGAATTCACTATATTATTGTAAGATGAGTATTTCCACATGAATGAATTATTATACAATGTTGTGAGCACTATTGCACTTTATTAGTTTATTATCTTAATTGTCTTGTCACCATGTGGGTGGTATTTATACATGCATTATGCACCATTATTGTTATTGCTTGAGAAAGGTTCAATTGAGAGGACCGAAACGTCGCATCTGGTGGAATAAAATACGCACGTTATTTTTGGAAGTGCCGTGGAGTTTTTCTTTCGTTATATATTTGGTTGGTGGATCGCACCTATAGCCGCTGGCACTCCTATTCCTCTGTCTTGATTGCGGTGTTGCCCAGTGTTATATTTTTTCTACCCAAATGGTTACACCTAACTGGCTTCAATAGTGGCAATTACTGTAAACGAATATAGGTGATTTTATATCTTAGGTCTCCATTAAAGGGTTTCTACCACTTGCTTTGCACCCATTTCGTTTTCAGACACTAGCGATCCGCTAGTGTCTGATGTACAATACAAGCTAAGTATTATCTTATTCTGTTCGGCCGTTTTGTTTAAAAAAGCACTTTTATATTTATGCAAATGAGCCTCTAGGTGCTATGTGGGTGTCTTTTCAGCACCTAGAGGCTCCGTCTACCTTCATAAACTGCCGCCCAGCTCCTCGCTCCAGCACGCCCATCTCCTAGTGAATTCGATCCTCCTCCTGCTTCTGAAATCTCGCGCCTGCTCAGACATTTCCACTGCGCCTGCGCCGAATGCTGCCGAATGCAGAGACGGACGGCGCAGGCGCGAGATTTCAGACGCCAGAAGCAGGGGGAGGATCGAATTCACTAGGAGATGGGCGTGCTGGAGCGAGGAGCTGGGCGGCAGTTTATGAAGGTAGACGGAGCCTCTAGGTGCTGAAAAAACACCCACATAGCACCTAGAGGCTCATTTGCATAAATATAAAAGTGCTTTTTTAAACAAAACGGCCGAACAGAATAAGATAATACTTAGCTTGTATTGTACATCAGACACTAGCGGATCGCTAGTGTCTGAAAACGAAATGGGTGCAAAGCAAGTGGTAGAAACCCTTTAATGATCAGGGCTCCAGGAGGTATTAAAGGGGCTGGTATGTTAGTCTGGTGGGGAAACCATTGTTTCCAAATCCCCTACAGCATTGTATGGAGTGGGATGTAGCATGCTTTAATGCTGCTCATATCCAGTGGAAAGGAGATAAATGTTGTTAGGGGGAATGTCCCTTTAATACATTAATGCATTGAATAAACCCACAGCCAATTCACAACGGCGTACCTAATGTCCTACTGTAAGGTAATACTAAGCAAACATATAAAAAACCATGGATCCATCAAAATAAGCTGCTTGTAAAACCAATGTTAATCACCCGTGAAAATTACTGTTGTTGAGATAGATGCATATTGGAGGTAAAATTATCTTTAACCACCAGAAGATAAATTAATAGGCCACATGTTCTAGATGACGTGTTATATTGATATTACCATAAATATGAACAATTTTCATTTCACTTAGGCTTCATGCACACGGCCATGTTTTGCAGTCCGCAAATCTCGGATCTGCAAAACACGAATCCCGGCTGTGAGCATGCAGCCTTTTTTTCCCCTGTCCAGAGAAAAGTCCTACTCCAATATTTTGCGGGACAGCAGAATGGACTTACGGATGTGTAAAGCACACATCTTTTGCGACCCCATTGAGATGAATGGGTCCACATCCAATCTGCAAAAAACGTGGTTCAGATGCGGACCAAAACTATGGCCATGTGCATGAGGCCCTAAAGAGAGTCTCGACCTTTTAACTTCATGCTGTTTTTAGTTCTGACTTCCGGGACCGCCACTGATCAACTGTTTGA
The DNA here is from genome assembly GCF_014858855.1 of Bufo gargarizans. Classification (NCBI taxonomy): domain Eukaryota; kingdom Metazoa; phylum Chordata; class Amphibia; order Anura; family Bufonidae; genus Bufo; species Bufo gargarizans. The sequence goes on from NC_058090.1 coordinate 53,467,952, forward strand.
AGGGACTGCTGTGATCACCGGTCTCCTCACAGCTTTCCATGCACAGCGCCGTACATTGTATAGCGACTGTGCTTGGTATTGCAGCTTAGCCCCATTCACTTGACTAGGACTGAGCTGCACCTAGGTCACATGACTGATGTACGATGACGTCAGTGGCCTAGGAAGAGGCCTAAGCACTGACAGATCGGTTTAGCCTCAAACAGCTGATTAGTGGGGATCCTGGGAGTCAGACTTCCACTGATCTGATATTGATGCACAGCTGGATTACATATCTATGGGATCACTGCTACTCAGCGATCCTGTCTACAACCAGTGTCACCATGTAGCCCTTGCCTAAATGTACTGTTGGCTCGTGGCCTTAATATTACTTTGTCAGGCTTCACATCTATGACAATGCCTCAGTTGCTTATTCAGTCCCATTTGTGGAAAAAATGACATCATACAGCGCTGTTTATTCATAATAACAGAAACTGCCATAATAAGGCTACTTTCACACTAGCATTAATATTTTCCGGTATTGAGATCCGTTATAGGGTCTTAATACCGAAAAAAAATGTTCTGTTTTGTCCCCATTTGTTGTCAATGGGGACAAAACGTAACTGAACAGAACGGAATGCTCCAAAATGCATTCCATTCTGTTCTCATACCGGAGAGCAAACCGCAGGATGTTGTAGTTTGCTTTCCATCCTGACCCACAATGCAAGTCAATGGGGACGGATCCATTTTCTCGGACACAATAGATAACGGATCCGTCCCTCATTAACTTTCAATGGAGTTCATGACGCTTTGTTAAAGATAATACAACTGGATCCGTTCATAACGGATGCAGATGGTTGTATCATCAGTAATGGAAGCGTTTTTGCTGAACCCTGCCGGATCCAGCAAAAACGCTAGTGTGAAAGTAGCCTAAGTCAGTGGGGTCCATGGCGTGACAGATCTTTCATTTCCATTATAAATAGAAGCCATAATGCAGATGTGAACAAAGACTCACAGACAACATTTCTGGGAACTTACTCAGCCTTCTCGGATTCTGCTTTTGAGTTGTCCTCATTTTCTTTAGCGATTTCCGCTGCCTGCAATAACAAGGTAAGACACTCATTGTAGAGTGATTTGCATTATTTTATTATCATTAAAGAATTCAATTAGCAGGGTTATCTGAACAAATTCCAGATCCTTTGCTTGCTTTACTATACAGGCTAAAGTAGTTTTGCAGCTAAACTAATTAAACCAGACAAGATTTTGCAAGTGATACCAGAAACCTTTTCTACACTTGTTCCCTCTGGTAATTCCTTTCACGCTTCATCTCAAGTGATAAGACATTTTCTTAGAAACGTTTAAAGATTGCTACTGTGCAACTTGATCTGTGGCTGGCTCTGCCACATCCACCATTCCAAACTGGACATGTATGAAATAAAATTGCTGACTGCTAATGCAGTGTCCCACTATGTGTTATGTGTGGGCAAGTTAAACTTTTGCTGCTAAGTGTCATATTTAATGTATTTAATGTCTTGTATTTTCCTAATATCAGGCTGGCATTGTCATTACATCTATTCACCCCTAGGCGGTGCTGGCGCCACATAATATATGTAGCCAGTAGTGATGATCGAGCATGCTCGGCCGAACACCTGTTCGGCTCGAGCATCTCGATGCTCGGCACATAGCTGTACTCGGCCGAGTACCGCATGTGCTCCAGCGCCATGCTCGAGTCTCCTTCCCTACGTTTTTTGGCTGCTACGCATTAGAGTGATTGGCTGGCCGGAACTCGTCATCGGGTGCTATATAGCACCCGATGACGCATGTTCGGCTCATTTGTAGTCAGGAAGAGCTGAGCATAGGAAGGGACAGTGAGTGTAGGGAGTGTAATTAAATATTTTTTTGGTACCAAAACGTTTTAGAGACCTAAAAGTCATTGTAAGGACTATTGTGTGTGACAGCAGCAATATATGTTTGTAGCGCAACCTGCGCTAAATTGCTCAGTGTTAGGGAGAGCTGTGCATAGGAAGATTTTTATATAAAAAACTTTTCAGAGACCCAAAAGTCCATTGTGTGTGACAGCAGCAATATATATTTTTAGCACATCCTGCTCTAAATACTGTGTAATAGACCGCTGCGGACAGTTAAATTATTTGCGCCACATCTCCTGTATAAAGTGTGCGCATCCCTAAAATATCAGTGACATCCAGTGCACTTTTTCTGTAGACGGTGTCTGCTGCAGACAGTTAAATTATCCGCGCATACATCTCCTGTTTAAAATGTGCGCATCCCTAAAATATCAGTGACCTCCAGTGCACTTTTGCCGTAGATAGTGTCCGCTGTGGTCAGTTAAATTATCCGCGCCACATCTCCTGTTTGAAGTGTGCGCATCCCTAAAATATCAGTGACATCCAGTGTACCTTTTTCTGTAGACACTGCGAACAGTGGCATTACCTGTGGTACCTGTCCTGTATAACGTTTCATAATCACAAATACCTTCATAAATTTTTTTGCACATACACTTCCAAATCCTACGCTACTGTATGTGTGACATACTTTCAAACATATATCACATTTAAAATGAAGAAGGCGAGCAGTAAGAGACGGGGAAGTGGCCGTGATGCTGATGTTGCACGCATAGGCTGTGGCCCTGGGCGCAGAGAAACTGTGCCTGCTGCCAGAGCACAAGAAAAACAATCATCCACGATACCTAGCTTCATGCAGGGCGGCGCAGGACACCACTCTTGAAGTCAGACCATTGCGACCAGGTGGTGGGTTGGATTGCAGCAGATAATGTTTCCAGTCAGTTAGGCACCACCCTGTCTTCCAACAAGTCCAGTCTCAGTAGCCAGGTGTCTGATCAACACAATCCTCGCCCTGATCCCCCTTCCTCCCACCATGTACAGTCTGGCGAAACAAGTGATCCCACACTCTGATCTGAGGACCTCTTTTCATCGCCATTACTTGCTTGAAGAAAGAAAGATCTTGTGCCCTGATTCCCAAACTCATGAGCATCAACAATCACAAGAAGATGACGGTGGGGAACGGCAATTAATGTTTAATGAGGTGGATGATGATGAGACACAGTTGCCAATGAGTCAACCGCAATTACTGTCTCAAGAGGTTGATGAAGAGGATGAGACACAGTTGTCAATCACTGAGGTTGTGGTTAGGTCAACAAATCAGGATAATGATCAGAATAAGGAAGTGTCATGCCCTGCTCTGACTATGTGCGGAGGTCGGCCAGAATAGCAGCACGTGTTTATTGTTTGCTTTGGAGTCGTGCTGGATCCGCCTCCAATGTGCACTGGGTGGGGTCATTAGTTTAAATGGCTCTCATGGCCGTGACAGGAAGTGGAAGAGGAGGTGGTGGGCGATGAGGTCACTGACCCAACTTGGGAAGGTGGAAAGCCGAGTGAGGACAGAGGTACAGAGAGGGAGGGATCTGCAGCACCGCAACAGGCTGGAAGAGGCAGTGAGGTGGCAAAAGGGAGAAGGCAGACCACACCAAACAGGCCTGCAACTGTTCCACGGAGCACCCCCTTGCGGAAATCTCTCTTGCCAAGGGCTAGATGTTCCGCAGTATGGCGCTTTTTTGAGGAGAGTGCGAACGACAAAAGAATAGTAGTTTGCAACCTGTGCCATACGAAAATGAGCCAAGGCGCGAACGCTAGCAACCTCACCAGCATGATCCGCCACATGGCATCCAAGCACCGTAAGAAGTAGGATGAACGTCTGGGTCCAAAATCTGTGTCTGCTGGTCACACCACTGCCTCCTCTGTGCTGGCCAATCCCCTGTTGAAGATGCAGGCCCGGATGCCTCCCGCCCTGCACCTGGACCTTTGCAAGCACCATCAGCGACCACATCCACTTCCGTGTCCCAGTGCAGCGTCCAAATGTCCTTACCCCAGGCCTTTGAACGCAACCACTAAATGTGCAGCTTTCTAAATTACTGGCCCTGGACATGTTGCCATTTAGGCTTGTGGACACTGAGGCCTTCCGCAGCCTGATGTCAGTGGCCGTCCCACGTTACGCAGTCCCCAGCCGCCACTATTTTTCAAAGTGTGCCGTGCCCGCCTTACACCAACATGTGTCCCGTAACATCACACGCGCCCTGACCAACGCAGTTACTGGGAAGGTCCACTTAACCACAGACACAAAAGAATAGTAGTGAACACTAGCAACCACACCACAACCAGCATGAGCCGCCACATGGCATCTAAGCACCGTAAGAAGTGGGATGAACGTCTGGGTCCAAAATCTGTGTCTGAGGGTCACACCACTGCCTCCCTCTCCCCTATGGTATGTGCTGGCCAATCCCCTGTTGAAGGCGCAGGCCCGGATGCCTCCCGCCCTGCACCTGGACCTTCGCAAGCACCATCAGCGACCACATCCACTTCCGTATCCCAGCGCAGCGTCCAAATGTCCTTACCCAAGGCCTTTAAACGCAAGCGAAAATACCCAGCCACCCACCCACAGGCCATAGCACTAAATGTGCAGCTTTTTAAATTACTGGCCCTGGAAATTTTGCCATTTAGGCTTGTGGATATTGAGGCCTTCCGCAGCCTGATGTCACTGGCCGTCTCGCGTTACGCAGTCCCCAGCCGCCACTATTTTTTAAAGTGTGCCGTGCCCGCCTTACACTAACATGTGTCCCGTAACATCACACGCGCCCTGACCAACGCAGTTACTGGGAAGGTCCACTTAACCACGGACACATGGACAAGTGCATTCGGCCAGCGACTGGGTGACGGCACACTGGGTGAATGTTGTGGAGGCTGGGAGCGAGTCGTACCCTAGGATGGCACAGGTTCTACTGACTCAAAGTATTGCGGGCCGGATGTCGATCAGGGTTTACGCCAGCACCTACTTTAGTGGCTCCAAACCCCACTTCTCCTCCTCCTCCTCCTCCTCCACGTCCACCTCCGATTTATCCGCGTGCAGCACCAGTCAGTCATCATTCGGTAGCTGGAAGCAGTGTAGCACTGCAGTGGTGAAGCAGCAACAGGCCGTGCTAAAGCTGATATGCTTAGGGGACAAACACTACCGCAGAGCTGTGGCAGGGGATAAGAGACCAGACTGAGCTGTTGCTCTCGCCACTCAACCTACAACCAGGTATGGTTGTGTCTGATAATGGCCGTAACTTAATGGTGGCTTTGGAGCTTGGCAAGCTCAGACACATCCTATGACTTGCCCACGTGTTCAGCCTTGTGGTTCAGCGGTTTCTCAAAACCTACCCCAATTTGCCTGAGCTACTGGTGAAGGTGCGCCGCGTGTGTGCACAAGTCATCGACAGCTTCAGCAGGTCTGTCAACGCTGCAGCAGCGCTTGAAATTGCCAGCTCACCGGCTGCTGTGCGACATGAGCATGCGCTGGAACTCCGCGTTCCACATATCAGCCAGGCTTTGTGAGCAGCATAGGGCAGTAGTGGAATACCAGCTGCAACATGGTCGTTGCCTTTCCAGTCAGCTTACGCTATTCAAAAGCGAGGAGTGGGCATGGATGTCTGACCTCTGTGAGGTTTTAAGAAACTTTAAGGAATCAACACAGATGGTGAGCGGCGATAACGCTATTATCAGCGTAACCAACCCACTTCTGTGTCTACTCAGACACTCGCTGATCACAATTAAGGATGACGCTTTGCATGTGGAAGAGGTGGAAAGAGGGGAATACATTACACAGGGTGATAGCCAGACCACCCTCAGTTCGTCATCTCAGCGCGAATTGGACGATGAAGAGGAGGAGGAGCAGGAGACAGTTGCCTGCGCTACAGAGGGTAGTTAGTACCCATGAAAGTTTAATTACATTTGTTCAACGTGGGTGGGCAGAAGAGGAGCGCGACCCGCACGTTATACGCATTTTAGACAACACTGATTCCTGGTTGTTCACCCTTCTCGACCCCCGCTATAAAGAGAACTTCTCATATCTCATTCCTCTGGTGGAGAGGACGAGCAAAATGGTGCAATACCAGAAGATCCTTGTTGAAAAATTGCTCCAAAAATTTTCATCTGACAACGCTGGCGGCAGAGTCCGTAGTTCCTTGGCCAACTGAGGAGGGGAGACAAGGGGAACACTCAGCAGTTCCAACAGAGGCAGGGCAACACTGCCTGGGACAGTTTCATGACACCCCGCCAGCATCCTCACCCTGATGCGCGGCCTAGTGTCACAAGGAGGGAAAAAGTTTGGAAGATGGTGAAGAAGTACATAGCAGACTGTGTCAGCATCCTCAATGATCCCTTAGTGCCTTACAACTACTGGATGTCCAAGCTGGACGCGTGGCACGAACTGGTGCTCTATGCCTTGGAGGTGCTGGCCTGCCCTGCTGCCAGCGTTTTGTCTGAACCGGTATTTCGTGTTGCTGGTGGCAATATAACAGATAAGCGTATCCGCCTGTTAACTGAAAATGCTGACAGGTTGACTCTTATAAAAATAAACAAGGCCTGGATTGACCATGACTTCTCGACTCCACCAAAGTAAAGCTGATACACATAAAGGCACTTTAAATGTGTTGTTTGTAATGTACTGAATACACTGTATTCCCATGCACCCCTTCCACCACAAACAAGGGTATATGGTTGAATCTTCCTTTTCTCATACTCCTCTTCCATCATATCAACACATGCTTATTCGTTGCATGTAATGCCCTAGATTATATGCCTTTCGCATATAATTTTTTAAAGGGTCAGCTCAGCAGCAGGCCCTCGCATATAATGTTTTAGAGGGTGAGCTCACCAGCAGGCCCTCACCTAAAACCTTTTAGAGGGTCAGCTTACCAGCAGGCCCGTCCCTTAAATCTTTTACAGGGTCAACTCACCAGCAGGCCCTCATATATAATTTTTTACAGGGTTAGCTCACCAGCAGGCCTTCACCTACAATCTTTTACAGGGTCAGCTCGCCATCAGGCCCTCGCATATAATGTTTTATAGGGTCAGCTCACCAGCAGGCCCGCACCTCAAATCTTTTACAAACTGGATTCCCAAAAAGTTGGGACACTAAACAAATTGTGAATAAAAACTGAATGCAATGATGTGGAGATGGCAAATGTCAATATTTTATTTGTAATAGAACGCAGATGACAGATCAAACGTTTAATCCGAGTAAATGTATCATTTTAAAGGAAAAATTCGTTGATTCAAATTTTCACGGTGTCAACAAATCCCCAAAAAGTTGGGACAAGTAGCAATAAGAGGCTGGAAAAAGTAAATTTGAGCATAACGAAGAGCTGGAAGACCAATTAACACTAATTAGGTCAATTGGCAACATGATTGGGTATAAAAAGAGCTTCTCAGAGTGGCAGTGTCTCTCAGAAGCCAAGATGGGTAGAGGATAACCAATTCCCACAATGTTGCGCAGAAAGATAGTGGAGCAATATCAGAAAGGTGTTACCCAGCGAAAAATTGCAAAGACTTTGCATCTGTCATCATCAACTGTGCATAACATCATCTGAAGATTCAGAGAATCTGGAACAATCTCTGTGCGTAAGGGTCAAGGCCGTGAAACCATACTGGATGCCCGTGATCTCCGGGCCCTTAAACGACACTGCACCACAAACAGGAATGCTACTGTAAAGGAAATCACAGAATGGGCTCAAGAATACTTCCAGAAACCATTGTCAGTGAACACATTCCACCGTGCCATCCGCCGTTGCCAGCTGAAACTGTACAGTGCAAAGAAGAAGCCATTTCTAAGCAAGATCCACAAGCTCAGGCGTTTTCACTGGGCCAGGGATCATTTAAAATGGAGTGTGGCAAATTGGAAGACTGTTCTGTGGTCAGACGAGTCACAATTCAAAGTTATTTTTGGAAATCTGGGGCGCCATGTCATCCGGACCAAAGAGGACAAGGACAACTCAAGTTGTTAACGCTCAGTTCAGAAGCCTGCATCTCTGATGGTATGGGGTTGCATGAGTGCATGTGGCATGGGCAGCTTGCATGTCTGGAAAGGCACCAATGCAGAAAAATATATTCAGGTTCTAGAACAACATATGCTCCCATCCAGACGTCATCTCTTTCAGGGAAGACCCTGCATTTTTCAACAAGATAATGCCAGACCACATTCTGCATCAATCACAACATCATGGCTGCATAGGAGAAGGATCCGGGTACTGAAATGGCCAGTCTGCAGTCCAGATCTTTCACCTATAGAGAACATTTGGCGCATCATAAAGAGGAAGGTGCAACAAAGAATGCCCAAGACGATTGAACAGTTAGAGGCCTGTATTAGACAAGAATGGGCGAGCATTCCTATTTCTAAAAGTAAAATTGGTGGTGGCTGCTCTCCTATGTGGCTTTATGGTATGGTGCTACGAATCCAAAGAGAGGACACCCTACCTCTCAGAAATAGATAACGTTTAAAAAAGAGTGTGAGGACGAGCACTCTCACAATTGGCACACATTTATTAAGAAATTGATATAATTAATTAGCCATAAAATGAATAAAACAATACAATAAAATAATACACATGTATTCAGATAGCCACAATGGGATACTTATTGATGTCAGACGATTGGCAAGCTCTATCAATCCTATGTGAAAATGGTGAAAGGGCCTGGTATGGCCTAATGTCCATAGGAGTCCAAGAAAATGTCATGGTCTTACCTTCTTGCTGTCCTCCTTCGTTTGACATGTGCTGGCGGCCATCTTGGTTTCTGGGTTTCTTGTAGCCTCCCACCCTGCGGCTTCTCCTTCCCACTGGGAGGAGCTGTATGCCTAGCTCATATATATAGGAGGTCTGTGGCTTCAGTTCCTTGCTTGGTCCTCCTGTGTTCACATGCTTCTAAGACTGCTGCAGCTTCTGGTTCCTGATCCTGGCCTCGTCTGACTACCCCGCTGGTTCCTGATCCTGGCTTCGTCTGACTACCCTGCTGGTTCCTGATCCAGGCTTAGTCTGACTACCCTTCTGGTTCCTGACCTCTGGCTACGCAAGACCCTGCTTCGGTTTAGCCATCCGTTTGGACTTTTGCTTACAGCTTGATTTCAATAAAGCCTTCCTATTTCCACTTATCTCTTGTTGTACGTCTGGTTCATGGTTCCATGACATTAGGACCAAGCCATGAATTCTGACGGTACAGGGCCATCCTCGCTACCTACGCTGGTTGCCAGACTTGATCAGCAGGATCACCTGTTGGGTCGGTTCGCTGTGGCGTTGCAAACCCTGCTTGAACGCACGGCTCATTTCGCTTCCGTTGCCGATGGGTCGGTTGTCGCTCCTGGGCCCGCTCCTACTGCCGCTCCGGTTGTTGCGCCAGAGTCTACCCTGACACCTGTTGCTGCGCCTGCGGTGTCTCGGGGTATGACCGGTTCTGCCCCCCTTCCACAGCGCTTTGGGGGAGAGCCAACTCAGTGCCGAGGTTTCCTTAACCAGGTGGGCATTTATTTCGAGTTGCTGCCACATGCCTTTCCTACTGAGAGATCAAAGGTGGGCTTCTTGATCTCGCTGCTCTCGGACAAGGCCTTGGCCTGGGCCAGCCCTTTATGGGAGAACAACAATCCGGTGGTTGCCGAGTTTTCCGGTTTTGTTGCTTCTCTTCGGAAGGTATTCGATGTGCCGGCTCGTGCTGCCTCTGCTGCGAAGCTCCTTATGTCCATCAGACAGGGTTCACGATCCGTAGCTGAATACGCCATTGAGTTTCGTACCCTGGCAGCAGAGGTGGGCTGGAATAATGAGGCTCTGGTCGCTGCTTTCTCTCATGGTCTCTCGGATGCCTTGAAGGATGAGGTTGCAGCTAAGGACCTACCAGTGGAGCTCGAGTCTCTTATTTCTTTCCTGATTTTGATTGACACCAGACTCAGGGAGAGACCTTCCTTTAAGGAGAGCCTGCGGAGGTCTTCTAACAGATTGGCGCCTACGTTTGCTGTCCCACCCGTGCCTCCCTCTCCTCCCACGCCTCCTGGGGATGACTTGTCTGGGGGTGAACCCATGCAGCTGGGGTTTGCTCGCCTGTCCGAGGGGGAGAGGGTACTCCGGAGACGCGAGGGCCGATGCATGTACTGTGGTCTCGGTGGGCATTTTCGGTTGGCATGTCCGAACCGTCCGGGAAACGCTTGCACCTGAGATCCTGTCGGGGGCAGATCTTGGGTGGAGTCTCCTCGTCCCCGGTTTCCCGTGTTGACAAACCACTGATCACTGTTGTCCTCTCCTGGGTCGGGGGCTCGGTGACGACCCAGGCGTTGGTGGACTCTGGTGCTGGTGGTTTGTTCATTGATAGTGTGTTCGCTGCCGCCAATTCCATTCCTCTGCAGCCTCGAGGTTCCCCACTGGCTCTTGAGGCGATAGACGGCAGACCCCTTCTGCCGCCACACGTGACTCATGAGACCCTTCCAGTGGGGATAGCCATTGGTGCCGTTCACAGAGAGTCGGTCTGTCTCCAGGTTATTTCGTCTCCACACTACTCGGTGGTCTTGGGGTACCCCTGGCTCCAGAAGCATAATCCGACTTTCGACTGGAGATCGGCCGAGATCCTCTCGTGGTCACCGCAGTGTGGGGCTAGTTGCATCCATGGGCCTGTCAAGTTGCTGTGTACTTCCTCGGACTCTCTGTTGCCTCCTGAATACGAAGAGTACCGGGATGTATTCGATAAGGTGCGCGCGGTTGCCCTACCTCCGCACCGCCCATACGATTGTGCCATAGAGTTACAATCTGGTGCCGTTCCTCCTCGTGGCAAAGTCTATCCACTGTCGGTAGCGGAGAATGAGGCCATGGAGGAGTACGTGAGGGAGGCGCTTTCACGCGGACACATTCGCAAATCCTCGTCCCCGGCAGGGGCTGGATTTTTCTTTGTGAAAAAGAAGGGCGGTGAGTTGAGGCCTTGCATCGATTACAGGGGTCTCAATCGCATCACGATCAAGAACGCTTACCCGATACCCTTGATTTCCGAGCTGTTCGATCGCCTCAAAGGGGCCACGGTCTTTACCAAACTCGACCTGAGGGCGGCATATAACCTGGTAAGGATCAAGGCGGGCGATGAGTGGAAGACCGCGTTTAACACCAGGACCGGTCATTATGAATCCTTGGTTATGCCCTTTGGGTTGTGCAATGCGCCCGCAGTCTTCCAGGAATTCATCAACAATGTTTTCCGTGACCTGTTGCAGCAGTGTGTGGTGGTCTATTTGGATGACATCTTGGTATATTCTGAATCCATGGAGGCCCACATTATGGATGTCAGACGAGTGTTGCAACGGTTACGAGAGAACAGGCTGTTCGGTAAGCTTGAGAAATGCAAATTTCACCGATCCCAGGTAACCTTCTTAGGGTACATCATTTCCGCTGAGGGGTTCTCCATGGATCCTGAGAGGGTTTCGGCTGTCTTACAGTGGCCCCAGCCCAGTGGTCTCCGTGCCCTGCAGCGCTTTTTGGGCTTCGCCAATTATTATCGGAAGTTCATCAGGGACTTTTCTGTGCTAGCCAAGCCTCTCACGGATCTGACCAGGAAGGGCAGTAATTTCCAGGTCTGGCCGCTCGAGGCCATCCGAGCTTTTGAGGCTCTAAAGTCCGCCTTTGTGTCGGCTCCGATTCTGTCGCATCCCAACCCTGGGTTGCCCTTTGTCCTCGAGGTGGACGCGTCTGAGACGGGAGTAGGCGCCCTTCTGTCTCAGCGTAGAACACCAGAGGGTCCTCTGCTTCCTTGTGGGTTTTACTCCCGGAAACTGTCTTCCGCGGAGTGCAACTATCAGATTGGTGACAGGGAGTTATTGGCCATCGTGCAGGCCCTTAAAGAATGGAGGCACTTGCTCGAGGGTTCGGTGGTTCCGGTTCTCATCCTGACGGACCACAAGAATCTGACCTACCTTTCTGAGGCCAAGAGATTGACACCACGTCAGGCCAGATGGGCTCTGTTCTTGTCACGTTTTAATTACGTGGTCTCCTACCTATCCGGTTCCAAGAACATCAGAGCGGATGCCTTATCACGGCAGTACTCCGAGCTGTCCGGGGAGGAGTCGATTCCGACTTCGGTCATACCTCCGAATCAGATCCTGGCCGCCATTCGCACCAGCCTGACCTCTCCCCTGGGTGAGCAGATTTTGGCGGCTCAATCTGGTGCTCCCTCTGGGAGACCCAACGGCAGATGTTTTGTACCTGAGGAGTTGCGCACTCGGTTGTTGCGAACCTACCATAACTCCAAGGCCGCGGGGCATCCTGGAAAGAATCAGCTGTCCTGGGCTGTTTCACGTCTGTTCTGGTGGCCTTCTCTACGTTCCGACATCGCCGCATATGTAGCGGCATGCTCCGTTTGTGCCCAGAGTAAGTCCCCTCGGCACCTTCCGTTGGGCCTTTTGCAACCCATAGCCACCGGGGAGCGCCCATGGTCACACCTGGGGATGGATTTCATTGTGGACCTCCCTGCATCCCGAGGCCATACGGTCATTCTCATGATTGTGGATCGGTTTTCCAAAATGTGCCACTGTGTTCCTCTCAAGAAGTTACCCTCTGCACAAGAGTTGGCCACGATTTTCGCCAGGGAGGCCTTCCGGTTGCACGGTTTGCCCAAGGAGATTGTGTCGGATCGGGGGAGTCAGTTTGTGTCCAGGTTCTGGCGCGCCTTTTGTTCCCAGTTGGGGATTCATCTCTCTTTCTCCTCGGCCTACCACCCTCAGTCCAATGGGGCCGCAGAACGATCCAATCAGGCCTTGGAGCAATTTCTTCGTTGCTATGTCTCCGATCACCAAGACAATTGGGTTGACCTCCTGCCTTGGGCTGAGTTTGCCAGGAACACGGCGGTGAACTCTTCCTCTGGGACGTCTCCCTTCATGGCCAATTATGGGTTCCAACCTGCCGTGTTACCGGAGGTATTCTCTCCCCAGGATATTCCAGCTGTGGAGGATCACCTTTCCGTCCTACGTGCTTCTTGGGTACAGATCCAGAGGTCCCTTGAGGTCTCTGCGCAGCGCCAGAGACTCCAGGCTGATCGCAGACGAGCGCCCGCTCCTTCCTACCAGGTCGGAGACCGTGTATGGTTGTCCACCCGCAACCTCAACCTTCGAGTGCCCACTCCCAAGTTGGCGCCTCGCTTTGTTGGTCCCTTCCGAGTGCTTCGCAGGGTAAACCCGGTAGCCTATGCCCTTGCGCTTCCTCCTGGCATGCGGATCTCCAACGTGTTTCATGTCTCCCTGTTGAACCATTGGTGTGTAATCGTTTCACTTCCTCGGTTCCTCGGCCTCGTCCGGTCCAAGTGGGCAATCGTGAGGAGTATGAGGTGAGCAATATCCTGGACTCATGCCTGGTCCGCAGTCGGTTGCAGTTTTTGGTCCATTGGCGTGGTTATGGTCCAGAGGAGCGTTCCTGGGTTCCCTCCGCAGATGTCCATGCTCCTGCTTTGCTCCGAGCCTTCCACGCACGCTTCCCTCAGAAACCGTTCCTTACTCCGCGGAGGAGGGGCCCTTGAGGGGGAGGTACTGTCATGGTCTTACCTTCTTGCCGTCCTCCTTCGTTTGACATGTGCTGGCGGCCATCTTGGTTTCTGGGTTTCTTGTAGCCTCCCACCCTGCGGCTTCTCCTTCCCACTGGGAGGAGCTGTATGCCTAGCTCATATATATAGGAGGTCTGTGGCTTCAGTTCCTTGCTTGGTCCTCCTGTGTTCACATGCTTCTAAGACTGCTGCAGCTTCTGGTTCCTGATCCTGGCCTCGTCTGACTACCCCGCTGGTTCCTGATCCTGGCTTCGTCTGACTACCCTGCTGGTTCCTGATCCAGGCTTCGTCTGACTACCCTTCTGGTTCCTGACCTCTGGCTACGCAAGACCCTGCTTCGGTTTAGCCATCCGTTTGGACTTTTGCTTACAGCTTGATTTCAATAAAGCCTTCCTATTTCCACTTATCTCTTGTTGTACGTCTGGTTCATGGTTCCATGACAGAAAAGCCCCAAGAGATAGTGGTTGCCTGAGGAAGGGAGAGTGACAACTCCCGAAACGCGTCTGGGATTACGCCATATACCTGTCGGCATTTCTTCAATTGCATGGCCATGCAAATAGGACTCTGGTACTGTAACCTCTAATATCCGAAAACTATAGCCTGGAGGTATCGGATGCACTAGAAAGAACACGACACAGGAAGTGACGTAAGTAGTACTCCGCAACCATCTAACGCGGACACGAAACAGAACAACGTGAGACGCCAGCCCTCTATACCAACCGGGGGTTCCTCACGCTCGCTCCGTACCGCAAGAGAACAGAGCTTAGAGGTAAGCGATCGGCAGTCGACAAACTCGGCCACCGAATACAACAACGGGACAAGCCGTATTCGACGAGCCCCACTTATCCAGTCTGAAGCAAACCGCAGGACTGAGGTGATATACAAAGGGGAGGTAAGCGGCTGTAAAGCCGACAAGTGTAAAGCCGATAAGTGTACCCTTATCTGTCAACAATACTAACATATGTGACGGGACTATCATTTGATATATTCAACATTGGTATATCACTAGAACCTGTGGAGCTACACCTATTATTGCTATCTCTTGGGGGTTTTCTTGGACTCCTATGGACATTAGGCCATACCAGGCCCTTTCACCATTTTCACATAGGATTGATAGAGCTTGCCAATCGTCTGACATCAATAAGTATCCCATTGTGGCTATCTGAATACATGTGTATTATTTTATTGTATTGTTTTATTCATTCCTATTTCTAAACTTGAGAAACTGGTCTCCTTGGTCCCCAGACGTCTGTTGAGTGTTGTAAGAAGAAGAGGAGATGCCACACAGTGGTGAAAATGGCCTTGTCCCAACTTTTTGGGGATTTGTTCACACCATGAAATTCTGATTCAACATATTTTTCCCTTAAAATGGTACATTTTGTCAGTTTAAACTTTTGTTCCGTGATTTATGTTCTATTCTGAATAAAATATTAGAAGTTGGCACCTCCACATCATTGCATTCAGTTTTTATTCACGATTTGTATAGTGTCCCAACTTTTTTGGAATCCGGCTTGTACATGGTCAACTCACCTGAAGGCCCTCGCATATGTTTTAGAGGGTCAGCTCACCAGCAGGCCCGCACCTAAAATCTTTTACAGGGTCAGATCACCTGCAGGCCTTTACCTAATTATACCTAATAAGTTATTTGCGCGCATGCTGCCTTGCTTGGATGTGGTAGCCGTAGCTGTTTCTCAGGCTCCCTCTCCGGAATTGAATCATGATTCCCAGTTACCCGTAGTCACCATGGTTTGCGCTGACAAGAACATTAAAAGTTGATAGGCCAGACATCCGAATAGATCGTCACCGTTACAGGGACGTGAGATTGGCCCCAGGTTATCTAGAGTCACCAAAAGTCAGCAGGCCTTCGCCTATAATGTTTTAGATGGTCAAATCAGCAGGCCCTTTGTCACCACCAGACATCTGAGAAGCTCTGACAGATGCCTTTCAGAACCTCCTCCTTGAGCTTCCTTTGTTTTGGTTGTCAGTTCCTCATCTCGTTAGCCTCTCTCAGCTGTCATGTAGTTGGACTGATTGCATCCCTTTAAATTCCTCCCCATAATGCATTAGTGTGCGGTTTATACAACTTCCTGGAGTGTGTGTGCATGCTGATCCTATTTCTCAGTCTTCTACAAGATAAGTGTTGTACATTCATTTGTGATTTTCTGTTTGCTGGATCCCAGGTGACCCTGACTCCCTCCGTGTCTAGTGTAGGGAGCCGGTGGTCGTGTCCCCTCACTATTATAGGGTGTTCAGGTGTTATACAGTCGAGGTACGAGGATATGCGATCATCTACCATAGGGATTTTCGCATAGGCTGAGCAGTCAGGGAGAGTGCCAGGTCTGATGCAGGGGTCTCCCTTTTTGTTCCCTAGTTTTGTATCCAGTGAGTCATATGTTCATTTTGTGTTGTCTTGTTCCCTGTACACCTTCCGTGACATTATAAACCGCCAAAACAGTCAAGCATGGATCCGGTTTCACTTTTGACTGAACGCTTGCAGGGTCTTTCATTGGAGATAGCAGATCTCCGTAAGACCCTTTCTCAGTTTCAAGTGACCGGTTCAGCTTGCGTTCATGGAGTTTGTTCTGAGCCTAAGATCTCTCTCCCGGATACGTTCTCCGGGGGTAGTGAGAATTTTGTGCGTTTTAGAGAGGCTTGCAAACTCCATTTTTGCCTTCTTTCCCATTCCTCTGGTGATGAGGAACGGAGGGTGTGGATCATTATATCGCTGCTCAGGGATAACGCTCAGTCCTAGGCCTTTTCGCTGCCGGTGGGGGCACGGCCCCTCCATTCAGTGGATGAATTCTTTTTAGCCCTGGGTCAGGTATATGATGATCCAGATCGTATTGCTTTGGCTGAGTCTAGACTACGTCTGTTATGCCAGGGTAAACAATCCGCAGAGATATACTGCTCAGAATTTCGGAGATGGGCAGCTGATACTGGTTGGAATGATGCTGCACTCCAAAGTCAATTTTGCCATGGTCTTTCAGAGGGATTAAAAGATGCATTTGCCTTTCATGAGAGGCCTATCTCCTTGGACTCTGCTATGTCTCAGGCCGTTCGTATTGACAGGCGTCTTAGAGAGAGAGGAGAGATCACTCCTTCCTGTCATACTCAATCCCAGGACAGTGCAGCGGTCTCATTCTGTGCGCAGGGGTCTCAGTCGCTGTCAGCCCCTTCTGAGCAGCAGCTCATGCAGCTGGGGTTGATTGCCTCTGACAATAGAAGATTCAGCCCGCATGGGAAGGTTTGTTTTTGTTGTGGAGGTATAAATCATTTGGCAAATGTTTGTCCCTCTAGGAGATTCAGGCAGTTTTTTGGGAGTAATAAAGAAACAAAAAGGAAAAAATCTTTTAAAAATGTTCCATCTGTTACTATTGGCAGGGTTGAGGCGGAAATTGAAGGTTTTCCGTTTGCTTGTAGTTCCCGTTTTGTCTTGCCTGCCAGGGTGGCGCTAGAGAGCAAGAACATTTTTTGTGAGATTTTTGTAGATAGTGGAGCAGCTGTCAATCTCATTGATAATCAATTTGCGATAACTCATGGTTTCCAGGTATGCACTTTGGGAAAGGATGTTCCTGTTTTTGCTATTGATTCCGCTCCACTTTCTCAGAAATCATTAAAGGGCATAGTTCACAATATCCTTTTAATTGTGAGTGATGCTCATGTTGAGGATGTGTCATGTTTCGTCCTTAGCGGATTGCCTACTCCTCTTGTGTTGGGGCTACCCTGGCTCACTAAACATAACCCCACCATTGATTGGCAAGCGAGGCAAATAAATGGTTGGAGTGACTTTTGCAGAGAGAATTGCCTCACGAAATCTTTTTCTGAGGTTTCTACTAAGACTGTACCATCTTTTCTCTCTGAATTTTCGGATGTCTTCTCTGAGAGTGGAGTTCAGGATTTGCCCCCGCACAGGGAGTACGATTGCCCTATTAATCTCATCCCAGGCGCCAAGCTGCCTAAATCTCGTTTATACAATCTCTCCCAACCTGAAAGGGTCGCTATGCGTGCTTATATCTCTGAGAGTCTGAGAAAAGGACACATACGACCCTCGAAGTCACCTGTTGCCGCTGATTTTTTCTTTAAGAAAAAAGATGGTTCTTTAAGACCTTGTCTGGATTTCAGGGAGCTGAACAGTATCACTATTCGTGACCCTTATCCGCTTCCTCTGATCCCGGACCTGTTTAACCAGATTGTTGGGGCTAAAGTCTTTTCCAAATTAGATCTAAGAGGGGCATACAACCTGGTCAGGGTCAGAGAAGGAGACGAATGGAAGACGGCCTTCAATACCCCTGAGGGCCATTTTGAGAATTTGGTTATGCCTTTTGGTTTGATGAATGCCCCAGCCGTTTTTCAGCATTTCGTGAACAGCATTTTTTTTATCATTTAATGGGAAAATTTGTATTAGTGTATTTGGATGACATTTTGATTTTTTCTCCTGATTTCAAAACTCATAAGGAACACTTACGTCAGGTCTTGCTCATCCTGCGGGAGAATAAATTATACGCGAAACTGGAAAAATGTGTGTTTGCGGTTCCAGAAATTCAATTTCTGGGGTTTCTTCTCTCCGCTTCTGGTTTTCGCATGGACCCCGAGAAGGTCCGCGCTGTGCTTGAGTGGGAGCTTCCTGAGAATCAGAAGGCGCTGATGCGTTTTTTGGGCTTTGCCAATTATTACAGGAAGTTTATTTTGAATTATTCCTCTGTTGTTAAACCACTCACTGATATGACCAGAAAGGGGGTAGATTTTTCTTCCTGGTCGGTAGAGGTGCGTAAGGCCTTTTCTAATATCAAGGAGAGTTTTGCTTCCGCTCCCATCTTGGTACAACCTGATATTTCTCTACCCTTTATAGTTGAGGTTGATGCTTCTGAGGGGGGTGCGGTCTTGTCTCAGGGTTCCTCTCCTGCCAAATGGCGACCGTGTGCCTTTTTCTCGAAGAAACTCTCCTCCGCAGAGAAATTACGATGTGGGAGATAGGGAGTTGTTGGCCATCAAGTTGGCTTTTGAGGAATGGCGCCATTGGCTAGAGGGAGCCAGACACCCTATTACCGTGTTTACTGACCATAAAAATCTGGCCTACTTGGAGTCAGCCAAGCGTCTGAACCCGAGACAGGCCAGATGGTCTTTGTTCTTTTCAAGGTTTAATTTTGTTGTCACGTTCCGCCCTGGGGTTAAGAATGTGAAGGCAGATGCCCTGTCACGTTGTTTTCCGGGAGGTGGGAATTTTGAAGACCCGGGTCCCATTTTGGCTCGGAGATTCTGGTGGCCTGCGCTTCGTAAGTCGGTTGAGGGTTTTGTGGCAGCCTGCGAGACTTGCGCTCGTGCCAAAGTCCCTCATTCACGGCCATCAGGTCCTCTCCTTCCCTTACCAATTCCTTCCCGTCCTTGGACACATCTGTCCATGGACTTCATAACGGACCTGCCTCGTTCCTCGGGGAAGACTGTGATTCTGGTGGTGGTGGACTGTTTTAGCAAAATGGTGCATTTCATCCCTTTTCCTGGTTTGCCCAATGCTAAGACGCTGGCGCAGGCATTTATTGATCACATTGTCAAATTGCATGGTATTCCTTCAGACATAAACTGCGTGCCCCTATCAGAGACTGTTTCCAGATTCTGGAAGGCTTTCTGTTCTCGCTTGGGGGTTCGGTTGTCATTCTCTTCTGCTTTCCACCCGCAGTCGAATGGCCAGACAGAGCGCGTCAATCAGAATCTGGAGACATATCTGCGCTGTTTGGTGGCGGAGAATCAGGAGGATTGGTGTTCTTTTTTGTGCCTTGCTGAGTTTGCTTTAAATAACCGTCGTCAGGAGTCCTCTGATAAGTCACCATTTTTTGGTGCATATGGGTTTCATCCGCAGTTTGGGACATTCTCGGGAGAGGGGTCTTCTGGTTTACCTGATGAGGACAGATTCTCCTCATCTTTGTCATCTATTTGGCAAAAGATTCAGGATAATCTAAAGAGCATGAGTGAGAGATATAAGCGTGTGGCAGATAAGAGATGTGTGCCTGGTCCGGACCTGAATGTTGGTGATCTGGTGTGGTTGTCTACCAAGAATATCAAATTGAAGGTTCCCTCCTGGAAGTTGGGTCCTAAGTTTATTGGGCCTTACAAAATCCTGTCTGTCATCAATCCTGTTGCCTACCGTCTTGATCTTCCTCAGACTTGGAAGATCCATAATGTTTTTCATAAGTCCTTATTAAAACCTTATGTTCAACCCATTGTACCCTCGCCTTTGCCTCCTCCTCCGATTATGGTTGATGGTAATCTTGAATTTCAGGTCTCTAGGATTGTGGATTCTCGTGTTGTCCGCTGTTCTCTCCAGTACCTCGTTCATTGGGAGGGTTATGGTCCTGAGGAGAGGATGTGGGTCCCAGTGACGGACATTAAGGCCACTCGTCTCATCAGGGCTTTCCATAGATCCCATCCTGAGAAGGTGGGCTCTGAGTGTCCGGAGTCCACTCGTAGAGGGAGGGGTACTGTCACCA
Source organism: Bufo gargarizans (assembly GCF_014858855.1). Classification (NCBI taxonomy): domain Eukaryota; kingdom Metazoa; phylum Chordata; class Amphibia; order Anura; family Bufonidae; genus Bufo; species Bufo gargarizans. Next base: position 53,487,813 of record NC_058090.1, read on the forward strand.
CCAGAGCTCCCCTCCTTCCCCTTCCCCGTCTGCTCAGTTGTGGCAGACGGGGAAGGTTCCCATGGCAACAGGACGCCTTCTCAGGCGTCCTGCTGTCCATGGTGCTGAACAGATCTGTGCTAAAGGCATAGACAGTGTAAGTAAAATACAGTACAGTACCCTATATAGTGTACTCTACTGTATTATACAGACATCAGACCCACTGGATCTTCAAGAACCAAGTGGGTCTTGGTCCCAAAAATGTAAACAAAATGTGAAAAAAAGTAAAGATAATAAAAACACATTTATTACTGAATAAAAATAAAAAAAATAAAATACACTACACATATTAGGTATCGCCGCGTCTGTAACGACCTGATCTATAAATGGTCATGTTACTTTCCCCGCATGGAGAACGCCATACAAATAAAAAAATAAAAACTATCAGGAAATTGAAATTTTGCCCACCTTACTTCCCAAAAAAGGTAATAAAAGTGATCAAAAAAGAGTCGCATGTACGCCGAAATCTGTGGGAATCAAAAGTAGTCTATGCCTTATGCGCAATGGTTAGTTGCACCGCTATATGCTACTGTGTCCTGTTCATGTGAGGTCTAAGATTTTGGGTGTGGCGTGGGCAGGGAAGGGGACGGCCGGTAGGCCCATTTCATTTACTATTTCCTATGCTTGTTCTAGGCATAGAAAAAGGTCTAAATGTAAGACATCTAGGAAGCCCTAGAGGGGCTTTTCTGGGAATGATTTAAAATGGCCACCAGCAACCTGTCCTGGAATGTGAGCAGGACTGTTTTCCACCATTTGCAGAGATGCCTAGGAGGGTGAGAGGGCAGGGCCTCACTACACACTACACTCTGGCACTTGCATATAATACATATTGGTGAGTGTTCCTGTCAGGCTGCTCATCTATGATGACATATCACATCATTACCATCCTATTGTAGAGCGGTATAGTGAGGCCCTGTCCCCTCACCTCCCTGGACACCTCTTTAAATGGAGGCAACCAGTCCTGCTCACAATCTAGGTCAGGTTGTTGGCAGCCATTTAAAATCATTCCCAGAGAATCCCTTTAAGGCAGTCACATTTAATATAGCAAAACAACTTTAAAAATAATAATAAATACAATTAAATAACCAACTAAGCAAATTAACAGTAAACCAGACTGTGACAAATACCGTACCCCGACTGACATCAGACGTCAAATACATAGAGCCAGCGAGATATGGTATAGTCACTGGTTACCAAGGCGTGACGTTACTCTGTCCCTAAGGAGCAGGTAAGGTCAGCTTGGTACAGTGTTTACAGACTCTTCCTGTCAACAGGAGGCAACAAGCTGAGGGAGCCTTTTCACTGTCCCAGTGAAACAGCACTTCATTTGCCCGGGAAGACTGCCACCAGCTTCTCATTTGATATAAGCCCGGTCTGCTAACGGGATTATATAGGGTGAGAAACCCACCCGCAGTAGCGTATAACTAGCCCGAAACACGGACGTGGGGATTTGTGATCAAGATACCAGAACAGCACAAGATTAAATTATATATTTAATTGCCTTAATATATACAGTGGTCTGAGTGGTAAATACAGATGGCGTGGTACAACAGGGTTAAGCAGAACAAAAGTCAGTTTACCAGATGGATGAGTCCTTTGGGCGGTGATGAATGATTGGTTTCTGTAAGGCTTGGCTGTAGTCACATGGGAGGCAGTGATGTCAGCTGTTTCCAGGTCCCTTCCAAACATGTACGCAGCGTGACCCTCTTCAGAAGAAAAGAAGCGCCTGCTCGCTGGCACAAGCCTTTTGATCTGTAGCCGGCCCCTCCCCTCCAAGCCTCTGGGAGGAGTCCACTCTCCCTCTTCTGGGGCTAGCAGCAATAGAGCCACAAAACCGATTAGGGCTCATGGCTCCAGACCAGAATGTCGCAGGGAGGTGGTTCTGGGACCAATGGATCCGCCTGGGTTCCGGCTACCAGTAGAGACCAAGCATGTTACCGTTATTTAGTTTCTGTGGGGAGATATGTATATTTCCCCTCCCTGGCATACCACCACCAAACTATGACCACGAGCCTGTTCATCGTGGCCACAGGAACACAAATATGTATCTGGTTTATGTCTGTGATGGACAGGTGATTCATAATTCCTTATGATTCACCGGTTCCATGATGTCTGATTATGTTCATTGAACTGGGGAATGGCCTAGACCCCCTGCAGGGAAGCTTTTCTGCAGGATCCGTGCTATCTGAATGAAGGTGGGAAATTGTAAACAAAGGTGGCCTGCTAGAAGTTCTCTGCCATTTGGCTGGGCTGTGAAGCAGGGCCCCCCTGTGGAGTTCACTACTTCTGCTATCTGACAGCAGATGGCTGGTATGGGAACAATAAATAATAATCCATATTTCTCACACAGACCTAGCGCCTGAAGTAAGGCCTTTCACACACAGGGAATCATAAAATCATGTCCTGTTAAACTCTCAGTCACTAAATATACAGCATAATAGCTAATAATTCCTGCATGCAGAGCATAAATAGCACACTAATAAATACTGAGCTATAAAAAAAACACATCAAGCATTGTTCAGTCTGCCCAGATATGTAATCATACAAATGTTTTCAAGCAATAAACTATTCCCCCCATAAAATATAACACTACTGGTTGTCGCTAGAGGCATTTAGTCTATTAAGCTTGCATTTTAGTGGTACCGTAGTAGTAGCCTGTGAAGTAGGTAGTTCAATTATTTCTGCAGTTTTACTATGTAAAAATTATTCTATAATATATGGTAATCTGCTTCTTAAAGGGGTTGTCCGGGTTCAGAGCTCAACCCGGACATATCCCCTTCTTCACCCTGGCAGCCACTCTATACTACACAGTGCAGGAGAGAGCATTCATGCTCCGATGCTCATCTCAGAGGGGCTGCCTGGGTATAGAGGATATCTCTGGGTTCAACTCTGAACCCAAACAACCCTTGTAAACAACAAGATTTCTTTCACAAATAAGTTTTTGCTGGCATTTTTCTACACTTTTACGCTTTTAGTTCAGTTTTTTTGCATCTGTGTTTTTGCTGCATTTTTTTTAGGTAAAAACACCAGCTCCAGATGTTAGCTTAAGGTCTATGGGAAATACACAGGACTTACAAAAGTTTTCTTTTGCTTGTTTATGGTGTTTTTGGGAGATATTTGTTTTTCTGCATTCACAACTGCAGTATACTGTAGTTCTAGCAATTTTTTTTCACTATAGGGTAAAAAGCTAGAAAAAATATGCAGTTCACACACCCATTTAGAAAAGAAGCCACTAAATATATGAACAAAAAATGCATGCGCCCTAAAAAAAAAATCACATTTTCTGGTGTCGTTTAAGTGCTAAAAAAACAGCAGTGCAAAAATGATGTTTGTGAGGATCCTAACCTTAGTAACCAAATACTGCTAAATTAATCTGGTAATCCCATTTCCACAGGGCTGTTATATAGGCGGCCTATGCCTGCTGCTGTTCATTCATCCTGCTCTGGTTGACCCTAGGGTGTGCACACACCATAATTCACGCTTGCCAATGGCTGGTAACCTTTGGGTACTTAAGGTATCTTCCCCTATGGAAAGGTGCCTGAGCAATTGGTTTCCTAGCTTGCTAGCATTCTGCAAAGGTGTGCTGTTTCTGCTGTCTGCCCATGTACAGACTTTCTGCCTGTTTAATGGAATCTGACCCTCTGCTGACTGACCTGACCTGTGTCTGACCTCAGTGTTTACCCTTCACTCCCTGCCCTGAATCCAGACTTGTCTATCGGATTGCTTGTTCTGTGCATGCCCTGAACTCGGTCTGTCCCTGACTACAGTTTTGCCTGATCCTTTGGTGCTCTGAACCGTTGTCATCTGACCCCCATGGGACAGCTGTCACACACAGACTACTCAATGAGGGAGCAAAACTACCATAAAACCAATGATGAACAGTCCTATGTACAAGTATAATCACTAGATGAATACTGGATGCATCTACCATTAGCTTAAAAAGGATTGCCTGAGATCCATGTTATGTGGGCAAACTGTAGGAAGGCTTTTAAAAAATAATACAAAATGGAACCCACCTTCCTAAGCCCCCTTTCCCTGGGCTGCAGGCTTGAACGTACACTGCTGCCAATCACTGGCCTCAGTGTAAAGCACAAGAGCACTGAGGCCAGTGATTGGCTGCAGCAGCTACACATGGTATATGGCATTTCATGGCTGCAGTCCAGTGGAGAGGATGGGTTTGCCATTATAACGGCTGCAACAATACAGCGTCAAGTCCCATAATTACATAAAATCTGCCCTGTCTCAGCAGTAATTGCTGTCTTTATCTAACACAAAATGAGCATCACAGTTCCACATCAGATAAGCACTCAATGCTATTATAATTATACTGTGTGACCTTGGCCCAATTGCTTAATGCTTGTTGTAGCCAGTAAATTGCCTCTTTGATAATGTTCACCCAAAGCTGAAACATTAATTAATAAATATTAAGCAGGGTCTTCTGAATTCCCTGGCCTTTACAGACATATGTATTTTGTGATACAGTAACATATCTGGTTTCCCATCTGTCCCTCTGCCATTCAACAGAATATACAGTAACTTGTGTTTCATGATAAGGCTATTGTTACTGTTAAACGTCACATCAGGAATGTGGATATTAAGATGAAAATAGACATTAACTGTTGCCTTAAGGCAGCAGAATACAGCATCTGCCAACTAACATGCATAACTAACTAGCGAGGCTTGCTTCATTAATTCTTGTAGACAATGAGGGAGGAAAGACTGCCAGCTCTAACTTCAACACAACATCCATGATGCTTCTGAAAAGACTTTAAACATTCCTTGATATTTATAATCTTCCTTTGATATTGCACCAAGGGAAAACGAAGATGGTCAAGCAGTATATGATCAATGAAAGCAATGTGGACTTTACTGACATAGTCACTCATTATAAATTCTTTACATTTGTAGTAGAATCTTAGTGAAGTTTGTAGAAAATGCTAAGAAATTACCACATGATAAAAGAAAGGAAACAATAGTTATATTGTACTTCGCATGATGGGTTGAACTGATTTGTAACCATATCAAGGGTTCTCAAACCCTTCCATGATACGTTAACCATTTCCATTGAAGCCAATGTTTGTCAGTCGGATTGAGCAGACATCTGGTGTCCTCCACAGCTGAGAGGACTCCACTCATAAGCGAAGTTTACATGTTGACAATTTTACACAGAATCTGCACTAAAATCCATATGAAACCCACCTTTCATGCAAGTGAATAGGGTTTTCACAATCCCATTCATGTGTAGTATATAAAAAAAATAAGCACAGCTACCAGCCATGAGAATAATGAAGGTTATATGAAATCTATGACCTGCTACTGGGCTATTACTATTATTTCTAGCTTTACCGCTAATATTTACGTAGATGATTAAGTACATTATCTAAAGTGATGTATAAATGGATAAATAGGACAGAAATGAAAAGCCGACAGAAACAAACTAATGTGCACAGGTGTAAAAATGAATGTACTTACAAGAGCTTTTTTCTTCTTATGTACAGCACTCTCCAAACTGTTTGCATTCTCTGAACTTGCAATTTCTGAGAAATCACCAAGACCAATTTCTGTGCCATGCTTAGAGCCTTCTTTTTTTGTGTGCATGCCAAAAATATCGGGCATATCCAAATCTCCTTTGTCTCCTTTAACAAGATGTGCGAGCTCTGCAGATGAGGCATTTTCAAGTGAATCTGCTTTTTCAGCTTCCAAGACATCGTCGTGGATTCCAAATTGTGTGGGATCAGGCATATCTCCTAATATTTTGGTTACTTTAATATTCTTGGCCCCTTCAACTAAGCCACCTCCAAACACTGTGCCCCAAAGAATCTGAAATATTCCCCATACTATTGTAAACACAAATTGGAATAAACCAACAAACAGTGTCCAAAAAAAAGAAAAGAAGACTTTGACTAATTCTTTGATAGTCATCTTTTTCACTTTCCGAAATTGTTTACCAATGTTCTTTAAGGTTAACATCTTGAAGAAGTTGGACATATTTTTCCTAAGTGCTGTACATGCAACAATAAAAGCAGATGATGATTCTAGAGACTTCTCCTCTTCATCCTCTTCACCAACTTCAATCATATGGTGAGGTTCCTCTTCTTCCTCTTCTTCAGGTCTGTCAGCTGCATCTGACTCGGAAATCTGAGATGCCAACTGCATCTCAAAAATTGTATCCTCACAGAAGTTAACAAATAGTTCCATTTTTTCCTGTTCCCCACCTTCATTGACCACATCAAATATAAATTGTCTTTTGGACTCCTTGACCTGTGGTTTCTCCCACTGTGTTCGGCTTGATTCACTGATCTCAAAATACACTCTCTCTATTCGTTTTGCTCCACCCATTATCTCAATACGTCCCAAGTATGGAGAAAAGTAATTCAGAACACTGTTTGCAGGGTCTAGCAAACATTGGAGCCGAGAGTCATTTGGCATGTGCTCTGAGAGATTGGTCAACAAGACAGCCACATTGAATCCAATGTCTTTAGCTGGTTCATGGAATCGGTCTACAAACTCTACATAGTTAAACATATCATTTTCATCCGCTTCTGCACAGGAGAGAAGAAATTCAATTTCTGATTGAGCATATTGTTTTTGCCCCTCCATGGCTTTTTGGAATTCTTTTTTTGAAATGATACCCTTTCCTTCAGGGTCATATTCCTTAAAAGCATCAGAGCTGGTTAGATCTTTCAACTTGAGGAACATATCGAAGAACTTCAGTATCATTTCAACATTACTAGATGACTCCACAAGAGTGTCAACCATTTGTTTTCCAATAGTCCCATTCACTACATTCCCTGCAAGATAGAATAAAGCCCAATACAATTATTAAAAACAACTAACGTTAATAAAACCAGTAAAATATCAACAGTAGACTACACATAATGAACAATGTCTTTTTATTTCTCAAATGAAACCTAATTACAGGTGGTCATGCTGGTAGGAAACTAGAGCTAAATATTAAATTCCCCTGCAGCACCATCACAAGGGGAACAAAACGTTAAAGGAGTTTGATGGAAAAAAGTTGTATTGGGCTATTTTCTGCAGTACCACATGGTTGAACGGAGCAGTAGTGGACCTGCTTGACTGCTGCTCCATTCCAACATGCCGGACTGGGCAATTCCCTCTAAGATGCAACATAACAACTGAATAGTCAACATATTGTATTCACGTAAAAGGCTCATGCATGTGCTTGAGGTTTTGTAGAGTATCTTCTCATTGATCACGTTTTCTACAGTAGGGTGAATATAGTCACTAGAGAAAGAAGATAACATTTGGTGCCAACGTTAGATGGCACCAATAGGAAATAGGCATCACATTGTGTTGTACTACATTTTGGAGGGCATCATCTTTCCTGTGCATCTTATATCATCAATGTACTCTGAATCAGTTTCTTCAATTTTTCTGCTTAATTTCTCTTGCTTTTTCTTTTCTATTTTTTCATAGGGAAGAAGAAATTAAAATGCTAATTATATGCAAATATAGTTAGTAAAATGCTAATAAGAAAGGATTTTATTCATCATCCACAGAGAAGACAGCTGGCTGTAAATCCATAATTTGGTGTTCAGTATCTTCCGTATTATTGGATATGAAGGAATTCAGTTATGACAAGCAATTTCCAGCAATATTGGCCATAACGAAGAATATATGAGAGAAAGATCCTAGTGTGTAGCCCTTGTTATAGCCATAAGTGTACCCTGCCTTCAGACAGATATGTACATACGTATATTTTACCCTAAATTAGCAACCACACTTAAACTCCAAGGACACAGTAATTTTCGGTTTTTGCATTGTCCGTTCACATATCCATATTAGGGCTTGTTTTTTTTTTTTTCCGGGCAAGTTGAACTTTCTAATGGCAGCATTACATTCCATACAATGTAGTTGGCAGCTGGGAAAAAAAAATTCAGATGAGATAGAATTGAAAAAACAAAACGCAATTCTGTCATAGTTTTATGGGTTTTGTTTTAACGGCATTCCCTATTATGTAAAACTGACTTCTTATGTTCATTCTAGGAGTCAGTAGAATTACAGCAATGCCACATTTTTATAGTTTTTCTTGTGTATTAATACTTTAAAAGAAACTTACAAAAAATATTTTTCTTTGCACTGCCATACTCTTCCCCCTATAACTTTTTTAGATTTAGGTTTACAGAGCTGTGTGAGGGCTATTTTAGGTTAGGCGATCTGTAGTTTTTATTGATATCATTTTGGAATGTGTATGACTTTTTGACCATTTTTGTATTTGTTATTTTTTTGGGAAGGCGAAGCATCTAAAATGTGGCAAATCAGCCATTAGATTTTTTTTTTCTCTTATAGTGTTAAGCATTAGGGATAAATACATTTATATTTTAATAGTACAGGCTTTTTGAAATCTGGAAATGTTAACAATGTTTATAATTTTTATTTTAAATGGCAAAAGGGGGGATGATTTGAATTTTTATATTCATTTTGGAAGTTTTTTTTTAAAACACCTACATTTTTTTTTTTACACTTTAGACTTTAGAATGTGATCATCTAATTGCTTCTCCCATAGACTGCAATGATTTAACATTGCAGCCTAAGGACCCATTCACATGACCGTATTTTTGCTCTTTATCCAATCCACATTTTTGCGGATCAGATGCGGACCCGTTCATTTCAATGGGGTCACAAAAAATGCAGACAGCACACCGTGTGCTGTCCATATCTGCATATCCATTCTGCAGCACTGCAAACATTTTGTGGACAAAAATAGGCATTGTTACTAGAGATGAGTGAATCAAAGTAAAAAAATTGACTTTGATCTGAATTTCAGGAAAAATTTGATTCGCCACAAAGCCGAATTTTGTCATGCTTCATGGTAACGAATATATTTTTCCTAAAATGGTGGTGAAAAAAAACATATTCTTCTCATCCATTTGCTTGCAGAGAGGCCGACATGGCCACCTTGATTAAAGAAACTGCGCAAAATCTTGAGTAAGATTTCGCACTGTTTCTTCAATCAAGATGGTTGCGACGGCCTCTCCAAAAGCGAATGGATGAGGTGAGTATGTATTTTTTTTTTACCCTGATTGACCCTTGAAAGGCCTCAATTTTATTGTTAGATGCCGCGCTGAACGCGGTATCAGAGGGGTCCAATGACGGGGGCGGCACAATCGCCTTTCCCCGTCATTGTGCCCGCTACATACAATGGAATGCGATTGGTGACAAAGTAATTTGTAACAAATCGAATTTCTATGTTAACCACTTCACATCCACCCATAGGATATAAACATCCTATGGGTGGATGCTTATCTCTGAATGGACGATTTGGAATGTCCATTCAGAGATGGCAGCTGCAAGCTAATTGTGCAGCTGCCGAGCGGGGCTCCTGCTGTCAGTGACAGCAGAGCAACCCAGAGAAAAGGCAGAGACAGTTCCCAGGTGTCCCTGCCTTCTAGATCACTGTAAAAAATAAAAATAAAAAAGGTTTCACATGAAACCCCCCCCCCCCCCCAATTAAGTAATTAAAACAAAATGTTAAAAATAGACATATTTGTTATTGCTGCGTCCGTAATGACCGGCTCTATAAATATATCACATGATCCACCCCATCCGATAAAAAAAAAAATTATACATATTAGGTATTGCCGCCTCCATAACAATCAGCTCTATAAAAATATCACATGACCTAACCCTTCAGGTGAACACCTTTAAAAAAATAAAATAAAAACTGTGCCAAAAAAGCTATTTTTTGTCACCTTACATCACAAAAATTGCAACACCAAATGATCAAAAAGGTGTATTTCCCCCAAAATAGTACCAATAAAACTGGCACCTTATCCCCTAGTTGCCAAAATGGGAGTTTCTACTTAAAGGGTGCATCAGGGAGGCTTAAAATGGGACATGGCATCTAAAAACCAGTTCAGCAAAAGCAAAATCTGCCTTCCAAAAACCATACAGCGCTTCTTTTCTTCTGTGTCCTGCTGTGTGCCCTTACATCAGTTTATGTTCACATATGGGGTAATAAATACTGAGTAACTTGTTTGGCTGTTAACCCTTGATGTTTTTAAAAAAAATGGATTAAAATGGAAAATATGTCAAAAAAGTGAAATTTAGAAATGTCATCTGCATTTTCCTTCAATTCTTGTGGAGCACCTAAAGGGTTAACAAAGTTTGTAAAATCAGTTTTGAGTAACTTTACAGGTGTAATTTCTACAATGGCATCATTTATTGGGGGTTTCCACTATGTGACTTCACACCTGAACTGGTCCTTAAAAATTGGGTTTTGGAAATTTTCTTAAATATTTTAAGAATTGCTTCTAAAATTCTAAGCCTTCTAACGTTTAAAAAAAAAATGACATTTACAAAATTATGCCAACATAAAGTAGACATATGGGGAATGTTAAGTAATAAATATTTTATGAGGTATCACTTTCTGTTTTAAAAGCAGAGAAATGTAAATTTTGAAAATTGTGAATTTTTGAATTTTTTTTGTAAATTTTGGATTATTTTATAAATAAAGGTGAAATATATTGACTCAAATTTACCACTGTCATGAAGTACAATGTGTCACGAGAGAACAATCTCAGAATGACTTGGATAAGTAAAAGTGTTCCAAAGCTATTACCAAAAAGTGACACATGTCAGATTTGCTAAATTAGGCTCCGTCAGGAAGGGGCTAAATGGCCCGGACGTGAAGTGATTAAATTCGGCGAAGCAGCCGAATGGAATTTTTGATAACTTTGCTCATCACTAATTGTTACAGCTGGTCTGCAAAAAACATGGATATCTCATGAACTTCATCCGTATTTTTTGCAGAAATGCATTTTTCAAAATGTTCATATATTTTGCAGAAATACAGTCGTGTGATTGCACAAATGTGTGCTGCCCATTGCCGCATTGCGGACCGCATTTGCGGATCCAGAATACACGGGCGCCGTTCCGTAGGCATTCCGCATCACGGATGCGGACCCATTCACTTCAATGGGTCCGCAAATCCGGAATGATATGGAATGGAACCCTACATCCCGTACTTCCGTTCGCAAAAAGATAGAACATGTCCTATCTTTTTGCGGAACCGGCGGATCGCGGACCCATTAAAGTGAAAGAGTCTGTGATCCGCTGCGGCCGCCCCACGGTAGGTGTTCGTGTGCAGGAGCCCTAAGGGAGATTCACTGTGTTCCTATCAAGCTCTGTTACAGGCAGGGTTCCATGGGTACTTTCCTATGACAGTCCTTGGAGCCTTCACAAGGCCTGGGGCTTCCATAACAACCAAATGTCTCCGTTGGAGGGTTTGGTCCCTGGGATTGTAGCAGTCACAGTAAAAGATCACTCAGATGACGTGGTCACAATTGACCTCAGCATCTGAGGTGTTAAATGTCTGTGATTCGCATCACCGCTGATCATGGACATTGCCTTCAGGTGTCTGCTTTTTAAAAACAGCAGGCACCCAGTGACTACAGTGCTTGCTCAGCTCCTTAGCAGGCGCATTTTCCAGTCTGGACATCCGCCATACATGTTTGGCGGATGTCCTGAAGGGGATAAGTGACATTGCCTAACTTCATATCCATCACTGAAAAATGCAACTAGTTATTCTCTCAGTAGGATAAAGATGACTATGTCTATGTATATCATTACATTAAGCAGTCTTATTCACTATACCAGCTCTCTCTGAATTAAACAATCTGTGCCTCTTACGTGCATTATAACTCTTATTAGACAAAAACAAAGCCATCTGTGTGTACACCAAAATGGTAGCGTCATTAAGAAAAGCAGGGACAAGATTGTACAACACCCTTCACTGGGGAGTCATTAACACAATAATGTAATTCAATGTCAAAACACAATATGGGTTAAAAATCTCATAAGGGGAATTTTTTATGTCCCTTTTGCAGAGGAGTCTAATATTTTTGAAGCCATAATTCTGGTGTGCACATTTCTGTATGACTCGTAGTTTATGGCTAGTCTGTGAACATTGTGCTTTTAGTTGACAATGTTATAAGACAACAATTCGCTCAGTGATCTCTGCTGCAAACTGTGGCTTTTTTGGGGCTTTCATTAATGGGATGCAGATCTGTCATTTTTTTTCAGCCACAGCAGCCATCATCGACCAACAGAATCCAACACAACATATCAGCTTTCTGCAATTGGTCAGCATCTGGCACAATGCATAATAATTTTATATATCTTACAGATGTAGTCTTCCAATTTTTATGAGGTGCTATAACCCGAATGTTAATAGCCAATACTGAACCTGGCGTGCATAGCAAAAGTGCTGTATTTACACCGTTTTCTGGGAAAACACTCAGCTCATTCTTAGGCCAGACACAGACAAGCAAGATCAATGTGAGAAACTTTCTGCATGTGGCAGTGGGAGTTCCCATTCGAAACTCTGCTCCTCTGACTGCACGGCATTACAATGATTTATAAGGCTGCTTGTTCCTGCGAGACCTGGAATCTATTGAATTAACACCGACATAATGCTGTCAGTGTAATTCAGTGGGTTCCAGGTCTCTCAGGGTCACACAGCATTATACATCATTGTAATGCTGCACAATACTGTCAGAGGAGCAGAGTTCAGAAGGGGACGCAGCAAGTTTCTCGCATTGAACTTGATTGTTTGTGTCTGGCCTTAGGTGGAGAAAGAATCCAACTGTGAGCTATTGGTGGGCGTACTGGGGACTGGAAAACCCATTAAAGGGAACATACTGTAACAAAAGCGGATGTTAAGCCATTGTACCACTGAACAGATTTGATTTGGGGCTACTCCAAAGGACATTATCTAAGTAGCCCCCCTTGTCTTCACCATTTAACCCCTATACAGGGATCTGGACTTCTCTGCAGGGGAAACACCAGGCTGCTACCTCCTAGAGTAGTCTCTGTTCAGTGGTCGACCTATTGGGGCCAAAAGATGGTACGTAGATAGATTAACATTTATGTACAATTTAATATAACCTTACCTTCTAGAAGGGAAAGCAGCATCACCACCATGTCTTGAAGAAGATCAAGAAGTTCTTTAAGGAGTTCAATCTGACTGGAATCCTTGCAGAAAAATAAAATAACTATTTGTAATATATGTAATATGTTTTAGAGCTGTTAAAGGGGTTGTCCCATATTCTACATTTTTCAAACCTAGATCCTAGAACCTAGGTCTGAATGGTTTTGTAATTGCAGGTAATTAAAAATGTAATATAGCCAATGAGTTATTCACTGAAATCTATTTGTATAGCGCCACCTGCTGTTTGCTCTTTTTTTTATTCTCTGTCCAGCTCACTGAGATGGAAGCGCATGCTCCATTCCATCCTTCAAGTGCCACCAGCTGCAGTACAAAGAACATGCCCCACTGAGAAAGTGCACACCCCCTAAGCCGCCAGCTCTAGCAGAACAATTGGAGCAATGAATGAGGAGATATCTGGATCCATGTGAGGTACAGGGCTGGGTCTACGTTTGTTAGAAAGACTGTCATGTACTATATAGATTTTCATGTTTTACATTAATCATGGAATAAACTCTCAAACTACGGTCCATTCTTATAATAGATTAGAATGGGCAATCTATATTCTGTGTCCTATATGGTTTATAGCCTAAATTATTCTGGTCATGGATGGACATAACTGTTAGAAGAATTATCAGCGTTAAACAGATATTTGACACCCAACTTTAAGAGGGCTCAGTATGTTCTTGCCATATTTTCACTGTCTTCATAGACGTAGATTTACTTGTCAGCTTAACAGGTTTTATGTCGATCAAAACCCAGATGCACACCGCAGAATAGTATAATCATGACAATACAGGGAATTTGAAGCCCCATGGGAGACACTAGTAGATGAGCTGCCATCTATGAGGGTCATTAAAGGTTTTGCAAAAGACTTGAACCAAAGAGCTGTTTTTCCTGTGCTGCAATTATTCAACAAGTCACATATACAGATTCCAATTAGCAAATTCTTCCATGACTCACTGAGAAGTCTGTCTCCAGGGGGAGGGAACCTTACAACTTATCAAAGTTGTTCAGAGTTTTAGTACTTTATGTATGTCTGACTCTGTTCAGCTAGAACTTCATCAGGCCTGACTGATGAGCGATCTCCTATGCTGTATTAGCTAGAGCAATGTTCCTCAACTCCAGTCCTCAGGTCCTACCTAACGGTCAGGTTTTAGGATTTCCTTTGTATTCAGCAGGTGATATAATTAGTTTCAATGCATTAGGACTTACCACAGGTATTCATTCTGTGCGATACTCTCAAATCATGACTGGTAGGTGGGCCCTGAGGACTGGAGTTGGGGAACACTGAGCTAGCGAGATAAGAGGCGGGCAAATTAAAGGGCTTTTGTCACCCCCCAAAACTCATTTTTCATTTTTGGGCATATTAAAATCCTTATTGTATGACCATTCCCTATATATAGGGCTCTTACCTTGTTCTGTGGCTTCGTTTCATTAAAAATCGAGCTTTTAAAATATGCAAATTACTTTACAACCACCAAGTAGGGCGTCTACTTGCTGGTAGCCGCCGCATCCTCCTTTTAAAAAAAGGCCCCCTCCCCCAGTTGATTGACAGGGCCAGCGAGAGCTCTCCTCCTCCGGCTGGCCCTGTCTGCAATTCAAATCCCGCGCCTGCGCCTTTCGGGTTTAGAGGTGATGTCATCGGCGCAGGCGCACTGAGGGAGTGCTGAGGAAGCGAGCGTCCTTCTCTCAGAGCGCCTGCGCCGAATGAAGACACGTAAGGTGCAGGCGCGGCATTTGAATTGCAGACAGGGCCAGCCGGAGGAGGAGGAGAGCGCTCGCTGGCCCTGTCAATCAACTGGAGGAGGGGGGGCGTTTTTTTAAAAGGAGGATGCGGCAGCTTCCAGCAAGCAGACGCCCCGATTGCTTGTAGTGAAGTAATTTGCATATTTTAAAAGCTCTATTTTTTATGAAACGAAGCCACAGAACAAGGTAAGAGCCCTATATAGGGAATAGTCGTACAATAAGGATTTTAATATGCCCAAAAATGAAAAATGAGTTTTGGAGGGTGACAAAGGCCCTTTAAGTAATGAAAGGGGTATTGTAGTAATTTCAAGTTATCCCCTATCCACAGTATATGGATCATGGGAATGAAGGCCCTGTAACCCAGAGGCACCCCAAAATGAACAGAGTGCCAAGATAAGCATGCACATTGCTGCTCCATTTATTTCTATAGGACCTGCCGGAAAAAAGCTGAGTGCAGTATGCTATCTACTGGGGTCCTATAAAGATGAATGGAGGGGCTTTGTGCAAGCTGGACCTGGCATTCTCTTCACTTTAGGGGACCCTCTGGAGCATGGGGCCCATGTTTTTGTGATCAGTTGGGGGTACCACCTATATAATAGTTATCCCCTACCAGAATTCCCCTTTAAATAGGATGTTAAAACCGTATCCCTTGGCAATCACTAGAACGCTTTGACAGCAGCACTAGGAAAGGGCTATGCTACATGTCTCTAGTCAATGGCTGACACAGCAGCCTTCAAAACAAAAAATGAGTGGGTCAAAACAGGAGAAACAATGACATCCATAGCACTGCAGTCACTTTGTTACAGCTATCTTTGGAAGTCATACTCCCATTAATGTGGATTGTAGCCGTAAAGGAAGATTAACATATTCAATGTTATATAGCTTATAGAAAATCTGGTTACATGTATACCATATATCAAGTGTCAATACAGAGATCCATACCATCCAACTTTTAAAACGCCCATAAAAGGGACAAAATCAGCATTGTGCATAGCCACTGCTCAAACTTGTTTTTAATTAAGGGTGTATTAGACAGGCAGATCTTCTAGCAGATTATTGCTAATGAGTGTTCCTATGAATGCTCATTAGCAATCATCTGGCAGTCTAATACTGCCTCCAAAGGAGCATGATTAAAAATCACAATTGTTCCGGGGGAAGATCGTGCTGCTTAATATTGATCTGCCACCGCCACACGGCTGCCCTGCATGGGGATGAGCGATAGCATAGCGATCACTCCTCCCCATGCCACAGAGAACATCGCTGCATGCAATAGCAGCAGTGTCCTCCTCTAGCTATCTGATGATTGCTGGGAAGGAACGCTTCCCTGACAATCGTCTACGGCCTAGGGGTGTCTAATACATCCTTTACACTAAGCCATGCCTCTAACTCAGCTCAATGTATATCTATACTTGCCCAATCCTGCCTAGTCCTCTTTGTGCCTCCACATAGTAGTTATGCTCTTTCACAATAGAATGTTCCCTTAGTGCCTCGGCACAGCAGTAATGCTCTCTCAGTGCTTCTTTCACAATACTCATGCTCTTATGCCCCCACAGGGACTGATGTGCTCTGTTCATTGGAGGAAAGGATATTGGTGAACATTGCCTTTTTTCTTTTTTTTATTACAGGGGCTTCCCTATTGTAAAGGGTGCACTAAGTTGGCAGCACTATTGTAAGGGGGGCTCTAAGGGGACAGCACTGTTGGGAGGGAGCATGAAGAGGGAAGCACTATTGTAAGGAGCATAATTAATGTGGACTGTCACTCACTTTAGGCTACTTTCACACTAGCGTTCGATCGGATCCGTTCTGAACGGATCCGCTCATATTAATGCAGACGGTGGCTCCGTTCAGAACGGATCCGTTTGCATTACCATGAACAAAAAAATGATAGTGCAAACGGATCCGTTTTGACTTTACATTGAAAGTCAATGGGGGACGGATCCGTTTGAAAATTGAGCCATACTGTGTCAACTTCAAACGGATCCGTCCCCAGTGACTTACAGTCTGGAAAGATCAGCGTTCAGGTGTCCGCCTTCTGAGCGGAGCGGAGGACAGACGGTGCCAGACTGATGCATTCTGAGCGGATACGTATCCACTCAGAATGCATTAGGACTGGACGGATCCGTTCAGGGCCGCTTGTGAGAGCCTTCAAACGGAACTCACAAGCGGAGCCCCGAACGCAAGTGTGAAAGTAGCCTAAGGGGGCAACTATTGTATGGGGCACTAAAAGGGCTTAAAGAGGTTGTCTCACTTCATCAATTAGCATTTATCATGTAGAGAAAGTTAATACAAGGGACTTAATAATGTATTGTTATTGTCCATATTGCTTCCTTTGCTGGCTTGATTCATTTTTCCATCACGTTGTACTCTGCTTGTTTCCATGGTTATGACCACAATGCAATCCAGAAGCAGTGCCCGTGCTTGCACACTATAGGAAATAGCACCAGCCTATGTGCGCTCTCACGGTCAAGGCCACAAGAAAGACCAGAGTATTTTCCTATAGTGTGCAAGCACGGCCACCACTGATGGATTGCAGGGTGGTTGTAACCATGGAAATGATCAGTGTATAGTGTGATGGAAAAATAAATCAAGGCAGCAAAGGAAGCAATATGGACAATAACATTACATTAGTAAGTGCCTTGTATTTACTTTCTCTACATGATAAATGCCACTTGCTGAAGTGAGACAAAAGCTTTAGTACCCCATACAATAGTTATGTTCCCTTTGTGTCCCTTCACAGTAGAATGCTCCCTTAGTGTCCTACACAGTAGTTATGCCCCCTTAATGAGTGACC
Organism: Bufo gargarizans; assembly: GCF_014858855.1. Lineage (NCBI taxonomy): Eukaryota > Metazoa > Chordata > Amphibia > Anura > Bufonidae > Bufo > Bufo gargarizans. The sequence goes on from NC_058090.1 coordinate 53,505,344, forward strand.
CCCCCCACATTTATTATGATTCCCAAGTCTCCCCCTTACCATAGTGCTGCCAACTTAGTGGACCAAGATCCTTTTCCCCCAATGAACAGAGCACATCACTCCCCGGTCTGCACTCTCGCCCCGCTCAGCAGATGTGATGATATCACTGCACTATGCATGGGGCGCACACAGGCTGACAGATGGCGGAGCAGGATGCTGATGGCTCCCTGCCACACCATTATAGTCAACTGTATCTGAAACCTCAGGACATGCCACAGCCCTCCTGGGACTGCATGACAGCCAAAGTAATCTGGGACTGTCCCACGGATCTGAGAGGGTTGGGAGGTATGGATATCAGTCTTATGATCTCTTCATATTTAGCCAGTAACCATAAGGGGGCTTCCACTAAATCTAGAGGAAAGCTGTGCTCTTTTTGCATGGTTTCCTAAATTAATTTAGAAGGGTTTTTATGTCTTTGCTGAAAGAACTCATCTTATCACATTACCAGATAAACCAAATTATCTGTACTAAATCCAATGAGCATTTTAATTCATCCAGGAATTTATTCAGTTTGCCTTATTTGAAGCGATAACGTTTTTTTTTATATCTGAGAATAATGGGATGCTACTTCATAAGGCTTTTGTATTTCTCTTCCTTTAGATCAACACATGTATCATTTTACAACTTTACAATGTAACTATTAGAATGCAGATTTAAATGTATCGACTCTTTTTTAAATTAAATTCTCCAATCTACCATCCATTTTGATGCGTAGTCTGGAATATACCTGAAAAACGTCTCATCAAAGTGGTTGGTGTTTGCATTGTTGGGACAGACGCTCTACAAAACTTCCATGGCAACTTCTGAATTCCGTGTTACTATCAGTTACTCCATTTAAAAAAATGCAATTAGTAATTAAGTAGCAGGTAAAATAGTATGTTTACTATAAAGTTTCACAACTAGTGTAAAGACTGCAAACAATATTCTTACCTGTGACAGCTTCATCTGCATGTTTGCAAAAACATGGAGGAAACCAACCACTGCATCCCACAGCCTGCTGTGCGCCAAACTCTGCTGGTTACCTATGCAGGGACCCTGTGTACAAAGGAGAGTAAATTGGATGAAAGAGAGAAAAATACATTTGTGCTGTAATTCAGCATACCTGACTGATTCTTTCTAGTCCTCTTTGGCATATGTGAGGTGAGGCCACAATACCCCATCTCAGCCAGATGTGTCTTATGTATTATAGATGGCTCCACACAAGGAGATTAGGGACAGATTCTCCTACAGGTACCATATGCAAGTTTTATTAAAGTAAAAAAATGTTTGATGCGCTCTTCAGAAGAGCGTTGAGAGCAATTAAAGTTTATCTTTTAAAGTGAATAGGACAAAGCTACAATACCAAGAGCAGCTGCTACTTAAAGTGCAGCATTGTGCAGTATGGAGCATTATAAACGATTAATAGGCAACTGTGGCCCTCTCAAACAGCTAACCAGTAGTTGCCCCCCCCCCCCTTCCTCAATGTCACTTTTAAAAACTTGGATAACCCCTTTAAGTTGCTGCTTCTGAGTCATAGTGATATGGTATCTGTCAATATTTTGGCTGGCGCACCCCTAGCTTCGTTTGATGTGTGTATGAAGTGAGGCATCAGATTGCACATTTGTTTCCAAGAATTCTCCTTTAATTTAATGCACATAAATTTCATATTTTTTATTATAAAATACAAGCTACAAGCGCTGCCTAAAATATGCTTAGCAAAAGCAATATAGTCATAATGTATAGTGTTAAAAGTATCTTTCAAATCAGAATATGTATATGAAAAACTTCCTTGGCAGAACAGTGTACTCTGATTTCTCCAGCCTGTCTTATCTGCAAAAAAGAAAAAGTGAGACTCAGCATTCTCAGAAAGGCTTTGTGGCCGTGTTGAAAAACGTGACGCTGTGATGTGCAATGAGCGGTGGTTAACGGGCAGCACAGCATCAACAAACGCACTGCTGCTCCTATGCAGATTGTAGACATCAAGGAAAGATCTGCTTGTGAATTCCATGAAAGCTAATTTCTGGCAGGCAAAACTATACTCTGTATGTGCCAGGTCTCCTGGCTGCTGAGAAGGAGCAGAGCAGATGTCTTCACCTACAAGGTCAGTTGTCAAATCCTTTCATAAATTTCTTAATTTTGATTACAGTGTTCAAATGAAAGCAGCGAGGGCTTGGTATTCCCCATAACTACACTATGTTCCCTATAGCATGAAGATATAGCAAAAAAGTATTAAAAGGATCAAAAATGACTATACTATAGAGCACTATACTAAAGGTACTCATACACACTAAAGTAGTGGGATCCAGTGAAAATTGAATGTATGTGGAATCCCCACTGCTCCCTATTGCAGATGTCCAAGGATCAAACACCCAATGTGCTGTATCGTTCTGGGAGATGCGAGTCCGCCCCAGTCCTGTTTTTATCTCTACTCATATTGATGAATAAAGATGATTGATGACTTCAGTGGTGAGTGCCGCCTGTTCATTTTTATGTCTACAATCAATTGCACGGAGTCCTCTCAATGATATTACCAAGCTTAGGATCAAACACCCAAATAGGTGCTGACCGAGAGGACTGCCAGCAGCTTGTCCACCTCTGTCCTGGTGATCAAACACACAAGGCCAAGATGAGAAGACCTGTTTGTAGAGAGATCAGGGAAATATGTATGGCTAGAGTTTGTTATAGAGTAGGATGCAGGTTATGGTATTATATGTGGCATATAGTGATAAGATATGTCCGCATCGAGGGGGGCAGGGGCAGAATAGTCTGTTTGGTGCCCTAACAGGGGTTTCAGTCCCTAAAGTTCTGCAGGATACATGTAGGTTGCTACCACAGGTAAAAGCTCTCATTTACTTCATGGCATACACATTTGGATCTGCTGAACATGCATGTTATTGCTATTACATGTAACGCCCACACATGTATGTATTGTTGTTTCATACAGCATTATAATCCATTTAGTGTCCAGCAGGTTGTAGGAAGGAATTGAAAAGGCAGAGTGTTGTTTTGTTTTATTGATAAATTGCACCTTATGTGGTCGCCTACCCCTATCTTTGCACTGTAGGGTGGCATGTACCTTACTTTAGTTCTGTACACACTACATGGCCACATATATATTTTTACATGTGACAGATAATAGATAAAAGTGGGTATTGTACACGTCCAATGTGTAAATTCTTCTTAAAAATCACTGATGATCAAACACAGCAGGCTTTCATTTATCCATAATGGTGGTGAATATTGTGCTTTATATGTGATGCTTCATGTACTTGGGCTCATGTAGAAAGAAATGTCAGCTTGCATTGTCTGCTGTCATTCTCTATTGATTCCCTCTCTGTCAGAAAGAATCTTACCCCCAGCTCTATTAAATAATGCCAGCATCATTCTTTAGAGAGCACAGAACTAACAGCTTTTCTTTCGAACCTAAAGTAATCTAAAAATACTAAAATGTCAACCGAGGATAATAAACCCTTGAGAGAATTTGACAAAGGGAAATAAATAGTAATAAATGAGTTACGCTCAATTAAATCTTGCTCCATTGAAAAACTGAAAATTCAGGTTTTACCAAAATTAACTGCAATCTCCCTCCCCGCTACCAATGTGATTTTGGTAAGGGTTTAGGATGGTGGATGCTGGATCATACTGTAAAGTAATTATTCTGTGCAATGAATAAGGTAATGGCTCTTCAGAGAATATAACCATCCTGATTCACCATATGTGACATTTGTCTGGCATCTAGCTACTGTAGCTAGTACAGATCCCTGCAATTGGTCCACATGCTGAAGCACCAAGGAGTCCATTTATAAAACACAGAGACATAAAAGCCACAGGCGGAACCGCTCAGTACTTTCTCCACCCAAACTTCTGATACCTTGTTAAATACAGTGTATGTGGTGCACTGCCTTGAAGGAGATACAGCTTTAACAATTGATTGTAGACATAGAAATGAACAGGCGGCACTCACCACTGAAGTCATCAATCTTCTTTATTGATCAATATGAGTAGAGATAAAAACAGGGCTGGGGCGGACTCGCATCTCCCAGAACGCTAAGTAGCGACGGCCGTTTCGCGCAACTGTGCTTCTTCTGGCTACTGAAGAAGCGCGGAATAAGCGCAGTTGCGCGAAACGGCCGTCGCTACCTAGCGTTCTGGGAGATGCGAGTCCGCCCAAGCCCTGTTTTTATTTCTACTCATATTGATCAATAAAGAAGATTGATGACTTTAGTGGTGAGTGCCGCCTGTTCATTTCTATGTCTACAATCAATTGCACCAAGGAGTCCTCTCAATGATATTACCAAGCTTAGGAGTCCTCCATGTATACACTGCCAGAATCAATCCACACCCATCTTATTCAAGAAGCAGGGCAAAGAGGGGCAGGGTGGAGGGTGACTGCACCCAGTTAGTATCAAGAGCTGGCACACTTTGCACTATTATGGGGAAATACTTGTGATTTGCATTATAAAAATGACATATCTAGATTCAATGGCACTAAGTTGCGAGCAGACAGGTGTTGCAGCTTCAAGCGGTGTCTGTCTGCACACCGCGCCAAGAAAAGACATGATCAATCCTGGCATGGTTGCAGCTTTAAACTGCTGACTTTACCGCTGACTCCCATTGAAAACAATGGGAGGAAGAACACATGCGGCCCCTGGCAGACTGGAATGGCATCCGTGCCAAAATTGCGCTTACTAATTATTATTTTTTTCACAACTATATAGAGCCCTATTTATTTTCTTTCCCGTTTCTTATTTAGAGTAAAAGGGTTTTTCTGAGAGTTCTTTTTACTGAGCACCTATCCTCCAGATAGGTCATCAGTATGTAATTGATGGAAGGCTGTCAATCACTGGTAAGGACCATCCACTGGACCCTGAAGCCCATAAAACTAGATATCAATCTGCACAACTTCTTCTCTATAACATACTGCCTGTAGATCCAACACCATGTTCAAAGTGACAGGTTCCCTTTAAGCCTCTGATATATGCGAGCCATGCTGGCTATGCCAATAAGCTAAATATATTTGCCTTCTGAAGAGCAGAAGCCTGCAATTTAACTATAAAACATACTGTACCAGCAACTAAACCATTAACAGTCCATACCAATCACAAAGTGTTTATTCAAGTCTCATGACTGCTGCTGCCCAGTTCTCCCAGACATTAAACACACAATTTGTTTCAGGTCACTGGTTTAATAGGAAAACAAAGTGGATGGTACACTATTTGCAAAAACACAGCCTTAGACTTACCTGAATGTATTCTGTGAGCGAATTAAATATTTGTTTGGTCACAGCAAGAGACTTTGAGAAGTTGTGCTGCCCAGATTCATCAATCACATCCTTCCCTGAGTAGTACCAGTAGAAGTCACTGATAGATTCCTGCAGAGAAAACACATTAGCTGTAGCTGAACATGATAAACGGATGGGACTACGCCAAACAGGGGCTGGAGGACCCCCATCTATCAGACATATTTAAAGATAATCTGTGACCCTGATCTTGGGCCGTACTGCACATAAGGAGTCCAGAGGACTAGTCTTTATTTTCCTACTGTCTTTGCTGTCAGCTCACAGAGTTGCGTGAAATACATTGTCAGGACTTCCATGTGCACCCGAGTCCTCCCCATTATGTCTGAACATCATAGCAGTCTGGACTGTGTATGTCAATGCAGATATGAGCGCCAACAGCAGGGAAGTAGGAAACTAAAAAATAGTGATATGGACTCCTTATCTGCAGTACTACTCATGTATTACTGTAGAAAATATTCCAGTATTGGGGTGACAGATTCCCTTTAAGCTATTATAAACCATAACCTTTTAGCAGCATACCATTGTTGGCTCTAATATTATGTGCCAATTCTTTATAGTGGTCAGAACTCTGTTTTTCCTGATACAGAGCTCCGAATACTCTGCACAAACATTTTGGCTGCCTTGAGCCATCACTAGGGTGAGCTCAGGAGCTCACTGTATATAGTATTATTGAGAGTAATATACAAACAGTATGCAGTAAGTTCACCCTAGTCAACGCTGAGCTCTATCTGCTACACATATTAAAAAGCACAGAATTTTGCAGATATCTAAACCGTGTTCAAGGGTGGACATTCATTTTATAGCCATTGTCTCATGCAGTAGTTACCCTTATGGAACACTTGCTGTCCATATGTTTTTTTAATGTCAAAATCAGAATCTGATTCCTATTTTGTTGGATCCTGCCTGGTAACTGTAGTTCAAAAAATAACTTAAAGGGATTATCCAATAGTACAAATTCCCTCCACAATGCCCGGCCCCTCCTATAGACGATACGTACCTGGTCTCCAGCATCCGCGTCTCTCCAGATCGCTGTTCGGCCACTGTTGCATCTCCCTATCTCGTGGATCAAAACATCTGGCGACAGTGGGAGCAGCCAATAGCAAGCTGCAATGGTAACCAGCCTCCCTAGCATCGCGGGTGACGCAGCAGTGGCCGTGCAGGGATCCGGAGGGGACGTGGGTGCCGGGGACCTGGTAAGTATCGTCTATAGGAGTGGCCCGGGCATTGTGGGGGGTATTTATACTATTGGATAACCCCTTTCTCTAAGAGGACCAGAAGTGTGATTTGTCATCTACACGCACAGCACACTTCTAGTCCAGCGGGGACCAGAAGCAGAAGAGAATGGAGCTTGGCGCTGGAGCTAGAGCATCTGTGACAGGTGAGTTTTTTTCTAACTCCTACCCCCTGTCCGGCCATATGAAAAGGGGTTCCCGGTCTTTGAGAACCTTTTTAAGAAAATAAATGCCCCTTTGACATGTTCTCATAAAGGAAAATAAAGTGCTGTTTAATTTGATCTCCAGATTTTCCTTCCTAAAGAGACAGGACAGTTTGTTGCATTCTTTATGCAGGTGCCAATGACTTCCTTCCTTGCCAAGACTGTTCTATGGGGAAGTAAAGGATATCGACATTGGCAGGATCGTTCTACAAGGCATTCTACAAAGATAGGGCATCTTTGGGCAATCACATATGGTAATATCACTGTAGGAGATCACTCTTATGTTTAATAATTCTATATACTATAAATGTTGCAGAACTAAAAGAACACATGTGGTGCTGTGATTTTGTAATACTCGGCTTTAAAATTCGGCCTCTGTGCAGCTGCAAGCGGAAGTGCAGTATGGAGGTAATATGAACGTAGAAATTCACAGAAGAAAAGGAGCAAAAATAGTTTGTTAGCTGCTTGTTACTGTGCTTTGTGGGTGTTTTATTTGTTTTTTTAATCTTTTTTGGAAATTGCTCTTACTGTTTTGATCCTTCCTTATCACATCAAACACATCCATTATTATAGGGTTAACTGCAAACAATATCCCATTTCTGATGATGATAATAGTAGCAGATGTAAAATATCCTCATGCGTTATAAAGGGAATCAAATTCCTATTGTATGGGCTTCGACCAAACCACAATAAACCTGTTGATTAAACATACTTGAGCGGAGCAGATTTAGCAGAGATTTCTGTTCTCGCTCATACTTGTTCTCTTTTCTGATTGCTTCTTATTTGTCTCCCTTTTCCTCAGCAGAAAGTAATATAGTTTGCTGTTACAGTATATGGAGTATATACCATGGGCCATAGCCCGTATGTCACATGTCCTCTTATCAGCTGTAGGTTAAGATCACTGTCAAAAGGGAATCATGTAAGTGCTTATAAAGACTAATGATTTTCCCATTTGGGTGCTGTCTGAATATAGAACAGATGGCACCCCCACTGAACACTGACCCATTAAAGTCAACATGGCAATTTACATAGATTTTCTGCAAAGGTCACAATTTGTGTGCGATCCGTTTACAAGCTTGTACGCGTTTACCTGCCGGAACATGAATGAATTTAACATTGCTTATCTGAAAGGGCCTTAGAGGCAGATGATTAGTGGTTTGCTCAGCATCTATCCAACACAGGACACGCAGTGCACATCAGGTCACTCACTATAAGGAAGCTTTCCAAAACAGTGAATTATAGGGAAAAAGAAAAAAACAAACACTTCTGGTTACCTGCAGGCGTAGAAGGTAATCCACCGTGCTAATGATAATATTCACTGTTGTCGTATTCCCCATTTGAGTCCTCAGGAAGTTCTGAAAGTCTGAAGGAGAAAACACAGAACATTTTTTGTAGTGTGACGCAACATACAGCATATTTTTCATTTTATTTGACGTGAGTATTGCTAAGGCATGTCTGTCTACAGAGCAGTGCTTACTGTGAAGGCAGCTGGGGTTAATTCTTTTTCCCTCCCTGCTGGCTCCTATATATTTCTAGAAAGGAACATTTGTACTATGCATATATATTTGCTCTGCCCTCCTGCTATATTGACACTGATCAGCGTGGCCAATGCTGTCAGTAAATAATTCTTCTGTATCCTTGACGTGCTGAGTAACTAACCAGCCTCAAGGAGATGCAGGGTAAATCGTGCAGTCAGCACTGGCTATTGAGGAGGAGAGACGGGGGTAGCTGAGTTATAGTATATACTGTCCCTATAACGTATGTTGTAAATCAGCTACTCCCTGTCTCTCCTCAATAGCCAGTGCTGACTGCATGATCTGCCCTGCACCAGGGATACAGAAGAATTATTTACGGTCAGCGCCGGACTTGCTGATCAATGCCAATATAGCAGGAGGGAAGAGCAAATATATATGCATAGTACAGATTTTCTAGAAATATACAGAATTAATTAATCTTCACAGTGACCGATGCTCTGTTCTGTGCCTTAGCAACTCTTATTTAGAGAGTGTTGCTAAGGGGCATTTCAGGGCAAGTTTTCTCATATAAATGTTCAAGTTCTCCAAATAAAGTGCATTTGAGAAATGTTCACCATCACTGTCCCTACACATTAGAAAAAAAACGAATGTCAGTTACACTTTAATGACAGTTCAAAGGATGCTAGCTAGGTTGATCAGGTAAATAATAACAAATCTGTAAAGAAATACTGCATCTTCATTGTATAATGCTGTGTCTCAATGCGTGTCTCTCTAAGGGATTCTAGCTGGTTCTCTTCAATAGAAGGAATTTCTGACATTTTGGGCTTTGCTATTTAACTTACCGTTGTTGTGTCCTTCACATAGAAGCTGCAGGAACCTGAAGAGGTCTCTTGTAAATTCATCATTCTGTAAAACTTTTTCACCTTTGAAAGACAACCAGTGTCAACACAGTTCAAGTAACTTCAAAATGTCATTGGGTACCATTTACTTTACAGTTAGACCGCTTTCACACAGTCAGTGATTTCCATTAGTGAATGTGAGCCAAAACCAACAGTAAAGTCTTCACAGAAATAAAGTATAATGGAAAGATTGGCTTGTGTTCTGTGTTTTTGACCCGAACCTCACAATCACTGATGGAAAACACTGACCAAACACTGACTGTGAGAAAGCTGTCTTTTTTATACCCTCTTGTATTTTCTGTTTGCAGGCATTGTATTACAAATGTAGACATATGGACGGCATAGTCGGCATCATGTGTCTAGCGATTCATAGCTAGTGAAGGACAACGTCGGCCGGGACGATCAAATGTTCGAGAACCGTAAGTTCGCAGCGGGCCCCATTTACTTTAATGGCAGGCGAACCTGAAAAAGCTTCAGCTCATATTTGCAGCCACCAAATACTTAGTAGAAGTGCACAAATAGTCCCACAACATGGACAGTGACATACTAGAGGGGGATCAATGACAAAAATTCCAACAAAGAAATCTGTGTCTTAATCAGGGGACGTTATGCATCTTAAAGGGAAGTTCTCTAGAATGTGCCCTGTCGGAGCATAGAAAATTTTTATTTTAGGCCACAGGAGTACGGGCCTTAAAAATAAAAGAAATTCTGATTATGTGGCTCGAGGTACATTATGCGGTAAATGGATAAAATTTTTACTGTAGGTCACTGGACTACAGGCCCCAAACATTAGGCATTCACCGGACAGAAAAGATCAAGTGATTATGTGGCCAGAGGTATATTACACGGTCAATGGATATCAATTTTACTGCAGGCCAGTACAATAACAGGCCAAATACATATGTTTAAAAGAACTAAAAATATAAAATCGGATTAAAAACATGGTTAACGAAATCCCCCCTCTTGAAAAAAAAAAAACTAATGATAATAGTTGAAATTAGATAACACGTGGTCGTCACTGGTGTTGAATTCCTCCGAGGCCCCAACAATTATTCATTCGCCGTACAGAAAAGAACAAGTAAGTATGTGGCTGGAGGTAGATTACACGGTCATTCATTGGATATCAATTTTACAGCAGACGAGTGGACTACAGGCTCCAAAAAATATGCATTCAGTGGACAGAAAAGAACAAGTATGTGGCTGGAGGTAGATTACACGATCATTGGATATCAATTTTACAGCAGGCCAGTGTATTACAGGCCCTAAAAATTATGCAGTCACTGTACAGAAAAGATCAAGTGATTATGTGGCTGGAGGTAACGAAATCCCCCCTCTTTTTTGTTGTAAACATTAACATTTTGTGTGAGAAAGGTCATTTTGATTGTTGCTTGGCTGAACGATTGCGATCGGTCAGCAAGCGGTAGCTGGTTTATTCCCTGCTCTGCGTGAGGGTGAGTCGGTTCGTGTGCCGTTAAAAAACGTGGTGGCAGTATACCGAATTGTATGTATAAAGCGTTAACCAGAAGTTAACCACCCCTTGTCACATGTGTTCAAGTAAGTTTGTGACATACTCCACTGCAGCTTGTGCACTTAGATGCCTGGTCATTCGGGTTGTGCTCATTTAGAACGCTTATGCCTCGCTCCAGGCTCTGATTGCACAGCGTGCAAACCACTCGTATCTTGTCGTCAGCAGGCTAAAGGGGCCCACCCTAGTAGAGAGTGCCTATAAAAGGGGGCGGGAGGGTGGGGTGAGACATCCTGTCGTCGTTCTGTTGAGGACCCTGCAGGTATTTTATGCAGGTAACCCCGCCTCCCCTCGTACAAATCCGGCAAATAAATTAGCCTATAGCTTGTGCTGAAATCGGCAACCGTTGGTACCTATTCTATTCTATTCTACCTAACTAAAGCAGTAGTGTGAGTGCCAGAACTGATGAAAATAGGGCAGGCTAAGGGGGCAAAAATTAACAAACCATTGATTTCCGAAAAGCTTCTGACATCTCCACATCAGGATCTGGTATATAACGAGTATAACATGATGATTTCCATCGACCTAATCTTTTAATCACATGCACAGGCATATTATTCTTTGAAGCCGCGGAGGCGGCACCAATACGGAACGAGTGGCCAGTTATTGAATGGGGGTCAGTACCGGAGCTAGCTAGCACGATGAGGATGTATTTCAAGAAGGATTGTATACTCAGAGGTACTGTCCCAAGTCTAAGCAAAGGAGAATCACTAGAGACAGATTTGTTTAATCGCATCCAATTATGCAGAACTTTGACTGGACACCATCCAGTATCGGTGGGAAAATATGTGACTTCTATGGAATTCCCCGGCCGCAAGGTTTTGGTGAAATACAATGTGAGTATATAACAAGTGCTGTTCCACGCCAATTGCCCCTTGCGCAGGAAGCACTTGCCTGGACCGATAGAAGTAAACTCCCCAGGCTGGAGGAATCGAAAGCTAAATACATTGCCGTCTTAATCAGTAAGCTGATGTACTTGCCAAAAGGGTACTTAAGCAAAGAATCCGACAAGAACTTGAATAATTCTCCTGATTCTGGCTGCTGTGCCGGTCGAGTCACCGCAGAAGCCCTCTGAATTCCTCTTAACAAAGTTCTAATAGGATGGGCAGAAAATAATGATGGTTTATCTGGGTGTTGCATGTACCAATGATGTTGTATCCCGGCGAAGTACAACTTAATGGTGCTGGGTGCCAACTTAAGGTTAGAGTGGCAAAAAGCAGCAAAGGCTAATAGGTAAGTAATGGGTCCTTCTCCTGCTGGTGGGTGTGAAACTTTAAAGCTGTTAAATAAGGCCCATGCAGTCTTGTATGTTCTGAGAGTATTCCTGGACAGTGCTTGCGTCATCAAGGATCTGGCTGTAGCAAGATGTATATCTAGACCATTGTTAACTGATGATGGTGGAGAGTTGCTGACAGAACCCGATCTGCCCCCGGAAATACCTGAAAAAAAGAGTTTGAAATTGAGTCTGGACAAAGCGTCTGTTGCGGTGTTGCGTTGCCCTCTGATATGAGAACAGATAAAGTGGAAATTGTGCTGCAATAAGAGCCAGACAAACCTCCTGAGGTATGACATAATGTGCCTGGAACTCGACCTCCCCTTCATCAAAATTTCGGACACAGCTAGATTATCGGTCAGGAATACTACTGTCTGATCCCTACACTGTTCTCCCCATACTTGTGCGGCCCACACCATAGGATAAATCTCAAACAGCGATAAACACTGAGTGAACCATGGAGCTTCCCTGACATCCTTTGGCCAGGCACCTGCAATAGCTACCATTGATGGCTGCAAACCCAGCCAGTATCAAGTGCCTCTCTCCTTCCCACCCACCCCCCCCCATGTGCCAGTATCATAGTGCCAACCCACCCCATGTGCCAGTATCAAGTGCCTCTCTCCTTCCCCCCCATGTGCCAGCATCATAGTGCCAACCCCCCCATGTGCCGGTATCAGGTGCCTCCCGCTCCCCCCATGTGGCAGTAACAGTCAAGTATAAAAAAAACAGTCTATTGAGAGTCTTCTTCCATCTCTTAAACTGTCACTAACATCAGATTCAGCGCTTTTTGTTCTTGTGCTAGTAACAAAGCACCTTTGTCTATCTGAAAATTTGTCTTGCAATGTTCCTGGGTCATAAGAGTAAAAAACGTAGAATCACCATGTTATCAAGATGCTGAAGGGGTATTCAGTTCCTGTTCTCAGAAAACTGTTGCTCTGTTAAAACATTGTCGGGCATCTGTAGCGACATCTGAAGTCTGCCTTAGTTCATGCTCTGTCAGAGTTTGACCTTCTAATTGTTCAAGTGACATGTTCATTGATCATTAAAAATGGACATGAACATATTTTATATTTTATTTTAGATATAAAATACTTGCATATAAATCTGCATTTTGTCACATCTTTATAAACTTATAGTAGGAATAGTAAAGAAATGGCACAACATAAGGCTCCATTCAGACATCCCCAAATGGGTCCGCATCCGTTCTGCAATATCAGGAACGGGTGTGGACCCATTCATTCTCAATGGGGCCGAACAGAGCACGGCCCGGAACTTCCGGGCTTCGGCCCCAAACTTCCGGGATGCGGCTCCGCAAAAAAATAGAACATGTCCTATTCTTGTCCGCAATTGCGGACAAGAATAGGCAGTTCTATGGGGGGTGCCGGCCGGGTGTATGGACCCTTATAGTAATAGATTCTATAAAAGTGTCATTATATGGGCAATGCAAGTAGTTACTAAATCTAGTTGCACTCTAGGGTTAAATCTTCTGTCAGGCTGTTCTGGCAGTTGTACAGCCTGCCAGAGTTCATTGTATCAATCAGAGCCAGAAAGGACTGGAGAACAAGGCTGTTCCTCTGCCAGTTGGAAGATTTAATCCTAGTGTGAAAGTAGCCTAAGTTAGATATGTCAGGAGAGGTAATGGGTCCTCTTCAAATGGCTACTGGAGAAAATTTCCATAGTTTTTTTTTTTTTTTTTACTTTTCTTTTATTGGGAAAACTTCAAAACATTTACAGTAAAGAAAAAAGTTTTTACAATCTCTCAATTCTTAGTGACCCAACTAATTATATATAAATATGATTATAAATATATTCAGCTAATCTTTTCATATCGTTTAGAAAACCCTCCCCTCCCTCCCCCCCAATTTGTGGTGCGTCAAAGTAGGACCCCTGTACATAATACAACCTGACCTCAGCTAATCAGTCCTCCAACCACTCCATATCCTACTCCACTGGTATTCAATTTCCCTCCGTCTGTATATTATTTTCTCGTAGTTCTTTACCTTATCAATTAAGTTTGACCATGTATTTATATCTGGAATGGATCGGGCAAACCAGGTCCGACTGATCAGAACTCTAGCCAACATCAGTATTCTACTCAGGAAGATCTTTTGATACTTATGATTTTTTAGTTTGGAAAGATCATTAAGAACAAATACTTGTGGTTCAAAAGGAATTCGAATCTTTAGTTTACACATAATACAATTATTGATACCATTCCAGTAATTTATAAGTTTTGGACAGGTCCATATCATATGGAGAAAGTCTGCTCCCACAGTGTCACATTTGGGACAATTGGACGTAACTCTTAACCCACATTTATTCATCCAAAAGGGAGTGATATATAATCTGTGACAAATATAGAATTGTATTAGAACATGATTAAAGTTCTGGGACAATAAAGATAAATTCCCAAAAATATTCTCCCACCCTTCTCCCTGTAAATTCGGACAGTCCACCTCCCAAAGTTTTTGTCCTGGTGAATATATATCACTAAACCGTGCCTTAACTAATAACTTATATATATTTGAAATTTTTATTCTAGAAAGTGTGCCCCCTACCCAATCATTCAGAAAGGATAAATTATCTATATCCAACAGCCGCTTATCATCCAGGCTAGATAGTACAGATCGCAATTGAAAGTACCTAAACCATGAAAGATTTTTTATATTATGTGCCATTTCTATATAAGGTTTAATTTCTCTATTTCTAACTACCTGTGAAATATATAAAATTTTGTTCTTCTGCCAAAATTTGTCGGCTGCAATTTCATCCAGCCTTTGTAAATATAAATTGTGCCAAAGAGGCGTAAATGTGAGTGAACCCTTAACCTTCAACCATGTCCTAATTGTAGCCCACACTCTAAGGAGTAATTTTATAGTCTCTCTATAGCCTTGCTCATAACTCTTCAATAAACCAGATTCCAACAAGGTAAAGATGTTATTGTGAGCATAGCTAGCTACCAACTTCCCCAACAATGCACTGTTCTCTGCTTCATAGCACATCAATAACTGGGCTGCAATAAAATACCCCTTAAAGTAGGGGAGATTTAAACCCCCGCAATCCACTGATTTATACAAATATTCCAACTTAATTCGCACTCGCTTTCTTCCCCATATTAGGTCATTTATTATTCTTTCCATAAGTTTAAAATATTTGTCTTGTATCCAAATAGGTGTATTCCTGAGCACATAAAGAAATTGTGGTAATATCACCATTTTAACCAGTGAAACTCGATCAGCTCTAGATAGGGGAAGTTTCAACCAGATCCCTATTTTAGCTCTAATCTTTACCATGATGGGGATCAAATTAAGTTCTACAAAGTTTTCAACCCTAGATGATATAATCAAACCCAAATACTGAAAAGTATCAACAATATCCAACTGAGTAACAGGAACCTCTTTCTGTGGCAGGGGGTCTATTGGGAGCAGACTAGTCTTGGCCCAGTTTATAAGAAGACCAGACACCTCACCAAATACTTTAACCATTTGAATAATCCTAGGGAGAGTAGTTTCCGTATGGTCTATAAAAAACAGAACATCATCTGCGTATAATGAGATGCGGTCTTGTGTTCCTAGCGTACCAAATCCTTTGACCTGATCGTCCTGCCTGATGGCCATCGCAAGGGGTTCAATATATATATCGAATAGTAAGGGAGATAATGGGCAACCCTGACGGGTGCCTCTGTTTAACTCGATACTACTACTCAAAATTCCATTAAGACTCAATTTAGCCCTTGGAGATCCATACAATACCCTAAGAGTGCGTATAAACCTTTCTCCAAAGCCCATCCTAGCAAGAACCTTCCAGAGGAAACGCCACTCCACCCTGTCAAAGGCCTTAGAGGCATCCAATGACAGGATGGAGCGGGCGGTCCCCCCAGGGGCCTGGATATTAGAAAAGAGCCGATGTAAATTATAATGTGTGCCCTTATTTTTAATAAAACCGCTCTGATCCGGATGGATTATGGAGGAGACGACCCCAGAAAGCCTTGTAGCAAGGACCCTCAACAAAAGCTTTACATCTGCATTAAGCAGTGAAATTGGTCTATAGGATTCTAAATCTAGAGGGTCCTTGCCTTTTTTTGGAATTAGTATCACTGTAGCCTCCATCATTGAATCTGGCAACATACAAATGATAATAGTTGAAACACGTGGTCGTCACAGGTGTTGAATTCCTCCAAGGCCCAAAACATTAGGCACTCACCGGACAGAAAAGAGTGGTGGCGGATAGTTGTGGGCTGTCATGAGGAAATTCAATTAAACGTGGTCGACTTGTTGTCATGCCCTGCTCAGGTTATGTGCGGAGGTCTGCCAGGTTAGCAGCACGTGTGTAGTTTGTTTTGTTTTTGGGTTTGGATTTGAGCTGTATCCGTTTCCTTTCAGGTGCACTGGGTGGGGTCGTTTGTATGAGTTTAAATTACGCCCCTTCCCAGTGTCCTGTGCGGGTTATAGCTTCCATCTTGCTCTGAGGAAGGAAGGAATCGCTGTTTCTGTTCAGCTACAGATAAGTTGGTTTTGTTTCTCTCTTGTGTTCTGTTAGGGAGACACCTGCTACCTCCTTGCTTGAGGAAGCAGGCTGTCTCTTTTCCCATTTTCCACCATCTTAGGGATCCTAGGGTTTCTTCAGTCTTAGGCATGGGGGCACGTTTATTCCCACCTTCAGGGTCTGAACGTGGGCACAGAAGTCCAGGGAGAGTTGGTAGGGATTTGTCAGGAGGTCACCTTTATCCACAGCTTCTGGCCTAGACACTTGTTTTCTGTTTTTCTGTTTTTCTATTGTATCTTGTATCCTACCCAGCGTGACACTCATCACATGTGTTGAATTCCACCGAGATCCATGCCTCATTCATTTTTAGAAATGTGAGGTAGTCCATGCTGTCGTGAGCTAGGTGAGTGCGCTTTTCGGTCACGATCCCCCCTGCTGCGCTGAACGTCTTTTCGGACAGGACACTGGATGAGGAGCAAGCGAAGAGTTCCATGGCAAATTGTGTGAGCTCTGGCCACATGTCAAGCCTGCACACCCAGTAGTCCAGGGGTTCCTCACTTCTTAGAGCATCCACATCGGCCGTTAAGCCGATGTAGTCAGACACCTGTCGGTCTAGGCGTTCCCTGAGGCTGGATCCGGAGGGCAGCTGTCGATGGGTTGGCTGCAAGAATGATCTCATATCCGAAGTAACCAACATATCTTCAAACCGCCCTCTTCTTGCATGTGCTGTTGGATTGGTACCCGCAACTGTTTCTCTGTGAGTGAAAATTCCTCTGCCAGCACCCGCAAAAGCAGAATGCAGCATTTCTCGAAGCAAGGCCTGGAAGTGCTGCATTCTGACAGCCCTCTGTGATGCTGGTAACATGTCCGCCATTTTGTTTTTGTACCGGGGGGCTACTTCTGAGGGCATTTGATGAGATCACCAAACTGGTCAGTCGCAGCCAGGGCGCCATCAGTGACATCGTACCTTACTCCTTCTTTCTGGAGCGTGCATTGCATCATGTCATTGATCAAGCCGTCGAGGAGCAGGAGCAGGAAGATGAGGAAGTCGCAATGCTGGATGAATTCCCGTTGGGGGCTACTTCATCTGAGACAAGTTAACAGAAGTCTGAAGAGGAGTCAGAGGAGGATGGTGCCGGGGCGGAGGAGGAGCAAGAAGAGCATGCTTTAAACTTTTCTGGGATCCCTGATGTTGTCCGTGGATGGGGGGAGAGGACCGAGGACGACATTATCCTGGACGATGAGAAGGAGCCAGGCCACGCCACCGCTTCCAGTTTAGTGCAAATGGGGGCCTTCATAATCCAGTGTTTGAAGAGGGACCCCCGTATAAAAAGCATAAAGGGCAAGGACCAGTACTGGGTGGCAACATCTCACCTGGCACGTCAAATAGGTTCTGGGGAGCTTGGGGTGCGCAGCAGAAGAGGTGGTAGCAGTGGAAAAGGAGGAGTCAGCCGAGGAGGAGATGGAGGATGGAGTAGGAGGAGGAGAAGAAGAGGCAGGCCTGCATGCAATCCATGGCAGTAACACCAAATCCACACGGGTGCCACGGGTTGCATGCTTGACGGCTGTCAGAAGGTTCATCCAGTTGGCAGTAAAAGTTATGTACCTTCCCTGCCTGTGTTTGCTAGACCACATGTCTGTGGTCAGATGTATCTTGGCACCAACACTGTGTGCCAGAGATACATTCACTTGCTGCTGAACGTGGCCATATAGCTCCGGGATGCACTTCTGGGAGAAATATTTCCTTCTGGGGACCTTCCATTGCGATGTGCTATTGGCCACAAATTTTCTAAAGGCCTCCGAGTCCACCAGTTTATATGGCAGTAGTTGGCGGGCTAGCAGTTCCCGCCAACTACCACCCTCCTTGGGCTGATCTGGGTACTGACGTCAGACCGATGGGTGGCGGCCGTTGCTACCTCTTCCTCATCCGATGTCAAGAATGGCTGTGCATTGGTAAGGTCTTTTTGATTGGATGGGAAAATCGAGCGGAAGGGATGTGGTGGTGTCTTTGGGGGTGCACACAACAGAGTGAAGAGGGTGCAGATAGAGAGGATGAGGAGGGTGCAGAAGCGGAAGGCTGAGTGAGCCACTCAACAAAGTCTGGTGCGTCCTTTGACGTAATCGCACGCACCTTCTGCAACTTCCCACTTAGGCTCCGGCTTGGTGCACCTGCACAACCCCTACCACTCATGAGGAATGGCCTGCCTCTTCCTCTGCCTGTCATTTTCAAAATGACCCTGTGACAAAAGTCCCTATAGAAGAGCAGTATTTGTGGAAGAAGGTATATCACACCACTGCCTCAATCAGTTTTTCTGGGGGGCAACTGGTATATCACACCAGTAGAATTTATTGGTTCCAATAGCGTTTGTCACTCTCTCTAGCTGAGGTAATGCAGCAAAACCCCAACAAATGCTGCACTACCTAAATGCACTATATAGAAAGTATATTATTGGTATATGACACCCCTGCTTCAATCACTTTTATGGGAGGCAACTGGTATATCACACCAGTAGAAATGATTTGTTCCAATAGCGTTTGGCACTCTATATACCTGCAGTATCGCACACAACTGCTGCACAATACAAATGCACTATAATATACTTTCTATGTTAGAAAGTATATTATAACTATATTACACCCCTCAGTAAGTCACACCTATCGATAGCACACCTATACCAGTTCTTAAAGGGGTATTCCATACTTACCTGCGGCGAGCGCGACGTTCACTTCCTGGATTCTGCTCGGCTTGATTGACGTCTTCTCCCGGCCGGGCTGCGCTTGCGCAGAAGACTGAAGATTTTCTCCTGGCCTGGCCGTGCAATGTCTTGAACGCGCACTCCGCCGCGCATGCGCCATGGTGACTTACTCCTGGCCTGTATAGTACAGAGCCGGCGTGCGCGTTTGCGGCTCTGTACTATACTGGCCAGGAAGAAGTCATCATGGCGCATGCGCGGTGGCGTGCGCATTCAGGACATAGCGTGGCCCGGCCGGGAGAATATCTTCAGTCTTTTGCGCAAGCGTGGCCAGGACGGATTCGACAGGCGAGAGGTGGCCGTAACCAGGGGAGACGAAAGACAACAATCAGGTAAGAGGGGACTTATTTTCTCAAAACGGGTGGGAATTGGGTAATAAAATGTATTTACAAAAATGATCACTGTCAAATCATTAACAGATTTAACAGTGATCATTGCGATGGGAATACCCCTGTAAAAGGACTTGTGTGGCCCTATTAGCTAGCGTTTGGTGTCCCTAACAGTCTGTCCCTGCTCCACACAGCAACCTCTCCCTACACTGGCAAAAGACTGAATGTAAAATGGAGGATAGATCGGGTTTATTTATAAGGTAGGGGGTATGTCCATGTGCTGAAACATCTCAATTGGCTGTCCTGTACTACCTGATGGATGTGTCATGGGTCAAAGTGCTTCACAATGTAAAAGAATATGGCACCGGCAGACATCGCAAAATGTTTGCCTGTTAGGCGAACCGCGAACGAGCAAAGTTCGCCGCGAAATTACCGCTGAGTGAACCGCAAGGCCAGCTCCATTCATAGCTGCCTTACAAATACTGACTCTTACATCCAGCTTTATGTTATAGAACCTCCATACAATCTGCTCGGTAACCTATCACACTTTTCGGTATAATACATGCAATTTTACAGTTGGGTAATAAATAGGAAAGGAATATTACATGGTATGGCTGTTAAAATGCAGTCACGGACTACTCTTTACTGTAGAAAAAAAAGACAATATACAGATGTAGCTGAGCTAAAATTGACTCTGATAACACATGTCACAGTGTTAACTCAGTGCATCTGTATGTTTTAAACAGAATAGATGGAGCATAACAAGTTTGTGAATATTGATATGATGTTCGTGTACTGCTCGTTTCAGACACATTGCAGGAAAATCCAAATGCGTTGTCTGCTATATTAGATGATCAAGGTCCGTTACCTTCTCTTTAGAATTCATTGATTGCATTTGAAATCTTAAAAAGGGACAACTCACTTATGGGAATTAATGATCTGCACTGCATAACTACTCTTTATAGCGAGGCACAAAAATAAATTAAATACGTGTATGTCTAGCAGTGTCGGACTGTCCACCACTAAAATTCATTCTGGGGGCCCACTGAACAGCTATATGCAAAATACCTGCTCACACAGCAGCAGGCAGCAGCAAGATGCTCAAGATGACTGATTACAGAGGTCCCAGCAGCTATTTTAAGAAGTCAGGACCCTGAGGAAAGAGAATACTGGCTGGCCTGCCTCTATATCTAGAAGTCATCTAAGCCACCAGATGCATTACAGATGCAACAGTTTGTTAAAGGGGTTGTCTAGGTTCAGAGCTGAACCCAGACACATCCCCGTTTTTACCCCTCTGCCCCCCCTGACTTGAGCATCGGAGCCTTTAATACTCCGATGCTCTCCTTTGCCCTGCGCTAAATTGTGCAGGGCAAAGGCGTTTTTTGGAGATCCGGTGACGTACCGGATGCTCCATAGGGACTGCTTGGTGGAGGCTTCCATCCAGCAGTGAGCCCGGTGAAGTCACCGGCACTAATGGGCGGGCTTTAGCGCTGCCTTAGCCTGTAAAACGCCCATCAGAGGCGGTGACGTCACCAGGAGCACTGCTAGGTGGAAGCCTCCACCTAGCAGTGTAATAATAGAAACAAAAAAGCCCTTGCCATGCGTGATCCAAATTATCCGATGCTCATATCAAAGGGCCTGCCTGGGTGAAAATGGGGATAGATTATTTAAAGGAGTTGTCAGGGTTCAGAGCTGAACCTGGACAGCCCCTTTAAATAATCTACCCAGTTTTTATATGGATGTAGGCTGGTTGATATGCTGTCTATCTGTACGTAGTGAAGTCAGTCTACTGTGCCATGTGCCATCTGTGCAAGGGATGGGGGGACTGGGGACCCACCCTCTCTCAGGGGCCCACTGGTGGATTCACTTGTTCCCCTGTGGACCAGTCCGAACCTGATGTCTAGGCCCACTACATAAGATGAATATTTCATATAATTGAATTCCACAAGAGAGACGAAATAATAAAGCTACTTGAAGACATTAATACAAAACAAGATCTAGCAAAAGGTAAAAAGTGAATAATTAGACATGAGCAAATAACTAATTAATGTCTGCAGGCATATGCTGATAAGATGAAGGTTGGTCTGACACTTTATCTAGAGCGAGCATGCGTCCCTCAGCATGCCATGTAGATGGTAACAAATGCCTGGGATGAAATGTAATTAAGAATACAATTATCTGAAGTTGAAGAATTGCTTACCTCGTTCCCGGACAATTACTGCATATATAAAAAGAATAAAAGAACAGGGAGAAGAAATAGAAGGTTACTGTTTCAAAATACGTCAGCTATACAGTTCATTACATGTAATGAAATGGATCATGTAGGCATAAGCTGACCTGTGATGTGAACACACAATTAGGCTTGACCCCTAAACTCTATGACAGATGACATGTGAAATGGATGGCTGAACTGGTTCTGGTGCACGGCTTTCATCAATGTATTAGAAGGCCTGTGAACTGAAGTGTTTTATGTGAGATGATGTATGGAATCCAAAGCATTATTTGTTTATTTATTTAATTTATGCACTCATATAGCGCTACTATATTCCGCAGCGCTTTACAGACATCTGATATGTATGGAATCCCTATTTCCGATTCAATTGAAAATTGAAACTTTTAAAGGGTCATGTCGCAATGCTACAGATGATAAATTAATTAACATATGGAATATCCAGCATGATATAGAGCAGGAGGAGCTGAGCAGATTGATATATGTTTTGTGGGAACAGCTTCTTGTAATTTGCTAATGTATATCCCTGCTCATTTGGGCTTTGGACTCCAGTGTGCGGTTTTACTCTCTAGTGACTGATAGTTATGTCTCTATGTATACTAAATAAAGTTTAGTGGGAAAATATTCAGTACAACTTAGAATTTATTGACATAAATCTCTGCTGTTTCTATGTTCAGGAGTGTTAAAGGGATTGCCCAAGATAATTAACCGCCTCCGGACCGCCTAACGCAGATGTGCGGTCCGGAGGCGGCAGCGCTGCGCACAACGACGCATATACGCGTCACCTCGCGAGACGCGAGATGACGCGCTATGCGGCCCGCGCATGCGCAGTTTGCGCCGGCATTTCGTCAGGGACCATTTCGTCATCAGCTTGCCAGCCAATGATCGCGGCTGGCAAGCTGATGATTTTCAAAAAAGCCAATCACAGAGCCATATATCAGATCATATTTGTAAATATGATCTGTTATATGGCTGCCTGCTCCTCTGCTGGTTCTTTTCGTCGGTTGGATCCAGCAGAGGAGCAGGCTTCACAGTGAGTACACCAAACACTACACACTTAGCCCCAGATCACCCCCCTGAACCCCAATTAACCCTTTGATCACCCCTTTGTCAATCACTAGTGAAAGGAAAAAAGTGATCAGTGTAAACTGTCACTTTTTTTTTTCACTGGTATTGACCGTTAGGTTTTAGGTATAGTTTAGGCCCCTTGGTTAGGTAGTTAGCGATCAGTTAGCGCCCAGCCCACCGCACCGCAGTCCGTTATTCGCTGATTAGCGTATCGCTAATCAGCATTTGTACTTTTATAGTATCTGGAAGTGATCAAAACTGATCACGGTCAGATCTATAATAGTACTAGTGTCACTTTAGTTCGCCCTCCACCCAAAACGCAGTGTTTGCCCGATCAGGCCTGATCGGTCGCCCACACGTGCGTTCGCCCACACCCGCCCCACCGCAGTGACAAAAAAAAAATTTTTTTTTGGATCACTGCACAATCACTTTACACGCACTGCGGCGATAAAAAAAAATCAGTTTTGATATTTTTTATCAACCGCAGCGGCCTCCGGTACTTCGCTAGCCTCCCCTTTGTAAGACAGGCTTGCTTTTTTTTTCTTGGGTAGTCTCAGGGAATACCCCTAAATTTAGTTGCCCACATGTCTAACAGGGGGTATTCTTCTGAAGAGGCCTACAGGCTTCTGACCCAGTCGGATGAGGAGTGGGAACCCTCATCTGATGAATCCAGCGGGTCAGAATACGAACCTGTAGAAAGCAGTGGCTCTCTGACCCAAAGTTCGGACGAGGAGGCTGAGGTCCCTGATAGCAGCAGGCGTACCCGGCCCCGTGTCGCTAGACCACAGGTTGCGCAGGATCCGCTTAAAGAGCAGCAGAGTGGGGCTGGTGCTGTCGGATTACGTGGTGAGGCATACACCAGCAGCCCAGCCCTCCCTGGACCTAGTACCAGCACTGCCGTACAACCTGGTGAAGTAGCGAGCACCAGAAGGGCAGTTGAAGCTGGTACGGTGGCACGTGCAGTAGTGACCCCGTCGCAGCCACCGCCCGTAGAGCCCCAAGGTATTCCGTGAGGGGCATGGCGAGTTCCTAGAATTTATTTATTTTTGTCACAAATTAGCGGAAAATGATGATTTTTTTTCCTTCTCTTTTTTCCTTACAAAGTCTCATATTCCACTAACTTGCGACAAAAAATAAAAAATTCTAAGAACTCACCATGCCCCTCAC
This sequence comes from Bufo gargarizans, assembly GCF_014858855.1. Lineage (NCBI taxonomy): Eukaryota > Metazoa > Chordata > Amphibia > Anura > Bufonidae > Bufo > Bufo gargarizans. Next base: position 53,529,300 of record NC_058090.1, read on the forward strand.
GGAATACCTTGGGGTGTTTTCTTTCCAAAATGGGGTCACTTGTGGGGTAGTTATACTGCCCTGGCAATTTAGGGGCCCAAATGTGTGAGAAGTACCTTGCAATCAAAATGTGTAAAAAATGGCCTGCAAAATCTGAAAGGTGCACTTTAGAATATGTGCCCCTTTGCCCACCTTGGCAGCAAAAAAGTGTGACACATCTGGTATCGCCGTACTCAGGAGAAGTTGGGGAATGTGTTTTGGGGTGTCATTTTACATATACCCATGCTGGGTGAGAAAAATATCTTGGTCAAATGCCAACTTTGTATAAAAAAATGGGAAAAGTTGTCTTTTGCCAAGATATTTCTCTCACCCAGCATGGGTATATGTAAAATGACACCCCAAAACACATTCCCCAACTTCTCCTGAGTACGGCGATACCAGATGTGTGACACTTTTTTGCTGCCAAGGTGGGCAAAGGGGCACATATTCCAAAGTGCACCTTTCGGATTTCACTGGTCATTTTTTACAGATTTTGATTGCAAACTACTTCTCACACATTTGGGCCCCTAAATTGCCAGGGCAGTATAACTACCCCACAAGTGACCCCATTTTGGAAAGAAAACACCCCAAGGTATTCCGTGAGGGGCATGGTGAGTTCTTAGAATTTTTTATTTTTTGTCGCAAGTTAGTGGAATATGAGACTTTGTAAGAAAAAAAAGAAAAAAAATCATCATCATTTTCCGCTAACTTGTGACAAAAAATAAAAAGTTCTATGAACTCACTATGCCCATCAGCGAATACCTTAGGGTGTCTACTTTCCGAAATGGGGTCATTTGTGGGGTTTTTCTACTGTCTGGGCATTGTAGAACCTCAGGAATCATGACAGGTGCTCAGAAAGTCAGAGCTGTTTCAAAAAGCGGAAATTCACATTTTTGTACCATAGTTTGTAAATGCTATAACTTTTACCCAAACCATTTTTTTTTTTTGCCCAAACATTTTTTTTTTTATCAAAGACATGTAGAACAATAAATTTGGCGAAAAATTTATATATGGATGTCGTTTTTTTTGCAAAATTTTACAGCTGAAAGTGAAAAATGTCATTTTTTTGCAAAAAAATCGTTACATTTTGATTAATAACAAAAAAAGTAAAAATGTCAGCAGCAATGAAATACCACCAAATGAAAGCTCCATTAGTGAGAAGAAAAGGAGGTAAAATTCATTTGGGTGGTAAGTTGCATGACCGAGCGATAAACGGTGAAAGGAGTGTAGTGCCGAAGTGTAAAAAGTGCTCTGGTCATGAAGGGGGTTTCAGCTAGCGGGGCTGAAGTGGTTAAAGGGCATCTGTCAGCAGATTTGTACCTATAAAACTGGCTGACCTGTTGCTTTTGGCAGCTGAAGGCATCTCTGTTGGTCCCATGTTCAGATGATAATTACTCTTACCAGTAATTGGATTTTCCCTATAGCCTCCACAACGGCACTAAGCAGGAGGGTATATTCAAATAGTTGAAAGAAGAAAAAAAGTGGCACTCACCATCAACTTCCTTTTTGCAGCTTTATTGTATGTAAAATCATGGTAGATGCGGTGCACCGCACAGATACATCAGACAACAGCCGTTTCGCGCTGGATTGTGCTTTGTCAAGCCTCCCATGACGTGGTGGGGAGGTGTACTATATACATCACTCCCACGTCATGATCAAACAGGTGAAATGATCACTTCAATCTACAACTTGATGTCCTTATTAAAACATATCGATAAACATCAATATAATCTAAAACCATATCATATAAACACAACTAAGGCATTTTTGTCCTTTAATCCCAGAGCACCCATGGCATCAGTTTTAATAATCCATGCTGCTTCCCTCTGTAATAATATGCGCTTCCTATCTCCTCCTCGTTCAGGCATATGAACTACCTCAATCCCTGCACACTTCAACACATCATCTCTGCCTCCATGTACATCATGTATGTGTTAAATAAGTCGAGTAGCTCCAATTCTACTTTCTATTGATTATTTTGTGTTCCCTGAATCACACGTAGAGAGGTCTAAAGGTCTTACCCACATAAAACCTTCCACATGGGCAGAAAATCACATATACTACAAACTGTGTCTTGCAGTAGGTATATGAAGTGTTTCACTGTATGTCCCACTCCTCCTATTTGTAGATACTTATGTCTATACATGTAGTTACTCATAGAACAGTGTTCACATATGAAATTCCCTCTCTGTGTACATTTCCCTAACCAATTTAAATCAGTTCTTGGTAGGTTGCTCCTGGTGATGACATCCCCTATAGTTCTACTCCTTCTGAAACTAATAATGGGACTGGTGTGTGTCTTATCTTTAAAATTATCATCTTGTTCCAGTATATGCCAGTTGTTGAGGATCACACTCCTAATTACTGGGGCCATGGGGGAATAGTCAAATGAACACTGTCCTAGCGTTTTCACTGTTCCTTTGTTTTTCCCTTTTCGTCAATGTTAGTGCCTTGTTTTGCTTCTGTTTACATGCCTTCACATAAGCTCTGTCTATGATATATTCAGGATATCCTCTCTGGAGAAAACATCTCTTTAGCTCCTTACATTGCTCCTCAAACTCTATTTGGTTCCTCACTATTCTCGTCAAGCACATATATTGGCCGTAAGGGACTGCCGTCTTAACATGGGGTGGGTGAAAACTTTCTTAATGTAATAGTGCATTCGTGGAAGTAGGTTTTCTATATACAGTAGTATGTAGACTCCCATCCCTGATCATTACCTTAACATCCAAAAACTCAAGTTCTTCTTTTTCTATTCTGCTAGTAAATCACATGTTCATATCAGTTGCATTATTTTTGGATGTTAAGGTAATGATCAGGGATGGGAGTCTACATACCACTGTATACAGAAAACCTACTTCCATTACTTCCATTATGAAAGTTTTCACCCACCCCATGTTAAGTGTAGAGAAAATGGAGAACTGCACTCGAGGTGTTTCTGGTGCCAACAAGGGCTGGGTTAGCCACGATACAAATAATAAGAATTGAGGCACTCAGATTGTTTAGCTTTGCATTTTCAGAAAAAATTTATTGATACAAGGGTTTTATATTCCAGTTGGCCAAATGTTTCGGTCCCAACGGACCTTCCTCAGCGGTCAAATTATCTGTAATCAAATGGTACATAGGACATATCGTCATTGTCAACTAGTATTAAAACTCAAACAAAAGAAAAGAGAACAGGGAAAAGAATCAGCAGGAAAATCAAACTATAAAAAAACACATAAAGAAGTCAAGTAATCAATATCGGGTGGTACAAAAAAATATACATGATGGAGGGTAGTAAATACTATCTGGTGAGCTGCAATTCCCATGATTCAAGAAGCAATTATAGGTGGTCATGAACATGATTTTATACATGTATATAGTGTAGGAAGGTGCAAGGGTCCGTCATTGATGGAAGGTATGTGTCACAGAGGTTCCTGGCCTCGGTGAGGTAAGAGTCGGTAGTTTCAAGTGTCAGCGGCAGCTAGTGCTGACTGACACTGTTTGCTGTGAAGACTTCACAGCATGAACAAAAAATTCGTAGACAGGGGCTTCCCACAGACTATACAAAATAATGCCTTAAAAGACTTGGAGGACACTTCTCTGCCACGTCAGACGCCACAAGATAATTGCAACAGAGTAGCTTGCGCGTCACCACATATTATCCTCTAATACCTAAAATACAACAAGCCTTAAGGAAACAGGTCTTTACTAGCTAAAGCCTATACCAATGTTAAAGAATTCCATCAACCGCCGCTCACCTGCTACAAGAGATCGCCCAACATTAGGGAAGGGATAAGTTAGTCAAGGCCGATGTGGGCAGCTTTACCAGGATACGAAAACAATTATTCCTATGCAGCCAACGACAAGGAACATACCGCTGCCTACGTTATGCCCAATGTTCAAGCGTAATCAAGGGAAAAATATTCCCAGTGCCGTTGTGGAGACTATACGGAAAATCCAATTACCGGTAATTATCATCTTTTCTGTACTCCTCCCCAACGGCACTAAGCAGGAGGATTAACAAAGGAACCAGACTAGGTAGGGACTGCTGCCGACAAGACTTTTCGTCCGAAGAACAAGTCCCTGTTGGCCAAAACATCCAGTCTATAGTAATTAAAGGGATTCTGTCACCAAGTTTTAGGCTATAGAGCTGCGGACATACAAGGCTAGATCGCCGCTATCATGTCCGCAATATAAATATACCTGTCCTATAGGGCTGTGTGCTTTTATTTTCTTTAAAAAAGGATTTTAGAGATATGTAAATTAGTCTTGTAAGGTGCCCAAGGGTCTGTACGAACCTTCCTGGTGCCCAGCCACACCCGCCTGTGAAGGAGCCCAGCACCGCCTATGTCCTCCGAATCTCCTCATTTCGTCACCGATAGATTGCCGTAATCTTGCGATGCGTGAGCTCGCGCATGCGCAGTGTCGGGATAGTGTTCCTTCCCTGTGCTGGCATCAGCCTCAGGGGAGGAACTGCGCATGCGCAAGCTCGCGCATCGCGAGATTACGGCAATCTATCGGTGACGAAAGGAGGAGATTCGGAGGACATAGGCGGTGCTGGGCTCCTTCACAGGCTGGCGTGGCCAGGCACCAGGAAAGGTTCGTATAGCCCCTTGGGCACCTACAAAATCCTTTTTTAAAGAAAATAAAAGCACACAGCCCTATAGGACAGGTATATTGCGGACATGCTAGTGGCGATCTAGCCGTGCATGTCCGTATCTCTATAGCCTAAAACTTGGTGACAGAATCCCTTTAAAGAACGTAGATGGGCTTGACCAGGTTGCTGCCTGGCAGATCTGGGATAAAGATGCTGAGGCACTTTCTGCCCACGAAGCTGACACTGCTCTAGTTGAATGTGCTTTCAAACTCGAGGGTGGAGAGAGTTCTTCATATGCCATAGCAATTGTCATTTTTATCCAGCGAGGGATGGTAGTTTTTGAGGCCCCCTGACTCTTATTCTGTCCTGTGTACTGGACTAGAAGACGATTGGACCTTCTCAGATTTTTAGCGGCCTCCAGGTAAGCCAGGACACACCTCCGAACATCCAAGTGGTTAAACTTCATCTCAGCAGCCGATTTTGCCTGGGGGCAAAAGGTGGGCAAAGATATTTCCTGCTGACAGTGAAATTTTGAGAAAACTTTCGGTAAAAAAGAGGGCTCATGTTTTAGTACTATTCTATCATCCAGAACATTAAGCTAAAGAGGTCTACAGGCCAATGCTTCAATGTATTTTTCCTATTCTTGTAGCTGAGGTGATGGCTATTAGAAATGCAGTTTTAAAGGACAACAGTCTGAGAGAGATTTGATCAAGTGGTTCAAAGGGAGGATCAATAAGAACAGAAAGGACCAAGTTGAGATTATCCCAAGAAGGAATCGTAGACCTGAAAATAAGATGTAATGTATAAGCCCCTTTAAAAACCTTTTAATTAAATAAAACTCAGCCAACCTGACTTCCATAAAGGCACTCAGTGCTGCTATCTGGACTTTAAAGGTGTTCATTCGTAACCCTTTATCAAGACCTTTTTGTAAGAAGTCTAAAATTACCTTAATGTCAGGTGGTAAGTAGTATTGGGCGTGAATATTCGAATCACGAATATTAATTGCGAATATCGACACTTCAAGAATTCACGAATATTTAGAATATAGTGCTATATATTCATAATTTTGAATATTCTAGATCTTTTTTTCATCAGTAACCTCCCTTCTTGCTTGTGGGCCAATGAGAAGGCTGCAATGTCTTTGAGCTTAGCAACATCCCTAGCAACCAATAGGAAAGTTGCTTACCCCTTACTATATCAGAACCTCCCCAGCAACCATTTTCTACAGTTTTTAAAGTTCTGAGAGAGACATTGCTGTGCTCTGTGCTTTCCACACTACATTAAATAGATAGTTAAATAGCTTATACAGTATATATATACATACATATATATATATATATATATAATACAGATAGTTAGTGGGAGATAGACAGTGTAGGTTATATCCTGATATAGTGTAGCTGTTGCAGTGTAGTGTGTTAGGTAGTGTGATAGGTTCTGCTGTCCATACATACAGTACATGCAGACCTGCTAAAATGTGAAGTTTCACGTATTGCTCCAAAATATTCGCATCATTAGTGCCGATTAGCGCAATCACGAATATATTGGAGCACTCTAACTGTATATAAAGCCATTTTTAATGTTCTGCCGTGCCAACCATTTTCTCCAGCCTCAGGAAATTTTTAGCAGCTTGGAAAATGTGGCAAAAGTGACCCACGCCTGTATTTCGCGCGCATTATGTGAATATTACATTGACGATTTATCGCATTCAAGAAAATAATCTCGAATTTGCGAATATATGATGAATATTCGCCCAAATATTCGTGAAATATCGCAAATTCGAATATAGCCCCTGCTGCTCATCACTAGTGGTAGGATGGAATTCCAAGAGTCTCTGGCAAACTGGAGGAAAGCCTTCCATGTACTAAGAAAGATCTTAGGCGTGACTGGTTTTCTGCTGGATAAAAGAGTGTTTACGACGGCATCCGATAACCCTTTTGCTTTCAGGATGGACCGTTCAAATTCCAGGCAGTAAGTTTCAAATAGTTGATCATTGGGTGCCTAGCTGAACCCTGTAGGAGAAGGTCCGGGATCTAAGGAAGGATTCCCCTCTGGAGAGACTTAGAAGTAGGGGAAACCACAATCTCCTTGGCCCGTATGGGGCTATTAAGATTACATAAGAGCCTTCTTCTGCTATCTTCGTCAGGACCCTTGGGATCAGTTGGATTGGAGGGAAAGCGTATAGAAGCCCTGCAGGCCATAGGCCCGAAAATGCATCCACTCTTGTCGGACTGTCCGTATATGAGAGGGAATACAATTGATCTGTCTGCTTGTTTTTCTGGAAAGCAAAGAGATCTAGACTTGGATGACCCCATCTCCTGTAAATTTTTAGAAATATTGACCTGTTGAGACTCCACTCTCCCGTACTCAATTTCCTTCTGCTCAAACAGTCCATTATTTTCTTCTCCTCTTAGATGGACTGAGAAGATTGATTTATGCGAGTCTCGGCCCAGGAGAAGATTTGGGACACAATCTGCCATAGAATGTTGCTTTGTGCCTCCTTGCTTGTTTAGGTACACTACCGCGGTCCTGTTGTCTCACAGAATTTTGACATTTTGGGAGTGGATGGTTGGGGAAAAGGCTTTTAGTGCCAGAAATACTGCTAGAAGTTTCTTTGAATTTTATTTTTATTTTTTTGTGGAAGAAAGGACGTGATCTGATGGGAATCCAACTGAATTCCCAGAAAAAACTTTTACCCTGCTGGGAGATGGATCTGATTTGTCCAGATTCAGCTTTCAGCCCAGTGACTAGAGAGTGCTCAGTACTATCTGTAAATTACTTTGGAGGAGAATCTGTGATGATGGAGAGATGAGAAAATCGTCTAGGTATGGAATAAATATTATTTATTTTTGATGGAAGACGCTTGAGATTTCTGCCACTAACTTAGTATAGATCCTCGGGGCTGATGCGAGGCCGAAGGGTAGGACCTGGAACTGCAGATAGACAAGTTGGTTTCTCAGGAAGATTGTGAACTGGAGATACTTTTGGTAATTGGGGTAAATTGGCACATGATAGTATGCATCTGCCAAGTCAAGAGTTACCATGTAGCAATCCTGGGTCAACCAGTTGATGGTCGACTTGACGGTCTCCATCTTGAAATTTTTGTATTGGATGAATTTGTTGAGATGTTTTAGGTTGATAATAGCTCAGAAGGAGCAGTTCGATTTTTTTTCACAAGGAATATCGGTGAGTAGAATCCTTTCCCTGTCTGATCTTCTGGCACTGGGATAACCGCTTCCTTCTCTAATAAAAGTAGAATTTGAGACTCTATTAAATGATGATCCTCCTTTTTTAGTTTTCTGTTTATCATAAAACTTTCTGGCGGGGGGATGGGGGGGGGGGGGGGAGAAGGAAGAGAACTCCAGCCTGTATCCTTGACAAATTATATCCAGGATCCTGTGATCTTTTCCCAGGCTGAGATGAACCTTTTTAATCTTCCCCCCACTGGATCTCTGGCGTCATAAACTTGACTGCTTTGAGGATTTATCCTGGTTAAAGAGGAACCCCCTACCTCTACCTCTAAAGGGCTGCCCAGATCCCAAGTTGTACTTTTTATTCTGATCCGGCCTTCCCCTTTTCGGAGTCCGAAAGGAACGTCACTGTTGAAAGAACTTTGTTTCAGAAGGAAACCTTTTTTTCCTATCGGATGCCTTTTCCAAAATGTCATCCTATACGGACCCAAATCTGTCTCCTTCACAGGGGATACCACAAAGTTTGTTTTTAGAAGTGGTGTCCCCTTACCAGGATCTTAACCAAACAGACCTTCTGGAAAGAGCTGCAGATCTAGTGGACAATTTGACCAGGTCCGCGGAAGCGCAAGCTAAAAAATGTTAAGCTTGTTTCAATACCGGCAGGGAAGATATAATATCTTCTCCAGGGGTGCCTGAAACCAAATGTTCTTCCAACTGGGACAACCATAAGGATATAGTCCTAGCTGTGTATGTGGCTGCAATACTGGGTCTAAACATAGCTGTATTTGTCTCCCAAGATTTTTTAAGAACAGACTCACATTTTTTGTCCATTGTATCTCTTAATAATCCTACATCCTCAAACGACAGGGATGCCTTTTTGGATATCCTGGCTATAGGCGCATCTTCTCTGGGAGTTTTGTCCCAGTGGGCTGAGTCACCTTCATTAAAGGGAAAATTTTCTTTTGCATACCTTAGAGGTTCCTGATCTTTTTTCAGGGAATTTCCATTCTTCTGAGATTAGTTTTTTAATGTGATCTTGGACTGGGAATACTCTGTTTCCTAACCCCAAGCCCTTTAAACATTTGATCTTGAATTGTTTGGGCTTCTTTTGACTCTTCGAGGTTCATGGTAGCCCTAATCGCTTTCAGGAGTGATTCAGTTTCTTCTATGAAACATAGGGGTCTACCCGCTTAGTCTTCAGAAGAGGTGGAATCAGAATCTGAAGAATCATTGTCTTCATCAAAATCTAAATCCAAATCCATATGAGGTTCCGGATTATATCTGGATGTAGAGGCTTTTTGTGGTATGGTGGCCATTTTGGCTTCAATGGCGGAGCTGACCTCCTCCTTAATAAGGGTTTTAAGGTTATCCACCAAAGAAGTGGGCCTCTTCTGACATAATCTTATATGTGCACTTTTGACAGAGTGGTCTTTTACTTTTACTGTGACCTGCTAACTACCTTTTACATATTTCACACTTCTTCTTTAGTGCAGATTCCCCACTTTTCTCTGCATCTCTGCCCTGAAAAGTATAAAAACAACCCCTCACTAAGGAGAAAAATTACAGTGGGGAACCTCCACAAGTGAAAAGGCAACATCCATGTGCATATACAAGGAACGTATATTTCTCCCGAGAGGAAGCTTACCGGTCTGAGGGCCTTAGGGGTGTCAGAGAGGTTTCTTTGCTGGGAGCGACATGCTTCTGGCTCAATCCGGGACGCAAATGGCACTGCATGCTGTCCGGATTTCCTTGTCGGCGTTTTCAATGAGATACTTCCTGGTCATGTGGTATGCTGCCGCATGCCACACAGTGCATGTTCCGTCCACGTGAACTGCTCTCCCGAGACTCCAGCTCTGATGGAGAGTCGCACTGCCGGCATGTTTTCCGTCCCCATTTGGCTCCAATATGAGCCGTTCTTGCCCGGGGCTGCCCGCAGCGCATGACTTATGTCAAAGCTAGCGGCGGGAGCAGTATCTTGTCCCGAATTCCGCTGCTCTGCTACAGCCTTCCTGACTATTCAGGGACAACTTACCAAAGGCTGAGCGCTATGTCTAAGCAGGAGAGAACTCTGCTTGTTCTCCACTTTGTCCTAAGGGACAGGAAACAACTGGAGAAGGTAAAGGAAAGGAGGCTTTTAAATCTTTGTTCACGTTGTTTCCTGTCCCTGGGAGGCAGGGTACCCTCCTGCTTAGTAACATTGGGGAGGCGTACGGAATAATTATGTTTTAATACATGCAAATGATCCTCTAGTAGCACTGGTGGTGTTGCTGTTACACCTAGAGGCTCAGTTATCTCTGTTACTGCTGCGCCTCTGCACTTTGGTTGACAGGACCAGGCAGAGAAAACATTATCACACCTGGTCCTGTCAATCAAATTGCAGAGGGCATGGCAGTTGCAGCGAAAGCTGAGTCTGTAGGTATAACTGCAACCCCCATTAGTCCTACAGGCTCATTTGCAAAAATATTATTTTTCTCAGCATTGCAGGCACGTATGAACAGGAGACCAATACATATGCCTTCAGTTGCCAATCTCACATGAAGCAGGTCAGCCAGTTACATAGGTACAAAGATGCCCGTTAAAACAAGCCAAGCACATGAATGATATAAAAAAATAAATAAAAATATTATGGCATTTCTCTTTTTCTCCGGTGGTCCAGTTCTCCAGCCATTGTCGTAACTAAAACTGACTGGGCATCCACAGCAACTTTTTGAACTGGAACCCAAGCACCCCTCTCAGACCAGACCAGTCACTCCATCGTCTTGCACACTACTGAAAGTCAATGGAGGACGGATCCATTTTCTTTTGTGCCAGATTGTCATAGAAAACGGATCTGTCCCCTTTGACTTACATTGTGTGTCAGAACGGATCCGTTTGGCTCAGTTTCGTCAGACGGACACCAAAATGGTGCAAGCAGCGTTTTGGTGTCTGTCTCCAAAGCGGAATGGAGACTGAACGGAGGCAAACGGATGCATTCTGAGCGGATCCTTTTCCATTCAGAATGCATTAGGGCAAAACTGATCCGTTTTGGACGCTTGTGAGAGCCCTGAACGGATCTCAGAAACAGAAAGCCAAAACGCGAGTGTAGAAGTAGCCTAACATCTTTCAGTCCTCCTCCCAGAGTGGTCCCATTTGAGCTAAGGCCTGCAGCAGCTGCTTCCACTATAGCCATGCCCCTGCCTCCAGCCACCGACTACTTACATACGGCAGCGGTGACGTACAGGTGTACTCTATATACAGTACTAATGTGGACAGTGATTTTCTGCCGTGGTCACTTATCGTACACCTACTGCAGATAGTCTAGCGGCTGGGAAAGCAGCACTGCGGAGGATGGAGTATAGCATCATTTTATTTATTTTTTTACACTATTTAGGGGCTTGTCTGAGATTTTTAATTATGTCGGACAACCCCCTTTATTGAATAGGAAGAAGGGGCATGCAAAACAAAATCAGGTATTGAACAATGGCCTGAAAATGACATGCATGTATAACAGGAATCTTCCCTTATACTTACATGTTCCTTCTTCTGTGACCATTCCAAGGCCTTCTGCTTTGTTCTGTCTTTCAAATGCATTCAAATCAAGAACGCTGCGTTAAAAACAAACAAAATGAGAATCATCATAAAAAGGCTAAGCTAAGCTGTAAGGTTGACCTTGCTGTTGGTGAGGCATGTAGGTAAAGCGTGTGGGCTCAGGAATGTTGTTGGGTTTTGTAATTCACAGAAACATGGCCACACACTTCATGAGAAGAGTCTGATGATGATTTTTTCTTCTTCTTGGCATTTCACAATAATGGCATTGCATTTATTTTAAGGATAAAGCAAAATACTATATAACCTATGGAAAAAACTTGGAAATGTATGTACCTGCATGACATCATTAAGCCGGACAAGCTCTGGAAAAATCCAGCATCCTTTTTTTCTTTTAGGTAATCTAACATTTTCTGTGAAAAGCAGGATATTAGTGAGCATACCTTAAAATTTAGTTGTCTTACAATACAAGATTCTTATGAGTGACTATTCAAAAAACTAGAATACCTCAGTAGTAGCTGCAGTATATGCAGTTACTTAAAAGAAATGTCATCAGAAAATGACCAATTATTTAAAACACGTTCTCATGTGTAACATTTTTAAATAATTTTTGATGATGTTATTTTTAATTTTCCATTTTCAATATTTATATTTAAACAAAAACCGCAAGATCCTGCAGTTTTCGCACTGACCATTAAGCTTAATAATAGGTGCCATTTTTTGGGCTCTGCAGGTCACTTTACTGCAGTTACCCACACAGAGGTGATATCATTACAGGCAGGATTAGAATGACAGATAAGACAGGGAACACCGTTTACAATGGGTGATTGTCAGAGCTTATCTATTCTTTCCTTGTACAATGACCTCTGTACAGGTCACAGAGCATGCCCAGAAAACTCTCCCATAGAAGTCAGTGAGGTCCCTCCTGACCATTGTGTCTATGGTCCATGGGGCTGCCGTAAAGCAATATTCTTAAGAACAGCTCAGGCAAGATGGCCGCCCCCATAATCATGTTCAGCAAATAGAATAAAATAAATCTGCAATCAGATAATAAAAGCAGATTAGAAAAAAAGGAGATGTGCTACTATCTGGTTTTTAATGGCTGATACAATTTTTGGTGACACATTTCCTTTAAAAGGAATACAAAACACAGAAAATGCACAAAACCCCCAGCACTTCCTTCCTTTATTTCCTCTTTACCTCACTACTCATATTTCCAGTAAATCTGATAAATATATAAAATTGGCCACATAAGGGGGTCCTACCCGCACTTTTTGCATTTATACCTAATTTAGCGTACCTTCTAAGATAATGCTCACAGGGCCGACTCTCTTTTGTAGTGTGCTGTTCAGGAGTACCAGGACTATACATGTGAATAACCTATGTTTTTACAGAATCATTTTAGTCATTAAATTAATAAGAGATAAGGAATTTATATTACCTGCTGCACAACAGTATTTCCACCATTCAGAATTGATATTCCAAGCTTCAGTGTCTCTACAACCATAGGGCTCATTTCACCTGCGAAAGGAGTAAAGTACAGTCTGACAACATGGAATCTGTCTCTTAGGTCTAATTGTCAAAGCAGGGATTCAATATGTCTCTTATTTCCGTAAAGTAAGAGGGGCTTCTATAGCTATATATAAATATAGCTATGGCTACATGACTGCATGAGGCACCATACCGTGACCTTTTCTACCCAGCACTCATCTATCTTCATCAGTGCCATAGACTTTGACTGAAGTGTCAGGGCGCGTGGTTGTCTGCCACTCCATTCAAACTCCTCCTAGACATGGTTTTGTGGAAACCTTAAAAATCTAGCAGTGATCACCTATCTATCCAGTGGATAGGTGATAACTGCTTTTGGCCAGAATGCACCTTTAGGCCTCGTTCACATTTCCATTTTTCACTGACATGTCCTGTCCGCACACGTACCCATTGATTTAAATGTGTCTGTCCAAATTTCAGTATGTTTTTACTGACCGTAAGTCAGTATAAAAAAATCACGGGAACATGCACTACTTTGATTCATGATAAGGACCAAGTACAAAGTCTATGGGTCCATGAAAATCACTGACCCACATCCGTGTTGTGTCTGTGTTGTGTCCGTTTTTCACTGAAGCCTAATAGGAGATTCTTTGGAAATTAATATTCAGCTGAGCAACGTCCGTGAATTACTGATGACACACGGATGGTGAAAACGGACACACAGACCAACCACGGATCCTTTACGGACATCTTCACAGATGAAACATGTATACTTTTTTTCACGGACGTGACACTGACATGGAAATGTGAACGAGGCCTTAACCATGCTTTCCCCCAACAAGCCACAGTTTTATTAATAGGCATCAGGGGTGGACTGGAAACTTAAAGTGGCCCTGGAAAAAAATTAAAAATAAAAGCAGCCCCATGTTGTAGTTCGGTCCAAATTAAGAAAAGGCAGGGCCAGCATAAGTAGGTGGGCTAGCAATTCTGTAGTGCAGCATGACATTCCGCCCCAACAGAACCAAATATCAAAGTCCAGCATAAAATACTGCTACCACAGCTGCAGTATTCAACTATATCGTAGTCCTGAGGATGGCAATACAGTTGAATGCGGGAGGGCACTTTCCGCCGCCAACCAGGTGCATAATTACCTGATGTATCTAGCATTAAACAATGCTGAGAGTATCAGATTGCTACATACTCGGCCAGCAGCAGTATGGAGGGTGGCCCCCTGGGCATCGGCCCACCGGGAAATTTCCCTGTAGGGTCCATGGCTATCCGCCCCTGATAAGCATCAGAAAAGTGTCACAGGCATCTTATACATATATTCCGGCTGTGATTTACAAAACATATTATAAATCAGTGCATTATAGAAATCAGAAAGCACTTCTCAACATGAGAAGGAACTAATAAAATATAATAAGGGGAGAGCATGCAGGCAAGACATGCTGCTGGATGACAAAGAAAATCCAGCCCACACATTCATGTAGACTTGTGCTTCTGGAAGGGAGGGGGAGGGGGGGGGGGCACCTGACTCCATATCAGTTCACCACAATATGGGTCTCCCATTTTAACCCCCTCCCTCCAGGTCTCCTCTGCAGTCACGCAGCAGCACATATAAAGCACAACACTAACGTTAGGACCTCCCTTTTTTTACATAGTAACTATCTTAAAACACAATATTTTTTTCTATTTTTAAACATATATTACAAAACTGAAGCATTCTCCTAGTAAGCAGTCTTTGTGGACTCATCTGTAAATGGACAGTGCTAATGATTCCCATAGCTCACAATTACTGACGGATTGCAGTACTTCAGAGAATCTGGCACATTGTTATAAGAGGCATGCAGGAGCTATTTTATGACGAGTACCCCAAAAAATGTCAGGAGGTAGGGGTTACAGCTGCATGTAACCGATTCTCTAAAACTGCAGCTGGTAGGAAGGAGATATACTGTATTCTTGTCTGCAAACATGTCCACAAAGAATAGGACATGTATCTTTTTTGTGGGGGCCACAGAATGAACATATGGATGTGTACCACACACAGTGTACTGTCAGCAATTTTTGCAGCCCCATTTAAATGAATAAGTCCACGTGTGCCGTAAAAAATGTGGATCTGATGCGGACCAAAAATACAGTCGTGTAAGTAGCCCCTTACAGGCATCATGACATGGATCAAATATTTTAATTCTGGGTTACATTTCCTTCAAAGTGTATTTCCAGGTTTTATTATCATGTTTCAAGGTCCACAATCCTGTGCTGATTAATTTTTTTAAATCTTTGTAGGTCAAATGGAGTCCTGCTTTTCTGATAAAGAGCTCCAAATCCCCTGCATAGGCCTAGTTTTGAAAGCTAGCATATGTGCTGCTTGCGGCTGCCACTAGAAGGAGCATGTAAGATTACTGCATACGGTTTCACTTTTTCAATGCACAAACAGTAAACAGCAAGCTCCACAGCTCCCTCTAGTGATTGCTTCAGACAGCTAGAATGTTAATTCTGTCTATGCAGGGTATTCAGAGCACTATAAAAAAAAACTAACTACTACAAGGACACATTACAAAATAAATCACTACAGAACACTGATTTAAAGGGAACCGGTCAGCATGAAAATGCAGTGCAGTCTGCAAGGAATAGAGCAGGAGGAGCTGAGCAGATTGATATATAGTTTTATGGGAAAAGATTTGTGTATTTCTTTGAGCTAAGGAGTCAGTGGATGGTCCTACCCTTTGCTGTGTAAGTGTGCATACATATATAGCTGACTGTCCGTGATTAGGCCTTCCCACACGATTCCTTAGCTCATAATGAGCAGAGATTTAGATGAATATGTTATACTCAATCTTTCCCCACATGCTCTATATCAATCTGCTCAGCTCTTTCTGTTCTATAACATGCTGCCTGCAGATTGCACTGCATTTTCATGGTGATAGGTTCCCTTTAAAGGGGTTGTCCAAGTTACTTTTATTGATGACCTATCCTCAGGATAGGTCATCAATATCAGATCGGCAGAAATCAGCTGTATGAAGAGAAGGCGCGTGCCGTGCCAGCGCTGCCTGCTATTCATTGTTTATTGCTGCTGATGCAATGGCGAGCAGGTGTACCCATTTATTTCAATGGGACGGATCGCTCCTATAGAAGTGTATAGGAATGAGCCGTTCCTTTGAAATGAATGGGACGGTTTGGGTGTAATTACAACTGCTCACCGCTGCGGATGCAACGGCGAGCAGGTAAACAATAAAGAGGAGGCAGCGCTGGCACGGCTTGTGTAGCTGACCAGCTAAGACCTGTCCTAGGTTGCTAATACAGCTTATATGTTTATGCAGCTAGACCCGTCAATAACCTTAATACAGTTCCTATATTTGTGTGTTAAAGACAAAAGCAGAGTTATTTAGTCATTTCATGTTTGGATGTCATAAAACTGTTATATATTGTGTTCACAGAAGCAGAAAAGATAATATGCCTTTAAGATTTATTATATGGATGTGAGGTAAGCTCAATGACACAGCAGAAACAGAAGAAAGCATTGAGTTAAACTGTTGTTGCTGGGCAAGAGTCTAGACCAACCCTAGCCAGCCTCACACAGCCCAGGAGTTTTGACCAATTACAGCCATCCTCACACACAGCTTGTTTGGGAAGTCCCCTAGCAGGAGCTGTTAGAATCATTATTCACCAGAGAGAGAAGCTGAACAGACATTCACTCCACTAAGAGCTGTGTTTTATGGAAGCATAGAGGCCAAAATAGTTTTTTTTTTTTTTTTTTTTAATATATATTTATTTATCACTTTTCATACATATATTTAAAACAGGAAGCCAGCAATTCCCCAGTTACGCAGTGGGGGTGCACATTACAGAATACAAATTGTTTACATCCTCATGTATTTCATAGTTACTATCGGTTAAGTTTTAGATCATCATATATTACATAAATATTTAGTGGACTCCCTTTACTACATATATTCCCCGTATCAATTTCATTTTACTTCACAAAACAAATACATCAAGAAAATAAACATACCCTCACCCCCACCCTATCCCACCCATCCCCCCACCCTCTTGGTTGTCCTGGGGGGCCTCTGCAGGCGATTTGTTTCCGTAGTCCTTTTTCAGGCTTCTATTTCTGTCCAGTATCCCTCCTTCTTAATTTTTATCTATTTATTTATTTCTTTTTTTTCTCCTCTTCCCTTCCTCATTATCGTACTTTTCTCCTGACTAATATACTCATATCTCTGCACCCTCTCACATAGATTTTTCCACTCTTCCACACTTGGAGGGCTGCTCGCTCCCCATCCTCTAGCCAGCACCACCCGCGCAAGCATTAAACCTTTTTCCCATTTCCTTTCACTTTCTCTGTTCACCCCAATTCTTCTGGTATCCCCCAGCACTGCTATGCTAATCTCTAGTGGGGCGGGATGTCCCGTTGCTCTACTAAGGTCCTGAAATACTTGCGCCCAATAGCCCTGCACAATATGGCAATACCAAATCAAATGTTCAAAATCGGCCCCCACCTTACTACACTTCCAGCACTTTGCCTCCGCTATTTTATACATCTTGCTCAATGCCCAGGGGGTAATATAAGTCCGATGGAGGATAAAAAACTGCGTCAGTCGAAAGTTACTAGAAATGGTACTCCTTTTTATATTTTTATAGATACTTCTCCAGTCCAGGATAGACGGTGCCACCTCTTGTGCCCATTTATTTTCACTATTGAATCTGATCACTCCTCCTAACCCCTTCTTTATTTTTTTATAAATCTGTGAAATTGATACTTTACTCCCAACTCCCTGATAACAAAATTCAGCAAATTCAGAGTGTTTAATGTTAAAATATTCTCTATTCTCTGTTAAATCAAAAGCGTGTTTTAAACTAACATATCTAAACCAAGTGAGACTATCTATATCTGTGTTAACCCCCATTTCCTCTAGAGTCTTCACCTGTCCTTCCACCACCATCTGAGCCACAAACCTAATACCCTGTCTATTCCAAAATACATAATCTTCAGACTTCCAAAACTCTCTTAAATTAAGATTTCCCCAAATAGGAGTGAAACTTAATGAATAATTTATACCCAATAATTTTTTAACCTTGACCCAGACTAGATGTATCATCTTACTATTTGGGCACTTCCTGCCCTTGATTTTTAGAGCGCCAGTTTCTAAAAGGCTGACTATATTATATTGGAGACCTCCAATTTCCCCCTCCAAAAAACGTCGCAATCCGTCGTCCTCCATCATTAACCACTGAAGTTGGGATGCATAATAATAACCCCGGAAACATGGAACAGACAGGCCACCATCTTCCTCATCTAACCATAAATAATTTTGTTTCAGCCTGACCCTCTTTCTCCCCCAGATGAGATCATTTATTACTCCTTCTAGTGCATTAAAAAAGTGATCCCCTATCCATACAGGGCAGGAGGAGATAACATACAAAATCTGCGGCAGAAGAACCATCTTTATTATCGCGATTCGATCCGCCTGTCGGATTAACAGTTTTTGCCAGGTACATGTTTTTTCTCTAATCCTTTTTAAGAGAGGATCAATATTTAATTCTAGATACTCCTGTATCCTCGAACTAACCTTGATACCCAGATAATCAAACGATTCAGTAGATTTCAAAACTTTGACGTTAATTTCCTCCTGCCCTGTTTCATAACCGATTGGGAGCAACACCGATTTTGTCCAGTTCACCCTAAAACCTGAGATTGAACCAAACTGATTTACTATTCCTATGAGGTATGATACCGTTTGTATTCCCCCCGCCAGGAAAAACAAAATATCGTCGGCATAAAGGCCTATCTTATCCGATACACCTCTTCCCCCAAACCCCCTAATCTTGTTGTCCGCTCGGACCTTACAGGCTAGCGGCTCAACAAATATGGCGAACAATAATGGGGAGAGTGGACACCCCTGACGGGTTCCTCTCTGCAGGGGTATGGGCTCTGATATTACTCCATTTATTTTTATCCTGGCTTTCGACTTCTTATATAGCGTTTGCACCCATCCAATAAATTTTTCACCCAGATTAAACTCGTGCATAATCCTCCAGAGGTATGCCCACTCAACCCTGTCGAACGCTTTCTCAGCGTCCAAAGACAGGATGGAGTGGGCACCCTCCCCGCCCCTCTGCAGATTCAGAAACGTCCGTCGGATATTCGTCTGGGCCTGACGTCTAGGTACAAACCCTGATTGATCCGGGTGTATTAACTTCTCAATAACTCTTTTTAGGCGATTTGCAAGTAACTTGACACATAATTTAAAATCTGTGTTAAGAAGAGAGATGGGGCGATACGAATCCACCTTTTTCTCATCCTTCCCCTTTTTTCCTATCAAACTTATTACAGCCTCCGTAAGGGAGGCCGGGAGTTCCCCCCTGTCCATTGAGTCGTTTAAGACCTGCACAAAAACCGGGAGAATAACATCTCCATATCTTCTATATATCTCAAAGGGCAGGCCATCCTGCCCGGGGCTCGAATTGCCTTGAATGGTTTTCAATGTCTCCCGTAATTCCTCCACTTCAATAGGGCCATTCAGTAAGTCCCTCTCCTCCT
The DNA here is from genome assembly GCF_014858855.1 of Bufo gargarizans. Lineage (NCBI taxonomy): Eukaryota > Metazoa > Chordata > Amphibia > Anura > Bufonidae > Bufo > Bufo gargarizans. The sequence continues at coordinate 53,548,648 of NC_058090.1, forward strand.
CAGAGAGTCTGGGGATCGGCACACCCTCCAAGAAGAGTCCAACCTCATCAAGCCCCCCCACTCCCTCAGAGGAGTAGAGGTCCCCATAATATTTGATAAATTCCTGTTCTATCTCTCCCTGGCTGGATGCCAGGTATTTTAAAACAGTTATATAATGTTCCTACTGGTAATATGATGATTAGAACTGTATACTGAACCAGTTATATGTGTGTTTACTTACAGTTCCACCAGTTGCAAACTACAAAGTTCACAATCCAAATTAATTCAAATTCCATATTGCAATCCAAAAGCTGATCGGTGATGGGTGCCTGGTGTCGGACCCCCACCGATCTGATATTGATGACCTATCCTGAGGATAGGTCATCAATATGAACAGCCCGGACAACCCCTTTAAGATAATACAATTATTTTCAGGGGTGAAAATGGATTTTAAAATCCACAATTAACCAAAGAAAGGAAAACAACTGAAAACATAGTTATTGGCTATTTGGAACAGAAGACTGTAAAGGAGAACAAGGTATTTACCTTTACTTGCACTGATCATCTGCAAAACCATCTCAGCAGCCCCCCTTTCATGTAGACGGGCCTGCTGATACAAGGTCTTTTGCTTTTCCATTTCTTTCTCCTGTAAACAGACAGACATGTGAATCGGATTTGCTCTCTATAGCACAGCCAAACAGCCATTGAGATCTATGGATAATTTAGCATGCTATGTAACTGATGGCATCTGAGGGGGATTGTACTGCAGTCGCAATGAAACATTACTATAATTATCCTAGAGAAGCAATCACATTATTTTTAAACATTACAGAACACTTAACGAGGCAAGGACAGCAAGGGGCAGAAAGGAAGAAGAAACAAACATCTTACCTCAAATGTCTTCTCTTTTTCCTCATCTTCCTCTTCATTTTGGCAGCTCTGAAATAGGAAAGAGTAAAATGTGAACATTTTCTACAGCAGCATAGGATAATGTCCTGTTGTTTAGCTGATCCCCACTGATAAAGTTTAAGAAGAAGAAACATAACTTAAAGTTCAAGGGCACCTGTCAGCAGATTTGTACCTATGACACTGGCTGACCTGTTACATGTGCTCTTGGCAGCTGGAGGCATCTGTGCTGGTCCCAAGTCCAAATGTGCCCGCAATGCTGAGAAAAATTGTTTAAATATATGCAAATGAGCCTCTAGGAGCAACGGGGGCGTTGCCATTACACCGAGAGGTTCAGCTCTCTCTACAATTGCCCCGCCCTCTACACTTTGATTGACAGGACCAGGCAGTGTAAACATCATCACCCCTAGCACTGATTTATCCTAAAGTCAAAGTGCAGACGGCGCAGCAGGTGCAGAGGGAGCAGAAACTCTCGGTGTAATGGCAACGCCCCAGTTGCTCCTAGAGGCTAATTTGCATATAATAAAACATCATTTTTCTCAGCAATGCGGGCACATATGAACATGGGGCCAAGCGCACATGCAACAGGTTAGCCAGTATCATAGGTACAAATCAGCTGACAGATAAAGTGCCCAAACTGGTGAAACAGACCCCGATTTAAACGACGGGTCACTGACTTTTTTATGCAAGAGTTTTCTTAAGCGTGCCGTCACATGCAGCAGATTTTGTTGCAGAAAATGTCTGCGTCTGACAATCAGCTCCATTTATTTGAATGGAGCTTACAGAAATCCATGTGCTTCTCGCCAAAACAACTCTATTCAGATGAATGATTTTCAGGCACAGAAATTTTCAGCAACAAAATCTGCCGTGTGTGAAGGCACCCTAAAATCACCATCTCAAACAGGACACAGGGCAGCATAAACCTGGCGACAGATCCTATTTAGACTGGGGTACAGGGTTTACACTGTAAAATTATGCTGCAGTATATGGATTATATATTCACCTACATATTTTGTGGCCTGTGACTATGCTTGGTCATTGCATATGCTAAAAAGAAGAGAGCCAAAGATAGGGAGAAGAGGCATAGGAAAATAGTGCTGGTACATGGCATGTATATGGCAAATACACAATATATATAGTGTTCAACGGGATATTGCTCAAATATAACTTTTAGAGATCGAAACCTCCATGGATCTATGAAGATATGAACATATTTCATGCTGTGTTGCCGCTTGGTGCACTCATTCCGCTTACATCACAGGTTGTCAGTGTTTTTACATTGGACTATCAGTAAGCATACTGCATTACATGGCAAATACAACTTTGTTAGAGGGGGGGCTTGTCCAGTAATCTTAACATGAGGGGAAGATACTAGCACCCAAAAGTAAATTCTTGCCTGTGCTGCACATTACATCAGGCCAACTAGGGCTGGACTGATCCTCCAGGGATGGGCTCTTAGAGTCCAGCATCTGCAGGTGCTTTGGGGCTAATGACTTGCCACTTAGATCATCTTATGGGCTGATTCACAAATAACATATTTCACCTTATTAATGATGTCCTGTGTGAGCAATAATGACTACTAAATTTACAATGAAATTACGCAGAAGGAAGGACCCTCTGCACCATTGTCTCTGGAGGGCCCAAGAAGTGCCAGCCGAAACCTGCATCCTGATAGTGTATTCAATGAATACACAACATTCTAGCTCTGGTATAGCTTGTCAGGTGCCATTTGTACCAGATGCAATGCTTTCCCTGCTGTTTACAACTATTTGCAATGCCTGCTGGGTCTGATTTGATCAACGACAGATACAGGAGTATAAAATAGGGTTCCAAATGAGTGATATTTGCATTCATTATATCACTGATAACATAGATCTTTTCCTACGATCCAGCGGAAAAAAAAAAGATATGTTTCAGGCCCTCCTGAGGAGCCACTATTTGCAATGTATTAAATGCAATGCCCCTGCTAATCCCAAGAAGTGTCAGAGCAGTGGTACATATGAGTTCTGCGCTTTCCATAAGACTGTAGGTATACTTACATGACCATTTCCTCATCACTATATCTGTACCTCTTTAGGGATGCATAATGCAGGATATATACCAGTAAGGCCGGACAAGAAGCGCAGCGTTAAGGGGAGGCCGGCCATGAAGAGCGTTTGGCTGAGAGGGGACAGGTGAGTGAGGGGTTAAGGTGCAGGGAGGCTAGAAAGGGCGCGGGTAGTCAGGGGAACAGGGGGAGGGGCTGCCGGCCAGAGTGAGGAGGAGGCGGGGGGCAGAGGCATTCGGCCAGGGAAAGCAAACGGAGCGGCAGCATGTCGGAGCGGCCGTTATCAGTAGAGGAGATGTTGGAGTGGCTGCGCAGGGAGGCGGAGGTGCGGGGGCCTGGCTGGTTGCAGGAGCAGGTGGGTGCGTGCGTCATTGCCCCTGCTTCTGCAGCTACCCCCACTGTGAGGGCTGTCCGGCCGCGGCGGGGTGTCCCACCGGCGCGCCTTAGTCCTGACTGCACCCCCAGGGTCCGGCGCCGAGTGGGGAGCCCCTCCAGGGACCCTCCGCGGCGGAGAGGGTCTGCTCAGCCTTCAGCAGGGCGCTCTCGTCGCGGGAGGAATCCCGGTACACGGCGGGGCCCGGAGCGGAGTGGGACGCCCCTTCCCCCACTCTCACCTGCTAGTCCTGAGGATGCGGGACCAGGAACGGTGGACCGGCCCAGTCCAGGTCCCAGCGGGCGGTCTACTCAGCGGGGTGAGGAGATCCATGTGCGGCGGGTTGCGCAGTCGGAGCAGGAAGAGCTGTGCAGGCCCAGTGCAGGAGCGGGAGCGGCGGCAGAGGACCGGAGGCCAGTCAGCATCATCCAGCGGGCAGTTCGAGACGTCCGGGAGGAGTCGCCTTCTACGTCCAGGAGGAGTGCCGAAGTAGAGGATGTGCGGCGGGAGTCAGGATCTGCGGCAGCGGGAATCACAGCGCCCGTGGTGCCTGGTGAGACTAATTGGGGTCCCTTATTAGCGCAGGGTTTCCCGGTGGGTAGTGTTGGGGGGGGGGTGGCCATGGGCGATTTAGGTAAGGGTTTGGGGCAGTTGCTGGGGGGTTTGGCGGGGTGGTTGGCTAGTTTGGGGTCTGCGGGCGGGTCGCCATTGCCGGCGTGGGGGGTGGTGCCGGGACCGGTGGCGGGGTCGAGTGGGGGAGTGGTGTCGGTGGAGACGCAAGTTGGGGGTGAGGAAGAGGGCCAGAGGTTAGATGATAGAGCGCGTGGGGAGGTGTATGTGTGCTTTGAGGGCCCGTTGGGGGCCCATTTGAAGCAGGAGGTAAAGGAAAAGATCTGGAAAGGGGAATATGTGGAGATTTTTTCCTTGCTTCCTTTGGAACGGTTTAATTTGGATAGGGGGAAGAAAGATGAGGGAAAGAAAGAGGATGAGGAGAAGCGGCGGCATAGGTTAATTCCCCGCACATTTGCTAATTGGCTGCAAGCGTTTGCCATATTAGCAAGTGTCATTGGGGAGAAGGCTCCGGAATGTTGTTCGGCGTTGTTCTGTTACCAGGATGCGATAGGGGAGGCGTATCGGGTGTACGGCGGTGTGGGGTGGCTCCGTTATGACGAGCAGTTTCGGCAACGGAAGGCGGTTAGGTCAGATATACGGTGGGACCACAAAGACATTGGGTTGTGGTTGAAGGTGACGGCTCCGCCTAGGGCTGGGCAGTCCTTTCGGTCAGAGCCTGGGGGATCATCCCCGGGGGCATTGGCGGCAGCATCTGCGAAAGGGTTATGTTTCCTCTTTAATGAGGGGAACTGCAGATTTGGAGCTAAGTGCAAATTCAAGCATGAATGCTCAGGGTGTGGAGGGGCACATGGGGTTAGCCGTTGCTTTAGGGGCGGAAGGCAGAAGGGGGGGGATGGTGTTGGAAAGGGGTCGGACGCCGGTGCGGGTGGAAAGGATGCAGGAATTTCTAGATAGGTACCCGGACCGGGCGGCGGCCAGGCTATTGGGGGAGGGTTTTAGGTGGGGTTTTCGCATCCCGGCAGAGGTAACGGCGGGGCCTGTGGTTCATAAGAATCTTAGGTCCGCGCTTGAGCATGCGGATGTGGTGACCGAGAAGTTGAATAGGGAGGTTGCGTTGGGGCGGATGGCGGGCCCGTTTAAGGTGCCGCCGCTTCCGAGCCTGAGGGTGTCTCCTGTGGGGGTGGTGCCCAAGAAGGAGCCGAATAAGTTTCGGCTCATTCATCATTTGTCTTTTCCGAAGGGTGCGTCGGTCAATGATGGTATAGATCCTGAATTGTGTTCGGTGGTGTATACGTCATTTGATGCGGCTGTTGGATGGGTGAGACGGTGTGGGCAGGGGGCGCTGTTGGCGAAAGTTGATGTTGAAGCGGCGTTTCGGTTGCTTCCGGTGCATGTGGAGAGCATGGGTTTGTTGGGATGTTATTGGGGGGGGGAGTATTTTGTGGATAGATGTTTGCCTATGGGGTGCTCTCTCTCGTGTGCGTATTTTGAGGCGTTCAGTTCATTTTTGGAGTGGGTGGTGGTGGAGGTTTCGGGTTGTGCGTCGGTTATCCACTATCTAGATGACTTTTTGTGTTTGGGCCCGGCGAATTCTCGGGTATGTTCTTTGTTGTTACACACGGTTCAGTCGGTTTTTGCACGTTTTGGGGTGCCGCTAGCGGTGGAGAAGACGGTGGGCCCTGTTACCGAGTTGTGTTTTCTGGGGATTGTTATAGACACGGTCAGGATGGAGTGTCGGCTTCCGGCGGACAAGTTGCTGGATTTGAGGCGTGAGATCAGTCAGGCCATAGGGAGGGAGAAGATTAGGTTGCGGGAGCTGCAGTCATTGTTGGGGAAGCTTAATTTTGCGTGTCAAATTATGCCGATGGGGAGGATTTTTTGTAGACGGCTGGCTGCCGCTACAGCCGGGGTGTCAGCGCCGTATCACTTTATTAGGTTGCGGAAAGAGTTGAAGGGCGATTTAAGGGTGTGGGCAGAGTTTTTGGAACGTTATAATGGTAGAACGTTGATTATGGGGGAGGTTTGCGATTGTGCAGATTTTGAGTTGTATACGGATGCGTCTGGGGGGGTGGGTTTTGGTGCTTACTGTCAGGGGCAGTGGTGTGCGGGCGGATGGCCGGAGTCGTGGGTGGAGCGCGGTTGGGTGTCAAATATTGCGCTGTTGGAGTTGTTTCCTATTGTGATGGCGGTTGTATTGTGGGGGGATAGGTTTGCGAATAGGAAGGTGCGCTTTAATTGTGACAATTTGGGGGTTGTTCAGGCTATTAACAGCCTGTCAGCGTCCTCCCCTCCGGTGGTTAGGCTGTTACAGTTTTTGGTGTTGCAGTGTTTGTCAATTAATGTTTGGGTGGTGGCGAGGCATGTGGCGGGTGTGACTAATTCTGTGGCGGACTCTCTTTCTCGTTTACAGTGGGACCGGTTCCGGCTTCTTGTTCCAGAAGCGGAGTTGGAGGGTCTGGAGTGTCCGTCGTGGCTGTGGGGGATCTTGGAGGAGAGGTGATGGGGTTGCTTAGGGATTCGCTGAGCCCTGGTACGTGGAAGGAGTATGGGAAGGCGTGGGACATCTGGGAGAGGTGGATTGGTGACTGGGGTTCGGGTGGGGAAGATGGGGGGGTCAAGCTGGTGATGTTGTTAGGGCATTTGAAAGGGGAGGGGTGGTCGGTGTCAAGGGTCAGTCGTTTAGTTGCGGGTATAGCTTTTGGTTTTCGGCTGCGGGGGTTGGAGGATTTAACTAAATGTTTCTTAGTGCGGCAGGTTTTGAAAGGCTGGCGCAGGGGGGCGGGTAGGGTGACAGATAGTAGGAGACCGGTTTAGTTTGATTTGTTGGTTCGGATGGGGGAGAAGTTGCGTATGGTGTGTAGCTTGGGAGGGGAGTTGGAGTTGTTTAAGGCGGCATTTGCGTTGGCATTTTTTGGGGCGTTCAGGTTGGGTGAGTTGGTGAGCGGCAGTGTTTGTCGTGCGGGGGGGTTGCTTGGTGAGGACGTGGAGCTTAGGGAGGATAGGGTCGTTGTGCGGATTCGCAGGTCTAAGACGGATCAGGAGGGCAGGGGTCGACAGGTTACGTTGTTTTCTGTTACGGGTTGTGGTATGTGCCCGGTTCAGTGTGTAGGGAGGTACTGGTCAGGCAGGGTGGCGGAGGGGTTGCCGTTTTTTCGTCATGCGGATGGTTCGTTTCTGTCGAGATTTCAGTTCTTAGCGGTGTTTAGGAAATGTTTGCGGAGTTTGGGGGTGAATGATAAGGATTATTCTGGGCATTCGTTCCGGATTGGGGCCGCGACTGAGGCGGCGAGATTAGGGGTCAGTGACGAAGTTATTATGAGGATTGGGCGTTGGGAGTCGGCGCGATTCAGGTCTTATGTTAGGCTGGGTCTTTTGTAATTGTGGATATGTAGTTGGGGGGGCTGAGTTAATTTTGTTTTTGTTTGATTGCAGGTTTTCCGGTGGCCTTGGTCTGGATTTTAGGACATTCCTATGTGTTCTGGGGGGCGATTAGAGCCGATGTTAGGCCGAATGGCCGCCAGCTGGGGCTGAGCTCGGCGGTGGCTACGGTCAGGTGGTTAGGGGTTAGAGGAATGTTGTGGGGTGGGGTTTTGCGGGAGGTGCAGCGTTTTTCACGGTTGGACAGGCCTCCGGATGTGTTGGTGCTTCATGTGGGGGGCAACGATTTAGGGAGGCGGCCGTTTAGGGAGTTGGTGCGAGATGTGAAGTTCGACCTGCTGAGGATTTGGGCGTTATTTCCGGGTGTTGTTACGGTGTGGTCTGACATAGTGCCGCGTAAGTCGTGGAGGGAGGCCAGGTCGGTCGAGAGCATTAATAAAGCCCGGATCAAGGTGAATAGGGCGGTGGGCAGGTTTATGGCGCGGAATGGGGCTGTGGCGGTACGTCATGAGGAGTTGGAAAAAGGAGTCGGTGCATTTTGGAGGGCGGATGGAGTGCATTTGAATGCGGTAGGGACTGATCTGTGGTCTTTGGGGATCCAAAATGGAGTGGAGATAGCGTTACGGATGTGGAGGGACGCGCAGGCTTGAGGAGGTCAAGCTGCGCGTTCTTGGAGGCGGGGGAGGTCCTGGAAGTAAAAAATATGGTGGTATCTGAGGATGGGAGGGCCCCGCGGTAGGGGCTGGACTCTCATGGAGGAGCCGGTACTAACGACCTAGGCGTCCATCAGTTGCTGCCTCCGAGCTGGGTTCAACGGCTGGGGGCAAGATGGAGTCGTAGGTTTGTTACGGTGTTGATGAGGTCATTGGGGCTTCTAGGACCTCCCTCGTCATTGGTTAATTTATTAAGTTATGTTATGTATTTAATTAATAAACGGCTGCTGTGGCCGATTAAATCCAAGCAGTTGTGTCGTGTGGTTATTTATATGGGGGCTGGGAGGGAGTTACGTATTATGTGGGGATGAGGGACTGACCATATAGCCAATACACTCTTCAAGTAAGGCCGGACAAGAAGCGCAGCGTTAAGGGGAGGCCGGCCATGAAGAGCGTTTGGCTGAGAGGGGACAGGTGAGTGAGGGGTTAAGGTGCAGGGAGGCTAGAAAGGGCGCGGGTAGTCAGGGGAACAGGGGGAGGGGCTGCCGGCCAGAGTGAGGAGGAGGCGGGGGGCAGAGGCATTCGGCCAGGGAAAGCAAACGCCCACCCTCCCGTCCCTATGTAGGGCAGTGATAAAAAAAAAAAAAAAAAAAAAGAGAAAGGGGGTATGGAATGGGGTGTTGAGGAATGGGGGGGGAAGTGTTGGTGATGGTTAGGGGGGTTGGAACTGGCGACCGTGGTAGGATAGGGTGATTGGGCTGGAGTGTTTGTCATTGCAGTCGTGGAGGCGGGGGAGGTCCTGGAAGTAAAAAATATGGTGGTATCTGAGGATGGGAGGGCCCCGCGGTAGGGGCTGGACTCTCATGGAGGAGCCGGTACTAACGACCTAGGCGTCCATCAGTTGCTGCCTCCGAGCTGGGTTCAACGGCTGGGGGCAAGATGGAGTCGTAGGTTTGTTACGGTGTTGATGAGGTCATTGGGGCTTCTAGGACCTCCCTCGTCATTGGTTAATTTATTAAGTTATGTTATGTATTTAATTAATAAACGGCTGCTGTGGCCGATTAAATCCAAGCAGTTGTGTCGTGTGGTTATTTATATGGGGGCTGGGAGGGAGTTACGTATTATGTGGGGATGAGGGACTGACCATATAGCCAATACACTCTTCATGCATTCCTATGTTCTATGAAAGCACAATCCACACATCTGTATGCTATCTCTTATAGGGCACATCTGCAGTAAGTACATGGCTATGTTTTTTATTATTTTTAAAAGTGGCAGCAGAATCCATCAAAAGAAAGAACAGACTTAAAATATGGTAAATCTAAAATATGAAACAGAAATATAGGTTTAGCTCAAAATCCCAACTAGCAGCGGGTGAATTGGAAACACCCTTTTAGAGTTGGCAGTCAGGGGGATTAACTAAGGAAGGGAGCTGGTGGATGCATGTACCCCTGGTGTTGGGTAGTGGGTTACAGGTGGGGTAGAAGCAGGGGTGCACCTAGCCTTTCTTTTGCCTGAGGCAAATATTGAAATGGCGCTCCCCCCCCCCCCCCCCTCCAGCCCTACTGTTAAAGGCATAATGTTATACAGGTGAATATAGAGAGATGAGCACTTCCACAATGGAAGCGCTCATTTCTCATGGCCCTGCCACCGCCCTCGCTTGTCTCTAGATCTTGGCGCCTCACCAGGCCTCCTTGGAGGTGCACCCCAGGGTAGACGGAGGGTTTTGGCAGGGAACCTAATCAAAATAAAGGGGGGGGGGGTAATGTTTAGTATGTTTTACAGTATTTTAATCCAGACACATTAACTTATTTCTATATTTAAATCATCTACTGGGAATTTGCATCCATCAATGTACTTCTATTCATGTCTTTATATTGACTTTCAACTTTCCACCCACTGCAGCTTCTTGATTTGTCATGTTGGTTTGAAACGTCTATCTCAGAATTTCAGTATTTCTCCGAACTTAGGTGTCTCCCACCTGAGCTTAAGAAACCCTTGGCGTATCTATCTCTGAAAAACCAAACTGCTTGCTTGAAAGCTGCATAATAACACTGACATCTTTCAATCTAAACATCCACAGTGCTCTTTATCAGCAAATTACCAGTGATGAAAAGCATTGTTTCTGTAATACACTTTATTTTTCCACAAACAAAATGGTAGCCTGTCTGTTAGGAAAAGATAAAAAATACCCAAAGAGACAAAGACATTTCTTGGTTTTCAATCACAATAATCATGAAAACAACAATCACTGTAGTAAATAAACGCTGACCACAAAACATTACAAGCTCAGATAAGCTAAGCTTAAAGCAGCTTATCTGTAGTGCGGGTGTTCAAATGTAATCCAATCAGATGTAGACAAACAGCAAAACAAGCTGCCTCAAAATGCTGGCCTCTCTTATTGTGGTCATTAAATCACACAGATGTACATGTGACCACACGCTTATCAAATTACACAGGGCTCGGCTTATCCGACCCTAAATTTCCAAAAACCACATCAGTGCTTTTGATATTGGATGAATTCACAGCCAGGCAGAACTTGTTCCTAGTGGGGCCATGGCTATCAGAATTATAGTACGTAAATAATGGTGTACCTCAGTGTAGGTAGATGTTTTAAGAACTTGTCCATGTTACTCAAATCCAGACCTCAAGTCCCAGCAGAAGGGTTTTCTTAAACCAGTACTGTTACAATAGCATCAGACTCAGGTTACATAGTGTAGAGTAGGATTAAAATGACATCCATCCAATTCAAGCTACTGTATTATCCTATAATGTGGATCCAAAGGAAGGCAAATACCTCATGACGTGGAAGCCAATTTTTTTAATCTTAGGGGGAAAAAATTCTCCCAACTCCAAATCAGGCAATCAGAATAAAGCCACATTGACATGGAATGCCAATCAGCCTCATATTGTGGAGGTGGTGTTGTATGTAAATGCAGCACTTCATCTCCACTTAACATTGTAGCCTCCGATTGTTGCTGAGGAATGCTTCCTTCCCGATAATCGGCTGCTCCTTACAGCGTCTAAAAGCAGCTTAACTCCCTGGATCAACGAGCTTTCTCCAGAAATCTAGTAAATATTACACTCCAGAAACACATCCAGGCCCCTCTTGAACTCTTTCGGTGAACTCACCATCACCACCTCCTCAGGCATAGCGTTTCATAGTCTACCTGCTTATACCATAAAGAATCCCCTTCTATGTCGATAGAGAAATCTTCTTTCCTCTAGACGCAGAGGTTGTCCCCTCGTCTTGGGGATAAATAGATGATGGAAGAGATCCTGAAAGCTTGGCTGCATCTTTATTTATGATTAGAGATGGCCTTGCGGTTTGCCCAGTGGTTGATTCGCGGCGAACTTTGCTCGTTCGCGGTTCGCCGAACAGGCGAACATATGGCGATGTCTGCCGGCGCCATATTCTTTGCATTGTGAAGAACTTTGACTTATGACACATCGATCAGGTGGGACAGGACAGCCAATTGAGACGTTTCAGCACATGAACACACCCCTACCCTATAAATAAACCCGATCTGGCAGCCATTTTGCATTCAGTCTTTTGCCAGTGTAGGGAGAGTGTGTGTTCCTGTGTGGAGCAGGGACAGACTGTTAGGGACACCAAACGCTAGCTAATAGGGCCACAAAAGTCCTTTTAAGGACTGGTATAAGTGTGCTATCAATAGGTGTGACTTACTGAGAGGTGTGATATACTTAGAATATACTTTCTAACATAGAAAGTGTATTATAGTGCATTTGTATGTGCAGCAGTTGTGTGCAGTTCTGCTGCGATACTGCAGCTATAAAGAGGGACAAACGCTATTGGAATAACTATTTGCAACTGGTGTGATATACCTGTTGCCCCCCCCCCCCCCCCCCGAAAAAAAACAAAACAACAATAGATGGGTGAGATATACCTATAATATGAAGATACAACTTTGTGGCACTTTGCTTTCTATCCACTGCTGGAAGTTTGGTTCCCACCCCGTCTTGTAATAAAATTATAAACTCCAGTGGATGCGGTGCAAAAAGGTACAATTTTTATTGGAAAATGCAGCTGTGTTAGACACATGACGTTTCAGCCACAATCCGGCCTTCATCAGACTGGTGCCGCTAATCTTCTAGGGTGTCCTGGTCAACAGGCGTGAGCAGGAATGTGCAGTAGCACTGAATGGAGGTACGAAACGTCACGTGTCTAACACAGCCGCATTTTCCAATAAATTTTTTACCTTTTTGCACCGCATCCACTGGAGTTTATAATTTTATTATATACCTATAATATACCTTCTACCACAGCTAGATAGAGGGACAAACGCTATTCGATTAATTAATTGCAACTGGTGTGATATACATGTTGCCCCCCAAAAAAACTGATTAAGGGTTGCGATATACCTGCTTCCACAAAATACTGATTGAGGGGTGTGATACACCGGCTTCGACCAAATATTGATTGAGGGGTTTGATTTGCTGGCTTCCAGCAAATACTCATTATTGGGTTCTATATACCTGTTTCCACAAAATACTGATACAGGGTATTAATATACCGGATTTCACCAAATATTGATTGAGGCCTGCAATACACCAGCTACCACCAAATATCGATTAAGGGGTTTAATTTATCGGCTTCCAGCAAATACTCATTATTGGGTTCTATATACCTGTTTCCACAAAATACTGCTACAGGGTATTGATATGCCGGCTTCCACCAAATATTGATTGAGGCCTGCGATACACCAGCTACCACCAAATATCCATTAAGGGGTTTAATTTATCGGCTTCCAGCAAATACTCATTATTGGGTTCTATATACCTGTTTCCACAAAATACTGCTACAGGGTATTGATATGCCGGCTTCCACCAAATATTGATTGAGGCCTGCGATACACCAGCTACCACCAAATATCGATTAAGGGGTTTGATTTGCTGGCTTCCAGCAAATACTCATTATTGGGTTCTATCCCAAGCATTCACACTGATGCCATCTGGTTAATTGCATCAGAATGACCGGACAAGAGTCCGGTCATCCTGTATGCTTCAAAGAACTCTAATTTAATAGAATCGGAGTCCTTTGCATTAATTATCTCCAGCGCCGCTGGAGATAATTATGCATAATAGGAAGAGGGGAGAAACCGCCCCTCCTTCTATTATGTGCATTCCGGCAGCGCGATTACTATCACGCTGTCCAGAATGCAAAGTGTTTCAGGCGGGAGATCAAAGGCTACTCCCGCCTGTCAGGAAGTGGCGTGGCCCTGACGTGATCGTGCAGGGACATGCGGGCTGGCGCAGTGACGTCACCTGACTGCGCCGGCCCACATGTCCCTGATGGTGGCGTGTGGGCGGTGCGGCAGTGCGGGCCGCTGGACATAAATATCCGGCGGCCCCTGCACTGGGAAAGAGAAGAGCCGAGCCGCCTTCCCCTGAAGAGGATCTCCCCTGGACAACGTGCAATACCCGGAGGGCTGAGTACCACTACCCCACCAACGATTAAACCTTATTTTCCCCATACCACTATCCCACCAACGATCCCCATACCACTATCCCACCAACGATTCCTATTAACCTCTACCTGCCCATATTCTCCCCTACCTCTACCCCCTCTCCACCCACTATCCCACATCCCCCCCTCTCCAATCCCCTGTCCTATTGTAGGAGCATCCCTGCTCCCCTTTACCCCTGCAACCCTGTGTCTGTGGCCTGCATTTACCCTTGAACCCTTTATTCCCTTAGGGATAGTTTTAGTCGAGGTTGGGTGGGTTGCTAGTGTGTGTGTGTGTGTAAGTGTATTATAGATAGTGTGTGGGGTGGAATTTGGGGATTGAATACTGTATTTAGTGCTGTATTTATGGTGCTGTATTGTGTACTGTAGGTTGATAATAAATATTGTGTATTATTTGTATTATACCTACTGTGTAACGTGTGTTTATCAGCGGTAGTTAGCTCAGTTAGGCGCTTGCAGCTAGTTTAGTGATCAGCGTAAGGTAAAGTGAAAGTATTGTGTTATTAATTATAAAGGTATAAATAGGCGGAGTCATCACTAGACATGCTATTTAGGAAAATTGTTGATATTTGCATAAATATTAGTAATTAATATTCTCCCTTTACATTGGCGAGCCAGATTTTTAAATCTGTATTTGGTCTTGAGGCTAGAGATCGCTTATACTGTGAATTGTCAGGCAAAAGAGACGTGGTCAGCGGTCTGAGCGTCTAGGACTTGATAATTCGGACAGGTAACGCGGCTCTTCCTTATAATACCAAACGCAGATCAAGATCTCTAGCAGAGAATCTATAATCTATCTGTGTATTAATATTTTTTTATTTGCTTTACACGGTCACTGCACCGCTCGAGTGTTGCAAGGGAGAAGAGGACACGTCACTGGAGGAGATCCATCTTCGTTGGAGCAGTGTACAAGTCCGGCTGGTCGGGAAGAAGCGATCCAGGAGAAAAAGGACTTCTTCCAAGCAGCTGCGTAGGACGAAGAGGTACGGCACCAATGAGAAGATGGACGCTCAGCAAAAAGTGAGTATGGACTTCTCCACACTGCAACACTTGAGCAGACACAGCACTTTCAATCCCATCCTCCCCACCACATACAAGTCAGCAGAAATGCTGTGGTCCGATTTGTTAACACAGGCTTGTAGCTATGACAAGCTATGTGTTAACAAACGGACGGTGTTAAAGAAATCCACAAAGCGACTTCAGATGCTAGCCAAACTTGTGCATACATTTGAGGTTAGCATCTGCAAGCCAAAGGAAGTTGCTCTGGTGTCTTGTCAACGGAGACAATTCCTCCGACCATTCACTGCCAGTGCTGTGCCAGTTATTCGGACCAGGTTTCGGCATTGCGGGCACAGCTGGCAGAGAATGTACAGTCTACCGTAGACCGAGATGCGCAGGTTAGAGTCACAGTTAGTAGAACTGCAGAGGCAGAAGGAGGAAGTTGACTCAGTCTTATACTGAGGTCAAGGCGTTCAAGGAGCAGACTGCCTCTACTGATGTGACGGTAGCCAAATTGAAGGCTCAGGTTGCTGTAAGCTCCCAGATAATGACTGGCATGCAACAGGTTATCACCAATTTGGTGCCGGACCTTTCTTTTTCCATAAAGTCAGGGCCGGAATCTCCCAAAAAGTTTGCCCTGTCTAGGGCAAAAAGGGGGGAGAGTAGTCTGTGATAGGCCAAATCACCAGACCAAGCTTGTCAAGGATAGGAAGCCAGGTCAGGTGCTTCAGGTGTGGGAACAAGGTACACATTGCAAAGAATTGCCCTTGCGCAAGTAATTGCAATGTGTCCGGTAGTTTCCCAGGTAACAAATTGTGCAGTGGGGTCTAGTCAGTTCGGCCATAAAGGGGTTACCTCTCAGCGACACATGGCGCTGAGGGATCAGAATGGCCAATCTAGGCTGGGCAACATTTGAAACCCCTATACTATTTGTTACACCGTCTGTTCCCCGTGTATGTCCATGTTGTGTGTTTGTCACATGTTTCTAACTGCACTGGAGTGGAGAAATCCCCCAGGAGCGCCTGGTATTTTCTTCTGTCATAGGTATATTTACTATGGTGCAGAGAAAAAACCCAGATGCCACAGAAGATACAGTCATCCGCCCCGACACTTGTAAAGCCGTAGTAGATACACCAGAGATAGATGTGCCAAGACAATTGTCCGAACAAAATTCACTCCAACCAATGATCTGTCTTGCTTGCCAATCTATAATTGGGTTATGTTTTGTCAACCACGGTAAACCTAAGACTATAGGAGTGGGCAAGTCCTTCATGACAAAACAAGACATGATCTCAACATGTGAATCACCCACCCTTAACTGAATACCATTAGCAATATGCGTGAGACTCCTTTGAGAAAGAGGGGGAGAATCAATTGCGAATTGCGAAAACCGGAATCTCTCTTTCTAAAGTGCAAGTACTTAGACCCAGATTTTGAAGGAAAAGAAAATCAATAAGGTTTACCCCAGCACCACAGTCAATGAATACTTCAACAATAAATTTTCTTGAGTCTAGCGCCACCATAGCTGGAAGGAGAAAACTAGTATTACAGGGTGCTTGCATACCTGCTTGCTCCACCATCCCATTCACACTACCAAGACTCAGGGATGTTTTTCTTTTTTCTTTAAGTAAACCTCTTTGTGATTCTTTCTCATCAACATGCGGTTTAACAAAAGGACAAGCAAAAATAAAATGACCACTTTTCCCACAGTAATAACATAGTTTATGCAGCCTCCTAAAGTTCCTACTACCAGAACGGATAGCCACCTGACCCAGCTGCATGGGTTCCTCCCCTACCCTAGAGTTACATGTCATATCACCCTGGGGAGCAGGTGAGACGAAACCACTCACAGAAGGGATCCCTTGCGCGGAGGGATCCCTTACACCTCTCTCTAATACGTCTGTCTAACCGTACTGCCAAAGACATAGCATTCTCCAATGTATCTGGGTACTCATGAAAAGCAAGGGCATCTTTCAATCTCTCAGATAACCCCCGACAAAACTGACTACGTAACGCGGGGTCATTCCACTCTGACTCAGTAGCCCATCTCCTAAACTCAACGCAGTAAGCCTCTGCAGTATGTTCAACTGTGTATATAGGATGTATTTTGTGTGAATGGGGATAAGATTAGTGCACGATAGGGACAGGCCCCCTCTATTTGCCACCTTGAACGGTGAAGTTCATAAGGGAAGGGCTGGATGTGTAGTGTGGCGGAGGTGTTCCCGCAGTTAGAATTTAGGTACCATGACATCACCACACTTAATGAAAAATCTGACCTGCCTTGTAAAGACCTACTCATCTGTCCATGGGAGAACCGCACTCATCCTTCAATCAAGACGGAACAAGGGATGTCAGACGAACGTTTTGCTTAAAGAAAGTTGGCGCAGATGGAAAATTGAGACTGTGAGGGTGAACCCACTCCAGGTTCCTTGGGGGTGGACGACACCTGAAGACCGGCATTAATACCGAGAGACTGGGGGGGTGTGGTCACTCCAACATTGGGGGAGGCTAACGCCGGAAGACTGTTACCTGTAATGAAGGCCAGTCGAAGACTGCGAGGGTCAAGCCGCTCCGGAAGTCAAGAAAAATTACAGTAGGATGGACTGATATCAAAACAATCAAAGCAAAAGATGTCAAGAAAGTTCTAAAGAAGAAGACGGTGTATCCTGTGGATGGAGGAGTAGGTTACGGTGAACGGCAGGTCGGAGGAAGTAGGTCAGGATGGGTGATGTCTAGGTGCCTAAGGATCTGTTGTGCACTACAGTTCTTCCTGAACTATCACCAAGGATGGGGTTGATGGGGGGGCAAATATATCTCAACCTGTTCCCCCCAAAATATATTGTTGTATTCCCGACAACAGGGGGATTGTTGAGGAAGGGTTGAAATATATGCATGTATATATGTATGCATGCATGTATAATATATATGCATGCATTAACAGGCACATTATAGAATGATGTGCGCAGATGTGCCTAGCATCTGCGCACATCTGCCCTTAGTATTCCACAGGGGCTCATTGTGGCCCCTGTGGGGAATATGTGCCACCTAACATGTATATATATCCCCCTATGTGTCCCCTCATAGAAATCCCAAACTCATGTCCATGTGGTGTATACATGTGTATGGATGCGCCCCAAGCATCCATATACATGTATATTATATATGATGTCCCCTTATAATCAGATATCCCTTTATAGGCCCCATTGATGGGAAAAATGTCACCTAAAACCAGAGGTATCAGTGTGAATGTGTCCGAGGTATTCACACTGATGTCATCTGGTTAATTGCATCAGAATGACTGGACAAGAGTCCGGTCATCCTGTATGCTTCAAAGAACTCTGATTCAATAGAATCGGAGTCTATTGTATTAATTATCTCCAGCGCCACTGGAGATAATTATGCATAATAGGAAGAGGGGAGAAACCTCCCCTCCTTCTATTATGTGCATTTCTATCGCGCTGTCCGGAATGCGAAGTGTTGCAGGCGGGAGATCAAAGGCTTCTCCCGCCTGTCAGGAAGTGGCGTGGCCCCAACGCGCTCGTGCAGGGACGCGCGGGATGGCGCAGTGACGTCTTCTCACTGCACCGGCCCACGTGCCCCTGATGGTGGTGCGTGCCCGCGCGCCGCAGTGTGGGTGGTGCGGCAGTGCAGGCCGACGGACATAAATATCCGGCGGCCCCTGCACTGGGAAAGAGAAGAGCCGAGCCTCCCCCCCCTGAAAAGGATCTTCCCTGGACAACGAGCAATAACCGGAGGGCTGAATACCACTACCCCACCAACGATTAACCCTTATTTTCCCCATACCACTATCCCACCAACGATCCTATCCCCCATACCACTATTTTCCCCATATCATTATCCCACCAATGATCCTATTCCCCATACCACTATCCCACCAACGATCCCCATACCACTATCCCTATTCCCTATACCACTATCCCACCAATGATTCCTATTAATCTCTACCTGTCCATATTCTCCCCTACCTCTACCCACATCGCCCCTGAACCACCAATCCCCTGTCCTATTGTAGGAGCATCCCTGCTTCCCTTTACCCCTTTTACCCCTGGTGTACCCCTGCAACCCTGTGTCTGTGGCCTGCATTTACCCTTGCAGCGCCACCGTAGAACCCTTCATTCCCTTAGGGATAGTTTTAGTCCAGGTTGGGTGGGTTGCTAGTGTGTGTGTGTGTAAGTGTATTATAGATAGTGTGTGGGGTGGAATTTGGGGATTAAATAGTGTATTTAGTGCTGTATTTATGGTGCTGTATTGTGTGTATTGTGTACTGTAGGTTGATAATAAATATTGTGTATTATTTGTATTATACCTACTGTGTAACATGTGTTTATTAGTGGTAGTTAGCTCAGTTAGGCGCTTGCAGCTAGTTTAGCGTAAGGTAAAGTGAAAGTATTGTGTTATTAATTTATAAAGGTATAAATAGGCGGCGTCATCACTAGATGACTCATGCTATTTATGAATATTAATTATTGATATTTGCATAAATATTGGTAATTAATATTCTCCCTTTACAAGTAGCAATGGCCGTGACCCAGCAGTCTGACGACACTACCCAGATCAGCCCAAGGAGGGTGGTCCCCTCTGTTTCTGCCTACTCCGAGATCTCTAATGTTAGTCGTGGTGAAGGTGACGATGATGACGTGCCGATGGAGGTCACATGTGTGCCCACAAGAGAGGAAGAGGAGGGGAGTTCAGAGGGAGAGACGGAGCAGCAGATAGGGAGGAGAAGGAGGAGAAGCAGGGAGAACTTGCAGTGCACAGGAGGCAAAAAGCAGACTGCAAATATATCTGGAGCGAGCCATCCACCATGCATAGTCACATCTGACGCTCCCAGGACACTGGCACATGGCTCTGCAGTGTGGGCTTATTAAAATGTTTCAGCTGCTGACAATAGTGTTGCCATCTGCAGCCTGTGCTGTCAACGCATAAGTCGCGGTAAGCCCAACACTCACCTAGGGACGACCGCCTTAAGATGGCACCTGGCCTCCCATCACCGAGCCCAGTGGGAGCAACGTCAGAACCCACAAAGCCACACTCCCGGCTCTCAACGTCCTGCCTCTTCTCCTTCTCCTCTCTCCTCCCATTTGTCCTCCACTCCACTTTCCACTGTGCCTTCGTTGCATTCATCTGGCAAACGGCAGGCTTCCGTGGCCCAAATATTCGAACGTAAAAAGTTGATGATGCTGGATAACCCTCTTGCCCAACGTCTGACCGCCGGCTTGTCGGAAGTGCTAGCCCGCCAACTACTGCCAAATAAACTGGTGGACTCAGAGGCCTTTAGAAAATTTGTCGCAATTGGCACACCACAATGGAAGGTCCCCAGAAGGAAATATATCTGCTAGAAGGGCATCCCAGAGCTATATGGCCATGTTCAGCGGCAAGTGAATGTATCTCTGGCACACAGTGTCGGTGTCAAGATACATCTGACCACAGACACGTGGTCTAGCAAACACAGGCAGGGAAGGTACATAACTTTTACTGCCCACTGGGTGAAACTTCTGACAGCCATCAAGCATGCAACCCATGCAACCCATGTGGATTTGGTGTTACAGCCACGGATAGCATGCAGGCCTGCCTCTTCCTCTCCTCCTCCTACTCCATCCTCTGTCTCCTCCTCGGCTGACTCCTCCTTTTCCACTGCTACTGCCTCTTCCGCTGCACCCCACCAGCTCTTCAGAACCTATTTGAAGTGCCAGTTGAGATGTTGCCATGCTGTGATGCGGCTGTTGTGCCTGGAAGCCAAGAGCCACACCAGTCCTGCACTCCTTTCAGCTCTGTGGTCACAGGCTGATCAGTGGCTAACCCCGCTCAATTTGACAGTTGGTAAAGTGGTACGCGACAACGGTGCCAATCTGCTGAGCGCGCTGAAAAAGGGCATGACACACGTGCCGTGCATGGCACACGTCCTGAACTTAGTTGTGCAGCGATTCATTGCCAAATATCTCAGGGTCAAGGATGTCTTGCGGCAGGCCAGGAAAATCTCTGGCCATTTTAGAGGATCTTACACGGCCATGGCTCGCCTTGCTGACGTTTAGTGGCAACACCACTTGCCCGTCAGATGTCTGATTTGTAACTGCCCGACGAGCTGGAACTCCAGCTTGTATATGCTTGATAGGCTGCTCCAGCAGAAATGTGCCATTAACGACAACCTGTACGAACTCTGCGGCAGGACAGAGTCAGGGGAGCTTTTTTTTTTTTTCTTTGTGCCAGTGGCTGCTCATGCATGACGCATGCAGACTTCTGCGGCCATTTGATGAGTTCACCAAACTGGTTAGTCGCAGTCAGGGTGCATCAGTGACATCGTACCTTACACATTCTTACTGGAGCGTGCATTGCGTTGTGTCATTGATCAAGCCATCGAGGAGCAGGAGGATGAGGAAGTCGCAATGCTCAATGAATTCCAAGGGGGGGCTACTCCATCTGAGACAAGTCAGCAGGAGTCTGAAGAGGAGTTACAGGAGGATGGTGCATGGGGGAAGGAGGAGCAGCAAGAAGAAGAGCAGGCTTCAAACTTTTTTGGGATCCCTGGTGTTTGTGCACGGATGGGGGGAGGAGACTGAGGACGACATTCTCCTGGGCGATGAGCAGGAGCCAGGGCACTCCACCGCTTCCAATTTAGTGCAAATGGGGGCCGTCATGCTCCAGTGTTTGAAGAAGGACCCCCATATAAAAATCATAAAGGGCAAGGAACAGTACTGGGTGGCAACATACTTAGACCCCCGGTACAAACACAAAATGGTTGATATGTTATGAGCATCACAGAGGGCTGTCAAAATGCAGCATTTCCAGGCCTTTCTTCGAGAGATGCTGCATTCTGCTGTTACGGGTGCTGGCAGAGGAATTCCCACCCGCAGAGAAACTGTTGCGGGGATAAATCCTACAGCGCATGCAAGAAGAGGCGGTTTGAAGATGTTTTGGTCACTTCGGATATGAGATCATTCTCACAGCCAACCCATCGATAGCCTCAGGGAATGTCTAGACCGACAGGTGTCCGACTACATCGGGTTAACAGCCGATGTGGACTCTCTAAGAAGCGAGGAACCCCTTGACTACTGGATATGCAGGCTTGACCTGTGGCCAGAGCTGGCACAATTTGCCATGGAACTCTTGGCTTGCCCCTTGTTGAGTTTCCTGTCTGAAAGGACGTTCAGCGCAGCATGGGGGATCGTGACCGATAAGCGCACTCGCCTAGCTCACGACAGAGTGGACTACCTCACATTTCAAAAAATGAATGAGGCATGGATCTCTGAGAAACACCTGTGATGACCACGTTTAATTGATAATCCTCATGCCAGCCCACACATATCCGCCACCACTTAGAACAAATAATGGTCCCTGTCTTATGTAAATACAGCGGCATAAAAGACCTTTTCTGTCTGATTATTGCCTAATGTTTGGGGCCACGGAGGAATTCAACACCTGTAACGACCATGTGTTATCGAATTTCAACTATTATCATTTGGGGTTTTTTCAAGAGGGGGGATTTTGTTAGCCATATTTTTAATCCAATTTTATATTTTTAGTTCTTTTAAACATATGTATTTGACATGTATTTGTACTGGCCTGCCATAAAATTTATATCCAATGACCGTCTAATATACCTCCAGCCACATAATCACTTGATCTTTTCTGTACGGTGAATGCATAATGTTTGGGGCCTGTACTCCACTGGCCTGCATTAAAATTGAAATCCAATGACCGTCTAATATACCTCGAGCCAAATAATCACTTGATGTTTTCTGTCCGGTGAATAAATAATTTTTGGGGCCTGTAGTCCACTGGCCTGCAGTAAAATTGATATTAATTGACAGTCTAATATACCTCCAGCCACATAATCACTTTATGTTTTCTGTCTGGTGATTGCCTAATATTTGGGGCCTGTACTCCAGTGGTCTAAAATAAACATTTTCTAGGCCCTAGCAGGGCACATTTTTGACAGTTTCCCTTTAAGACGCATAAAAATGGCCCTTGATTAAAATACATATTTTTTTGTGGGAATTTTTGCAACTGATCCCCCTCTGGTATGTCACTACCCATGTTGTGAGACGATTTGTGCATTTCTAGTAAGTATTTGGTGGCTGCAAATATGACCTGAAGGTTTTTCAGGTTTGCCTGCCATTAAGGTTAATGGGGCCCGCCGCAAACTTGTGGTTCATGAACATTTGATCGCATTTGCGAATCGTCCCGGGCGATGTTCGTCCATCACTATTTATGATTAATATGTTCCTAATTTAAATGTAACATCAATTAGTAACACCAGTGCTAAGTGAAACTTTTCTATACCATCTAAAGTCATTAATAAAAACTAAAGAACTGGGCCCAGTACCAAGCCTTCTGACTCTTCATCACTTTGAGAGCCAGTTCCTATTATTATTTCAGTTAACATGTTATTTGAGGGCTAAAATATCCATGTAAAAGTTTAAGATTGTGGAACAAGCTATATAATTTGTATTAACTGTAGCTTATTAAATTTATGCAACTTGTTTTAATTGTAGATACATATGTCCAAAAAATAACATACTGTAACTAATGTTTGTCAAACTGATGTATTAGCTTGTTTCTCTCAGCCGAAGGCAGTCAGATGGCAACTAGGGACAGTGTGTGGGATCAGATATGTCCAGTGCTCATCCAGCTATGCCCTATAATTGCCTGTAGATCCTAAGGTGTTCTGCAGTTTCAGGAAGGTTGTAAAAGCAAATGTGCTACAATGCCAGCTTATATCATTGGTCTTCCTTGTCATTCTGTACCTCAAGGGTCCTCTCTTTGACTCACTGGACGATCTCCAGCAGTGAATGCCAAGTCTAATAAGCCTTCTGAGTGGTGTCTTGGTGCATACACTGACATACATTCTGATCTCTCTGCTTATATCTTATGTGTAACAAAAGTGGCAACTGCCAAGTCTCAGAGGAACTGTCTTCAACATTATGACACAGAACCGTCCCATATGATACACAGACTGTGTAATCTCACATCATTATAACCTATGCCATGTAAAACAACTAAGACTGCATTTTCAAAGTCCCAGGCTGGGATTTGCAGTTACCTTTCCTTTAAGTTGCTCAGGTGATGATTCATTTCCCCAGCTGATACTATGCATTGAATATCTTGTGGTTGTTTGATAGGATTCAAATTATAAAAACTCCAGGGAATTTCCTTGTCACTGTTGTCCAAAGCCACACACACATCAGGAATAGCAACCAAGGTTAATTTATAATAAATCTGAGCAAAAAGCCATCAGGTCAGGGATTCTTATCTCATGACTGTAACATACAGACGTGGACAAAATTGTTGGTACCCTTTGGTCAATGAAAGAAAAAGTCACAATGGTCACAGAAATAACTTTAATCTGACAAAAGTAATAATAAATTAAAATTCTATAAATGTTAACCAATGAAAGTCAGACATTGTTTTTCAACCATGCTTCAACAGAATTATGTAAAAAAATAAACTCATGAAACAGGCATGGACAAAAATGATGGTACCCCTAGAAAACACAGAACATAATGTGACCAAAGCGACATGTTAATTCAAGGTGTGTCCACTAATTAGCATCACAGGTGTCTACAACCTTGTAATCAGCCATTGGGCCTATATATATGGCTCCAGGTAATCACTGTGTTGTTTGGTGATATGGTGTGTACCACACTCGACATGGACCAGAGGAAGCAAAGGAAAGAGCTGTCTCAAGAGATCAGAAAGAAAATTATAGACAAGCATGTTAAAGGTAAAGGCTATAAGACCATCTCCAAGCAACTAGATGTTCCTGTGAGTACAGTTGCACATATTATTCATAAGTTTAAGATCCATGGGACTGTAGCCAACCTCCCTGGACGTGGCCGCAGGAGGAAAATTGATGACAAATCTAAGAGACGGATAATCCGAATGGTAACAAAAGAGCCTAGAAAGACTTCTAAAGAGATTCAAGGTGAACTTCATGCTCAAGGAACATCAGTGTCAGATCGCACCATCCGTCGTTGTTTGAGCCAAAGTGGACTACATGGGAGACGACCAAGGAGGACACCATTGTTGAAAACGAATC
The DNA here is from genome assembly GCF_014858855.1 of Bufo gargarizans. Lineage (NCBI taxonomy): Eukaryota > Metazoa > Chordata > Amphibia > Anura > Bufonidae > Bufo > Bufo gargarizans. Next base: position 53,573,101 of record NC_058090.1, read on the forward strand.
ATAAAAAAGCAAGACTGGAATATGCCAAACTACATGTTGACAAGCCACAAAGCTTCTGGGAGAATGTCCTGTGGACAGATGAGACAAAAATCGAAGTTTTTGCCAAGGCACATCAGCTGTATGTTCACAGACGAAAAAATGAAGCATATCAAGAAAAGAACACTGTCCCTACTGTGAAACATGGAGGAGGCTCTGTTATGTTCTGGGGCTGCTTTGCTGCGTCTGGCACAGGGTGTCTTGAATCTGTGCAGGGTACAATGAAATCTCAAGACTATCAAGGAATTCTAGAGAGAAATGTACTAGCCAGTGTCAGAAAGCTTGGTCTCAGTCGCAGGTCATGGGTCTTGCAACAGGACAATGACCCAAAACACACCGCTAAAAACACCCAAGAATGGCTAAGAGGAAAAAATTGGACTATTCTAAAGTGGCCTTCTATGAGCCCTGACCTCAATCCTATTGAGCATCTTTGGAAGGAGCTGAAACATGCAGTCTGGAAAAGGCACCCTTCAAACCGGACACAACTGGAGCAGTTTGCTCATGAGGAGTGGGCCAAAATACCTGCTGAGAGGTGCAGATGTCTCATTGACAGTTACAGGAAGCGTTTGATTGCAGTGATTGCCTCAAAAGGTTGCGCAACAAAATATTAAGTTAGGGGTACCATCATTTTTGTCCATGCCTGTTTCATGAGTTTATTTTTTTACATAATTCTGTTGAAGCATGGTTGAAAAACAATGTCTGACTTTCATTGGTTAACATTTATAGAATTTTAATTTATTATTACTTTTGTCAGATTAAAGTTATTTCTGTGACCATTGTGACTTTTTCTTTCATTGACCAAAGGGTACCAACAATTTTGTCCACGTCTGTATGTGCAAGGATTTCTGTATAACACCATTATTAGTCAGGATGCCAGCACAGCTAAAACAAAGGATCAGCAGTTTCATGAATTTCTAATTTCTGGGATAGTCTTGCAGATAATATATAACATGATAATTCCATCACCAAGGGATACATTATTCAACAGTTACTGCAGTGGGCAGCCATAGAGTGCAGGTTTGTCCTGGTTGTAATAGCTGCATAAAACCACTTGTGTAAGCTGATTTCAATATACTTTATGTGCTGTATAGAAACTGAAAATTATGTTATTAAAGATGCATCCCAAGAAAAACTAATACATTGTGTATCATGCCTGGTGCAGGGCCTGAAGGATGATGTATCTCTTGAGTGGTGCACCACCCCCCCAGGCCAGCACTAGGGATTAGTGTATCATATTTTCCTGTGGTGTTCCTTTAACTTTTAACAGTGTAAAAACATCTGCTTTATTTTCATTTACATGGAAGCAGAAGACAGACTTTGACTTCTACATCTTGAATATCTTAGGTGAGTGGAATGAAAATGGTGCAGTTTGAGGTGGAAAGTTTATTCTAGACTTATTTATTAAAAATAGTGCAAGAAAAAGTGGAGGTCCTCCCAACAAGACTTAACTGCATTTCACCTGACGTTCTACAGCAATTTAGAAAATGTAGTGTTTGTTGCTACGAGAAAAAAATGACTACTGTTCCAGTTTAAAATGCTTGAAAATTTTGAAAAAGTCAACAGCTGTGCACAAATCCCCACCTGACCTTTTTTTATTTTTTATTTTGAATATTTATTAAGCATTATGTACAATACAGAAAATAAAAACAGTTATTACAGTTTCCCTCCTCCCCACCCACCCAATCATCATTCTCCAACCAGGAGGGAAAAAAGGGAAAGAAAATAAATATAAAAGGAAAAGATGAAGACCCCTGGCTATTATTCCCAATACCTCCAAATTTCCCCCAGTATTCTACTTGATTCCTATTTAAATAATACATTTTCTCAAACATTTTAACTCTATGTACCATACTTTCCCATTTACTTATCTGGGGTTTATCTCTGGGGCACCAGATACTTGCAATTATTATGCAAGCTATAAGCAGAACTCGCGATAACAGCGTTCTCAATACCACTAATTCACGAAGCAATGCACAGTGGGTAATTACTTGGTCATCAACCACTAGGGCATTTATGATCAATAAGGCAGTCCAGACTGCCAGATCTGGACATAAACTTACAGTATTATTATTTTTTTTACAGTCACTATAACAAGTTAGGAAATGCATAGTGCTTGACCGTTTGTGTGTGTGTGTGTAAGAGAGTGAAGTGCTGTGTCTGTGAGATTGGGTGGTAGTTAGACTGTGTTTTAATTGGGGATTTATATTTTCTCAGTGCCGAGAGCTTCGAAACACAGTTTGAATGGAATCTGTGCGTTAAGTGGTTCTGACTGTATTAATCGCAGAATTCAGCCATTCATTTCTAACATCATTTTATTAAAAACAACAAATCCAATCTACTCCAAATTTGCATAGCACACTCCCACCACTGAAAGTTTTGAAAGGAAGTTAGATCACATTAAGAATAGTGTTGAACGAATCGATGAATCTGAAGTGGAATTCAATCTGAAGTTTAGGAAAAATTCGATTCGCCAGAAAGCCGAAATTCCTTGTGATTAGTGGTAACAAATTAGATTTTTTTGTATAATGGCTGCTGCACGAGTAACAATGTGAAAATAAGAAACCAAGGATCGCGATATTACCCATATGCAGTTAGCATATCAGCAGATAGCCACCCCCTGCGATGTCACAGCCCTAGGAAAAATCTCGCCCCATTTGAGCATAGGGAGAGACATGACAAGTATTTATGTGCTAGGGACAGTGTTGAAGAAAGCTTTCAATTGTAGAATATTGGATAGGGAGAATGAAGGGACAGTGTAGGGAGATCATAGGGAGAGTTTTTAGACACTGTAGGGAAAGCATAGGGAGACTGCAGAAAAAGTGCAGGTTTAATGCAATCTTTGTGTGCATCTTGTTCACCTGCTGCCACAATCACAGTTAATCTTTTAATATATACATAGAATTACTGCGTCTCAGTATTAAAGTGATGTGTAATATAAAGTAAAAGGTATGTAGCCAGCTCACCTTTCGATCCTGTGTGACGGTGCACGGGGCGGACTCAAGCCAGTCCAGGATGAAGATACAAATAGAAAAAGGCTCCAGCACCAGAAGGACGTGATGAACAAATCCCGGTCTTTGGTGATCAATAAAGACCGGGATTTTTTCATCACGTCCTTCTGGTGCTGGAGCCTTTTTCTATTTGATGTGTAATATATCATCATCTGCATCTTGTTGAACCGCTGGCACATTAGCAGTTATCTCTTATTTTATATAAAGAATTACTGTGCTGCAAGGAAATAAGGGGCGGTCTAATATATTGCCGCATGCATCTTGTTCAACTGCTGACCCAATCCCTGTTAATCTTTTAGTTGACGCATAATAGTACGGCACAGGGTAGTAACAGTACGGCGCAGTGCGACGTAACTTACCGCCAGCTCCGTACTATTACGGCGCGACAAACCCCCATCCCCCGGGCATAATGGCTCGGGAACCGGTGTGCGATGGCTGCCCTGCCCCCCTGCAGCCCGATCGCTGCTATTGGCCGTATTCCACAGACATTCGCATCGCAGCTCCGGCTGGGATACGGAGCCACAGGGAGGGGGCGGAGGGTGTCATCTGGAGGTGACCGGTGCTGACAAGTTGGCACCCGTCTCCTCCTAGGTCAGGCAGGGGACACCAGTGTTTGGCAGCGCTATAGCTGCACAGAAAGAGGCAGAACTTCCCTGCATGCAGCCATTTTAGCTGGTGACTGCATGCAGAGAGGTTCTGTGCCTTGTTGTGCTGCTTGTGACTTGCTGGGACTTGTGGTGCACCACCACAGCGTTTTAACCCCTTTCCTACTGAAAAGAAGAAGAAAAAAAGAACATCTGGAATAGCTATACAGATTTTTTTTTTCCATTTGCAGCTGTTCCAAATCCCTAAACCCACCCTCTGTCCCTGTCCATTTCCCCCCTGCCACCCAGCCCCCCCCCCTCGTCCTTTTTATTTTACGGACGCCATTTGGTCCGTGCACTTTTTTTTTTTACTATTTTCCAGCTCTGCACCACTTTTTCTGCATGCGAGAATGGGATTATTTGTGCTGATATTTTTTTTTGTGCTATATTTATATATATATATTTTATATATATATATATATATATATATATATGTAGATATAAGTAACATTTTTAGCCAGTGTTCACTGTAGTGAATTTCTATACTACAGTTTTTGCACACACGCACGATCTGTGTAACATCTGCACATTTTATTTTATTTTGGGTGTGAAAAAAGAACGGCAGTTAGTGGTAGTTAGTTAGATATATAAAAAAAATTTAGTTAGTGTCAGTTTAGGTTTTTGCACGAACGCACCATCTACGTGGGTGCATTTTACAGAGCACTGTAGTGAATTTCTATACTACAGTTTTTGCACACATGCATGATCTGTGTGCACGCATGCTGCAGAGCACCGATTAGTAGTGTGCTCAGTAGCATCTGCATATTTTTGAGGTTTTGCTTTTATTTATTTTTTACTTTTTTTTTTATGTGAAAAAAGAACTGCAGTTAGTGGTAGTTAGTTAGCTATATATATATAAATTTCTGTTAGCGTGAGTTTAGGTTTTTGCACGCACGCACCATCTGCATATGTACATTTTGCAGCCACTGAGCACCGATCAGTAGTGTCCGTTACTGATCGCCTCTGAGTTTTTTTTGTTGTTGCAGAAAATACTTTTTTTGTGCAGAAAAGACAAAAAAAAATTCTGAAGACTTTGGTGGAAAATCCTTTTTTTTTTTTACAACTTCTAAATTTAAATTCAAATTGATTACAATTACAAGCCCCTTCATGTGTGAAAACACTACATACACACCCCTCACACTAAATAAAGTTTTACACATTTCACACGTCACACCCCAATAAAATAAAAATGGCCCATCCATCCCAACAAGTATACTCAGCTGAAGGGGCATACGCCATTCTTGCCTCCAATACTGAGACTGCTAGCGAGGAAGAAGAGGATGCCACTTTCCTCTACTCCTCTACCCCCCTCATCATCCGCTGAGGAGGGACCCTCTAGAAGGCTCCCCAGGGAAGCAGCGGAGGCAGCCCCCCAGTGACCCACACAGTTTGTGAGAAACTCTGGAATCCAAATTGACTGCACAGGCTTCACAGAAATTGATTTTTTCTTAATGATTTAGTAAATTTTATCGTGGCCCAAACTAATTTATATGCCCAGGAGTTTATTACCCAGAACCCCACATCGCCATTTGCAAGGTGAAAGCAGGACTCTTCTCCATGAGAAAATGCTGGTGGTTAAGTACAAGGACAAGAGGGACGTCCTTGTACTGACCACAATTCACAGTGCCAGCTCCCCTGCCGATGTACGTGGTACCACTACCACTGTCCTCAAACCACACTGCATTCTGGACTACAATAAGCACATGAGAGGGGTTGATCTTTCAGATCAAGTTCTGAAGCCCTACAGTGCTACATGAAAAACAATGTGTGGTACAAAAAGCTGGCCGTACACATTGCACAGACGGCAATGTACAATACGTACGTACTATATAAGTCTAATGGACACATAGGAACATTTCTTCACTTTAAAGAAGTAGTGATCAAGCCCATAACAGATTAAGCCCAGACAGCAAGAAAAGGAAGGACCCAAAAAAGATGCAGAGTGTGTTCAAAAAGGTGTATTAGGAAGGACATCATTTACCACTGCGAAACCTGCCCTGAAAAACCTGGCCTGTGCATGAAGGAGTGTTTTAAAATCTACCACACATCAGTGGAGTATTAATTTGATTTCATCCTTTATGCTCCCTGTAATATTTCCACTTTATATCTCTGATTTAGTCCACCTCGCTTGCATATCCACTTTCCAACAACCACTACATATTTTTTCTGTGAGACAACCGTGCCCTTTCCACCCCTTAAAATGTTCGTACGGGTGTGCACTTTCCAAAAAGGGTCACTTCTTGGGTTTTTTTAATTTCTGGGGACCTCAGGAATTTTTTTAACCCCTTAAGGACACAGCCCTATTTCACCTTAAGGACCAGGCCATTTTTTGCAAATCTGACCAGAGTCACTTTAAGTGCTGATAACTTTAAAACGCTTTGACTTATCCAGGCCATTCTGAGATTGTTTTTTCGTCACATATTGTACTTCATGACACTGGTAAAATGAAGTCAAAAAAATTATATTTTTTGCACCAAAAAATATCAAATTTAACAAAAATTTGGAAAAATTTGCAAATTTCAAAGTTCCAGTTTCTCTACTTCTGTAATACATAGTAATACCCCCAAAAATTTGGATGACTTTACATTCCCCATATGTCTACTTCATGTTTGAATTATTTTGGGAATGATATTTTATTTTTTGGGGATGTTACAAGGCTTAGAAGTTTAGAAGCAAATCTTGAAATTTTTCAGAAATTTACAAAAACTCAATTTTTAGGGACCAGTTCAGGTCTCAAGTCACTTTGCGAGGCTTACATAATCGAAACCACCCAAAAATGACCCCATCTAAGAAACTACACCCCTCAAGGTATTCAAAACTGATTTTGAATACGTTGTTAACCCTTTAGGTGTTGCACAAGAGTTATTGGCAAATGGGGAGGAAATTTGAGAATTTTATTTTTTTGTCTAATTTTTCATTTTAACCCATTTTTTCCACTAACAAAGCAAGGGTTAACAGCCAAACAAGACGGTATCTTTATTGCCCTGACTCTGCCGTTTACAGAAACACCCAATATGTGGCCGTAAACTACTGTACGGCCACACAGCGGGGTGTAGAGTGAAAGGAGCGCCGTTTGGTTTTTGGAAGGCTGATTTTTATGGACTGGTTTATTTACACCATGTCCCATTTGAAGCCCCCTGATGCACCCCTAGAGGAGAAACTCCCTAAAAGTGACCCCATCTAAGAAACTACACCCCTCAAGGTATTCAAAACTGATTTTACATACGTCGTTAACCCTTTAGGTGTTGCACAAGAGTTATTGGCAAATGGCGATGAAATTTGAGAATTTCATTTTTTTGCCTAATTTTCCATTTTAACCCATTTTTTCCACTAACAAAGCAAGGGTTAACAGCCAAACAAGACTGTATCTTTATTGCCCTGACTCTGCTGTTTACAGAAACACCCCATATGTGGCCGTAAACTACTGTACGGCCACACAGCGGGGCGTAGAGGGAAAGGTGCGCCGTTTGGTTTTTGGAAGGCTGATTTTTATGGACCGGTTTTTTGACACCAAGTCCCATTTGAAGCCCCCTGATGCACCCCCAGATTATAAACTCCATAAAAGTGACCCCATCTAAGAAACTACACCCCTCAAGGTATTCAAAACGGATTTTACAAACTTTGTTAACCCTTTAGGTGTTGCACAAGATTTAATGGAAAATAGAGATACAATTTAAAAATTTCACTTTTTTGGCAGATTTTCCATTTTAATTTTTTTTTCCAGTTACAAAGCAAGGGTTAACAGCCAAACAAAACTCATTATTTATGGCCCTGATTCTGTAGTTTACAGAAACACCCCATATGTGGTCGTAAACCGCTGTACGGGCACACGGCAGGGCGCAGAAGGAAAGGAATGCCATACGGTTTTTGGAAGGCAGGTTTTGCTGGACTGTTTTTTTTTACACCATGTCCCATTTGAAGCCCCCCTGATGCACCCCTAGAGTAGAAACTCCAAAAAAGTGACCCCATTTTAGAAACTACGGGATAGGGTGGCAGTTTTGTTGGTACTAGTTTAGGGTACATATGATTTTTGGTTGCTCTATATTACACTTTTTGTGCGGCAAGGTAACAAGAAATAGCTTTTTTGGCAGCGTTTTTTATTTTTTTTATTTACAACATTCATCTGACAGGTTAGATCATGTGGTAATTTTATAGAGCAGGTTGTCACGGATGCGGCGATACCTAATATGTATACAATTTTTTTTATTTATGTACGTTTTACACAATGATTTCATTTTTAAAACAAAAAAAAGAGCCATTGTTTTTTCAGTTTTTGGGTGATTATCTTAAGTAGGGTCTCATTTTTTGCGGGATGAGATGACGGTTTGATTGGCACTATTTTGGGGTGCATATGACTTTTTGATCGCTTGCTATTACACTTTTTGTGACGTAAGATGACAAAAAATGGCTTTTTTTACACCGTTTTTATTTTTATTTTTTTACGGTGGTCACCTGAGGGGTTAGGTCATGTGATATTTTTATAGAGCCGGTCGATACGGACGCGGCGATACCTAATATGTATACTTTTTTTTATTTATGTAAGTTTTACACAATGATTTCATTTTTGAAACAAAAAAAATGATGTTTTAGTGTTTCCATAGTCTAAGAGCCATAGTTTTTTCAGTTTTTGGGCGATTATCTTAAGTAGGGTCTCATTTTTTTCGGGATGAGATGACGGTTTGATTGTTACAATTTTGGCGTACATGCAACTTTTTTGATCACTTTTATTACCTTTTTTTGGGAAGTAAGGTGGACAAAATTTCAATTTCATCATAGTTTTTTATTTTTTATTTTTATGGCGTTCACCGTTCGGGTAAAGTAACATGACCGTTTTATAGATCAGGTCGTTACGGACGCGGCGATACCAAACATGTGTAGGGAATTTTATTTTTTTAATTTTTAATCAGTGATAAATGTGTTTTTTGATTTTTACCTTTTTTTCACTTTTTTTTTGACCCAGACCCACTTGGTTCTTGAAGATCCCGTGGGTCTGATGTCTGTATAATACAGTACTGTACTCTATATAGGGCTCTGTACTGTATTTTACTTACACTGAACAGATCTATGCTTTCAGCACAGATCTGTTCAGCACCATGGACAGCAGGACGCCTGAGCAGGCGTCCTGTTGCCATGGGAACCTTCCCCGTCTGCTCAGTTATGGTCAGAACTGCGCAGACGGGGAAGGGTAAGGACGGGGCTCTGGGGGGCTGTCTGGGGGCTCTCTCCCTCTCCATCGGGGGGCTGCAAATGCACTGCAGCCCCCCGATCGGAGAGGGAGGGAGCTCCCTCTTACTGTTAACTTTTTCCATACAGTGGTCCGTACGGACCGCTGTATGGAAAGGGTTAAACGGCTGACATCGCATCACCGATGTCAGCCGTTTATACCAGGGTGCCAGCAATGTGCTGGCACCCTGGTATACCCACTGTACACCAACGATTACACAATAGGAGGCGGGCGGGGGATCGCGATCCCGCCTGCCGCACCGCCCGCCTCCCGCACCGCCCCCACCGCCCGCAACACCCCCCCTGCACCTCCCACCGGGCTAAAATCATTCAGAGGTGCAGGGGGGGTGATAAATATATATTTTCGCCACACTAAAGTTTCTGATCGCCGCGGTCAGGGACCGCAGCGATCAGAAACTGCAGAAAGCGCAACAAACCGCAGGTCTGAATTGACCTGCGGTTTGTTGCGATCGCGGACATGGGGGGGTCACGGGACCCCCCCGCGCATTTAGCCGAGGTGCCTGCTCAATGATTTGAGCAGGCACCTTGTTCCGATCACAGCCGGCCACACGGCAGTGATCGGAACAACACATGACGTACCGGTACGTCATGTGTCCTTAAGGACTCGGGAAACATGCCGTACCGATACGTCATGTGTCCTTAAGGGGTTAATGCGACATGGCACCTGAAATCCATGTCTGTTTATTCAGGCCTGCAAAAAACATATTTTGCACTTTGCCTCAAGAGCCCTGCTGTGCGCCCATACAGCAGGCTACAAGCACATATGGGGTGTTTGCAAAAAAGGGGAGAAAATGGGGAACATATACTGGGGTGAATTTTTTTTTTAACCCCTTGCGAAAGTTGAAAATTGGGGTCTGCTAGTAATTTTTCATTTTTCAAATGTGGGCTTTGAAATCCTTTCTCTAGTATTTCTGTCTTCTGTGAGATACCCGTTTGCTAAAAAGTACCCTTTCCACCAAGTAAAATGTTCGTACGGGGGTGCTCTTTCCGAAATGGCATCACTTTTTGGGGTTTTTAATTTCTGGGCACTTCAGGAATTTTATTTAATGTGACATGCTGGAAGATAGTAGGGAAACTGCAAGTTGAGATAAGGAGAAATTGAATAACAATATAGTGCCTTTTCAAGCACTATAAAAAAGAAAATGTGATGGCCTGGTAGGTATTCGATGAATTAAAATGATGATTAGGGAAAAAGACCAAGTGGAAATATGCCAGGACCCACTATGTTATTTTATACAGTGTGCTTATAAGCTATTATAGCATTGAACGTATTCCTCCACTGATATTAGCTTCCATCTACTCTGTCTCCCTTCCATTAGCATTTTGGCTAAGAACACTTATCAATCTTTTTGTGGCAGTTTTATGACATTTTTTGCAAACATTTAGGACTGTTTGCAATTTTCCATAATTCTCACCTGTTAAATTAACAGGATGTAGCATAAGGGGGTACGACCATTGTTGGTCCAACAGATTTTCTGGTTTGTGCACTGGCAAAGATGCACCAATTTTATAAACGGGTGTACACCTCTAAATACATTTTGGCACTTCTCACTCCAGTGCACATCAGGTCTGGACTTGCTTATGAAACAGCAGTCTAAGTAACTCTCCCCCAAGGCCTCTCTGAAGAGGACCCTAATGTAGTGTGACCAGCCCTCTTCTTTAACAAGTTCTAAGTGAAAACCTCCAGAGTAAATAGACTTGGAGCAGGGACCGTTGTGGGCATCAGGTTTTAGATTACTGACAATAGCAGAATGGAAATACTTGTTGCCCATCCACATAGTTTGAAAGAAATTATCATATATTTAACCATAGTATTGTGATGGTCTAAGACACCTTTCACAAAATCTTCAGCTGTGCTTGAAATTGTGAAAAGATTGCAATTTAATCTGCATATCCACTACCCGCTCTTACTTTCAGATATTACAGCCTTTCTGTGCCTAGATTAGATTGCTCTGGAGGTTGATGTAACTTTTTAATATGTTATATATTACTAGAAAAGATGAGTCTTTTTTTTTTTCAAAGCCTTCAGTTGGGAACATGAGCTTTAGAAGAAAATACAAAGTTATTGGTGAAGATGAAGACTATGTTGTAAGGCAGAGAAATCAATCTATGACTCAGGCAGCAGCGACACAGGTAAATTCACATTTTTTTTTATTACAATAGAGAAAGTGCTGTAACATACAAATTATATCACAAAGGAAACAAATGAATAACCTTCATTGAAATGACTTAAAAGCACGATAAATATACTGTGTATTCTGTCTATGTCAGGACATGATTTTGATGTAGCTTAACTCCCACACACACTGTAATACATAAAAATGCATTCCTTTTTCATATGACCTTAAAATGATGGCTGAATCAGGAGAACCTGGTTCATCTTATTTCACAATTTGAAGGTTTTCTTTTTACATACTAGATTGCCACATTTGTATTGATTTGGTTGAGATAGCATTGGAAAGATACACTCTTGTGCAAAGGTTTGGGTACCTTTAGTCAGATTACATGTTCTGTTTTTAAGATAAACAATATGTTACCTAGAAGGAATAGGCTAAAAGGGGTTGTGCATCCTCCGGGGGCCTTTTGGGCAGACCCCCAGTGTGGCAGGACCTGAAGAAGCAATCATACTTATCTGATCCCCATTGCTGGGTTCCAGCTTCTTTGCTACCCCACCACCACTGTAGATCTCAGATCTCAACATCTGGTTGCGGCAGTGTCTTGCCAAACTGTGTGCCCCCCCCCCCCCCCCCCACACACACACACACACTTTGCAGGCCCTTGTCACAATTATAGCTATAATAGCTGTTAACTTTTTTTTGCATGAGTCCTTTTTGCCATACATATCAGTAAGATTTTAATTCCTAACATTTTTTATTATGGGTTAAATGAAGGGGAAAAAATTTGCACCATTTTTATTTACATTGTTTACCGATCAATATAATAACGTGTTCACTATATCGTACAGATTATTATGATTACAGGAATATCAAATACTGTTTAATGACATTTTGGGTCCATTCACACGTCCGTAGTGTATTGCGGATCCGCAGCCGTCACCCCCATAGAACTGCCTATTCTTGTCCGCAATTTTTCCAGAGCCGAGGACCGGAGGATGCTGTCTGCATCCATTCCTGCCCCATAGAGAATAAATGGGTCCACACCCGTTCCACAATTTGCGTTACAGGTGCGGACCCATTCTGTGGCCGTGTGAATGGACCCTCAACAGTATGTATGTTCCAAAAACATGTTTATTTTTTTTTAAAGTAACATTAGCGTTTTAGAAAACTGAACATTTTACCATAAAAGAAAGAAGATGGAAAGTTCAGTTTTTGGCCATAACTTTTAGTATAAAAATATTTCTTAGATCTTGGGGGATTTGAACCCCAGACATTCTGTATAGTAAACAGACTTACCACTAGTCTAAAGGACTGCTCTGATTGGTAAATGGGGCAAATTTCTTTCAGTTTCTTACAGATACATACTATTTAATATAATGCCTGTATTTTCCATGGCTTTTTAAGTACAGAATTCAGCCCTTCAAACAGGCAGGTCTGTGGTGTAATGGTAAATCTTCTGACTGCCATAAAGAAGGTCTGCGTTTCAGCACATAGACCTAAAGTCTATGTGCTGGCAGAGTAAACCCATATCCAGCATAGCTTCATTAAAAATGAAGTGAATATTAATGAGGCCCCCTCAGCTGCTCCAAGCCCCTGACTGCAGTACTACCAGTACTGCCCTGATGGCGCCACTATTGCATCAGATAACCCAGGGGATCTGGTAAGTAGAATTCCCTCCAGCGACACTGGGGGGAGGGGGAGGGGGGGGGGTCCTGCTCTAAAGCCCCCAGAGTTGAACAACCTCTTTAAATATAACACATTTCAATACAGAATTATTTTATTTGTTGAATTTATCATAGAAAGGGAAATTAAACATATTTGATGACAACTTATTTCCACTTGTGGACTGAGTATATAAAAAAAAACTTTTACTATTAAATCGCTAAGGGCACTTTCACACCTGCGTTCTTTTCTTCCGGCATAGAGTTCCGTCGTCGGGGCTCTATGCCGGAAGAATCCTGATCAGTTTTATCCTAATGCATTCTGAATGGAGAGAAATCTGTTCAGGATGCATCAGGATGTCTTCAGTTCCGGACCGGAACGTTTTTTGGCCGGAGAAAATACCGCAGCATGCTGCGCTTTTTGCTCCGGCCAAAAATCCTGAAGACTTGCCGCAAGGCCGGATCCGGAATTAATGCCCATTGAAAGGCATTGATCCGGATCCGGCCTTAAGCTAAACGTCGTTTTGGCGCATTGCCGGATCCGACGTTTAGCTTTTTCTGAATGGTTACCATGGCTGCCAGGACGCTAAAGTCCTGGCAGCCATGGTAAAGTGTAGTGGGGAGCGGGGGAGCAGTATACTTACCATCCGTGCGGCGCTCCAGAGTGATGTCAGGGCACCCCACGCACATGGATGACGTGATCGCATGGCACCCCAGGAGTCGCACGGACTGTAAGTATACCGCTCCCCCGCTCCCCGCTCCTACTATGGCAACCAGGACTTTAATAGCGTACTGGCTGCCATAGTAACACTGAAAGCATTTTGAAGACGGATCCGTCTTCAAATGCTTTCAGTACACTTGCGTTTTTCCGGATACGGCGTGTAATTCCGGCAAGTGGAGTACACGCCGGATCTGGACAACGCAAGTGTGAAAGAGGCCTAAAAGCGTAGGTAAGATCTACCCATAACTATCTTACCGCGGCCCCAGATGGTGGCAATATATGTGTATATACGTATGTATGTTTTTTGTTTCATCTCACTGCAACCACCTATGCTTTTAGCGACTTAATAGTAAAAGTTTTTTTTTATAATATACTCAGTCCACAAGTGGAAATAAGTTAATTAGAGGTGTGACATATATCTCTGCATGGAGATATTTTTCTGTATGTAAATATTTGATGACAAACACAATTTGGTATTTACCAAATTCTTGGCCGCTTTTTAGTTGGTCTTATAGTGTTACCATTTTGTAAGGTATTTTAGCCTTAAAGACCCTTCACAATTAAAACCTGGATGTGTCAAACTGCACCTTTTATGTTGTAATTTATGCTGAAATCAAAGTGCACTCACATTAATAAATATGGGCCAATGAGATAAATAATCGCAAAGAAATTATCTGATTTAATTCATCCACATAAAGGTCAGTGGGACACTTACCTTAGCCATCATAGCTGCATATGCTGTATACAAGGGGTCATCCTCAAGCTTGCTGTGAAGAAAATTATGTTAATTAATAAGAATGTAAAAATATTTTACAAAATTAAATTTAGGTTAAAGTAACATTTAATTAGAAAATGCACAAAAAATATCCCGACGGACCCTTCCTTGTTCACCTTCTTTCTTTTTATCCTATTTTGATTAGCTATTCTAGGGGTTTGCCCACCGTAATAAGTAACTGCACATTGTTAGGATATGCCATCGCTTCCTAATAAATGGGAGTCCAACTGATGATACTCCATCATCTACAAAATGAAAGGATCTTAAACTCAAGTTAAGTGCTGTTGCTGCCTTACAGTCTTCCTATCACATATGTGGGCAGGAATACAGATGTCCAGGAAAAAACCTAAAGGATTACTCATTGTATGAATTCAAAAGGCTGGACCACAATATGATAGCAATGAGATGGCATATCTTGGCAATACAGCATCAAATTATAAGATTGGAACACCCTTTTTACTTATGTATCCTATACCCCACCGGCTGGAATTTTCAAGAGAATTAAAAAATTCATCTGTAAATAGAAATCATTAATCTTTAGGCCTCTTTCACACGGGCGTCATGTTTTTTGCCCGGATAAGATGCGGGTGCGTTGCGGGAAAATGCACGATTTTTTTGTGCCAGTGCAAAACATTATAATAAGTTTTGCACGCGCGAGAGAAAAATCTACATGTTTGGTACCCAAACCCAAACTTCTTCACAGCAGTTCGGGTTTGGGTTAGGTATTCTGTAGATTGTATTATTTTCCCTTATAACATGGTTATAAGGGAAAATAATAGCATTCTTAATACAGAATGCTTAGTAAAATAGGGCTGGAGGGGTTAAAAAAAAAATATTTAACTCACCTTAATCCACTTGATCGCGCAGTCAGCATCTCTTTTGTCGTCTTCTTTGCTGTGCACAGGAATAGGACCTTTGATGACGTCACTGTGCTCATCACATGGTTCATCACCATGGTGAGGGACCATGTGATTGGATGATGTGATGTGACGTCACCACAGGTCCTTAGCCGGCAGTTCAGCATTACAGAAGAAGACAGAAATCCACAACTACGCGATCAAGTGGACTCAGTGAGTTAATTTTTTGTATTTTTAACCCCTCCATCAATATTTTAATTTGCATTCTGTATTCAGAATGCTATTATTTTCCCTTATAACCATGTTATAAGGGAAAATAATAAAGATCGGGTCCCCAGCCCGATCGTCACCTAGCAACCATGCATGAAAATTACACTGCATCCGCACTTGCTTGCGGGTGGCTGCGATTTTCACGCGGACCCATTCACTTCTATGGGGGCCTGCGTTGCGTGAAAAACGCAGAATATAGAGCATGCTGCGATTTTCATGCAACGCATAAGTGATGCGTGAAAATCACCGCTCATGTGCACAGCCCCATAGAAATGAATGGGTCCGGATTCAGTGCGGGTGCAATGCATTCAACTCACACATTGCACCCGCGCGGAATACTCGCCCGTGTGAAAAGGGCCTTAGAGTATCGTTGGTCAAGCTGTTAAACATTCTATTTAGCTTTTTCATTATTACACTGCATTCCCACTTTAACGTTTCTGACTGTGTAGGTGTTGTCTTAGAAACCCATATAAACAACCAGAAGTCAGAGAATAATGTTTAAAATTGTATAGCTCTTATAGCTATATAGTATTCCATGTGTTAAGTATCACATAGTGCCAAAAACAACCTCCTCCACCCAAATAGTCTTCAATATGGTACCTCCTCTCAGTGAGGGCATTGCGACTGAAGTGTAAAATAATCTGATGAAGAGGATCAGGCTTTTTCTCAGTCTCCTCCTCTTCCTCTTCTTCATTCTTCTTAGGATTCTGAGAGACATTAGGAATATTTAATAAATTATATTACCATGGATGGACAAATCCGACAGTACCAAAATCATTATCTCTAGCCATCCCTAGACTGAAGTCAAGGTGAATTTTGGTATCTGCTTAGTACCTTCCCCTAATGTTAACATTAATAGAAGCCTCGTAGTACTTATCTATTATCTACACTTCACTACTCCAGATAAGATTTTAGACTAGTAGAATTCCCAGGACAAAAAAAAAAAAAGATATATGAACACAAATATTTACAGGAAGCGTTCAACTGCTGGTTGTTGCAACTTGTTCAGCTTAATCTGCAGCAAACTGGTAACGCATCATAAAATGATCATGCAGCTCATGAAACTAAAAAGTTGCTTGAGATAACTCATGTGGAGTCATTATGAAGCCTGGTACACAGAAACAGACAGACGGGACTCACAACAACCAGACAGTTAAGATGATTTATCAGGATTCACTACTAAAAATAGAATGTGTCTGGTTATGCTTAATGTCCCAATGCTTCCGTTCTATGAACCATTTTCCATGAATGCTCAGGCATGATTGATATCAGAATTTCTCAGTGGATGGCGACATGCTTCTACCATCTTGACAGCAGGTTCCAAGCCATCATGTACCTCTCTTTTTAACTCAACAATTATATTATAATGGATATCAGGTTGTGTATGTATAGTGTCATATACAAAAGCCAAGCTAGATACAAAAGTCTGTCTTCACTCAGCTGAAAATATTTGTGTCTTCGATAAAATAAGCTGAAAATATGGGGAGTTGTTTTTTTGGGTCTTAACAAGGAATGAAGTGTGAACACCAGCGATTTTCCTTTACAAGTCCTCATGCACATGAAATATTATAGATCTGTGATGTACAGAGTGACCATGGGCTTCTTGGCTCCTTCTCTAATTAGTACTGTCTTTGCCTGGGCTGTCCATTTAGGTGGAAGGCCATGTCTTGGTAGGTTTGCAGTTGTGCCATACTCCTTCCATTTTCCGACGATGGATTGACCAGTGCTCTACGAGATGTTCAGAGCTTGGGATATTTTTTTTATATGCTAACCCTGCTTTATACTTCTCCACAACTTTATCCTTGACCTGTCTGGTGTGTTCCTTGGTTTTTATTAAGCTGTTTGATCATTAATGTTCTCCAACAAACCTCTGAGGCCGACACAGAACAGCTGTAGTTATACTGAGAATAAATTACACATAGGTGGACTCTATTTACTAATTAGGTAACTTTTAAGGGCAATTGGTCACAATGGAATATTTTATTTATGTATCAGAGTACAGGGGCCTGAATACAAATGCATGCCACACTTTCCAGATTTTTATTTATTAAAAATGTTGAAAAACATGCATCATTTTCTTTTCATTTCACACATACTTGCTACTTTCTGTTGGTATAGCACATCAAATCCCCCAAAATACATTTAAGTTTGTGGGTGTAATGTAAAAAAATATGGAAAAGTTCAAGAATGAATGAATGCATCACTAAGTGAAAGTTATTACATTTAGTTGAGCTAGTCCTTCAAGGTATTGTGTCGGGTTTAACAGTAAATTTCCTGGTGAATTTCTTTCTGAATAACAAACCTTTCATCATTTATCTTAACAGCAGAAATAATGTGTATACAGTGATGAACACATATCATCACATATTTTTGTTGTATTCTTTTGTTGTATTCATATTGTGTTGTATTCTTTACAACACTAAAGACAGTGTTCATTTTGTATATGATAAAGCTGGATGCTGTAAAAAAAAATTGGCTAGTATTATGATTCTATAAGATAAATTCCCATATTTCTGCATTTTATACCCCTGGGAGAAATACATATTAGGGTTAACTGCAATCACAAGCAGTCATCTGAATTCGCACATTTTCAATCGAATCAAACTTTATAATTTATAGTTGATTATGATAAATCTAATTCACATTGATAATGAAAGGTTTGCAATACATTCAGAAAAGTCCGTTTTGGCAAGTAATTAATCAGATATGGAGCTAATTAATAACAATAATATATTTTTATGGTACAAATAAATAATAGGCATAGTTGAGTCAATTAGAAAGTACACCGAATAAACGTGTAATATTATGTAACTATCATTTCTGCAGTTTATATATTTGTATACTTTTCCTGGCATTAATGGG
This sequence comes from Bufo gargarizans, assembly GCF_014858855.1. Lineage (NCBI taxonomy): Eukaryota > Metazoa > Chordata > Amphibia > Anura > Bufonidae > Bufo > Bufo gargarizans. The sequence goes on from NC_058090.1 coordinate 53,591,296, forward strand.
GTTTTAAGGGATTTTGATACTGATGACTTATCCTCCAGATAGGTCGTCAGTAACTGATCGGTGGGGTCCACCACCCAGGACCTCTGCCGATAAGCTGTTTGAGAAGGCACTGGCGCTCCTTTGAGCACCGCAGTCTTGTCTTAGGTCACCAAGCACAGCTCTGTACATTGTATATGGCTGTGCTTGGTATCACGCTCAGCCCTATTCAATTAAATGGGTCTGAGAGCGATACAAAGCACAGCCACTATATAATGTAAGGCACTGTGCTTGGTAAGCACAGAGAAGGCCGCGGTGCTGACAGGAGCACTGGTGCCTTCTCAAACTGTTGAACGGTGGAGATCCTGGGTGTCGGACCCCACTGATTAGACACTGGTAACCTATCCAGGGAATAGGTCACCAGAACCAAAATCCCGGGAAAACCCCATTAATGTAATATTTGTATGTGGTTCTGTCTATAAGAGGTGCATTCCACTTGCATCTTTGTTCTGTTACTTTATATTGCTATTTGTGAAGATTAACTGGCGCCCACAATTTACCAACAAATTTGGTTCAGAAAACAACTCCATTCATGGTCCATTAAAAAAAATTCCACTTTATCCTGTCATCATTAATGACATACACCCGTAAGCATAAATTGTAGGCTTTTTTATTATCGCATTATACTTATTTTGAGCTTAAATTTTTTTTTTTGGCTCTGAATAATTTAAGAGAGATGCATGATAGCATGAGAATATTTGGGAACACTGCCGGTCTGGAAGAAAGATGTCTCAGTGCCATCTCAAGTCGAACTCTCATTGTACTGATACTTGCAGTATGTGGCTGTCCTGCTGAAGACTCAACTCATTGCAAAGGTAAAACAAAACAGATTCATTTAGAGAGGAACTGAAACCAACTTACAGAATGTTTTCATTTTGTAATAACACCATTAAGGGATGGGTATGATTGTGGACATGCAGGGCATGCAAAGTGGTAAACAAGGCAGACGTATGGAGTAGATGGCACTGGGTGATGGAGGGATCACAACATATAGTTTGAAGAGGTAATGTACTAGGTATAAAAAAAATAAAATAAAAACAAAACAAAAAAAAAACAGGTTGACTCCAGGCCTGAGTGTCAATATAACCTTTTCAGGACCGAGCAAGCCAGGGGCAAAGTCAACATGTCAAGATACATACAGGGAACCAGTCATACTGGCCGAGCTGAAACAGAACACAATAGAATTGTGAAAATTAAAAGGAAAAAAAAATTACCTGTCAGAGATAGCATCAAGGGTCAAAGTAAAATAGAAAATGGCATCAGTTATATTAAGCCTGTGAGCAAGTTTAATGTAGAGATATAGTATGCATCTTACACAACTTTTAAGCCATAAATCTATGTCATACATATGTACGATAGATTGCAGGGGCAGAATGGGAACTTAAAGTGGACCTGGAAAAAGAAAAGTTGCCCTATGTTCTAGGCGGGTCCAAATTGACAGAAGGCGGGACCAACCCCAGTAAGTGGGGCCAGCAGTACCATATTGTGGCACTAAATACCACCCAATAGAACCAAATACCACAATGCATTGCACAAAATAGTTCCTAACAATCTGTCCCTATATATTGGTCAGCGCCAGCTGCCATGATCCATCCCCCCACTCCAGTTGCCTAAGGATAGTAATACGTTCAATTCAGGAATCAGGAGGGGACCTGCATCCACCGACCAAGTACATAAGTGATTGATTCCCCCAGCAGTAATTTATTGTGAGAGTTTTAGACCATTACTTATGTGGCATTTTATACTGGCACACATTATGGGGGGCACTATGGAGAAATGGAGGAGAGGAGCATTGTGGGAGATCTACTGGGGGGGCATTATACATTGGCATTATATAATGGCATACATTATGTGGAGAGGAGCACTATGGGGGCATCTATAGAGGCAATTTATACTGGCACATTATGGGGGGCACTATATAGAAGTATTTTAGTCACAATATAAAGAGGCACTATGGGGACCCTAACTCAACTTGGGGCACTAAGAAAGAGTTTTTTTGTACTGGCACACAGAAGGGGGCATTGACACACATTATGAGGGCACTATGGGGACATTGGCTCTACTGGGGGCACAAAATGCTGACAATCGGTGGGACACAAAATGCTGTATGCTGCGGTTTGTGTCTGGTCGATTCCTTGCATTCTCTGCCGGATCAGGTGACCTGGTCGTAGTGCCCCAGGTGTGAAAGTAGCCTTAGGTTAGGGTGAGAATTTGACATGGGGATGGGGGTGGGGGGGAGCCCAGGCACATTCTTTGCACAGGGGCCCTCTGCTGTCTGTGTCCGTCCCTAGTTTAAATAATAGGTCATGTTCCAATGACACATTCCCTTTTGGCTGTATAAACTATGCCATCATTTGTGCACGGTGTTTTAAATGTACGTACTGTGAATAACACCCATAATTCCCATGTGGCAGGTGTATATACTCTACCTACATGAAAAGCAATGTATTCTTTTTGCACTATTTGTAATTTTTGAAATGAATATATTGCTGCACAATGTTATTATGATAAATTACATTATTTGTAATATAGTTTTGTAAATAATGCCCGTAATTACCACGTGGCAGGTGTATATACTCTGTCTTCATGAAACTCAATGCATTCTTTTTTGCAAAATGTGTAATTTTTTTAATGAATATATTGCAGCACAATTTTATTATGATAAATTACATTATTTGTATTATAGTTAATAATAAGGTACATATATCGTACTGCAGCAGTAATTTGATTTCTTGTATACAAAAGCACAATAAGATTCCACCATATAAATAATCTTAAATGATTAATTTATAGAAAAGAAGCACTCCAGCAGATGTTTTTGGATATATAACATTAACTAAAAAGCGATATTCTAGCAGTTTAAGTTGTTACTTCCCAGCTCAGTTGCATCCATACATTTGGTACTGTTTATTAGGGGCAGCTGTGTCATCTCCAGTCCAGAGCATGCTCTCCTGTGTAGACAGGTTATTCTTGTGAGCTACAGGATCATATCGCCACCTATCAAATCCTTCTTGGCAACTCTTTCTCCAAACTGTACCCCTTCATGTTCCTCTATATTTTTCCCTATGAATAAAATGCTGCTGAGTATTTCATTTCTGACCTATGTAATGGACCAGGAGTGCGTGATATAGTAGTTGAGTCCATAAAATGAAACTACACAGACTCACACTGCCTGTGTGTGCTGTGTACATAATCAGTGTATCCTATGATATGCAGCTTTACACTGCTCCTCCCTGCCTTCTGTATGAAAGAGGGAGAGACCCATCACAAGCAGGAGGCAAGAAAGACCGGCTAAAGCTGCATCACATAGGATACACAGACTCTGCAGTGAGTAGAGGACAGAAATTCTGTTACTGATCTATCACTTGCTGCTGTACAGCACATGTAGTATGATGAGACTCTGCCTCTTTAGTCTCTGCAAAATCATAGGCATCATGGGAAATGTAGACTGTATTAAGGAACCATATTAGAGGGAAAGAATCAACCCATAAATGGCTCATCAACTAAAACAGGAATACACAAGGCATACACAAGAAACTCCAGATTATACTTTAATAATAGCCTATTCTGCACTATATAGGCAAAAGAAAAATTTTGCTGGAGTGCTTATTAATTGAACTTCTAATTCAAAAAATACTTCTTCGACAGGCATCATTAAAAAAAAAATGGTTATGTGTCTAGATACTGCAGGTACATACTTCTTATGATGCTGCCTGTTGTCCTTTTGATTCTCTCTCAGAACATCCACCTAATGTTTACAGTTGTTGGTGGTCACACATGCCCAAAGACTGCCTTGATCCACTTATAAACAGGAGCTGAAGTGGTTTCTGTTATTATTCTTATTATTTTGGGAGAAAGATATGCCCCAATCTTGTCTGATGTAGGATTCTAGATGCTCAACGGTGCTGGATTTTTTATTTCATGATGCGCCAAATGTTTTCTATTGGTGAAAGGTCTGGACTGCAGGCTGGTCAGTTGAGCAGCTGGAATCATCTTCTGTGAAGACATGCTGTTGTGATAGATGACAGATGCTGTCTGGGTGGGAGCATATGTTGTTCTAAAACCTCTATATACTGTTCAGCATTGATAATGGCTCTCCAGATCTGTAAGCTGCCAATGCCATAATGCAACGCCATTCCCCTAGAGATGCTGGTTTTTGAACTGTGCGCTAATAACAAGCTGGATAGTCCCTCTCCTCTTGAATCCACAGAACATGGTGTTTTCGAAAAATGTCAAGTTTTGATTCATCTGACCAGAGAAGATGACAGTGTTTCTGGCTAGTGTTGACATGTGGGTATTTCTCTGCATGATACAGCTTTAAAATGCATTTGTGGATTGCACTGCTAACTGTGTTCACAAAAAATGATTTCTGAAAGTATTCCTGTGCCCACGCAGTGGTTTCCAGCACAGAATCATCACTCTTTTTAATGCAGTGCCACTTGAGAACCTGTAGATCCCAAGCAACCAGTACTGACTATTGGCCTGGCCTCTTCCACACATGGATTTCTCCAGATTCTCTGGATCTTTTGATAATATAATGTGCTGTAGATGGGGAGATATCCAAAGCCTTTGCAATTTTACTTTGACAAACGGTTTCACAATTTTTAGATGCAGTTTTTTCCAGATTGGTGAACCTCTTCCCATCTTTGCTTCTGAAAGATTCTGCCTTTTTAATCACCATTTTATATTTTTATATAACTTTTCATTCCAAACGACAATATATTTTACAATAATATGTCATGTATGGCCTATAAACCGGTGTTACAATTGTAGAGACAACACTAAGGCTACCTACACATGGGGGGATTTTTCTGTTGCAAATACGTCCTTACTACATACAAGGGGCTGAAATTTACTGTGAAAAAACACAAATAATTACAATGCAGCAGACTTTAAAAAATCCACAATACAGGTCAATGTTCTTACTGGCAAACGCTTTAGTCTGTAGATGAGATTTGTGAATCTCTCATTTGCTTTGTGAAAAATACAGAACTATTGTGCTACATGTTCACAAGACCCAAGGATATGTTCATATGGTGCATTCTACCACTGGAGAAATCTGCTGCTGCAACTATGGTAGAAATCCAAGGTTGATCGAGGTTTCTGCAGATGTTTTGCACTTTGAATGTAGTGGATCCACCCGCACCCTTAATCCCATTCAATGGGATCAATCTGCCTGCAGTTTCTGGTGCCAAGAAAGGACTTGTGCTTTCTTGGCATGCTCTACAAAAGCACATGGAAGAAGTCTATGGCTGCATGAATGGCAGCGCAAACCCCAACTGAAAACAATGGGTTGGGTTTGACTCCACAGTCAAAAATACATAGTGTGAATGAAACCTAAAGCTAGGTTAGGTTAGGTAATCTAGATAAAAAGGACTATCACTTTATTCCACAATAAATGGGGATGCTGTCCTCAACACAAAAGTGAATAATGAAGTTCAATGTTCCTAAACGTTCTAGTAGTGTTTCACAATGATCTTAAATTAAATCAGAAGTATAACTCATCACATGATATAGAAAGCTTCATTCCATTAAAGTTACAATGGTAATTGTGGTCGACAGGATGAACGTATGGTTAAGGATAGGCTCTGTTTAAAAGCTGTGTAAGATGCACCCTTAATTTAGAGATTTTTTTTACTGCAATCAGTAAGCTGTAGTAGTTATTTAAGCCAAACTCTGTCTAATCTCGTACTTACAGCCAAATCTTGAATTAGTTTCTCCTCAAAGGAATTTTCCTCTGTTTCTATCCATAATTTCTGATAACCATGGAGGAAGAGGTTAATAGAACGGTGCCTGGCAGGGGGTGAAAGTGGGATCAAGAGGGGTACAAAAGAACATAAAATATAAATGTTCAGGTGACTCATGATTAGTAGGGTTTGGATTCTTGTACAGTTTTGGATCTCCTGATTGGTTAGAACTACTTCACGCTGAAAAAAGTTGAAGTCTATCCTATTCAATTCATAGTATCGGTTTTTAAATGTATTTTAAGTGCAAATTTTTTTAATTTTAAAACCCCTCCCCCATTTTTAGTAGATCTAAAGCGCTAGAAATCTGACCAATCAGAATCTCTTGGCAAAATTGCACAAGCCAATGAAAACATCACATCATGGCTGGGGTGGAGTACTTGTGTGCACAAAGACAGGTGTAGCCACAAGTTACATTACCGTTAACACGAGTATTAGACTGTCATAGTCTGAGTTCTCATGTACTTTTTCCAGCCAAATACGTTGGTAGGAGCTCAGGAAGAAATTGTTAATTTTGTGTCTGAAGAAAAGCATACAGGTTTTTTATTTAAGCGGCAGCAACACAAGGACAAATTGACAAATATTAAATGACATTCTAAAGCAGAAAGAAAAAAAGAACATAACAAGGAACCTATTGATATTGGACATGACTGAACCTGCATTCTTATCCTACAAATATAAAGGATAAGAATTGGCCAATGTAAAGAAAACAAACAGAGGACAAAAAGTTTAGGTGCATTTTATGCGTAAAAGGTATTGCACATGCATATTATTAAGCACTGGCAGCCAGACTGAAGTATAACCCTCTAATATCTAAACTGGTTTAACCCTTTGTTATTCTCAAAATTAATGTGGGTTAAACCTATCTTTCTGCAGAACTATGTAAATGGAGTTTGTCATCTACACCTCATTTGTGCCGTCACTTTATAACATATTGGCACAAACAAAAAGTTATTTGTTTTACAATTAAGAAAACCATAATGGTTTAAAGGGTACCTCCAATAAAATAAAAAAACTTAACCATTTGTGCTTTAGACAGCAGTCCTCTCCTTTTTACTAAATCACAAACAGAGGGTTGTTATCATTGTCTGCCAAGTTATAGATCACTGGTATGGTCCCAGTTTCTATAGGCCTCCAAACTTACATTACACCTGCAACTTCCTCCCCTCTCTAACTGCAAAGACTGCTTGGATCAGTGCAGATGCTGCTATGATCACAGGGCTTTATTTAAGGGGTTGTCTCAAGATTTAAACATCCCCTACACAGAATAGGGGATAAATGTCTGTGTCCTCTGCGTATAAATGGAGCACCAGTCACGCATGTGCGCTACCACTCCGTTCTTCTCTTTGGGACTGCTGGAGACAGCTGAGCACTGTACTAGACTATTTCTGGCACTTCCATACACAATGAATGGAGCAGAAGCAGCAGCCTGATGCCCATTCATATAGCGGAACACAAGGCCCCTATTCTTATAATTGGTGAGGGTCTGACTGCTGGAATTACAAACTTATCGTCTATCCTGTGGATAGGGAATAACTATAAAGCCTATGTCAGCATGATCAACCCTATTAAACCACAAATATTGCCTGGTAGGGTTGATCATGTTGATTAAAATCATACTTACGTTATCTTTGTACGGCGCAGAGTTCCCGAGATATAAACATTTGTATTATTATGCTAATTAGCTCCGCTCTCATTAAAGCTGCCTGCGCCTTCACTTCTAGATGGACTGACTTTATTGGCTTTGCTGAGAGCAGAGGAGCGCAGCTGCTGAAAGGATTGTGAAGGGAGTATTCTCTCCTGCCTCTCCCTTGTCTTGCCGTCACAAGTGAGTGCCGGGGCCGACAGCACTAACAAACACCAATTAATTAGTTGGAATTATTAGTGGTCCCACACTGCTGGACCACAAATGAGTATTTGTTACATAAAGACCACTCGGTCACCAACCTTTCTTTTTTTTTTTTTAGGAGCTCAAAAAGTTTTTACATAAGGATGATATTGGGTGTGTCTGAATACAGGGCTGGACAACATTTCTAGACCTGTCAATCAAAGGGGAACGAGGCATGCAACGAGTTAGAATAGCGGTGCTCCAAGACTTCTGCCGGCCCCTTGGTTCTCAAATGAGCTAATTAGCATAATAATAAAAATGCTGATATCTCGGGAATGTTGCTACATTGTACAAAGATAAATAAGATATCATTTTAATCAGCATAATCAACCCAACCCGCAATATGCCTGGTTTAATAGGGGTGATCATGCCGACAGAGGCTCTTTAAATCTTGGGACAAAGGATTTAAAGGAAACCTGTCATCAACTTTATGCTGTCCTCATTGAGGGGAACATAGCATGAGACACTATCTATAGGGGCGCTACTAATGAGAGTACTGTGTGTGGCACTATTTTCAGGAGGTATAGTATGTTATATTCAGGACACAGCATGTGGTAGTTAGAGGTGTAAGTATGCAGGGTGCCAATGTGTTGGTAAAGCGAGAAGTTTAAGACATATGGCCAGCAAACTCAGCAGGGACAAATCATGGCCTGGATAAGTCACTATGGTGGAAAGAAAAGGAAACAGATGGAACTGTTTATTCTGCCACTGACTGTGTCTGATCAGTGCTGCAGCCTCTCATATGGTCTACAGAGCAATGATGGGTGGTAGCATTCTCTTTTGCGTAACAACAACTCAAGCCATACTGGGAGTTGTAGTTTTACACTGTAGAAACGTATATAGCAAGGGCTAATCTGCCTATGCAAATGCTTTAGAAATAGTGCAGTATGTATGTACTGGGCTTGGTTCTGGTGCTGTATTTATGTAATGGGCTTGGTTCTGGTGCTGTATTTACGTGATAAGCTTGGTTCTGGTGCTGTTTTTATGTAATGAGCTTGGTTCTGGATGCTGTATTCATGTAATGAGCTTGGTTCTGGTGCTGTATTTATGTAATAAACTTGGTTCTGGTGCTGTATTTATGTAATGGGCTTGGTTCTGGTGCTGTTTTTATGTAATGGGCTTGGTTCTGGTGCTGTATTTACGTGATGAGCTTGGTTCTGGTGCTGTTTTTATGTAATGGGCTTGGTTCTGGTGCTGTTTTTATGTAATGAGCTTGGTTCTGGATGCTGTATTCATGTAATGAGCTTGGTTCTGGTGCTGTATTTACGTGATGAGCTTGGTTCTGGTGCTGTATTCATGTAATGAGCTTGGTTCTGGTGCTGTATTTATGTAATAAGCTTGGTTCTGGTGCTGTATTTATGTAATAAGCTTGGTTCTGGTGCTGTATTTATGTAATGGGCTTGGTTCTGGTGCTGTTTTTATGTAATGAGCTTGGTTCTGGTGCTGTATTTATGTAATAAGCTTGGTTCTGGTGCTGTATTTATGTAATAAGCTTGGTTCTGGTGCTGTATTTATGTAATGGGCTTGGTTCTGGTGCTGTTTTTATGTAAAAAGCTTGGTTCTGGTGCTGTATTCATGTAATAAGCTTGGTTCTGGTGCTGTATTTATGTACTGGGCTTGGTTCTGGTGCTGTATTTATGTAATGGGCTTGGTTCTGGCACTGTATTTATGTAAAAAGCTTGGTTCTGGTGCTGTATTTATGAAATGTATTGGTTATGGTGCTTTATAATTACATAGTTAATACGGTTAAAAAAATTTAATTTTATGTAATGAGCTTGGTTCTGGTGCTGTATTCATGTAATGAGCTTGGTTCTGGTGCTGTATTTATGTAATGAGCTTGGTTCTGGTGCTGTATTTATGTAATGGGCTTGGTTCTGGTGGTGTATATATGTACCATGTTTGGTTCTGGCACTGTATTTATGCAATGGTCTTGGACCTGGTGCGGTATATACTGTATGTAATGAGCTTAGTGCTAGTGCTCAACATGTCTTGTTCTGTATTTATGTAATGAGCTTGATATGGCACCGCTACTACAGTATCTTAGATAGAACACAACCATGCATGGTATGTTTTGCATTCACTGCCATGGGACTTCTGAAATTAGCTGAGCCAGTTGGCTTAGCTATTTTCAGGAGACCCATAGCTGGGAATGCAGGGGTAGACACACATGTATGGCTTATTCTTCATTCACTTGGGGGCCCCATTCTTAATAACTAGATGGGACTCGCACCTATCGGACATTTATGCCATTTCCTATTGATAGGTCATAAATGTCCCAGAAGATACAACCCCTTTAGGGTGTCTTCACTTTCTGTGACTGAATATCACTTTTATTCACCTAAATGGGGCTTGCAGAAATCATGATGTATGGAACTTATTTTCAGTTGCAGAAGTTTTCTGCAACTAAATCTGTCATGTGTGAAGGCAAATTAGCTGTATATATTATTTTGTTCATAAAATTATTTTACATCTTAAATTCAATGCTACTAATTTAGTATATTCAGTACCCTATGATGGTGGTGGAGCTGTGTGCGTGTTGGGGACACACCAAAAGACTTGTCGCACAGGGTGCCATGTAACCAAAGGTCGGCCCTGGTCCTGGTTGTTCATAAGTTTTGGCTGTCAACACCCACCTGCTGTCAATTGGCAGCTTTTTCCCTAGAAGAAAACGGTCATCAGGTGGGTGAGCGTGGTGAGAAGGAGCTCATGAATAGGTGTGACTCTTTTCCAGGCACGGGCTGTATTGATTTTAATTTGTGATGAACGAAGCGAGCTTCAGATGTTACATCCGAAGTCTCTTCATTCAAAACTTCGGATTAATACTGTGCAGAGATCTGTCTCCGTACAGTATTAAAATGTATGGTCTCCGATGAGCTGAAGTTAGTTATTCGTGAAGTTGCACATGACTTCGTTGAATAACTTCAGTAGTTGATTTTGAATGTGGAAAACCACTTCAAAACTTGAAACCGAAGTCACCGATTCCGAGGTACCTATTGGAGCCCATACATTTTAATACGTACGGAGACTGATCTCTGCATAGTATTAATCTGAAGTTTTGAATCAAGCGGCTTCGCATGTGACATCTGAAGCTCACTTCGCTCATCACTAGTATTATAACTGGTATTATGCTGGTTCTCAGCATTCACTTATGGTACTTTTAGCTCATAGGATTAGCAATAAGTGTGTCATTCCAGCATAAAGTTGATGAGTGATTCCCTTTATCTAACAAGTTGTCTTTACAGACAGTTTGTAATTTCATGATTGGAAAAGATATAGAACGTATAGATATTTTCGTTTCCCCTCTCAATCATTCATTATGGAGGAAGTAATGGGCTGCAGTAATTCCAGTCTCTCCCACACTGAAATAAAAGGCTAGTTTTAAGCTAGTGTTATTAGTTCCAGTAGAGAACAGCCTGCGGGAGCTCTCTGGATCCGCCATTGCCAGATGTTACCGCAATGCCCGCCTGCCCTATTGATTAAAATAGGGTCCGGTGGAGATCTGGCAGACCCCATTATTTTCAATGGGGCTGGCAGCCTGAAAGCGCTAATAACGTTAGTGTGAAAGAAGCCTAATAAACAGAACAGAGTTCTAATTTTTATTTTAAACTATAACATGACTTTACACACCGAGGTGAATACCCTAGGAGTGTTTTTTTTTAAGGGGATTACTGGAGGTACGCTTTAACACTCTACCACAAACAAAAGTGGTAAGATACTGGGTACAAAGGTGTAATATATTCTGCCATCGCTGTAAAAATTGGGATGGACATGTCTTTTTTCAGAACTGTAACACTGTTATGGGATCCACAGTCTTAAAGCTTTTAACAAGGCATAAGGCAAAAAGCAATAAGACCACAGTTTACTATATAATGACCTTTTGGTACATTTTGTTATATTTACACCAGTGTATGAACCGAGACGGACAGTCTGGCCTTTTTTTTAGGAGAATTCCGTTTCACGTTTATGCTGCATAAACACATTGGATTGTAAAGGAAGGCATAATATGGTAATGTTATCTTATAAAACATACAATCAGGATCAAACTCAGAGTATTGTGTTCCATCTTATTAATCCATGTCTGCAGTCTATATGCATGTGCAAGTCAATTTATGCATGAATTCACTCTTCAGCATACATGACGCAAGCATCTCTTATGCATAGATTCATGTATGCCCTTCATGCATATATCACACATATACATGTGAAGCAGTGTTGGAAAACTTAAGTCATTGCCACATACTGTATTCTCCTTTCCTGCCTGTCACTGAAGAAAGCATCTATATACCTCTGTATACAGCTATTTTGTTTTGTAACAGACCATATATTATTGTATTTCATAGTTATGAGACCGCCAGATGAAATGAGATCTTTCAGGAAACAATTTTAATGATTTCTATTTCTGACCTTTGCAAATTAATATTATCTAATTAATATTGTACTATTAGTACTGCTAATGGAATAGTAGATATGTTGGTAATGTATGTACACAGCCATATATACATATACTGTTTCACAGCAGAAATGCACAATATATGCTCCATAATGCTAACTGAGAAGTACAGACATATTGCACATTTCTGGCTGGGGAGATTGCCAACTGTGTATTATGCTTAATATTGCATTTTATATCAGTTATATCAGTCAGTTTGAGCACCCCTCTTTTCTATATATCACTTAAGCCACAGATTTTTTCATTTATATTGCACAATGCGTCTGTTTATATTCTCACCTAATGCTAAGCATTAAACCCTTAAAGGGGTGAGTCTCTATATGCTACTAGCTGCACATGTGCTGGGAAAAGCACACACATTCAGCTAGTAATAGGCATTATGAATCCATTGGCTCAGGTGTCTGACGGTTTAATATGACTAATTCATGCTTACATGCAGGTCTGCTGACCTGCTTCCGGGCGTTGCACTCTCAAAATGGCTGCTGAGGGAGGGTCCTGCCCATCAGCGACCTCCATTCACTTACAGTAAGGATGGACAGGGGAACTAGCACATGCACAGTTTGTCCCTAGTGTAAGTGTAACCTGCATGTAAGCCTAAATTAGTCCTATTAAACCGTTAGACATCTGAGGTTTCCACCAAAGTCAAAGTTCCCACCTTATTGCATAGATGGTTCATTGGGTCAAAAACATTATGCACAGTGCTCGCTGTGTCCAGCAGTCATTATTTTAGGGTTATATGGTGCAATCTGTTACCACTTCAATGTACAGATGACAACATGCAATGCTACCCCATCGGTGGATTGTTTTATTTCATTTGACCCACCTACAATACCATGAGACAGTGGTACAGAGTCCTGTCCTTAGAATACACTTTATAGGAGGTATAATGTTTTTTTATAAATGTATCCATGTCTTTAAAATGCATTTTGTTGGGGTCCCTAAAACAGACGTAATCTGAATAAAAACGGTCGTACATGCCTGCTCTAAAGGAAGACTGTACTAGTTAATTTTGGCTTGTGTATAAGAATTTACTTATGCGTTTATCAGTCATTTTAGATTTCAGCATTGAAATAATATGACTTTAGGCAAAGAACAAGTTCTCAAAATAGTAAAATGCTAATTTTAACAATGCCACAACATAGCATAGAAACAAAGCAAAGAGCTGCATGTTAGGTTATTCTGTAGCAAGGATCATTCACAGGACACCCAGATCCCATTGTAAGCTTCAGGCTCAACAGTAATGACAAAGAAAGAAATAGGACACATCTCTAGGGTCTAACCTTGGCAGATTATACAAAGGAGCCATGCGAAAGCACGCCACCACAGCCCTTTTCCTCTGTTTCGACAGCAGCTTGTGCCACACAGCCTTCTTAGACCTCAAGGGCTGCTCCACCTGTAGTACATGTGAAAATATTAGGCAATAATGTACGGGGTGTCAATAGGAGTTCATCTCTGTGGACAGTTCAATTCTGAAGAATGCATGGCTTCCATATGTTGTTATGTGACACTCAAAAGAGACCTCTCACCTGCTCAAGATGGAAGACTGCTGCAGAGATTTTCTGCACACGTTCCACAGTTCTCTCAGAATCCCCGTCCTCACTTTTCAGTATATCCTTGTAGAGATTGAGCTGCCATTTCACTGCAGGGTCTTCGGACTGGTGGAGAGAAAATAAAGACAAGGTCAGTATTCAAAGAGAAGACTGAGAAGCTCAGTAAATTGTCTTCACTAGAAATTAGCTATCACCAATTAGCTCTAAATGATGGAAATCAAGGATAATTTGTACAGTATGAGCAGGGACCAGCAAATTAATTGGATCCAGGTGTGTGTCAAAAAAGACATTTGAAATCAGAGCTGCTGAAGTGATCAGCAACCAACACTACCCGGAACAGGTCATGGAGTCACCGAGAAGGCAAAAAAATCATGTAAATGAATGATTACAAAGTGTTTAATCATCCCGGCTGCTCATTCAAGTGGAGCTCTATAATAAAGCTTGGCAGACATGATGAAAGATGGTTGCCCAATGCCAAGGAGACACCAAATACAAGGGGAATCTTAATTGTAAATAAAAAAAAGCTAAACAAAAGTAAAAATGTGAAGGGGGTTACCTGACATTTTACAAAAGTAAAAATAAAATAGCCATAAGTCACCATTTAAGCCACCTTGCTACTCCAATGGTCTCTGCTGGTTCTTATTTCCCTTCAGCAATAACATAGCAATAAACCAACTCCTTTGTCGGGTATTTAGCCTCTGAAACACGTTGTTTGTAGTTTTAGCAATAAAAGTATACGATTCAGTTCATCATCTTGGCGGTCCCCTTTAATTTGTGACAGCACCAATTCTCCAAAGTCCTCTTTTTCTGTCCTACAAGCACCATAATACCCGGCAAGCAGAGTCTACAGCAAGCCAGGAGGCAGCAGCGCAGACCGGAGACCATTATACGGTGCACTATAACAGCGGTGGTGAAGCTATGGCATAGGTGCCAGAGGCGGCACTCAGAGCCCTCTCTGTGGGCACCCGCACCCTGTAAAAAGTCTAAGGTGTACCAATATGCCTTAGACCAGGCATGTTCAAACTGCGGCCCTCCAGCTGTTGCAAAACTCCAACTCCCAGCATGCCTGGATAGCTTACAGCTATTAGGGCATGCTGTGAGTTGTAGTTTTGTAACAGCTGGAGGGCTGCAGTTTGGACATGCCTGCCTTAGACTTTTCCTTCCATTTAGCAGCACAGGGCACCCTATGAACATCACAGGCAGCACACTGAATGTAGGCAGGCTATTATAGCTAAAGTACATGGAAGATATACTATATCGGACTGTGGTATTCAGGTTACATTGCTGTGTTGGCACTTTGCTATAAATAAGTGGGTTTTGGGGTGCAGTTTGGGCACTCGGCCTCTAAACAGTTTGCTATAATTGTATTATAGACTGTTGTGAATTTCTGAAAATGATAGAAGGTGAGTGTTTTGACACTCATTTAATAATACAATGGAAACTCCCTGCGGTAGCGCACTAGAGGCGCTACCTCGGTTTCCTTTTTCTTTCGTTCAGCAATATTATGCATGGCATGAGACCACTAGGGCCAGGAAAAATAGATATCAGTGGAAAAATAGATATCCATGTTATCACTGACGAAGTAGTCTAGGGGACTTCGAAACACAATTGGAGTTTAAATCAGAATTCCCAGAACATAACTATCTATTGGCACCATACATAACACCATCCACCTCTAAAAGGATTTGTGGAGAAGCAAATAGTGCTATGTACTTGCTGGCACTGATACCCAAACATACTAGCCTCTCAAGGTAAAAAGAGGGAGAGCCTAAGGCCCCGTTCACATTTCTGTGTCAGTGTCACGTCCGTGAAAAAAGCGGATGTGTTTCATCCGTGAAGATGTCCATGAGGGATCCGTGGTTAGTTCGTGTGTTCGTTTTTACCATCTGTGTGTCATCCGTAATTCACTGACGTTGCTCAGCTGAAAATTAATTTCCAAAGAATCTCCTATTAGTCTTCAGTGAAAAACAGACACAACACGGACACAACACAAATGTGTGTCAGTGGTTTTCCCGGACCCACAAACTTCAATGGGCGTGCTTGGTCCACATCACAGATGAAAGTATTGCATGTCTCCACGGTCAGTAAAAAAATACTGAAATGTGAACAGACAATGGGTACGTGTGCGTTCTGTGAAAAACAGAAATGTGAACGAGGCCTAAGTCTGCTCTATTCCAGAGCAAAGACTGAACTCGGCATCTCTTCAGCAAGAGTGGAACCTCCACAGGGGGATAGAGACCTAACACCAAGCATTGGGTGGAAAGATATTGTTCTTCCCTAAGCTGCAGTGGAAACAGCAAGGACGTTCTAATGGCACTCCCGTATGCCTGGTCTCATAACAAGTGACAATAATGGAAAACCAGAGCCTCCACCAGCGTTCAATGTATCACCACCCATGCTCACAAATATTGACTGTTATATTATGGAGAATGTATCAGGTGTATTTTTTTTTTTAACAGTCTCCTGAATCGATATACAGTGCTACTGCTATTTTACAGTGATTGCAATTTTTCCAAACAAATTCATGTTTTGTTTTTTCTAGCACACTTACATGAATTCATTTTTTATGCATTATATGTTTTTATGATTATACATTTAATATACAAATAAGGATAAAAGCCTATATATTGCTTGGAATTTGTATGAATTATTGTGGAGTGTGGAGCAGCAAATACAGTATAAAAATTATGATAGATGAAGGAGGCATGGGCACATGAACTCTGGGATCCACAGCCCTCTCCAAAATGGGGCTCCCCCAACCGGTTTGGTAAGGGGGCCAGTGGATGAAGAGGTATGGGCACATCTCTCTCCATGCATTTCTATGGTAGTTATGGAAAGACTTTTTGGTTGTGTTTTTCTGCACTGTTGCATTTTTTGTGTAAGTTTTTGCAGTAAAAATACAAACTCTGGGTGTTGTCTAAAGGTTTATGGGAAATATGAAATCCAGCACATACATGCATTTTTGCTACTGGCGTTTTTATTTATTTGGTGGTGTTTTCTGTCTTTCTGGCCTGTTTTTTTTTAGGCACTTTAACATCTCTTAAGCCTCATTCACACGTCAGTGTATTGGTCAGTGATTTCATCAGTGATTGTGAGCCAAAACCAGGCTTGGAGCCTCTACAGACATAAGATAGGGAAAGATCCGCACATGTTCTGTTTTTAGAGCCATACCTAGTTTTGGCTTATAATCACTGATGGAAATCACTGACAAAACACTGACTGTGTGAATGAGGCATTACACTATAGAGGCCAGAAAAAAAAAACGCAGTTCACAGGCCCATTTAGAAAAAAAAAGCCACAAAAAAAGCCCCACAAACTGCAGCAAGAAACTCACATTTTGGAGTATTTTCCAGTGGTAAAAAAGCACCAGAGAAAATCCATGTGTGTAAGCACCCTAAATGTCTAAGGTGGCAAATTTAAGGAATGAACACACTCCGTACATCTTTATTAAGGTACTTACTTTCTCCTGCAAATGAAGGTTATTGCGCAGCTGTTCTTTAACTTCGTCATCTGTATCTCTCTGTAATAAATAGTACTGGTTTATTGCCTCCATTATGACCAGTGCTCACCACACAATGAAATAACATTCTACTGAAACAACATGTTCAACTTTCCTATGAAATAACTGGCAATGTGTCTTACAAAAAATGATTGTAATGCCATGGATTATAAAAGGTGGATCTCCGATATGGCATTGGCAATATACAGATGTGTCATAAACCTATAGAAACAGAGTCAAGGTACACAAATTCATATATCCAGATGACAAAATATTTAAACATATGATTATAAAGATAAAAAAAATATTAATCAAAAATGATAATGCACACAAAATGCAGCATTACTGGGAGAGACAAGATAAATGCAGAAATAGGTAACCATAGTCAGAGGCAAAGGACATATCCCAATATGCCACCACATAGAATCCTTGTACATGTAATAAAAAAATGCTTATACGAAGACATATCCCCTACACTACAACATATCTCCCAATGGAGGACGGGTGTATGGCAAAACAGGACTGGTAAATACAAACTGCTATGTGTCCCTATGATGCCAGCACCAAAGAAAAAAAAAGGCTGTGATGCAATGAGTGTTGGGGCTGGTGTCACCTCTGGTGTGTTCGGCCACTACAGGTAATATATTTAATATATATATTAGTCATACTTTGAGCTCAATGTTGTTCTTGCTTGATAAATTTGTCCTCATATAGATATTAAATTCATTTCCGAGATTTTCTATGTGCTCACAACTGGGATTTTTCTATTTCTACAGTCTCTCCCAGTGATGCAGCCTTTTTTTAAATCTCTTTAATCATGTATTTACCAAAAATGAAAAAGTAGAGGCAGCATCCAATTTTGCAATAGTTAAAATAAGTTGTGTTCTTTTAATCCATATAATGGCAATCCATGTACATACAACGTTTCAGCTACAACTTAACTTTCATCAAGCATCAAATGTTGCATGTACCTCGATTGCCCTTATATAGAATAAAAGAACACAATTATTTTCACTATTGCAAATACACCACAACTCTATACCGCACTGTTACTTGCATCACTAACAGTGGAAGGGTTTACACTAGTCACGTGGAGACTAACAATAGGTGTTGCTCCCATAGAGGCAATATGAACCTGCTGAGAAACCGCCAAACTACTCAAATTAATATATCCAGATTACAAAATCTTTATTAAATACATGATTAAAGAGATTAAAAAAATAATTAAAAATCAGAATACACACAGAAGGCTGCATCACTGGGAGAGACTGCAGAAATAGAAAAATCCCAGTTGTGAACACATAGAAAATCTCGTAAATGAATTTAATATCTATATGAGGACAAATTTAGTGAATGTACTTATTTTCATGTGATGTATTAAATTTTTATTTGTTTGCCATATTGGTGGAATATACAGGTGCAGCAGAGCTGAATTTGCAAGTTGTACTGGACCTGAGGCTGCACTTTTACACAGTCAGTAGGTAAACCTATCATATTTTGTCTAAAAGAGCTGTCAGAGTTAAATTTTAAAAGACAAGGAAGCTATTAGAATAATAATAACAATAATAATATTCGCCTTGCAAAACCCTTTGATTCCTTCCCTCCCCATGGGGCTCTGTTATCTTCACTGAAGTTAATGTGCCATACACCTAAGTGTCTAGTGTTGTACACCACTGAGGCCAGTGACTGATTGCAGACACAAAAACACCACTGAGCCCCTCACGTTAGTTTCCAGTTATAGCCTTCCATCACTCCTAGTGCTAGAACTGAGCATGGTCAACCAGTAGGCTGAATTACGGGTCATAACCCAAAGTGACAAACTATAAACATCAGATTTGGGGCCACTAGGTGGTGAGTGATTATTTTGGAACTTCTGAAAAGGTTTAGTTACTATACAGATTTTTACTTTCAACTTGAGTGAAGTTTTGTATACTGGAATACTCCTTTAAATAATGATTTGTCTACTTAACACATCATCACATGCTTACGTTTCTCGTCCCTCTTCCTGTTCACAGCTACTGACTGTCTATGGCAAAGATCATAGACTGCAGCAGCGGACAGGAAGAGGGACGGGAGACCCCGCATGTGCACTACACACACACCATCTCATCATACAGCTGATTGGTGGGGGTGCCGGGTGTCGGACCTCCGCCAATCTGATATTGATGACCTATCGTGAGGATAGGCCATCAATAGTAAAAGCCCGGAGAACCCCTTTAAGGGTCTGTCCAGAATTAGGAGAAACGTTTAGCTTTTTTTTTCTTGCACTGGAAAGCATCGTCAATCTTGTCCTTAGGCTGTATCTGATATTCTAGTTCATTCCTATTCAAAAGACTGGAGCTGAGCTGAATTACCAGACACAACCTATATTTCTTCTAGTCCTGGACAGTCCCTTTAATTTAATAGAAAAAAAAAAAAAACAGGTTGCTCACACTGTACTAGCTGGAGCTGTCCATGGTTCTGTATAGGTTCTCTAGACTATTTCACATGTTCCTCCTAGGACTAAACTGATGACAGTATCAGTCTGATACCTTATTAACAGTTCAGGCAGTAACCAGAGTACTATCAGGAAAGATCTGTAACCATAGCAACCACTGCTAATCAGCATTGTCACATTGATTCTACATTTCCATCCTGCTTATTTAACTAGATCCATTAAAAAGTCCATCTCTGAGATAAAGAGGGAGCCGAAATAAATGTTTAATTATAAAATACAAAGGGACCTATTTATTTGACAAAATCAGTTATTATAGGCATCCCTATGTATATACTGTAAGTCCTAAAATGAGTAGCTGTCAGAATAAAAGAAGAGTACAATGTCTCTATTTAAGAGAGGCAGCCTAGAAGACTAAGAAAATGTGAATTTCATCCCCAGAAACAGAATTATCCCTACATAAAAATAGCAATGCTAATGTGACGCTTGTAGTCAATGCACATCCAAAATGATAATAGCATTTATGTGCAGTCATCAGCAATTCAAGGAGGAGATCATCTGTATATAAATGAACACAGAGGAATGTAGTTTGTCTTCCGACACACATTTGCCAGCCATGACCCAACATTCTTAACGGCTGGGATATTACAGTGAAATATCTATGCTGTGTTACTTACAAGACTGTATCTGCTCTTTGCCAGTGAGATCAGTTCCTGGTCCCCCGGTGTGCACATGTTCAGACCAATGGGTAACATCTTCTTCAGGGCAGCTACAATGAGGGAAGTCTGTATGGAGTAAAGGTCCCCTCTGCGTTTGGTTCTCTTCCGCTCCTGATCTTGTCCTCCAGACTAGAACAGTGATACATACCATCATGGATTGGTTAGGTTCTGAGTTACGCATACCAAGGGTTGAGATGGACTGTGACTTATAGCATAATGCTAAAATGTGATAAGAATTGTTTTAGGAGAGAAAGCAGAAACTTCTGTATCTTGACGACAATGTATTCTCAATGATCTTGGACAAAACATAGTCCCTGTATCGGTGAACATTTCTGACACCAGATGCATGAATTGTAAAGGTTTGTATTTTCAAAAACTATTATTTGCAAAATATGAACCTGAACCACATACTTACCGATCTAAAAACCTAAAAATACCCTGTTCCAAAAATGACCCTTCTTAAATACACCCAGGGCTTCTGTTACTGAACTCCAATCTAAATTTTGTTTTGTAAAGTTGAACCACATGGGTTACTCAATGTATCTTTGTCCAATTTTAGCAAGGATATGTCTCCAAATGCTTATTGTTAGGGGTGTTACTCCAGTAAAGGGTCAACAGTTGCTGAACAGATCTGAAGTGGCAACAGTGGTGATGAAAACCACATCCTTCCCCCTCAGTCAGTGCTCTGCAAACGTTGGCTACAGGATCTAAACCTCAATGTTACTGGTCCCCAAATGTTTTGTATTGTGCTATACAGACTGATCTGGCTTCCCTCTGCATTCAGGTGACAAGTGCTGGCATTCAAATATTCGTTGTAAGATGGCATGCATCAGCATAACGGGCCGTGGATGGTCAGCAATAACATGAGTGTTTCTCGGCCAGTTTTGACAACTACTGCTGCTGCCTCAGAGAACTTCAGCAGTAGTTCTTTGCTGTGCGAGGACCTGGGTAAGTAATGAGAGATGGGCAAAATTACATTCAGTAAACCCACATGGTGGTCCATTTTCCAAAACAAGGATTTCTGCTAAAAATAACATGCTTTAGTACTCGGCATGGTTCACCTAATAATGGCAATTAGGCTAGAGCTAAACAATGTCACATTTGAGTCCATGGACTACATCTATCATACAACAAGGTCAGAATGTTAGTTAGTTTTTTCCTGGTTAGTGCATCTGCAAGTAGCCAGATGGAATGCACAATTTCCATAACTTACATTTCTGTAACTTGAGAATATACATATATATTTACACACTAGTCATGGAAAATGTCCATTGCTGTGGAATATGTCTGTTCCACAAGAGCAGCTTCAGGGTACCATTATCCAGCAAAAATCTTCAGGAAGCTCTTATTAGAATTTATATTAAAAGTGACCGATAGTGGAGATAGAATATATAGCATAGAATTAAAAATATAGAAAAACAAAGCCTGCGATGACATAATCACCACTCTTAGTACACAAGAGACAATACAGAATATAGACTAGACTAAATGGAACCACAGGTTTGACACCAAGTGAAAAATACTGCACTCTAAGTAATAATGAAGTAAGGCACATCAAAGAAGTAATTTGAGTCTTAAAGCAGCAGTCCTTCTATAGGGGATAAAAACAGAAAAAGAAAAAAAAAATTTAATAAAATTATTCTTTGCTGGTTGTTAATTAATAGCAATGCCCCTGTGTGACCTAGGAACTTAGGACTTGGCTGTGAAAATAACTTCTTAAAAGGGTTCTCCCTTTACAACAAGGTATTCCCATCTATGAGATAGGAGCTAAAGCCTGTATTACACTGCCCAATTTTTGGCAGATGATCGCTAATGAGCGCTTGTATGAAAGCTCATTAGTGATCATCTTGCCGTGTAAAACTGCTACTAATTGCCAGATGAACGACAAATGCTCGATCATTGGGCAATCCAAATCTATTGACATGTTAAAAAATTATTGTTTGCAGGCGGCAGATCGTGCTGTCTAATAATGATCTGCTGCCGGCGAACCACTATGCTGCTGAGGAGCTCGCTGCATGTAATATCAATCGTCTCCTCCACTAGCGCGCAGGCGTTTGCCGGGAAGGAACGCTTCCCTCCCGATATAGTCTGCCACATCAGCTTTAAGTCTTTGATCAGTAAAGACACAACTGCTGTTTTCCCCTGTTTGAATGGAGCAGCGGAAACGCAAGCTCGCTGACACTCTACTCAACTCTATGGGGCTACCAGAGGTAGCCAAGCGCTTGCACTCAGCTATTTCCAGCAGTCCCATAGAGTTGAATGTACACAAATACATTCAAATAGAAGAAAGCGGCCTCTGTACTCGTGACTGACGGGGGCCCCAGTGGTTGGACCCAGGCCTCTGTACTCGTGACTGGCGGGGGCCCCAGGGTTGGACCCAGGCCTCTGTACTCGTAACTGACGGGGGCCTCAGTGGTTGGACCCAGGCCTCTGTACTCGTGACTGACGGGGGCCCCAGTGGTTGGACCCAGGCCTCTGTACTCGTGACTGACGGGGGCCTCAGTGGTTGGACCCAGGCCTCTGTACTCGTGACTGAAGGGGGCCCCAGTGGTTGGACCCAGGCCTCTGTACTTATGACTGACAGGGGCCCCAGTGGTTGGACCCAGGCCTCTGTACTCGTGACTGACGGGGGCCCCAGGGTTGGACCCAGGCCTCTGTACTCATGACTGACGGGGGCCCCAGTGGTTGGACCCAGGCCTCTGTACTCGTGACTGACGGGGGCCCCAGTGGTTGGACACAGGCCAATCAGACACATACTTCCTATCCTGTGGAAGGGTATCAAACTGAAGCTGATTTATTGAGTGACAACTTGTGCTGAAAATAAAAGACTAAACAAATACATAAAAAGAACATACAAAAGAAAGCAAGAGATAATTGAAAGCTATAAAGTGAGAATGACTGCTACTTTAAGACTGCAAGTCAAAGCTCTGAGCTACACAAGCATGTGTTGGCCTTTTATAAACTTTTCTACTGTAAAGTGCCAACAAATGAGTAGATTTGTCCTCTCGGGGTTGTTAGTTGCATCACTACATTTTATTATTTTTTATTATTAGGAGATACAATTACCTGCCCCATAAAATTAAGTTTGCATTAAAATATAAAAAACATCTTCCCATTTCACTTAAAAATCTGAAGAGCAAATTACAAAAACCGTGTGACAGTATAATAGATAATACAGCGTACTACATTGTGGGCCATAATGCACACTGTTGTGTGTGAAAAATGATTCTTTCATATTGCTATTATTTAAGGCATACTTGACTTGGAAATGTAAGCTTGATCAATGGTGGCCACCCTCAGGTACGCATTCTTACAAGTACAGTTGCGAAGTGCTGCTAAAGCTAGGTTCACGCCAGCCATTCAGATTCTGTTGTTCTGCTCCATTACAGTAGCAAAATGACAAAATTAACTGCTACTACGGAGGGAAAGGTAACAAACGGCACCTGATGGACCCTATTGACTATAATGGGTCTGTTGGATTTCCATTAGAAAACCCAGCATTTTACCAGACAAGATAAAGCAGTATGCTTCACTTTTTTGGCCTGTATTGTTTAAAGAATCTGCATTGGAGCCTCCGTTGCGGATGTGAACACAGCCTAAGCCATGGCCTTATTATACTGCTTCAAGCATGACTACCTTTCTGTCGTAGTGTTTCAGGCATGGCTGCTTCTGTTGCTCGCTACCACTTGGCAGGCTTTCACTGATTACACTATGTCAAGCATGGATGTTCCAGATGCTTTCTCCTTTCCACCCCCCTTATATCAGAGAGTTGCTCTGTGTAAAACTGATTAAGAAAGGGACATATCAAATACATTTTGTAAAAGAACCTAAACCTTCAATGGTTATCAGTAAAATTCTCCCCGCAGCACCGAGCTGAAGTGCCTTAGGTAAGGATAACAATAACTTGCTGGGCATCAAAGCTTTGCTTACATTTGTGCCTTCAACAGGTTTCTGCAACAGTGATCTATGAACAGCACTAAAATAGAGTAACACAGTAACTGTACCCATGTAAATGACAAACTACATAAAACATCAGTGGCGTCACAAGGGTGAACCATGTAATAAATCTACTGGCCAGTTCTACGGTACCACATACTTAGCTGGATCTGAAGAAGCTATGGGTGATAAAGACCTTTAGCAATCAGATGTGAGTAAGACAAGGCAACACTAAACGGAATATTAAATGATTTTTTTTTCAATGTAAATGTAAGGTTTCCAGCACAACTGGTTGCAGAACATGTCACTTATGGACATCAGTTATTAAGAACCTAAGAAGACATGTAGCACCTGATGGCAGGTGGGCTCATGTGTAGTGAGAAAACCTACACTTTGATTCAATGACCCATTGTTATCGTTTTTAGATATGGTATTGGGATGTTATATTGGGATTTCTATCTAATTCAAACTCACAGACATAATCAACAGGTGATCAACTTCGTAATCTTCTATTCAACTGTGAAATTTGGTCATCTGGACATATTGTCCGTGGGCTTTCTTGACATCATGAATTTGCTAATTACACCAAAACGTGTATCAAAATGACACGAAACGTGACCGCCCTTGGTGACGCCACTGCTAGACTTATGGAACATACAATATGAGTGGATGGAGCCAGGCTAGCTAAATACATAGACAGGTCATGCATGCTGTACCTTTACTTGTATGGGCTGTGTGAAAGAAAAATGTAGGAGACAAGTAAGTAAAACAAATGGAAATGAACCACATATTCCTTAATTACTAGTGAGATGATAGGGCAGTAAATAAAGTAGATTAAAATGAGGATCTAAGCAAAAACGTCAACCAGTCTCTGTTATGAAACCAATTAAAACAAGAACGTTGTATCTCAACCCTGTTAGCTCGTTCTTTAGTCAGATGACAAAGCAGAACATTCTTGCAATGAAAATAATTGGATCATATGCCATACTTACCAGACTGTGGTGCTTTTGAAATGAATATCATAGCACAAGTTAAGTACAACACAACACAACTCTGCTATACCACGGAATTTGGTATATGTACATTAACATTTACAGCATTGTAGACGAAGACTAAGTTTATCTGCACATACGTTCCTAATACTGCTATCATTCATACAATTTGTTGCATGTATAACTGATCCTATAAGGCCCGGTGTATGCACAAAGAGGGTCCTCTTGGCACACATTGTTTAGTATGTGTTGGCAGATCTTTTGTATTTCACTGTTTGGAAAATAATACACAGAGTGATCCCCCCCAAAAAACTGAACAAAAACAAACAAACCAAAAAATGGGCATTATATACAATTGTATGGCATACAGTCACGTACAGCTGGGCAATACATTCTGAAATGATTAAATATTACTATTGTTTATATTGTTATATATTAACTGGTCTTTTTCATGGAAAGAATCAGATCTTTTTCAGATCTGGTGAAAATATCAGGGATCGAGAGCTATATTCTTATGAAGCACTTCTTTTCTCTTACATAGCTCCCTCTCTCCCAGGTAAGTTTTACAGTATGGGTAGATATTTTCTATGCCATTTATAAAACTACAGTCCTTTCTACGTGGCAGAGGGGCAGCTAGACACCCTCAGGGATCAGAACTTCATAACTTCTCCCCGGTCTATAGCTAATCGACTGCATGATCGACTATAGCACTGATTTGATGTTTCAGTCAGAAAACCAGCAGATGTCAGACCAAATCCATTTGCCATTTAAATGTCTCCAGCTTAGTGCTAATAGACTTACTTTTGACATCTTACTCTTGTTGTTTCCAGTTAGAAATGCCAGATTGTTGATTTCATTTTGAATCACAAAATTCTGTTCTTCTCTCTTAAAGTTCTGAACCATAAAACAAAAAAGGGAAAAGTAGCATTAAGAAAGTGCCAACAGCTGATATGCACATATTTATGACAAAATATACCATGCTGAATGATCAAATGCTTCTTTAAAAAAAATAATTCAAGCAGCCCCATAAATGTGTTAAAATAACGAAGACAGAGATACTTACCTCCTCCATACCCCTGCAGCTTCCAGTGCTGGGCTCCTGTCCTCCTCGCTGCAGTGGTGTCGTTTCGTGCTCACTGGTAACTGCTGCAGCCAATTACTGGCCTCAGCAGTGGTGTCCCATGTACTGCTGAGGCCAGTGATTGGCTGCAGTGTGCACGGAACATCACTGCTACAGCCAGGAGGATGATAGCAGCAGTGGGGAGGCCCAGCTCTGAAAGCGTCAGGGAAGAGAAGGGATAAGTATGGGTTATTTTGTGCAGAGCATTATAGGGCTTGTCCAGAATTAGAAAAACAGAATGCTTTCTTCCAGAAACTGTCCTTCACTTGCCCATACTGTAGGTTGTGTTTGACATTGCAGCTAAGCTCAAACGAAAGGAATGTGATTAAGCTGCTGGGCAGGTATGGCACAGTTTTGGGGAGAAAGTTGAATTGTTTTTAAAATCCTAGAAAACCCCATTAACTTATTGATTAAAAATCTAGATTTTACATTGATCAATGTAAAGTGTTAACTAGGATCGCCATCACAGTGCACCTTTTATCCTGTACCTGAGTTACAGCCTTACTGTAGCTAAAAGTGGAGTTCCCCAATTTGCAGCCTTCACAGTTGACATGATGCTCCGTGGCTGGAAAGAGCTTTGTCTGGTGATGTGCCCTTTGAGAGGTTTTGTTGTTATACCAGAAACTGTACTGTCACTACAAAAACTAAGTAAACCACTGCATTACAGGAGCTCAGATAGTAGCTTCAAAGGTGAACATGCTTCAGATATAAATGCAGACCATGCTAGATGGATTGACCCATGTATACTATACAATTTATGCATTTTCTTCCATATAAATGTGATGATTAACTGGGTTTATGCTTGCAAAACACGCAGCTCTATTAATAAATTATTATGCTACTTTTACAATGATACTGGCTCATGCATCACATAAATCCGTAGGCCTCCACTCACTCAACAGAAGCCGAAAGTCTGCTTTTGGCATCTGTTGGACAAATGTACTGTTTCCTTTCCCTCTACCGAAATGAAATATCATGAATCTCCCTTTATTGGGGGTAAACACAGATACCCAGGATTGGTAACACAATACACTCCCATTATAGAACAACATTTCCGATAAGAATTACAACCAAGACCTATAGGCTTGGGTTTTGTAATATAGCACAGAATAAAGGCCGCTATTAACAACCTCCCCTCCCCCACTTCTAAAGACAGCAATTTCTGGAATATTATATTAGGAGAAACTGTTTATAGTGCAATTGACTACTAATAGTGTAGTTGGCTCTAAATAAAAAAAAATCATTTTAGAGCACAAATGCAGGGTTTAAATTGGAAAACAAATAATAAAGTTAAGCCAAAAATGAGTAAGCATATCCACAGAGCAACAGCTATTCCTTACATGTGATTTGCACCAAAGAATGAACACTTCAGCCACCATTCTGAACAGCTCATCAGAGTCTATATCTGGTTTTTTGAGCCAATTAGATCTAGAAAAAATAAAAATGTAAAATAAACTTCAAGATTGTGCAAATCGGTGAAGTATTAAAACGTTGATGGTGTGCTGAAATCTGTATACCTGTTGTTATCTACATATCGGATCAACATTGGGTAGAAGGCATAGAGATCTCTGCATAACACGGCAAACTCATCCAGAATCAGCAGCTCTGCCTCCTGGGTGTCCGCCTTGCTGTCTGCCTTCATCAGCTCCTCCTCTTGCACAATCTTTATTGCTTTTTTCTTCAGTTTCTCCAGCGTGGGGATGAAATGGCTCTTTAGGAGGTCCGGCTGAGCCTTGCTGATAATTGGCTGAGCATACACTGCAAACATACATTAAGTACTAGATTATTAACAAAAGTATGAGTCTGCAGAGAGGTTTTCAGCCGCACGTGCACATCACTGGAAGCAGAGATGGGCATCACGTTCTGCAGAGCAAGCATGTTTCAGCCAAACATCTCCACTTCTAGAATAAAATAAATGACATCTGATATACTCCTAACTTACCGAAAAACACATCCATTTCCATATTTTAAGGCTTAATTTCATTGCTGCCACAAAATGTAAAAAACTAAGTTTACCTGACAAACTGAAAACACTGTTTTCCTCCCTAGTTAGGAGCAATCTCATATAAGGATACATATAAATCCTGCCAATGTTGTCTGATAGCAGGGCAGCATTATAGAAATGCAAAAGGGGCAAAGGGGTTGATTTAAAAGGAATTTGTCATCAGAAAATGACCTATTGTTTAACGGTCTTATGTTAAAAATCTATGTTTTAGAATTTTTTGTTAAAAACAAATGTATATAATATTGCAATTTTCACCCTGGCCACTAGGTCCAACGAAAAGTCATGATTTCTTGTTCTGTAAAGATAACTTTCAGTAGGTATTATCACTATCATCACAGGCAGAATTACAATGACAAATAACACCTGTGTATGGATAACACAGAGTCCACCATTCACAATAGGTGTAGTCACAGCTTAGAGTGGGTTCACATCACGTTTTTGTCATCTGTTTAACATACAAAAAACATATATGTTAATAGATGCCTCAGACTGATGCCATACTGTGGCATCCGTTCACTGTAGAGTTCCATTGTAAAAAAAAAATAACTGTATACGTTAATGTATTCCTTGCATAAAGGAAACGGGACGGGTGCGTTTTTCAGCCCATAGATTTCTATTATGACGGAATGAATATCGGAATACCTCTAAAGGCATTCCGTTACGCATTCCATCATAGAATTGTGTTATGGTCCGTGGTAACGGAATCCATTATGCAATTCACCTTTTTCCACTAAACAAAGCATGGACGAATGTCATAACATGAAATTTGCTCATCTCGGTACAATACACCGGATAGGACAGCAAAATATACTGGGTCCACGTCAGATACCTGCTGGAGGTGCCAGGGGGGAAAGGGATCTTTCTTACACATTTGGTGGACATGTCCGCCTATATATAAATGGTGGTGTGAGGTGTTCTCAACTGCCAACGGGGTCTGTGGCTCCTCGATCCAACCTTCCCCTCAAATTGCACTTCTCTCCTTCCCCCAGGGAAAGGAGACCCTCAAACAGCCATTTGTGTTCTCGCAAATGATACTGGCGGCCCGTCTCCTACTCCCTAAATTCTGGCTTCAATCGACAATTCCCCCTATGGATCAGTGGATCCAAAAGATCGACCAGATTCACAGATTTGAGGAACTCTCTGCTTGGGAGACTCGTACACACATAATGTTCCTCAAAAAATGGAACAAATGGTCCAGTTATAGAGCCCCTAAATCTCAGAGCACTGCTGGTGTCTAGATCTTTTGGTGGGCACAAGCAACTGTTCTCAACATCCTCTCAATGCACTCCATGTTCTGACTATCAGACCTCAACATAAGAGTGGACAAAATATCCTGGCTTCTGATGTTATTACCTTTTTGAATGTTTGACATTGCACTCTTAACAAACTACCTCTATCATCTGTAACTGGATTGTCTAAATTCTCCATTGTGGTCATGTACACTCACCCATCTGATGTGTCATACTGTCTTACTGATATGACGTCACTCTGAATATTGATTGTATCTTGATGTAGCCTGCGAGCATATACCTTGGTACTCCCTGTTACCTTCTGTTGTAATTGGAAAATTATCAATAAAAATATAATATAAAAAAAAAAATTTGCTCATCTCTAGTAAAAATCTACACTTTGGGTTTTAGAGATATTTCAATTGGCCCCATCATTGTGAACAAGGAAAACAATTTTTTGCATGACGTAGGGTGACGGGAAACTCCTGAAGATCATACTGAATTGTCGACCTCATAAATGTGGTTCCGTCAGAAGCTGCTACACATTAGTACAACACGGCTTCACAAGTTCGCTTCACTCAAAGGTCAGGCAGAGTTTGCTTGGATAAATCTTTCTAGGGATTATGCTAGATAAAAAAGGAGATTCTTTATGTGAGTGTGGGTGTATAATGTCATCAAATAAAATCTTGTGCTGCCCATCCTAAAAATCTCAGGATAATACCTTAGATAACATGATCAAGGAGGATGAGTAAATCATGGCATTACTTTCTCTAATTTTTACTTTTAGTGTTTTTTATTACATGGAAATTAACTGATACACTGTAGGATTGTGATGTGTTTTAGCTGGTTGTCTAGGTGCTCACAGTAAGAGATCTGACCTTGGTTACTTTTGGCAGGTTTAGACCGCCACAGGAGCAGCAGATTATCGCGAAGGAAGCGCTCCTTCCCGACAGTCGGCTGCTCGTTCAGTGGGGGGGTGAAGTGCAGCATTTACATGCTACATTGCTGCTGTGATCGCTCATCCTCATTCAGCTGCATGCTTTATGGGCAGCAGATCGCTATTTAGAAGCATGATCTGCGGCCCAGAAACGATAATTTACTTGCCTGCACGAACGACAGTTTTACCTGATGAATGAGCGTTCCTCTCATTCATCGCATGATCGGCTGCACCTTTAGACGGGCAGATTTTCATGTAAACCCATCATTAGTCTACCATATTTAGGCTCAATGTTGTTGGGGCAGCAAATGATAGATTGTGCATAGAAACTATTTTATTTAACAATACTAAACTCTACAATTGCTACCATCCCCTATCCTTGTTTTTGGCGTACAAAGTTGCAAACTCATTTTTGCCACTTTTTAAACACCATTGCAACTAAATCTAGTCACAATTTGTCCTTTTCTATTTCTAAAAAGGGGGCATGACAAGGGCAGGGTGGAGGCAGGGCCATCAGCCCCAACATATCATCATTAAAGATGAGCAAATAGAAGCTGACGAAGTGGAATTGATTTAAAATTTCAGGAAAAATTTGATTCACACTGAATATGAATTTCCTTGCGCTTCGCAAATCACATTTTTTCCTAAAATGGTGGCTGCACGTGTGAGGACATGAAGAAATGAACTCTGGGAAGGCAGGATCATCCATACTGACATGCATGCAGCCAATCAGCAGCCAGCCAGCCCTGTGATGTCACAGCCCTATAAATACGGCAGCCATCTTAGATTCTGCCATTCACCAGCGTACTTAGTGCAGGTAGAGACGTGTCTGCAGACGCTAGGGACAGTTATAGAAAAAACTTCATTGTGCTAAAAAACAAAAAAAAATTTCAAGTGCAGGGAAAGATTATTCAAGGTGTAGGGAAAGGATAGGGAGGAATCATACCACTGCATTTATGTTAGACAGGGTTCAGTATTCCTATTACACCTTGCAGAACTGACTGGGGATCCAAATTGCCATTATACAGCTCTGTAATTCTAGCAACATGTTCTTATTAGGGTGCAAGTGCTGATAGATAGAGGCATTAACAGGGGTTATTACAAGGCAATATTTCTACGTCTTATTTGCCCTTGTGCGGTGCATTTATCTGTAGTAAAGGCTTTTGTGGGGTGTTTTAGTGGAAAAATAAAAAATATATTTGCCGCTCTTCTGTGCAGTTATATCTTTTAAAGCCTTTTGTGATGTGTGTGAGGAATATGGATTATCATTTACTGGCATTCCTGATTTTCATTTGATTCACCTTTTCACAGTCAATGTACATGCAAGCTATGTTCTCACCCCCCAGTAATCTGATGTCAGATAGCAAGGGAGAAAACCCCCCAGGGGTCCAGGCTTCAAGGAGGCCCCAGGTGGATATAGTCACACCTCTTCCAGCTGACAGGCACCACATGTTAGGATGCCCAGGAGGGGAGATATACATAACTCCCCACAGAAACCACATAGCGGCACCATGTTTGGACTCTAGTTGTAGCCGGAACCCAGGAGGATCAATTGGGCCCGGAACCACCTCCCTATGACATTCTGGTCTGGAGCTATGAGCCATAATCGGTTTTGTGGCTCATTTGATGCCAGTCCCAGAACAGGAGGAGGGGACTTCTCCCAGAGGCAGGGAGGGGAGGGGCCGGCTACAGTTTAAAAGGCTTGTGCCAGCAAGCGGGCTGGTCTTTTTCTGAAAGGGGGTCACATCGTGCAAATGTATTTGGAGAGACCTGGAAACCGCTGACATCACAACCCCCATGTGACTGCAACCAAGGACTATTCCACCATCATAACCCCAAGGAACTTTCATCTACCTGGTAACTGACTTTTGCTCTGCTTAACCCTGTTCTACCTATATCACCTGTATCTGTAACCTCAGACCGCTGTATATATTTCCTGTGTATATTGTGTCATCTAGTGTGCCCTTAAGGTGATTAAATATATAATTTAATCTTGTGCTATCTTGTATCTCGATCACGAATCCCCTAAATCTCAGAGCACTGCTGGTGTCTAGATCTTTTGGTGGGCACAAGCAGCTGTTCTCAACATCCTCTCAATGCACTCCATGTTCTGACTATCAGACCTCAACATAAGAGTGGACAAAATATCCTGGCTTCTGAGCCATGGGCCTTGCAAGGCACACGTGTTCAATCTAGTTGTCAATCGGTTCCTGAAGTCTTCCACCCATCTGCAAGACATCATAAAAATGGGCAGGAAACTTTGCATGCATTTCAGCCACTCCTACACCATGAAGCACACCCTCCTTGAGCTGAAGCTGCAGCGGCAGAACAGCATCCCCCAACATAGGCTGATATGCGATGTTTCCACACGTTGGAATTCCCCCTCCATATATTGGATCGACTGTATGAACAGAAAAAGGCCATCAACGATTTCTTGATGATCCAAGCGGACAGGAGTACTCCCCTGTATTACTTTGATGTCAGCCAGTGGCAGCTCATGTGTGACACCTGCAGTTTGCTCAGGCCCTTTGAGGATGCCACGTTATTTGTCAGTTGCCAGGACTACGGGATGAACAACGTCATTCCACTGCTTCATGTCCTGGAACAGATGCTGCTAAATCTGGCTGGTCAGGGGACTGGAGGCGTGGCACCTAGATCTTATGGCCACATGAGCCCTGTGGGGGCTGAACTGGAGGAGGAGGAGGACATTGGACCACAAGCAATGTGTAGTGAAATTAGTGTTTTTCTACACAGGTGACAGGAGAGGAGGAGCAGGAGCAGCCGGAGGAGCAAGAGGGAAATGAGGAAGACTAGGTAGATGACTTAGGCACACCATGGCAGTATGCAGCGGAGATGGAGGCAGGGAGTCCCTCCGAGTCACTTGTGCAAATGGCCCGTTGCATGCTCACTTTCTTAGGTAGTGACAGCCAAATTGTCACCATTCAGCAGAGAGATGACTTCTGGCTCTCCACCTTGTTGGACCCTCGCTACCTGTCTAAAATGGGGGCCTTTTTTACACCCGCTGAGAGGGAGGACAAACTGAACTACTATAGAGACATCCTAAATAGTCAGTTGGCCGCTGCCTATCTGTGCCATCATCCATCCTCTCGCAGGGCTGCCTGGGGGGATCCTCTGTGCCCACGTTCCACTGCCATGGCTGCTGAGGAGGGGTGGGGTAGCAGGAGCAGTTCCAGCTCCATCAGCAGCAGCCTGGGCAGCTTCCTTCACCCTCATGAAGAAACTACTCACAAGCAGCTAGACATAGAGCAAGACCTGAACCAGCAGGTGGTGGCATACTTGGACAGCACCCTGCCACCCCACATTGAAGATTCTCTGGACTACTGGGCAGCCAAACTGGATTTGTGGCCACAACTAGCAGAGTTTGCCCTGGAAAAGCTGTCCTGCCTGGCCAGTAGTGTGGCATCAGAGCAGTTTTTTAGTGCGGCTGGGGCCAAAGTTACTCCCAGAAGAACTTGCCCGTCCAGTGGAGAGACTGACCTTTGTCAAGATGAATCAGGCGTGGATCAGCCAAAATTTCCACCAAACAATTTCTGATGCATCAGACTAGATCATCCATGGTGCCACACCATGACAAAAGACTTTGACAAAAGAGACCGGTTTCTTCTGGCTACCTGCCTCAGCTACTATTCTGATGCTGCCACCTGCCTGTTGCCACACATCTGATGTCAAGTGCTCAATGTTTCACCTACCATCTTCATCGGGTACTAGTATTGCCACCCAGCTCCACACTATGTCACCTTGCCACTCTGTGGTCTCCTGATGCTGTCGCCACCTCCACACTCTGTCATTGTGCCACTTTGTGGTCTCCTCATGCTGCTTCCAACTCACCACTATGTCATAGGCCCACTCTGTGGACTTCTCATGCTGTCCCACCCTCCACACTTCATGACTGGGCCACTATTTAGACTTTTTGGCTTGGCTGACATAATTTATTTAACCCGTCTTCTGATCTGTCAGAAGGAAGGAAAAATGAGATGCACAATGGATCCTGTCTGTGTACCATCAGAATTGGCTTATGATTTGGTAGCCAAAAGCAGGAGTGGGCATAAAACACAGAAGACATGCCAATATTCCGTTCACGTGTTATCTCTGTTTTAGATCCACTCCTGTTTTGTTTGGCATTAGCAATACTGATGGATTACTGACCAAATGCTGACCAAGTAAAGGCAGATGCTCCACAGACAGGATCTGTTTTTTGTGGGTTATTGTTCTGACAGATCAGAGGAAGGGCAAATTAATCAGTGATGTCTACACAAACTTACTGTTGACACCCTCTCCACTCTTTCGGAGGGCTCTACTTGTATAAGTGTTTAATAGAACAGGTTCTGTAGACATCTATGTGGAATCAGCTTATTACTCCTTTTACCGGTGTAAAAGGAGTGCACTTCTTCTTGGTGCTAACATTTACCTGTAAGGCTGAGTTCATTTGTGAGTTATTTGGTCAGTTTTGGCCCCCTGACTGCCCAAATAAGTGAAGTGTGCAGTGATTCTAAGAGAGACGCCTGTCATCTGCATGTCATACTGACTCACAGTATTATTTCACTACCAAAGCAGACTCCCTATGCGTGTTACTGCAAGGCACAGTGTTGTACACCACTATAAAGGCTCTCTGCAGCCAGGAAATAGCAGGTTTTTTTTATGTTATTCATCACAAATTTATTCGGATCAAACTTAATTTTTCCCCAAAAATTCGGCAAACCGTCAAATCGAATTTTTTAAAAATTTGCTTATCTCTAATCATCATTTATGCCAGAAATTTGTATAAATAACTAAAATCTAGTTCAGCTTTGAGCTAGTATAAAATTCAGTCAGGCGCACAGAATGCCTGGGGGAATGCATTTAATTTATGAAGAGGCCTGACCCTTGAACAGATTAAATGCCTCCTCAGGCAGGGCAGGGCCTATCAAGACCAGCATAGTACACGCCAGTCTTGATAAATCAAGGTCTACACCTCTAGGCAACAATGAGTTCAGAAACATCAACTGTAAATGTGGTGATTAGAAGGAAAGGGAAAAATTATATGGTAGGAGCAATGGGCAATTCTGGTTAGCAAACAAAACAAGAGTAATTGATCAATCACAGTTAACATTTTACTAGACTTTCGATTTACCAGCGTCTCTACTACTACAAAGAGTGTAACAAAAGGAAGCTGTATTCATGTTTTACAGCCTGAAAAGGCCCAAAAGGTACGCCAGCCTTATAGGAAGACACCAGCATGACATATGATAGTTGAGGGCAGGGGGTCTGTTACAAATACTGCATTGGAGCCCCAGTGCTTTAAGTTATGCCTCGACTATTACTCATTAACCAATTGCTTGAGAAATCAGTAATCAGCTGTTACAAGCCTTTTGTTACTATAGCATATGTTTTTTTCCTCTGCTGTATTTGGCAGTTAGTTTAGTGTTATTGTTGGTACTCTGAGCCTAAAAGAGTTAACTCAGCAGGCAATTATCGGGAACTGACCATTTGTTCACAATAATTGCCTGGTCCTCAGAGTAGGTGAGAGCTACCATTATGTGCAGCAATCATCTCCTCTGTATTGCAGTAGCAATCACTTCTCCCCTTAAAGAATGACTGCTTCTGAATAGCAGGCTGCTGTTCACACAGCTCAATTGGCTGCCCAGAAACAATGATTTAGGTGTCTGCATCAGAGATGCTTTCACCTGATGTTTGCGCCTTCATCAGGTTGTAGGTAATAGGGGGAATGAATGTTTTAGAAACGCTCCTGATAATTGCCATGATCATCAGCCCATGTAAAGGGGCCCTAAAGAATTTTCTGGGACGACTGGGATGGTTTTTAACAGATATGCTTTTGTAGTTTCTTACCTCATGTACATCTCTACTATGCATTATTATTATTTTTTTAACCCTCCTGACCTATTTTTTTTTTTACCATGTAAACACATCATTATGGTTTGGCTCCATTCTGTATGTAGTGCTATCTGTTGCTGTATCCAACCAAACCCATGATGCACTTCTTTCTCTACCACAGCTCCAGCACCGACCCTACTAACACCCGGCTAGTTTATAGCTCCTCCCTCCAGTTAGTTATATAGACACTCCCCTTTCACTGCACCTACCAACACTCAGTTAGTTTATAGCTCCTCCCTCCAGTTAGTTACATAGACACTCCCCTTTCACTGCACCTACCAACACCCAGCTAGTTTATAGCTCCTCCCTCCAGTTAGTTACATAGACACTCCCCTTTTACTGCACCTACCAACACCCAGCTAGTTTATACCTCCTCCCACCAGTTAGTTACATAGACACTCCCCTTTAACTGCACCTACCAACACCCAGCTAGTTTATAGCTTCTCCCTCCAGTTAGTTACATAGACACTCCCCTTTCACTGCACCTACCAACACCCAGCTAGTTTATAGCTCCTCCCTCCAGTTAGTTACATAGACACTCCCCTTTTACTGCACCTACCAACACCCAGCTAGTTTATACCTCCTCCCACCAGTTAGTTACATAGACACTCCCCTTTAACTGCACCTACCAACACCCAGCTAGTTTATAGCTTCTCCCTCCAGTTAGTTACATAGACACTCCCCTTTCACTGCACCTACCAACACCCAGCTAGTTTATAGCTCCTCCCTCCAGTTAGTTACATAGACACTCCCCTTTAACTGCAGCTACCAACACCCAGCTAGTTTATAGCTCCTCCCACCAGTTAGTTACATAGACACTTACCTATCACTGCCCCTGACAATGTCCAGTAAGTTTATAGCTCCTCCCATCTAGTTACATTGACATTCCCCTATTAATGCTCATGTTGGTGCTTTGACTTTAAATAAGAAAATCTCTG
This sequence comes from Bufo gargarizans, assembly GCF_014858855.1. NCBI lineage: Eukaryota > Metazoa > Chordata > Amphibia > Anura > Bufonidae > Bufo > Bufo gargarizans. Next base: position 53,628,665 of record NC_058090.1, read on the forward strand.
GCTGCCCATACAAATTTGATAGTTGTCAACAGCTATTCCTCCTGACCCTGATACAGATGCACGTTCAGATCGGCTGAGTGTGCATGTTATAAATAGAGATAGCGGCAGCTTATCTCCCCAAGAACAAAGCATTTACCATTGAAATCCAGCTGACCCATCCTTCTCTCCCTCAATAATTGCTGTCAGGAAATAGTCATGAGCCACGCACACTATATGGACGGTCAGTCACACCATAATTAGTGTGTGTGTTTGGCTGACATTCATCTAATGTCTATAAGCCAGCTTTGCAGGAGGCCTTTAAGGCAAATTCAGAAAGTAATTTTTTTATTCTTTCAATATTTTGTGTTTTCAGATTTATACTATGCCGAACTCTGTTGTCTTAATGTTATAATACATGGAAATCCTTTATAAAACAGATTATGTAAAAAAAAAAATTCAAAACATCTAGCCTTGAAAGCAAGTGCACACTATAATTTTATAATTCTGTGCTAAAGTCAAGTAAAGGAGGCGAGTGTAGAGTACCTGGATCAATAAAAGGGACACAGAGATCTAGCAGAAGATAACGAAAAACTGCTAATGCCTTCCTCCAAACTAATGTTATTCTTCTATAAATTAATATGTCTGTCAGTGATAGGATAAATGTCATGTGGATTTGTATTTAATTCCAATAATACTTTGTGCGAAAGATTTTTGAAGCAAGTGTCTGGCCAGTGATGTAAGATGGCCAATGTTTAGGGTTGTGAATGTGGAGATCATCACGTGCAGAATTACCTGCAATTCTCTTCATCCAGGAAGCTTCATCTATTCCCAGATTGTTGTTAATTATTTTCAGGATGTTGCCCAAGATGACACTTAGATGTTCTGAAGTCACTTGAGTACAGCACGGCCTGGTGTTTTCCGGTATATTTTCTGTTCCCCGCTCCCACCAGTAGGAAAGATAGTTGCATAACATTGGCAGCACAACTTCAATAACATGTGGCATCTCCGTATACCTGGCGCCAGACTCAGCCAGATCATTAATTTCCTTCATTAAACCTTCCAAATGAGGCATTTCTGGACACATCTCTTCAACTGTGTCTGGCATACCTAGAACTGCAATTCATAAATTGCCATTAATATCAAAATCCTTGATTATGTTTTTACTGCAAAAACATATTACATCCACAGACAAAAGCACACATATATACAAGAAAAGAGTATCGTACGTACTGGCTCTCTCTCTAGGTGATTTGGTGTTAAAAACTGAGAGAGGGTTGTTGTGGTTTAGTGATGGCTCAAGAAAAGCTACAGGTATGGCTCCGGCCAGCGCTGCCAGACATTCCCCCAAGGCTGGTCTCTGCCTGGAAAGTTAAATGGACATAACCATGACAAACATTTCCTTCAAACAAATGCAGTGTGACTTTTAACACAACAGTGCAGCTGCTTATCGCTAATAATTCACACATAAGACGGATGTATAAAATGGAATGGATTTAGCTATAAGTGAAGCTTTAGTAACCTGAGGGTCCAGGAACGTTATTAAGATATTTAATGTTTCCAGGATTTCTCCCTTGTCACATCACAGAAAACATGTGTTCAAAACCAATGTTGCCAAAAGAAATGCCAAAAATTATTTGTCACCCGTCTCCAGACTCAGTAAATCATAAATGAAAGCAAAGGACATCCAATGCTGAAGCACCTCAACCTTCTTGCAGAACACAGATTTATTATACATACATTAAAACCAAGTTAAAAGCCATATCACATAATAAAATGGCCAGGTGTGATGCCGTGTGTTATTTTTCAAGCAATCACGCCTGGCCATTTTATTATGTAATATGCCTTTTAACTAGGTTTTAATGTGAATGTAAAAAAGGTATGTTCTGTGAGAATCTGGTGTGTTGTAAAGCTTCAGTATTGGAGGTCTTCTGCTTTCATCTTCGCGCCGTAGCTCCATTCATTTCTATGGGAGCTCCAGAGACTGACTATCCACTATCTCTGGCGCTCCCATAGAAATGAATGGAGCAGCAGGCTCTTTTCCAACTAGCCACTCTGTCTATTTCATGGGGCTCCACAGGGTACAGGGCCCTCGTTTTTGTAATCAGTGGGGTCCCAGTGGTAGGACTCCGACCAATCTGATAGTAATTTTCTATCCTGAATGGGGTATAACTTTTTATACCCGGAATACTCCTTTAAGCATTTTTCATTGATAAGGTGGCCCATAATAGAATAGATTTACTCTAAAATGAAGATGCAATTCCATGCAGAAAGCTGCACAAAATAACCTAATGACTTGAAAAAACACAACTCGCATCATCATGGTATTCCCAGCCATATTGTGCAGTTTTGAGACAGTGGAGCAGAGACCCTGGCACTGTCGGAACAACAATGGTGAGAATTCAGAAAGAGGAGTATAAGCTTTGTGTAACAAAGTATTTAGTGGTTCTTTCATTTTAATTCTTTGTAATGTAGTTGGTTAGTTGTACCAGATACCTGACTGAGTGTCACGGTCTCTAACGTGACCGGTGTGAGAAGATCTAAGAGACTGGCTGCACGTGATGTGATCTGACAGCCTCTTTGGTTACACTGGTTTCAGTGTTGTTGCTGGTAATGACCACACATCTCAGGTGTAGCTTAGTGGTCATTCCAACTCCCCTATTGAGTCTGGCTACACCCATCATGCTCTGGTTGATAGCTTCAGTTTGGTATTGGAAGTGCTTGTGCGTGGTCCTCTTCTGAATTCCTGCTCGTCCATTTACTTCAGAAGTTAAGTGTTACTTCCCTTTGATATTTTGTTGTTTCCCCTCTGTTTTTTGTCACTGTGCCTCAGGGAGAAGCTTGTTCTTTCATATTGGAAGTACTGGCCATCTCTAGCCCAGACACTACTCCAGGACATTCAGGGTTTCCAGGCTCTCAGGTTCCAGTGTATGAACATTCCTACCCTCAAGGTCCTTTCATACAATAGGAGTCAGGGCTAGGATTAGGGTTTCACTTTCCCTAGCTTTGAGGCCTAGTTCCTTTTCCCTTCCACCCTGTTGTTGGTGTGGTGTCCCCTCCACATCACTACGTGACACTGAGTTCCTGATGTCTGAAGTAACTGTACATGCATTCTGCATACTGAAGACCTTTAAGAGGGACTAGAAGGAAGCTAGAAAACATCTATGTAACAAAGAGCTCAGCTCCTTTGAAGACATCAGGGTAAGATGTGTCTAGCTACTGCCACCTCTCTTTGTATTATGTGGGCATCGGCCAGGTTCCATGTTGGGAACTGGTCTATGGGGAGTTCGCTTATTTGTCCACAGCTTTGTTGACTGTTACATACTTTACTATGTATGTTGTTTTTTGTACATATATTTTTATAATAATTTTGTAAACTTTTTATGCACCTAAACTGTGTTAAGCCTATTTATTCCGGGATCTCAGAATTAACAGCTCCTTAGTTTTTCTTTGAACTACTTGGAAGCCATACTGTAAGTGAACTTAAAAAAGCAAGCAAGTAATATGGTGTATGATGTATACATTAACACATACACATTCAGTTGGGAATTTATCATCATATGTGTATTTTAAGTTAGTTTTAAGATTGTAGTCGATACGCTTGTACCACCTTTAAGAATGTGATTAATTGTATTTATAAAATTTGGAGTAAGGGTAATGCTATTTCAGTGAAAGTACTGCTAGTGTTACCTGGTGTGGAGCGGCAATATTTTAAAAAGTCACATCATAAATATGACTTACGGTAAAAGTGATCTTTTGGCAAAACCTGACCAACTTCTCACTCCACTTTTGAAAGTGAGAGGATGCATCTGACAAGAAGTCACAAAATTTGCGACTTTTGCCATAAAATGTCACACGTGACATTCCTTGCTACATTTTTACGCCACAAAACTAGTATATCAGATTTGATAAATGCCCCCCTCATTCTGTAACTAATCATGTTGTTGTAAAACTATAGAGAATGGCCAAAAGCTTGGTTTCCACTTTCAAATGCCATCAATCTGTCCTCATTTGTCAACCCTGTGCATAACCTAACCAAAACCACTTTAATATTATAATGGTAGTTTACCCAGTGGCACCAATGGTCTTCCACCTGAGAGTAATTAATCTGCTTTAACAACAGAAAACAACACTACTTTCCAAAAGAAAATATATTTGCCTGTAATGACATTAGCAACATGGTGTCAGTGTAATGTTACAGTAAGATGTGACAATGTGCCAAAGCCATAATTGTTTTATTAACATGTCACTGTCATTGCCAAGAAACTGACAAATGTGATTAAACTAAATATCATTTACATATACAGGTCCTGAACAATATTTCATTTTAAATGTTGGCTCTCTGCTAAAATCTCCCATATGGAACAAATGAAAAAGGATCAATATGCCCATTAGGGTACGTCCACACGGTCTGGTTTCTCATCAATTCTGGAAGCCAAAATTGCCAAAATAATGATTTTGGAAGTCAAAATGCCAAAATAATAATTTATAATGCTGTCTGTCTCTGTATGACCTGACTTCTACAGAATTAGGCTACATGTACATGAACGTTGTGTGTTTTGCGGTCAGCAAATTGTGGATCCACAAAACACGGATGGCGTCTGTGTGGTTTTGGCATTTTGCGGACCGGCAGGAACAACCTGTAATATAACTGCCTATTCTTGTCCGCAAAGCGCGGACAAGAATAGGACAGGTTATATTTTTTTTGCGGACCACGGAATGGAGCAACGGATGCGGACAGCACACGGAGTGCTGTCCGCATCTTTTGCGGCCCCATTGAAGTGAATGGGTCCACATCCAAGCAGCCAAAAATGCGGCTCGGATGCGGACCAAAACAACGGCCGTGTGCATGAGGCCTTATACTAAGGCCCCTTTCACACGAGCGTGACGGATTACATCTGGATGCGTTCAAGGTGCGTTTAGTGAAACTTGCACCATTTTGCAAGCAAGTTCAGGCAGTTTTGTCTGTGATTGTGTTCAGTTGTTCCGTTTTTTCCGCGCAGGTGCAATGCGTTCTGATGCGTTTTTCACATGCGTGATAAAAAACTGAAGCTTTACAAACAACATCACTTAGCAACCATCAGTGAAAAAACGCATTGCATCTGCACTTGCTTGGGGATGCAATACGTTTTTCACTGAAGCCCTATTCACTTCTATGGGGCCAGGGCTGTGTGAAAAATGCAGAATATAGAACATGCTGCGTTTTTCACACAACACAGAACTCATTTACACAGACCCATTAAAATGAATGGGTCAGGATTCAGTGCGGGTGCTATGCGTTAACGTCATGCATTGCACCCTTGCGGAAAACTCGCTCGTGTGAAAGGGGCCTAACAGTATTATATCAGTATAATTATGTAAAAGTAAGGTTATGCACAGAACACACAGCATTATAAATCAATATAATGCCTTGCGTACCCAATATAATGCCTTGCGTTCTGGGTTTGCTTTTCACAAGAAGCATTGCCCGATGTAAATGATGCCTCGCAGAAAAAAAGCTCTCAGAAGACCTACGATTAAGAATTGTTGACTTGCATAAAGCTGGAAAGGGTTATAAAAGTATATCCAAAAGCCTTGCTGTTCATCAGTCCACGGTAAGACAAATTGTCTATAAATGGAGAAAGTTCAGCACTGCTGCTACTCTCCCTAGGAGTGGCCATCCTGTAAAGATGACTGCAAGAGCACAGCGCAGACTGCTCAATGAGGTGAAGAAGAATCCTAGAGTGTCAGCTAAACACTTACAAAAGTCTCTGGCATATGCAAACATCCCTGTTAGCGAATCTACGATACATAAAACACTAAACAAGAATGGATTTCATGGGAGGATACCACAGAGGAAGCCACTGCTGTCCGTTTACAGTTTGCACAAGAGCACCTGGATGTTCCACAGCAGTACTGGCAAAATATTCTGTGGATAGATGAAACCAAAGTGGAGTTGTTTGGAAGAAACACACAACACTATGTGTGGAGAAAAAGAGTCACAGCACACCAACATCAAAACCTCATCCCAACTGTGAAGTATGGTGGTGGGGGCATCATGGTTTCGGGCTGATTTGCTGTGTCAGGGCCTGGACGGATTGCCATCATCAAAGGAAGAATTAATTCCCTTTTTTATCAAGACATTTTGCAGGAGAACTTAAGGCCATCTGTCCACCAGCTGAAGCTTAACAGAAGATGGGCATTGCAACAGGACAACGACCCAAAGCATAGAAGTAAATCAACAGCAGAAAGGCTTAAAACAGAAGAAAATACGCCTTCTGGAGTGGCCCAGTGTCATGGTCTTACCTTCGTTTGACATGTGCTGGCGGCCATCTTGGTTTCTGGGTTTCTTGTAGCCTCCCACCCTGCGGCTTCTCCTTCCCACTGGGAGGAGCTGGATGCCTAGCTCATATATATAGAAGGTCTGTGGCTTCAGTTCCTTGCTTGGTCTTCCTGTGTTCACATGCTTCTAAGACTGCTGCTGCTTCTGGTTCCTGATCCTGGCCTCGTCTGACTACCCCGTTGGTTCCTGATCCTGGCTTCGTCTGACTACCCCGTTGGTTCCTGATCCTGGCTTCGTCTGACTACCCCGTTGGTTCCTGATCCTGGCTTCGTCTGACCACCCTCCTGGTTCCTGACCTCTGTCTACGCAAGACCCTGCTTCGGTTTAGCCATCCGTTTGGACTTTTGCTACGGCTTGATTTCCAATAAAGCCTTCTTATTTCCACTCATCTCTGTTGTACGTCTGGTTCATGGTTCCATGACATTAGGACCAAGCCATGAATTCTGACGGTACAGGGCCATCCTCGCTACCTACGCTGGTTGCCAGACTTGATCAGCAGGATCACCTGTTGGGTCGGTTCGCTGTGGCGTTGCAAACCCTGCTTGAACGCACGGCTCATTTCGCTTCCGTTGCCGATGGGTCGGTTGTCGCTCCTGGGCCCGCTCCTACTGCCGCCCCGGTTGTTGCGCCAGAGTCTACCCCGACACCTGTTGCTGCGCCTGCGGTGTCTCGGGGTATGACCGGTTCTGCCCCCCTTCCACAGCGCTTTGGGGGAGAGCCAACTCAGTGCCGAGGTTTCCTTAACCAGGTGGGCATTTATTTCGAGTTGCTGCCACATGCCTTTCCTACTGAGAGATCAAAGGTGGGCTTCTTGATCTCGCTGCTCTCGGACAAGGCCTTGGCCTGGGCCAGCCCTTTATGGGAGAACAACAATCCGGTGGTTGCCGAGTTTTCCGGTTTTGTTGCTTCTCTTCGGAAGGTATTCGATGTGCCGGCTCGTGCTGCCTCTGCTGCCAAGCTCCTTATGTCCATCAGACAGGGTTCACGATCCGTAGCTGAATACGCCATTGAGTTTCGTACCCTGGCAGCAGAGGTGGGCTGGAATAATGAGGCTCTGGTCGCTGCTTTCTCTCATGGTCTCTCGGATGCCTTGAAGGATGAGGTTGCAGCTAAGGACCTACCAGTGGAGCTCGAGTCTCTTATTTCTTTCCTGATTTTGATTGACACCAGACTCAGGGAGAGACCTTCCTTTAAGGAGAGCCTGCGGAGGTCTCCTAACAGATTGGCGCCTACGTTTGCTGTCCCACCCGTGCCTCCCTCTCCTCCCACGCCTCCTGGGGATGACTTGTCTGGGGGTGAACCCATGCAGCGGGGGTTTGCTCGCCTGTCCAAGGAGGAGAGGGCACTCCGGAGACGCGAGGGCCGATGCATGTACTGTGGTCTCGGTGGGCATTTTCGGTTGGCATGTCCGAACCGTCCGGGAGAACGCTCGCACCTGAGGTCCTGTCGGGGGCAGATCTTGGGTGGAGTCTCCTCGTCCCCGGTTTCCCGTGTTGACAAACCACTGATCACGGTTGTCCTCTCCTGGGTCGGGGGCTCGGTGACGACCCAGGCGTTGGTGGACTCTGGTGCTGGTGGTTTGTTCATTGATAGAGTGTTCGTTGCCGCCAATTCCATTCCTCTGCAGCCTCGAGGTTCCCCACTGGCTCTTGAGGCGATAGACGGCAGACCCCTTCTGCCGCCACACGTGACTCATGAGACCCTTCCAGTGGGGATAGCCATTGGTGCCGTTCACAGAGAGTCGGTCTGTCTCCAGGTTATTTCGTCTCCACACTACTCGGTGGTCTTGGGGTACCCCTGGCTCCAGAAGCATAATCCGACTTTCGATTGGAGATCGGTCGAGATCCTCTCGTGGTCACCGCAGTGTGGGGTTAGTTGCATCCATGGGCCTGTCAAGTTGCTGTGTACTTCCTCGGACTCTCTGTTGCCTCCTGAATACGAAGAGTACCGGGATGTATTCGATAAGGTGCGCGCGGTTGCCCTACCTCCGCACCGCCCATACGATTGTGCCATAGAGTTACAATCCGGTGCCGTTCCTCCTCGTGGCAAAGTCTATCCACTGTCGGTAGCGGAGAATGAGGCCATGGAGGAGTACGTGAGGGAGGCGCTTTCACGCGGACACATTCGCAAATCCT